>NC_133130.1:184050161-184650161 GCF_048418815.1 Hemitrygon akajei
AACCGTAGACTGGTGAATCGCAGTGAGATGTTGGCAAAGAGTCGAATTTGCGAAGATGTTAAGCTTTGTTCGCCCCTTTATTGTCATAATTAAAGTTATTTATAGAAAAAAACAGAAATCGTTTTGGGGTAGTTTAATTTAAAGTGAGTTGCTTAGAAATTAAACAAAGTAGCAAAGGAATGGACTCCAGAATAACGGTTCACTACGCTTCATGGAACTGTCCGCACATCAACTCTTAATGACAAATTTGCCACGAGTTCTAAACTAAAAGAGTAGGGGACATTTGAAAGACGACAGGAAATAGGTGACGGTGATGCTGTACACCCTTCGGTTGAAAGCGTTCCAGTCTTTGGTCGGCTGGGGATAAAATAGATTCCTTTTTATTTGAT
Organism: Hemitrygon akajei; assembly: GCF_048418815.1. Lineage (NCBI taxonomy): Eukaryota > Metazoa > Chordata > Chondrichthyes > Myliobatiformes > Dasyatidae > Hemitrygon > Hemitrygon akajei. The sequence goes on from NC_133130.1 coordinate 184,050,551, forward strand.
GATTTGATGACTTCGAGCTAAGGTGTTGCTTTAGCAGTGAGGTGACGTTGAGGGAATAATCGTTTTTATTTTTATCGGGGTACCTTACAATTGCGCCGCGAAGCATGGAACGTGAGCAGTAATTGCAGGACTTATGTAGTTTCCTTTGTGAACAAGTCAATCCGCCGAGACTGATCAGTTGGAAGATTTTCTAAAGGCCTGTGCTATTATTTAATCTAAAATCTGAACTAGCAGTCCTTGCGTGCATGGAAAGAATTTCAAAGACCTGAAATCTTCCCGAGTTCTAATTGAAAACTAGCCGATTACGCATCGGAGTTGGTTGGGGGGCGATGTTTTGTTCGAAATACAGTAATTTTAGTCAGGGTTTAAGGCTATGTTCTATGTAAAGGCTGCACATCGACACACATTACAGCCTCTGGCGGGATTGATCGGCAATGAAGTAGCCGATAGTCGATATGGAGACGGGTGGGTGGGTGGGAAGACTGGGGGTGGTGATCTCTTTATCAGTGACCAGTCGCGAGGAGATGAGAGGGCTGAACTGAAGTTTTGAATTCAACCAACTATCTCATCCAACACAGCCTCCTTAATCACAATTTTGTTACGTCAGTGGAGAAGCCAATGTCTCAGATTAGACATTCATAAAGTTGTCAATAATTTTAATTTTGTTAAAAGGCATAACATTTGATTCGGTGTTTGATTCTTTGCGCCGCCATCATTTTAAAATCCAAATCTTCTTTAAAAATTGAGCTAAAAATAAGGTAGCCAGAGCTCAAAAGTATTTACAAAGCTAAATATAACGTATCTATTAATAAATAGTTTATATTTATTGTACGAAATTACCTACGTGGCATTCTAAACTAGACTTGGATATAGTTCTGTATTAAAGCTCTTCTAAGCAGATCACCAATACCAACAAAGGGCTCCCATTAACGGCCCCAGCAATCTGATTCGGAGTTTGGACTCCACTTTCTGCCCAGCTCGTCTTGTCTGTGCACTGACCCAGTTCAGCGGCTCGGGGATTTGGAGGGTCTAATCCTTCCCTTTCAATCTCTTGTTTAAGCAAGAAGATAGCAATGAGATATTAATCACCCTAGATCAGAATATAAAAATAAGGAAAATAAAATAAAGACGAATAAGAGGCTTAGTTTCTTGGTTGGATGCGTTGGTGCCATTGTCTGGTATGCGAGCGCCTGTGTGTGGGTGAGAGAGTGCACGTTTGCATTCACACCGCTGTTAAACGGCTTTATGTCCAAATGTGCGAGTGGTGAATTCTTGGTAACGATTTTGTAAGGGTATATATTATTCGAAAGGGGGAAAGACGAAGTTTAAGACCTAAAATAAATAGTATCCCCTAATGTAGACTCGTTATATTATAACCACGGCCATCAAAAAATAATACGTTTCAAATATAAGCAGTATATTATCATTTCTATAAAGAGCAGGAAATGGCGATTAATTTCTATCTGGCATAAACAATAGATAATCGTAACTAACAAACAAGTACAGAGGACCTATTTTGTTCTAGGTGAGGTCGGACCATATCTTTAAATCAGAGTAAGTTAATTTTCCACGGATCTGACGCAATATTTAAACCTTAGTTTTAAAATGCTCGCTTATTCTTTCTCCGGACAAGTTGACCTTGATTGCTGAATTATTTAGGAAAATTAATACATTGAAAATCAGACATCTTCAGCATCAAATTTGTTTAAATATTTTCATTGGCAGACCTTGAGTTCATTAATTCCTTTCAATTTTTTGAGTATTGTTTTTAAGAAATGTTTCTACCCGTTTAAACTGTAAACCAATTGTTTCGGATTTGTTTAAAGTAAAACCTCAAGGGAGGCGAATGCGCGCGGTACTGTCGAGTGCTTTTGAATTTCTATAGAAGGAAACCACCGTTTATGCATTGTAAAAAAAAACTCTGCAGCCAATTACTTTACAGAGAGAGCCATCAGAGTGTGATTACTACCAAGGACGTATAGGTTTGGGTCATAGGTTGAAGGATTAATATTGACCATGACACCGATGAGAACTTCCTTACTCCTCCCCAGAGTGATCTCATGAGAGTAACAGGCCCTCTAACAGTACGGTGGTAAACAACTCGAGTGGCAGTCTCGATTTCTGTCTAAGTCCTAAAGGCAGGCTTTAAACCTACACAAGGGGCCTTTCCAAACACAAAGGATAGTAAGGTTGAAGGTGGGAGGGGAGAGACCGAGTAGAGGCTGCTTGCATTGGGCTACAACCCACTAAAACTCGCATCCATACACTAAATGTAAATGTGTAAATAAACAAGCAAGTCCCTGAAATTGATCATAGCGCCTGAGGGCTACGGTCCATTTCAATGCTGTCATTGTAGTCCAAAAATACTTCAGTAGTATTATGCTACAGCCCCCCCCCCCCAACTTCAAAGTCTTTTTTTAATAAAACGTGTCTGAAATACCGTGGGTCCTGATTGGAACGATTTGAAAATTTGGTCAGCAACTTTAAATGGGAAACTGCCCAGCGGATTATCGGCAACCAATTGTCCACCATTGAGAACATCTACCATAAACGCTGCCTGGGCAGGGCGAAAAGCATTATCAAGGATGCATCTCACCCTAACCATGGACTTTTTACTCTCCGCCCATCCGCTGGGCGCTACAGGAGCCTCCGCTCCCGCACCAGCAGGCGCAGGAAGAGCTTCTTCCCTGAGGCTGTGACCCTGCGCTAAGCACAGCGCTAAGCAGTATTGCACCCATATTGTACTGTCTCAGTACTTTTATATTTGTGTGCTGTAGCACTTGCTCTTTATTTGCAGTTATTTCGTAAATAACACTATTCTTTGCATTTCTCGTTAGATGCTAACTGCATTTCATTGGCTTTGTATTTGTACTCGGCGCAATGACAATAAAGTTGAATCTAATCTAATCGAAAAAAATGGAATATAATCATGGTGATATAATCGTCATATAATCAAGCCTGCTTCAATTGATGCAGGATTCCAGTAAAAATACACACACACACACACACACACACACACACACACACACACACACACACACACACACACACACACACACACACACACACACACACACACACACACACACACACACACACACACACACACAATTTAAAGGCTTTCAGTTTTGGTGTCAGTTTGAGATTTCCCAATTTTTCCTCTTGTGTTCCCCTATAGAATCGTAGTGAACGGACCGATAGAGACATGCAGGGAGAAGGGATAAGATGAACTCACTTAAAGAAATCCTCTTTGCAGTAGACGCTGTCCCCTCGGCTGAAGCATTTTTCGGTCAGTTGCTTCTGACAGTCGCTGCATTTCAAACATTTTCCATGCCAGTGACGGTCTAGAACCTTCAGAATAAACCTGTCCACGATGTGTTGATTGCAGCCGGCACAAAGTGGGATATCTGTGTACACAGTACCCAGTTAAACATAGGCAAAGGGTCACAACACAAGCACAATTGTATATAAGAATTCGATTAAAAATATTCTGAAGAACCTCAGAATAATACTGCTATCTTTGTGTGGGTCGACATATTCCCAAACAGCGGGGAACATACTAGCTCGTTCAATTTTAACGAGAACCCATCGCAAACATTACGTCAGAATCCTTCAAACTGCATTCAAACATTGAGTTTCAACGAATGAGAAAACCCTCAAATATTATAAAGGCCTCGAGAAGTGGGACAACCAGTGATATAAATGTAAACGATAACATGCTGAAATAATTTACATCATTATTTAAATCAATGTTTACAGTTGACTGTTAAATTATTTAGACAATATTAATTGGCACAAGAATGATTTATTTAGCTATTTCCATGAATAAGTGTAAGTAATAAAATCTGTCAATCCCAAATATACATTTTAGTTATTCGAACAAGTTAACCTGTCTTCCTCTATTTTAGTAAGAAATTCAACTTGCCAGCTAATGTGAGGTCCCATGGTTGACACCCCATGTCCACAAATTAGACACACGTGCACACATTCACACTTGTAACTACCCTATGTAAAACCAACCAAGGCCACTTTATATTTTACCGCTACCTTGTTGTCTTAAAAATGTGTATTTACTTGCTTCTGATTTGCAGATTTGAGATTATCCCCTAGCCTAGAGTGGGTGGGGGTGGGTGGTTGAGACTCCGCTCACATTCACATCCATCTCAACTCCCATAAAGATGAATTCTTGCATCGGAGTATCTGATCCCTGATTATCCTAACTCGGAAACTTGAGAGGAAGAAGACTTACGTTGCATAGTGGCATCCAAAGATTTACGGAAGCCGAGCGGAATCCGTTGAGTGATGTACTCTGGTTTGAGCAACTTCGCTTTCAAAGCAGGACGCATTACATTTATTTCCCTCTTTTAGGATGGAGTGGGTTGTTGGGGAGGACAGGGGAAAGTCGAGTAGAAGTATCGGAAGGGGAGGATGTGCAAAAAAAAAGTCCCTTCTAAAATCCCAGCCCAGCTCTTCCAGCCAGCAATTTTCACCCAGAAACACTTCCTGCGGCCCCCGCCCTAAACTAATACGGAAGTTCTTGATAACTGCGAATTGAGAGAGAGAAAAAAAATCAGCTAATTGGATGGACAGAAAGCCGGACAGCGGAAGGGCGGAGTCATGTCGCCTTGTGCTGCCAATCTCACTCGCCAACCAATCAGGAAATGGAAGCGCAGGCAGCCATCACTCCAGGTAAACAACTCTTTATCGAATGCTCGCTAATTCCACATCATTTCCGAGCAAGGTTCCCCTTGGCACTCGTTCTCGCCACCAGTGTCAATGTCGGGTCAAATAGCACCAGCTGAAATCTAAATACACGGCTATTTCTGATCATGTCCGCCCAACAGGTGCCAGAGAGTCGAAAAGGATATTCAGAAGACGGAGAGAGAGAAAAAAACTTCCTTTGTTTCCAGCTTCTGAACAAGTGAATCTTATCTAACACATACATTCTAATTACATTACTTACGGATTTTGTTATTATGCCTACTTTTTAAACCATCGGAACATGGGTGGATTAAAATTACTGGTGCCGCATCTGCTTGATTTAGAGCCTTTCCCGGAGCACTAACTAATTAAAAGGATATTTGGTGCGAATGCTGATTCCGGTTCAAATTCAATATGACCGATATTGACGGAAGGCACAAATGTAGCTGAGAGAAAAAATAGATCGTAGATGAAAACATTTTCCAGAAGGTTTACATTGTAAGAGTGCGAAATAACAATCTCAGCGGGTTCTAACTTAAAATTGGTCAGCCCTTCTTGGTGACGAATCCTTGCATTTAAGCTGTTCGGTATACGCCACTGTTTTCTTTTAAGTGTCCTATGTACAGAAAACTTCAACTATTCGATTCCAATAGAGTAATTGTGTCTAAAACAAACGTTATCGGCTCACGCGTTTTGAGCGGTACAGACGAGATGCGTCCGCGGCCCTGAATCGGGTGTCTATTTCCAAAGCCAGTTTGTGATCCGCATCAACCCGTGAACACCCGCTCTCGCAAGTGATTTGTTAATCCTTTGCTCCGCGTCCCCGTTCAGAAGCAACCGTGAAACATAAACAGTTTGCGAAATAAAATTCTTCATTATGTAAAAAATATTTAAAGAAATGCTTGGTTGTTCTTTCTTTGAAATACACCCATATTTAAGAATAAAAAACATCTTTCTTTCTGAAATTAATTCAGTTTAGCCTGTTTTTTTTCATGCAGAACCACGCCGGGAAAAAAACCCAGGAATTACTGGCATGCAATGTGAATAAATATACCCTTTGTATACATCTTTTCTCATTAATGTTATAATGATGAAAAATACGTGAAAATGAGCCCCTGTTCCTTTACTGGGTGAATGTCCCATCCCTTTCTCGTTACTGGCGCATAGAATTTATTGATCAGGGTCTTAGTCGGATGCGGTATCCCTTGCTACATAATAGATCGGCGAGAAGTGACATAGAACAGGTTGGTATAACACGTGCGATCGCTCTGCTTTCAACTAAGGTCGCTTTACTGATCATCGTCTTGGTTCCACAATCACTTTTCCCCACATACATTATAAACACCCACCCATATTAAATTTAATTGTCCTGTGGCATGGTCGTCGCTGGCAAGAATTCAGACCTTGCCTATGTCCTGTTGCCATGGGCTGGTATCCCGATGGAAATGAATAGCTGGTTCCACCACTTCAAAAAGCAGACAAGTGATAAAGTTATTAAAGGACAGAATTTAGATATAACCCAGCACCGGTCAGGACAACACATTCCTCACGCCTCCCCCAACACAAAAATAAAAAAGTATTAGCGACCTGGCTGAGTCGGGGTCATTATCTTCAGTTACTTTCCCTAATTTTACCTTTTACTTCCATCTTATTTTCCTTGGCTTAATTATAAAATAAGTATAATTTTGCCCTGGAGAAATTGCTATCCATAATGGTTGGTGCTGGTCCCAGGATAGCGAATCCGGCAGCAGAAACATTGCATCAAACGGGTTAGTGTTAAAAGGCTGCAGGCACGTCCCGGTAATGATGTCCGAGTCCACACACAGCGGGAAGCGCCCCCTATTGGCTTTGCGCGTACACAGCGCGGCAGCCGCAGGGCCAAAATTACCTCCCGCGAAAGTTACACACACCACTCAAGAAAGGGTGGTAAATCGTTCTTTATTTGACGAACCCAGCTGCTCTGAACAGTCCTCTTCTTGCATAGAAAAGGCAATTCTATCATTTGGTAATAAAATTATTTATTGATTCCCTCCCCCACTCCACCCGTTCTCCGCAGTATGAATAATCGTTTGGAATAAATGTGAGAACAGCATTTATTCAAGTATGGCTAATACGAGGGGGCATGATTTTAAAGTGATTGAAGGAAAGTATGGGGTGGGGGGGGGGAGATCTTTACACAGAGTGATTGGTACGTGGACGCCCTGCCAGACTGGTGGTAGAGTCAGATAAGTTAGGAGCGTTTACATGGATATAGAAAAACGGACGGTTATGTAGGAGGGAGGGGTTAGATTGATCTTATAGGAGGCAAAACATCGTGAGCTGAAGAGCCTGTACTGTGATGTAACGTTCGTTCTCTGTGTTCAATATCACAGAGGACTGCGGCCCAGAAGGAAAACATTCGTCTACTGTGTCGGTACCCGCCAAAATGAAGGCTATCATAAATCCTGTTGTTTGGTCCGATGGGTTACGGCCCTTCAAGTGCTCATTGGCGTGCTCTTTAAATGTGTCGAGAATCTCTGCTTCTAACGCCCTCTCTACAGTGGGTTCAGAGCCCTCACGATGCACGGGAGGAAATAATTTCCACCCGCTTTATTTTATTCCATAACAAACAGTGGTACTAGTGTTAACGATATTATATAACTAGAGGATAGCCCGTGGTATCAATACAATGTGTCTTTGGCATTAATTTGGTAAATTCGACTCATTTAAAAGTGTTATACAATTTCTTTCCACTGTGCGAGTTTGCTATTTACACAGTAAAGTACCTTGTAAAGAAATTTCCCCTTCAACGTATCCCGGATACGGTTTGCTACTGATAGTGTTAGATGCTGGAGGTGGGCAGAGATAAGTAACCTAGGTGCCCTTGGAAAGCATGGCAATGATCCGGGTTTGATTATTAATAATGCAGCAAGAAACTGGCGCCCGCTGAAATCCAATAATGTCACCGAGACGGAGAGTAAAGTGATAACGGCGAAATAAACAGAAATAATGGATATTGACCATCAGAAACTGAGTCCACTTTCCTACCGAAACAGAAGAACAAACTAGAAACACGGGTATATTTACATTTTACATCCGAGCTGTGTGCTCGAAATGTAAGATCACGAGTCGCATTAAAACTGCAACATTAGGAACGAAAACTGTTAATCTCTTTATCTCTCTCTCTCTCTCTCTCCCCCCCCCCACATACACACACACACATGAATAGTCATTTAAATACAAACCCTCTCTCGCACACACATACAAAGGGGAATGAACACACACATAACGCATACACGCACATGTACGCAAATCTAAGAAGCAACAGGTCATATACTGAATGCAAATTTAAATATCCCTGCACAAAGAGAAAGTAAAATCAGAATGCACTATGTCGGAAGGCATTTACATTTTATAGAGGGCCAATGGATTTTGGATCGAGCGTTCAATAAGACTGCGTTTCCATTTGGCTTTTGGTTAGAATGATGGTCGAGCAGGGAGTGGTGATAATGTTACTTAGAATACACTGGAAGTGTTCTGTGATGTTTCCACGAGCTTCTTTAACTAAATATATATTCCTGTCAGCTTGTGTTTGCAAATACATGTCCACGGATTTGATACCAACCCGCTGGATAGTTTGTTCAGTTTCATTCCCCCTTTTGTGGTGAATGGACACCGGCAGTGATCGCGAGTTGGAGAACCGCTAGTCCCGGACTTCATTTTCCCCCCTCTCCGGTCGCCTTAGATAAACGAAATGAGAGTCGATTTCAATCAAAGTTACACTCTATTTGAGATGAACAAAGCCATCATCCCCGAATTATCCGCAAGAGACTGAACTTCCAATAACAGACACGATAAAATCTGCAGATGCTGGAAATCCTAGCCACGCAAGCCTGCTGATTTCCTCTAGCATTTTGTTTGTGTTGCTTCCAATAAGAGAATTGGTTGAGTTACTGAAATGCTGCCCACTTTTCAATTAACGGCACCCCTGAAGTTTAAGATTGCTGCTGTGATAATTCTGCCATTCTCCTCGTCAGCGGGTTTTGTGCAATTCAACATGAAGAGAGACGCCGTTTATATTTATATAGTTGAAGATCCACCACAAACTGAACTTTTCACCATTGAAGAACAGGAATATTATAAATCGTTATTCTTTTCTTTCAAACCTGTGGGTGCAGCGTAAATGGTCACCGTGTTATTTGAAATATAAAGGGCTAGGGGGGTTAGGATATTGGTGCTGGGCTGTTGTGTTGCAAGGGGGGGGGGGGCGAGAAGTGAAGACGAGGCATATGTCAGCACAGAAACATTCATATGTCCTGATCCCTTATCTGCTTTAACGGTTAATCCGCAGCATTATCGAGATAAGAACCAAGATTTAATGACAAAAGGAAAAATCTCCACATATAAGATTGTCCTGCAATCTATGATGTTAAATTAAAAAAAACAAATTGCAAAGTTAACAGCTAATTTGATATGCAAACACGAGGAAATCTGCAGATGCTGGAAATTCAAGCAACACACACGACATGCTGGTGGAACACAGTAGGCCAGGCAGCATCTATAGGGAGAAGCGCTGTCGACGTTTCGGGCGAAGGGTCTCGGCCCGAAACGTCGACAGCGCTTCTCCCTATAGATGCTGCCTGGCCTGCTGTGTTCCACCAGCATTTTGTGTGTGTTGCTTGAAATGATATGATATTTTCACTCTCTTTCAATCTTTTTATTAATATTAATAATATGAACAAAATGCAATTGATATATTAATAAAGGGATTACAAACATACAAATTCCCATTGCACATGAAAGAATACATAAGCAATGATTACAGTATAAATGAGTTTTCCCAAAACATGAATCATACAGTATATGTATGAACAAGGTAAATCTAGGTATTTCATAATATATGATATAAAAAAACAGAAAAAAGAGAAAAAAATGTTTGCAAAATTAGCTAAACTACTAATCTAATAGCTAATAAAGAAGAAAAAGAAGCAAAAAAAGAAAAAAGATATGATATTTTCAGTTTTAAAAACTGGCATAATTACACTGTGGGCAAATGAGGGGTACCGCCGATTAAACTAAACCACTGTGTGGCCACTGTTTCTGTGTAGCTGGAGAAAAAAAATCATTACTATAATAAACCAGCTCATAAATAGGAGGTGTCGCAACATTGAATAAATAAAATCTAAAACAAAGCCATTAGAACTGTATTAGGGTGGGTGGTGTCTCATTTTGCGTTTAATTAAACGTTTAAAGTGAGACTCTGTTTTAACCTGTGAAGGTTTGTCGTGGAAATGTCAGTCAATTAGATAACTGGCTACGTGTTCCAATACTGTATGCGCATCTGAATGGAAATACGTTTAAACCTAAATGCAGGTTACAACTGGCTCCTCCTATCAGAGAGTTTGTATGACGCGACATCTAATACTGGCAACACAAAATTCACTAATGCATACGGCTAGGGACAGTGAATTTTAATCCCCGCGCTTATTTGGCCGGGCTTGTGACAGGGACAAAGTTACACTTCCCATGCATCTGTACAGGGTGATCTGAGAAGCGGTTCTGATCGGCAGATCGTTGTCAGTAAGGCCATCAGCACTTCCATGTTCCCTCAGTCTTTGAACGTATTTATCTCTTTATCTTGCGCCTCTCCCTGCACCAAATGCACTGACCCGAACTCGCCCCGAATTTCAGGTGTCGATGTTTTCAGCAATAAAGTCTGTACTCATCCCTTCGTAAAACTCGCAACAATTACACAGCATACACAAAATGCTGGAGGAACTCAGCAGGCCAGATAGCGTCTATGGAAAAAGTCCTGCCGAAGGGTCTCGGTCCGAAACGTCGACTGTACTCTTTTCCATAGATACTGCCTCTGCCTGGCCTGCTGAGTTCCTCCAGCAATTTGTGTGTGTTGCCCGGATGTCCAGCATCTGCAAATTTTCTCTTGCTAACGATTACACCAACACAGAAGGAGTTGCGGGTCTGTTATGTCACTGGGTGGGCAACCAGGAGTTTGGAACTGCGAACGGGGTTGGATTTAGAGGCTGTTTATCACAAGTGAATACACAGAATCATCAAAGTACACATACACAAAACACTCGCACACACACAATATACGCAATATCCTCTCATATACCCAGATATACAAACACAAAACACTCGCACACACACAATATACGCAATATCCTCTCATATACCCAGATATACAAACACAAAACACTCGCACACACACAATATACGCAATATTCTCTCATATACCCAGATATACAAACACAAAACACTCGCACACACACAATATACGCAATATCCTCTCATATACCCAGATATACAAACACAAAACACTCGCACACACACAATATACGCAATATCCTCTCATATACCCAGATATACAAACACAAAACACTCGCACACACACAATATACGCAATATCCTCTCATATACCCAGATATACATACACAAAACACTCGCACACACACAATATACGCAATATCCTCTCATATACCCAGATATACAAACACAAAACACTCGCACACACACAATATACGCAATATCCTCTCATATACCCAGATATACATACACAAAACACTCGCACACACACACAATATACGCAATATCCTCTCATATACCCAGATATACAAACACAAAACACTCGCACACACACAATATACGCAATATCCTCTCATATACCCAGATATACAAACACAAAACACTCGCACACACACAATATACGCAATATCCTCTCATATACCCAGATATACAAACACAAAACACTCGCACACACACAATATACGCAATATCCTCTCATATACCCAGATATACATACACAAAACACTCGCACACACACAATATACGCAATATCCTCTCATATACCCAGATATACAAACACATAACACTCGCACACACACAATATACGCAATATCCTCTCATATACCCAGATATACAAACACAAAACACTCGCACACACACAATATACGCAATATCCTCTCATATACCCAGATATACATACACAAAACACTCGCACACACACAATATACGCAATATCCTCTCATATACCCAGATATACAAACACATAACACGAGTAGTCCGTCCTCATGTGCAAAACACACAGAAACTGGAACACAAGCAAAAAAAATGCACGTATACAAACACACATATATACAGACCCACAAACAGATGCACAGACATACATAGAAATGTCTACAGACTAACATGCACACGGACACTTAAACACACCAAGATTGATGTATGGAAATACAAACACGGAGCCGAGTCACTGACTCAAAAACAAACACGCAAATATACATTCATTCACACACACACACACACACTCACACTCACACACACTCACACTCACACACACACACACACACACACACACACACACACACACACACACACACACACACACACACACACACACACACACACACACACACACACACACACACACACACACACACACACACTTGCTGAAACATCTGCACATACAGGGTCCTGCAACCATAAAGCGATGCACGGATACACAGGCACACAAGACTACCAGTAACACCAGCCACCGAAGTTTATACGGAGAAAAGAAACATTGTGATCCCATATCCACTGGAGTCCGTCCTGGCGGGGAGCTCCAGTCGATGAGGGAACTGGGATAAGTTGCTGCAGAACAGAAGCTGATAAATGGGTTTCGCCCCTTGTTTCCAGTTGCTGTATCCCACGAAAGCTCCTCGTTGCCTATCAACTCAAATTCCCTATTCGCTAAAGTGTAAATAACTAGAAAAAATGATCTTCCATTTTTACGATAAAGCTCTACGTTTCTATTTATACAAACTATAAATAAAATTTATAGTTGAATGTTATGCCGTTTATTGATTTATGTTTTACATTTAAGTTCTCTATGCAACCTGCAACCATTCAAGATGTCAAATGGATTTTTTTTACACAGAGTGGTGAGTGAACAGAACGTGTTGAGCGGGTGATGGTAGAAGCAGATATAGTAGGGACATTTAAGAGAGTCGTGATTAGGCACATGGATGATACAAAAAATAAGGGTTATAGGCTATGTAGGAGGGAAGCGTTAGATTGATCCTAGAGTAGGTTAAAAGATTAGCACAACATCGTGAGCCGAAGGGCTTGAAAGTACTGAAATGCCCAAAGAAAACGACGCAGAAGTGGGAAAGGGCTGGAATTCGCCCATTTAGCTGAGGAGTGAGTGACTAGTCTACCTGCATATAAGATTTTTTCTAACTCTTCGGTGCTACTGACTAGACTTACCCTTGAATATACTAAATCATACTATATATATATATATACTGCTTATACAGTTATTTTCAGCTATTTTAATATCACAAATGTATAAGCATGTGCAATATAATATACACGTGCAAAGTACAGTACATTCGTTCTTTAGCAGCAATGAACCACTTGTTGATGGGTGTGCTTGAGAATTCTGACCCGTTCCTACCAATGTGTTTCTTCCTCTTTAGAGTTCACGTGCAGGTGTAACTAAATAATGATAGGAAACGCGATGTGCTTTCATACTCTTCCTGCTTTTTGCATGGCCGTGGTTTTATTCTATGGCGATGGCTTCATTCCTTTTCGCTTACAATCCTGTACGAGGGACATATCTCACTCTCTCTCTCCGTTCAACGAAACAAGAAATGTCCGATGCAGGGGTAGCGGAGCAGAAACCTTTAGGTCATAAATCCATTAATGCAAATACTCATGAGGGAAAGCTGAAGAAAGTCATCTGACTGGATGTCCCATTTATGTGTGTGAGACTGTGTGGAAACATGCAGAATCTACCGAGCCCGCAGTGTATGTGCCTCTTTCCTGATGTTGTCACCCACTTTCTAATAATAGCTTGATGTATTTCGGTAATTATGCACGAAATTCTATGTTTTGTAGCAACGTATAATGAAAAACCGAACGCTGTATCTGCATGTCAGATAATTCAGAGGCGAGATTCAAAGCCAAGATTGGACTCATAAGCCACTTGAGAGCCCATAAGTAGATCAACGGAACGAAGACCATCAACCTCGACCTCGAGGGATAGCCACGACGAATTCAGAAGCATTTTTGCATTACCTACGCGTGTTAGATTTAAGATATGTTTGAATTAAATGCATGCATCAATTGTCCCTAAATGTACCGATCAAACTAATGCATAGTGGAGGTGACATGAATGACAACGAACACGTGAGGGTTGTATAACCAACTCTCGTGGAGGGGTAAAAAGGAAATGGCCCGCGGGATGATCCAGCAGAAAGCTGGATTATTCCGCCTCTGGTCCACGCTCACCCGTCTACCCATCTATTGTTTCCCATGTCGTGCAGTGCTCAGAATAATACAGACACGCTCAGGCAAGAGGCTGCACTCAGAGACCTGATCTCAAAACCTACTCACAGATTTTGACACTTCATCTCTCCATGAGTAACACAGAATTGCTCCCTTTAGGACCCTATAGGATTCATTTATTTGCAGGACGGGTCTGGAATTTCACCCCAGACTCCTCGCCATTAAAACCACAAGAGCTTTGGTTCTCATAAACAAGGGACGCTCTTTATTAAATAAAAATAACATCATATTGCGTTTTCCCTCAGGAAATTGGGTGTTAAAAACTCAAGGATCTGCTGTTTACATTAGAAGATGCCAGCGGTCAATACAATCTTAAGTAGCACCCTGATAAATTTTATTGACACTGATCTTTAAAGCCGAGCGGTACCATGGGAAATCAAATGCAGCGCTACTGATGTATCATCTGATGAATTCAAAATCAATGGCCCATTTGTTTGCCTTCTCAGAGTATATCAAACACACTTTGGTGAAAGATGTACGGTGCTTCAATGATTATTTCCAACTTTGCAAAGCTCTAATAAATATTTTACGCCTATTGATCGCTCGCATAAAAGGTAGTCGCGATTGGGATAAAACTTGGCGTGAGGGTAATGCCTTGAGCCAGGGCCACAAAAGCATGGAGCGGACGGCACAAGCACGATGCGCTGGATCTGTAAAGAGCGGAGATGGGAGGACCGGAGGACGGCACATAAAGGCGGAGAGGTGCATGTTTAGAAACTGTAAATCAAACACCCAAGCACCTTGCAAACAGGCGAATTTATTTACCGTGGAATTTGACTTTCAATGTCTCTTACGGAAAGCAACTTACAAATTCCAGAATGCAACAATTCCCAGACAAAAATTCTTCCCTGTTTAGCCCCAAAATTACATAAACGCATTATAACGTTTACTTGATTTTTAACTTTAGAACACCTTCAACTCGCTCACAACAGAAGAACGAAGCTCCGATGAGTGAAATTTTAACGATAGCAAGAGTGTATCTTCCACTCAGGGCAGTTTGAATCCAATACAAACGCGGTAGCTGATTCAGCCCCCACTGTAGTTCTAGGTTGGCTTAGACTGTTAAAGTGTTGGAATTACCATATTGTCCTTTGATACCCGTCCGTATATATCGACTCGGGACAGTCTGCTCGTTCGGGGAATCTCTAACCAACAAACGGAGTCTGCTCTCGGAACACCAGTAGCGTGTACAAATAAAACTGGAGACGAAGTACTGGTAACTGAGCAGTGGAGAAGGAGCAATTGTGAAAATAAAGCGATCCGGTGGAAATTACAGATTCAACAAAGTTGGTGGTCAGGGCTATCAGTGTTCAAAGTTACCGGATTCACATTATCAAATGGTTTCTTGTAAAAATTGCATTCACGATTTCAAATGCCCAGGCTTAAGATGTGCCTGTCTGATCACCTATCCAGCATATCCTGAAAATGACCGACATAGTTTCTCCTTAATTTGAGCACAACACTGGAAACTAACTCACTGCCCCCCACCCACCAACGCGCGCGCGCGCACGCACGCACACACACACACACACACACACACACACACACACACACACACACACACACACACACACACACACACACACACACACACACACACACACACACACACACACACACACACACACACTCTTTTCCTGAGGCACTGATCAGTACCGATAGTTGGTATACAGCGTTAGAGACTTTCGCAGCTCTGAAAACCCTAACCGCAACTCTGCCCAAGCCTGCACACACCACAGGGCCTTGTGAAGATGGGGTAAAATGGGTGCAGAGGGTTACAGTGTCAGTGGGACCTTGGAAAATCTTGGCAACAACAAGCAGATATCTTTGGGGAAAACGCACCTGACACGGGGGCTGGAATGTCCCACGTCACCGCCATACGGCTTGGGTTCGGAGAGACTCGGGCAAGCGTGCGGGGGGCGGGGGGCGTGGGGCGCCGCAGTCGTTACTTGTGCTCGGGGTTACAGAAAACTATTGCAGTCTCTCCCAATGCCGAACAATGAATGATGTCCCTGTATTGACAGCCAGACCAGACACGCGCTCTACATCTGTTGATAGAATTTCCTAACAATGAGCCTCATTACATATTCATAACGTGTGCTGCTTACCAGCTAACAGAAGGGTGGTTAAAGTTACAATTTATCTTTTTAAAAAATGAAACGGTTAATACACTCCACTTCCTTTGCACTGCTCAAGAATGTCACACGAAAATAATGCAAGCCTATCAATTTGTGCGAAATATCTTGTATATTAAACACCTCCTAGCACGAGGAAACAAGAGTCGTTACATATTCATTATGAGTGTTAGTTGGGACGGCAGAAGGCTTTAATTTTCCTTGTTCGATCACAATGGGATTCGGACACGGCATACAAGACTGTCGAACTTTTGTAAATACATTTTTAACGGGGTTCTTAATCTCGTTGGAAGTCTTTTCTTACCGTATTGACAAATATCAAAGTATGTTTTGCTATTTCACCCTGGGGCAGTTAGAAGCGTTGCCTCAAACGGTGCTTTAAGAAAGGATGTGCTGCTGAAGGTGGAGGTGAGGTGCATAATTGTCTGTGGTGACCAAAAGGCTTACATGAACCTCCTTTCCTTGTATGTAACGGACAGAGCCGTGTAATTCAGTCAACGCTGAAATGTCGTGGAACTCAGGCTGAACTAACACTTGGAGATCTCTTACCTGCGCTGCCGTTTAACCGTGGTCGATCTGACGATTTCGTGCAGCTTGTTGGTCCAGGGTGTTCCAGCAGCATTTTGTTTCGAGTTTCGACGGAAATCTTCTTCATAAATGATACTTAGAGTATATAAGTGGGAGAAGACGAGTTGGAGTGTGTAATCCCTCCAGGATAACGCGGCGGGGAGTAGCAGCCGAAGCTACTGGTGTCTGTAAGAGGCAGAATGTGAATTCCTGTAATCAGCTGACTCCCAAGCCGCCTCTGGGAGGTTCACTCTTTAGCATAACAAATGCCGCTGCAAATTGTGCTGTTCTCGGACTGGCATAAAGGAGGCTGGTCGCGGTGCCGGGTGTGTTCACCCCCATGTCGCCAACTACATGCCTATCCACGTGTCGCTGTTTTTTCTTTCACAATGGAACGGTGCAGAGAGACAGCCTCCTTTATTCAAGCACAATGCCACTTCTCTAATTAAATTGTTCTCCTTTTTTGCATCAGTACGATGGAGACTATGAATTTAAACTATATAATTTACATTTTTATCCTGGAATATTGGCACAATAAACTATCTAGATCCGCGTAATAACAATTGTATATTCCCATGCAATGAATGCGATTTGAGTTTTAAATGCATAACTATGCATATAAAGATACCCCCCCCCCCCCACACACACACACACACACACACACACACACACACACACACACACACACACACACACACACACACACACACACACACACACACACACACACACACACACACACACACACACACACTCCTGTTTGCGACTAATACAATTAACCAACCTCCGTTCAAATAATGACCTAAACATTTAAACGCAGTTTTCCCATGGAAAAGTGGCGGCGGCGATAGAACGTTTTTTCCTTTATAAAAGCAAAATCACGAGATTTTAAAGTGATTACAACGGAGGAAGATTTCTTGGTGCTTATTGGAATATCCAAAGACTGTAGGTTCTGTGGTTCGTTTTAATGTGGAGATTGAAATAAAACTCCAGGTGAGTTTTAACTTTCAAACAGATTATATAAATATCTGAGATGTGCGAAATGCAGACCAGCTCCAAGGTGCCCCGAAGTACAAAGCTGGCCAATTAGTATTACCCAGCAATGAGAAATAATTAGGATCGGGCCTTTTCTTGGAGCGGACGATGGCGGGTGCCGGCTCTTCAACGCGAATACCATAAACTTTCTGTTGTACAACCCAGGTTCTGGGCCGGTTAAAACTAATCGTGGATGCTGTCGTTACAGTCTATCAGGGTTCCTGTTTTTTTTAACACCCCTTCCTCTTTGGATACAAACAATGAAAATCCGAACTAAATCATGGAAAATTCGCCATAATAAGTAAAATTCGTTTTGGTCTAAAACTGTATTTGTCCATTCGGTCCAAAATGCCGACTGTTTGCTCTTTTCCATATAGATGCTGCCTGGCCTGCTGAGTTCCTCCAGCAAGTTGTGTGCGTTGCTTGGATTTCCAGCATCTGTAGATTTTCCAGTCTTAGGGTAAACAAAACTAGCTCCTCAAAGGGGCATGGAGTTTTTTTCTCTTGGAGAAACGGAATTTAATTTCCAACACCGAAATGGTTACGTGCTCGTTCGGTACAGCATCAGGAGCATGGGACAAATGGAGGGGTGCGCCAGAGTAGTCATGATTTGGGACTGAGAGGAGACCAGAGGACAACCACCGGTTCCTCTTCCTGGTACTTCTATCTTCCCACTGCCTTCGACATAGTCAAACCCCAAGAATGTTCTTAAATTATTGCCTACTTTCTTGGAAACGCGAACCACTATGGAAGACAAATGTACCCCGCAGACGAAACCAAATGCCCTGAATTAAAATATTATCGTTTCTCAATATTTGTGAAGGAAAAGAGATTTTAGCTTTGAACCCATCGACACGTCTTGAACTAATCGGCCGTTGTTCTGATTTCAGTAGTAATATCAGTGAACACATCATTGGTAGTGCTAGGCGGTCAGCCATTTCACTGCATATAAAGATCAATATAACCAGTCAAAGCTCGGAGTTAAATTATTATCGGAGTATTTTCTTGCGGGCATACACATTAAATCCAAGAAACGCAATAGAATCAATGAAAGACCATAAGCCATAGGAGCAGAATTAGCCCATTCGGCCCGTCGAGTCCTCCTTCATTTCATTACGACTGATCCATTTCCCTCTCAACCCATTCTCCTGCTTTCTCCCTGTAACCTCTCACGCCTTTCACACCATTCAATAATAATCTTTCAACCTCCGCCTAAAAACATACACAACGACCTGGCTTCCTCAGCCACCCGTGGCTGAGTTCAGTGCTGGTGAGGGCTTTACCCGTCATGGACTGGGCCTCATTCACTACTTTTTGAAGGATTTTCCTTGCAAGGGCATTGGTATTTCCAAATTCGGCCGTAATGCAGCCAGTCAATATACTTTTCACCACACAGCTAGAGATGTTTGTCAATGTTTTAGATGTTATGCTTAATCTTCGCAAACTCCAAAGAAAGTAGAGACACTGCCCTTGGTTCTTCATAAAGGCTGGGCCCTGGACAGATCCTCTGAAATGGTAACACCAAGCAATTTAAAATTGCTGACCCTCTCCACCTCTGATCCCCTGATGAGTCTAGCTTTTGGACCTCTGGTTTTCTCCTTCTGAAGTCAACAATCAGCTCTTTGGTCTAGCTGACCATGAGTGAGAGGTTGTTGTTGTGGCACCACTCAGCCAGATTTTCAATCTCCCTCCTATAGTTCACATTAGGGAAACAGTAAGATCTATAGATTAAATAATTAAATGTAGTATTGCAATGGGGTTTGAAAGCTGTTGGAATAGTGTTACTGATAGAATAAGATGTGGTTGGTTCATAATACCTTACTCCAGAAAATGTGCTTTACGTACACCAGTGCAGTTAGATATTACTCGGAGCACTACACTCACATGACATGAAGTATACCAACATCAATATGAGTTATTATCAATTTTCCATGGAGATGAGAAAGGGAAAGTGGCCTTGAATGTTATTAAACCTGAATGATCCTGACAGAAAAAGGAGGTAGGTTTTAAACTTTTGATTTGTTTTGAATGGGCTGAAATGAAGTCAGTTTGCAATAGCACCTCAAATCCTAAATTACACCTTGAGCAATCATTTTGGAGCTTGGTTTAATTGGAAGTAATGTGTGGCATTCAGCCTATGAGTATTTTTGGAGGAAATTAGCAAAATAATATCCCAAAATCCAGTAAAAGAAAGGAAAATAAAAACTTGCAGGTGGTGCCGGAAATCAGAAATAAAAAGATGAAGTTCTGGTCAGCAATCATGCAACATCTGCTGAGAGGAAGAGTTTTGTGGAGATATTTCATCAAAGTTTGAAGAATTTAGAAATGAAGCATGCTTTAAGGTGTAGACAGGGAACGCTTGAAGAGGTCTAGGTGTTTGTTTATGATAGGATAGAGTCAAAGAGAGATTGAAAAACACAAAACTGTGTAGTGTTGACTGAGAGATTATTTCTTCCTTGGCTGCACAGTAAGACACCTTAAGAAGTGGATTTTGTGGAAAAGTGAACCAGGAAGTCTTGGAAGGAATTTATTGGAATGCTCAGGGGAATATGCCTTGTGGTGGCATCTCATTGAAATTACAGAGTGTGATCAGTGTAAGTGGAGGCTGGTGAGGTGGAAATAGGGGAAGGAAAACTCTATCCAATTTTGGTGGGAGGGGAATGAGTGAGAGCAGTTTTTTTGGTTGTATATTGGAGGGTGGGCGAGAGCCTACCAGCTATGGTAGAGAGGAAACAAAGATTCAGGACAAGTGGACGACAGCTAAGAAACATTGGTGTGGAAGGAATGAGAAGGACAGATATGAAGGAGGTAGAAAAACGAGAAGAATGGATGAGATTCTTGAAGATATCAGAGAGCCAAGGTACTGGAGCCAAATAGAGAGCAGACTACACCAACTCTGCTGCTGGGCAACTGGAGCGGATTATTATGAAGCCACTCGACATAGAGAGTGAATTTTCCAACCAATTTGAACAAATTAGTCCAGGACTAATATTTTTAAATTAAATAAGGTAAGTTCTGAGAGCAGAAATTGGAGATATCTAAAGTTCACTAGTAGATGTGGTTAAAGGATGATCAGTTAAAATTCAGTTTCCTGTCATTTAAGAGGATCTTTCAGAATGTCATTATAAATGCATCCTAATGAACAGGAGGAAAAAAATCTAAGCAGAGAACTGAATATCTGTGCTTAACTAAAAACATTAAAGAAAATTATCTGACTTTAAAAAAAACATAATTCTGTAAAGACAGGTGATAGGTTAGAAAACTGACCATAATGCATAAAATAGCAAATTAGGCTGTAAGATGAAAAAGGATAGAAAGATAAGGAAAGATTGAAAGTCGAGATAAAGGTAGAGATGTAAAAGCATGAGTTGTAAGTGTTCTACTGAAAGCAAGGAGTTATCAACAGGACTATAGCTTAAAGAGGAATTAATCACAATAAATAAGAAGGTGGCAAGTTAATTAAACAGGTATTAAATATAACTCCTGTATTCAAAAGAAGAAGGGATACAGAAATTAGAAGACTACAGCAAGTTGGATTAATGTGTTTCATAGGGTAAATATTAAGATATAGTATTAAAAGTATTATGGTGGTGCATTTGGAAAGAAAGAACAAGGTAATCGGGCAAAGTAATCATGGCTGTGTGAAAAGGAAATAATCTTCGACCAATTTATTGGAGTCCTTTGTTAAAGTAGCATGTGCTGTTGATAATGGGTAATGGTGGATGCAATTATAAATTGGTTTATTATTGTCACATGTAGTGAGATACAGTGAAAAAATTTTGTGTGTATGCCATCCAGACAGATCATTCCATACATGCACACTGAGGTAGTACAAAAGGTGAGCGGGGGTGGGGAACAGAATACAGAATAAGATGCTACAGTTACAGAGAAAGAGCAGACAAGTAAAGTGCAAGCTCCATATTGTGGTAGACTGAGACACACAAAACAGTCATTCAGCCAGTCAGCTTTAAGTGATCTCCAAGTGAGCAATCCCAATTGTTACAGAACCTACATTAAGGGGTAATTGGCCAATTAACTTGCCTGCATGTCTTCTGGATGTGGAATGAAACCAGAGCGCTCTGGAGCTGTGAGACAGTAGAACTAACTGCTATACCACTGGTCCTGCCAAAATTGATAATTTCATAATTTCATGTTCTCCATTTGCCAGATTTTGCACACTCACGTAACCTATCTACATCATCTCAGACTGAGTCCTCAGGGATTGTGCACAACAGCTCACTATGTCTTCATGGACATCTTCAACACTTCACTCATCCAGGCTGCAGTCCCCACATGCTTCAGATCAGCCACCATCATCCCCGTACCAAAGACCCCTACACCTTCAGAAGTGAATGGCTATCACCCAATAGCACAGACACTAGTCATCATGAACTGCTTTGAATGCCTGATAATGGCACATATCAAAAACTCCATTCCTGCCACAATGGGCACTCACCAATATGCTTACTGAAAGAACCGCTCTACGACTGATGCCATTGCACCTGTCATGCACCTAGCCCTGACACAGCTGGAAAATGAGGACACTATTTTAGAATACTATTTCTGGATTTCAGTTTGACATTCCACACTATTAACTCTGCTATGGACCAACCCAAGCCCAGCTGCAGAAGGAGGAGATTTGAGCGGGAGTGCCAGCAACTATGTCCAGTAAAAAGCCAAAGCTACAGAAATGCCAACGGAAGCTCCAAGACCCCATCTCTCTCACCTGGAAGATGTAAGATGGGCTATACCTGGGGGCAATTAAAAAAATTGGCAAAGATCAGAGGACCTTACTGAGCTGCTGTTGGTGGCCTATGCCTCAGTATGGGTGATGGACTTACAAAGAATTCTGCACTATTGTCCCACAGACTTTGGTGAACCAACTTCTACTCTTGAGTCTAGATACACCATTGTGCAACTGGGTTTTGGACTACCTAACCAACAGACCTCAGATAGTCAGGATGCACAACTGCTCCTTCCTCCCCAACATCCTCAGTGCAGGTGTTCCCCAGGGCTGTGTGGTGAACCCACTGCTGTACACACTGCTCACACATGACAGTGGGGCCAGGCACCCGAGTATGCACATTGCCAAGTTCGCCGATGACATGATAGTGGTGGTGCTCATCACCAACGACGATGAGGCAGCCTACAGAGGTGGAAGAGCTTGAGGCCTGGTGCCAGGTAAATAACCTCTTCCTCAATATCAACAAGACAAAGGAGATGGTCATTGACTCCAGGAGAACTTGTACCACTTACAACCTTCTTTACAACTGCAGCACAGTGGAAACTGCAATTTCAAACTCCTGGGAGTGCATATATCACACAATCTCTCGTGGTCCCAGAACACATCCTACACAACCAGAAAGCTCACCAATACCTCGGCTTTCTGAGTAGACTGAAGAGAGCTAGACTATACGCATCAATACTTATGTCCTTCTGCAGATGAGCAGTGGAGAGCATCCTAACGTGCTGCATCACTGCATGGTATGGAAACTGCACTGTGGCATACAGGAAGACTCAACAGTGGGTGGTCAAAACTGCCTGATGCATCACTGGCCCCAGCCTACCCAGTATCAACCATCCAGAAACATGCCAGTAATTTCATGAAGGATCCCATCCACCCTGCTCATGGACTGTTTGCCCCACTCCTATCAGGGAGGAGGCACCATAGTATCCACGCCAGTAACTCCAGACTCAAAAGCAGTTACTTTCCCAAAGCAGTGAGGCTGATCAACACCTCCACACACTGATACATCCCTCCACAAACCCCCCCACCACTTCCTTTCCTATAATTTCCTGTCAGAGTCACCTTATGTACAGACACTCCTGTGCCTAGCGCCTCTCTATGGACATACATCCAATCTATGTATCTAAGCTATCTTATAGAACCATAGAACATTACAGCACAGAAACAGGCCTTCTTGGCTGTGCCAAACCACGTTTCTGCCTAATCCCATTGACCTGCACCTGGACCATATCCCTCCATACCCCCCTCATCCATGTACCCGCCCAAGTTTTATGTATTAATATTTATTGAATTTTAATTGTTTTCCTTAATCTTGTTTATTTGTGCTTTCTGGGATCCAGAGTAACAATTATTTTGTTCTCCTTTACTTTTGAGTACTGATCATGACATTAAACAATGTTGAATCCGTAAACCTATATGCTTAATTTCTTATTTTTCTGCGAGAGTCAGAATCAGATTCAGGTTTAATATCACCGGCATATGTTGTGAAATTTCTTAACATTGCAGCAACAGTACAATGCAATACACAATAATATATCATTTTGTGTTATGAGCTCATTTAGAAATCATATCCTTGGTGTCAAGTGATTCATGTAAACTGAAATGAACTCAATCCTCAGTACTAATCCTGGTGGCTTCACAACAAGGTACAGGGAACTTATTGAGAATGAGCCATTGAATGTTCAGGCCAGCAGGTGTCAAACACAAAACAGACTTTTTTTCCCCTTCCTTCTGGTTTCTGTTGACCAGCAGTTTTTCTATCCGTGTAATTATATTTTCACACACACAAAGATTTTATTCCCTTATCTGAAAACCTAACGGTTTCAGGGACACCCAGCTTTGATCCTGAACTTGAGTACTACTTGTGTGGACTGTGCACGTCTTGTCCATGACTTTGTGGATGCTCTAATGACACCTCATCTTGCAGAACAAGCCATCTCCTGTCCTTTTATCTCTTTTCTTTCCACCTTTTTGGGATTCAAACTCACTTTTGAAGTGAGGCAAGAACTCACATGAACTTCTTCTGATTTGATTTCCAACTTCTCCTGGTTCTGAAATAATCTTTTTCACTGCACGGTCTGCAGTGCACAAGCAGAATTCTCTGTTCTATTCCCAAAAGACGGAATTAAACCATAAATTGGGGACAGTTGGTCATTACGAGGGTGTAACCAAACGCCAGTAATTGTAAATCGCAGTGTAACATTCCATTTGATTCTATCTAGGCGTGAAATATCAATCATTTAAAGTCACCATCAATAAAAAATACATTGTCGTCGAAAGTAACGAACCTCGAGCGATGACGAAATGCCCCTGACAATAATAAAACAAAATACATATTACCACAATACGAAACGTTTTAGAAAACGTCATGAGATCACGGTCACGTTTGAGTCACAGGAATCTCATTCATTCTCCACTGTCCAAAATATGGGGAGAATCGATATGGCGAGTATTTAGTACAGGGTCACTTATTCTGAATATTTTTTCTCTTGATTTACTTTCCAATTATCGAATGGATTTACTTTAGAATCTATACCCCAGACTAAACCGCTAGAATTCAATATATATATATATTTCAAAGGGAAAAGCTTCAGGAATCTAGAGAGGCATTTGTTACACGAACTAGGTTACAATCACTGACTTATCTCTGGGAAGTATTTACGGATTCGTTTGCCTAGCCGATAGACCCAAAATAATAGCAACCGGCCAGTCAGGCAAACTGGGATTATTCCCCCGGTGCCGATATTCCTATGTGTTCTTGGATGGTTAATAAAGATTTACAAAATTATCAGTAAGCATTCAAACCCTGTACAGAGATAGCTGATAAATATTATCTGGGATGTTCAATAAACAAGAAAGTGGATGTTGGGGGTGCTGGGTTTCTTCCGGGTACTTAAATAGCAGACGCCATACAATCGACAAAATTGAAATTCGAATATTGAAAGACTTCGATAGACTGGACGTAGAGTGGATGTTTCCAGTAGTAGGGAAATCTAAAACCAGAGGGCGCAGTCTCGGAATACAAGGACGCCCCTTTAGAAGAGAGATGAGGAGAATTTTCTTTAGCCAGAGGGTGGCGAACCCATATAATTCATCGCCATAGGCGGCCGTGGAGGCCAACTCATTGGGTATATTTAAGGCAGAGGTTGATAGGTTTTTGATTAATCATGGGGTCAAAGGTTACGGTGAGAAGGCAAGAGAATGGGGTTGAGAGGGATAACAAATCAGCCATGGAAAGGCGAGGCGGACTCGATGGAGCGAATGGCCCAATTCTGCTCCTACGTGTTATGGTTTCATAAATCAGTCATGATGGACCATCATTACATTCTAACTAATGTATGGGAACGTTATGTCGACACCCTAAAACACGTTTAGCGCTTCGTGGTCTTCGTGCATTTCAGGGTTAAAATATAAGTCATTGAAATGATGGGAGAAGGATGTTTATGTTCTTTATTTTAAATCTAACCGTTTTAGTTTACTGCATTCCTTTTATTTGGTCAATGAAGTATCCAAGGATTATGTTTATCTCTAACCTGTTAGCTCTTTGAATAGTTGGATGTGGCCACTTGGAATTTCAGTTTCACTCATAACGTCTACAGTCGCAGTATCTATGAACCACTCAACACCATACACTCGAACTCAGTCCACGGCTCAGCTCGGCACACGCGTCCAATTGTAAAGGGCTGTCTTTAATAATCACGCTTGTTACAGCGAGTGTCTTCATTAGATTTAATCTGTTTACCAGACACTGTGAGAAGATTACAGTTAATAGATAGAGTATAAACTCCATGTGATGATAGCGGAGGCAAATATGTCTGGACCTTCCCACCCAGTCAAAGGGGAACTGAGAGGCAGTACGTCGTGTTCTATTATTCCACTAGTTACATCAATTGCTGGTCTCTTCACGCCAGACGAGCACTGCAAACTATCGATACTTAATCTGTATGATCGTGATGGCCATTTACAATTTGAATCAAAGACAACTTGTTTTAAATCAAACTCTCTTTCGTGTGGGCATACCACATTACAGCTGAATGGAATTGCGTTTTGCGCATTTCCCCGCTGACTCCAGCGGCGCTTATATTATTTGTCTGCATTACCCCTGACCCTAGCACACTGGAAATAAAATGCCAGGAAATATTCAGAAGCCGACAGAATGATCCAACTGTGAGGACATACATATCTTACTGTGATAAAGAGATGAACAAAACATTTAAAGGCCTAGCTCCGGCAGGAGAGAAGTTTGGTCCGCCAACTCACCTGACTCTTCATGGAGTTGACTTTCTCCAGTCACTGGCAGCTACAGTCATTTTATACCCAACGTTTGCATATTAACTAGTACTCTAAGTATTCACGTCGCCGCTTATTATTCGCTTGTTAAACTGTATTTAAAGGCGAAGGTGTGTGTGCGTATCTGAGTAAGACGTGCATGGAAGGCATAGTCTATTTGCTAAACGGGGTGCAAATTCAGAAATCAGAGGTCCAAACATTTTTGGAAGTCCTAGCACAGGATTCCCGGACGGTTAACTTGCAGGTTGACAGACAGACAGACAGACATACTTTATTGATCTCGAGGGAAATTGGGTTTCGTTACAGCCGCACCAGCCAAGAATAGTGTAGAAATATAGCAATATAAAACCATAAATAATTAAATAATAATAAGTTAATCATGCCAAGTGGAAACAAGTCCAGGACCAGCCTATTGGCTCAGGGTGTCTGACACTCCGAGGGAGGAGTTGTAAACTTTGATGGCCACAGGCCGGAATGATTTCCTATGACGCTCAGTGTTACATCTCGGTGGAATGAGTCTCTGGCTGAATGTACTCCTGTGCCTAACCAGTACATTATGGAGTGGATAGGAGTCATTGTCCAAGATGGTCGGTGTGGGTTCGCATTAGGTCGCGGGTCGGTTGTGTCGGTAGTGGGGAAGGCAAAGTGCATTCATTTCGAGAGGACTAGAATATAAAAGCAAGGATATAATGCTAAGGCTTTATAGGGCACTGACCAGATCACATCTGGAGTATTGCGAGCCCCCATATCTGGCCCCCATATCTAAGGATGCGGTGGCATTGGTCCAGAGGTTTTCAAGAATTTCGGGAATGAAAGGATTAACGTATGAAGAGTGTTTGATGATTCTGGGAGTTTTGAAGAATGAGGCGAGGGGGGTGGGTGGGAAGGGAAATTTCATTGAAATCTACCGAATATTGAAATACTTTTAGTTCAAAAGTCCAGGACAATAGGGCACAGTTTCAGAATAGAAAGACGCCTCTTTAGAACAGAGATGAGGAGGAATTCCTTTAGCCAGAGGGTGGTGAATCGGTGGAATTCGCTGCCTAAGGCCGCTGTGGAGGTCAAACCATTGGGTTTATTTAAAGCGGAGGTTGATAGGTTCTTGATTAATAAGGACGTCAAAGATTATAGGGAGAAGGCAGGAGAACAGGATTGTATGCGGAAATAAATCAGCCATGATCAAATGGTGGAGCAGATAGGCACAATAGGTTAATTTTGCTCCTGTAATTTATGGGAGCGTGGGTGTGCTTGCGAGATGTGTACACGAGACCGTGGACGCCTGCATCACCGTGAGCAGCAAGTACTGTAGTGCATGTGAGTACATGTCAGCGAAAAGTCTGGGTGAGATGTAAATATGAATACATGTATTTGTTGGCTGTATTGGTAGCTCTGTATGTTGTGTGGTATGTGTTGTATGTTCGTTTAAGATCTGCCTGTGTACGTCGTATGGAGGTAGAGATGGGGACGTTGAAAATCGTTTCTTGGCTTTTCCTACTTTAATGAAATCTCAGTAGGAACCCATACATAAGAAGTGAGAAGAGGCGTCCAATAAGACTGTGGCATATTCTTTGATTCCCTTATTATCCAAAAATCTATCAATCTCTGCCTTAAATATACCCGGAAGACTGAGCCTCCGCTCCTGTCTGGGGTAGAGCATTTCAATGATTCATTGTCTCGAGGGTGAATAATTTATTTTCTCATCTTGTCCTGAATGGCTGCCCCCTTCACTGAGACCGCAATCCCTAGTTTTAAACACCTCAGCTACCGGAAATGTCATCCCTGCCGCCTAGCCCCATTGTCTCCTATTGAAAGAATACAAAATTACAATGAAACGAAGAAGCATAATGCCCATCCTGGTAAAGAAAAATAGAGGAGTTTAATTCCATTTACAATATCTTGTTCCAGTGTATTATAAACTGAGTCTTCAAGTCGTCAACCAGTATTTTGTAAAATGTACTTCTTTCCCTCTCACCCTTTCAGAGTCCTAAACCCCTGCTACTCATTGAGTGAAAAGAACATCATACCCCCCATTGTTATTTCACCTCTACTCTGAGATATAGGTCATTCCTGTTTACTCTGTTTAAGCCTCCCATAATTTCGTATCATAATTACATTATACCCCAGTCCCCTTTGTTTTGAAGAAAATAATCCAGCCTGTAGTTTCTTTTCATAACTATAATGGTCCATGCCCTGGAACATCCTTGTTAATCCTGTCTGCACCCTCTCTTCTCTAATTCAGACACCCAAACTCAATGGGGTGTGGAGTGAACACTGTTGAATTAGCATCAGACTGAGCACATGGTAAAAAAGGACCGTTTTCACTGAGCCAAGATAAACTCTGCAGTAACTTGTTCAATATTTAATGGAAGGGTAAGTTTTGTCATTAAACCAAGGAAGGTTTAATGAAGGATGACAACACAGACAGTAGCTGCCAAATTACTAAAGAGGGGCAAGGAGCAATTTTCTTGAAAGTCCCAGCCTAAATCACCAATTGACTGAGGATCTGATTATGCCACTAGGCTGTATACATAGCAGTTGTACAATTGATGAATCTGGACTTGTTCAAGTTTTTGACTACACTCATCTTCCCACCCTGCAACTTTAGAGGAGCTCTACCCTCGTGTCGATGCTCCTATCACATACCATTGACGACTTGGCTTCAGCCCCAAATTCGGCAATTACCTCTCCAAATCTTCCCACTTCCAGTTAATACCTATAAATGTTTTATTTAATCATGTGTCCCCTTTCCTCCTTCATCCAATTCTAAATTTTCTGAGGTGGTGGTGTATAGAAGCAAATTTTTGAAGTTAACACTATACATGACAACTCAGTCACATCTGTCTGAAACGATTTGAACAATTTCAGATAACCAACTAAACAAAAAATAATCTGCTTTCAACCTGTCTGGTGCAAATCATTCTTCCCAAACAGCTGAAGAATCTTTACAGGCTGCTCAAAAGAACAATGGTCAATATTGTCAGGATATTCCCACATGCCTTTCTCTTTTTATATGACAGAACTATCAGAAACTAGCCGTTGAAACTAAATGAAAGAAAAGGTGCAGAGTTAATTTCAATGTTGCATCAGACTGAAAAGTCAAAGGAGAAAATACGTGCCTTTTTTAAAAAAAAGTACAATATCTCAAAATTCAAAGTCATTAGTCCAACATTTTAAAAAAAACTAAAGACGAGGGTGTTGCTGGCAAGGTCACCAATCCCCAATAGGCCTTGAGAAAGTAGAGATAACTACGTTCTTGAACTGTCAAAGTCCTTCTCACAGCGCTGTTGAGTAGGGAGTACCAGGTTCTAGAGACAGAAAAAATGAAGGGAATGTACTTCCAAGTTATAAACCAGGAAGTGATGGTGCTTACCTAAGCCTATTAGATCAGGTGCTATTTTCTCCCGGTAGGGATTAGTTTTTAGTTCCAAGTGCTCCTGTCACGTTTTGTCACCCTGCAACCTTATCCTTCAATCTCTCTGAATTATGGAGGACAGCATGTGTATAAATGTCTCTCTCCAGCAGACCTCATCATGACTCCAGTATTTCTACTATTTTTCAAAATGTTTCTTAATTGTACATATGATTTTTTTAATGTTCTATTGCCGAGCAGCAGTGAACCAACTGATTGGCCTATCAGAGTTCTCTTTGGGAACTAGTTGACTCGATCAGCATTTCTGATCTGGCTATTGTTCACGATTGCACTTAAAAACAAAATGCCTATTGCCCTTGTTCACTTCAGTGGAAGAGTGTGAGGATTTTGCAGGCAGTGTCGAACCAGCTGAAACAAACAAGCAATAATACCCACAGTGTGTTTTTAAGGTTTACTATACACATATTCAAAAGCTGCAGTTTCACGTGACATTCCATTATTCCATTCCGTTCTTCTTATTGACACCTGACTCAATAGTAGTTGGATAAGTTGGGACATAAGGTTATGTTGGAATATGATTCTGCTGCAGCTGATAATCTACAGCCATACATGGATACGCGGTTTGCTACTGCCAGATCTGTTCCAAATCGGCACAAGGTTAGTGCCACAAAACGGGTCATGTGCTATGGCGTTTCAGTAGTACTATCAAAAACATTGCATATATAAAAATATATTTTATCAAATGTGGGTAGACATATTAGGGAAGCGAGAGAGAAATATATTCAGTATAAGATAGGACACAGATGTTATTGGACACCAACTAGACTACAAAATGGGGATTGTTGATAATCATTTATGCTGGAAATGTAAATATGAGGTGGGCACATATTTTCACATGATTTGGGAATGTTCCATGGTTCATCCATTTTGGTGTAAAGTTCTTGATTTGTTGGGGAATTGGTCTGGTCCTACACTGCCCTTGTGCCCACGGCTTTGTCTCCTGGGTGATGGGACAATGATACCTGATGTAGACAATGACAAATTTACTATTTTGAAGGTGGGTCTCATCACAGCTGCAAGAATTATATTGCAAAACTGGAAAAAAACCAGATGTCCCACTGTGAGGGAATGGACTGAGGAAATGGTTAAGATTTCATATGAATACATGTTGGGAAGAATTAACAGTGAGGGAAAAGTGCAAGATGTGTGGGATCAATTTTGGTTGTATGTTAATTTAAACTTATATTAGAAGTTTTTTTTTCCTGTTTCTTAGTTTTATATGTTTTCCTGTCATGGGATGGCTGTATAAATATGCTGTACTGTATCTGCTCTATGATATGCTGTGTTGCTTTGTAAAATAAGAATAAATTATAATAATAATTTGAATTACAAAAAAACATTGCATGACATTGGTTAGATTTATTCCCTTTTGATTACTTAACACACATCACAGCCAAGGTTAGACCCTGACGAAGGGTCTCGGCCCGAAACGTCGACAGTGCTTCTCCCTATAGATGCTGCCTGGCCTGCTGCATTCCACCAGCATTTTGTGTGTGTTATAGGTATGTTTATTGTTTTGTTTGGATGACAGGTTATCAATAGCTCATTTTGTCCATGTTGTCTAGTGTCTGTAATTAACATTGTAAGTTCTCAATGCTGCTCACTCCAGCCTCAACACCACACTTCTGCTGGGTCTGTCTGGAATGAACTCTGGGGTTGTGATGGAGGACAGCTGTCTGATGAGGAAACTTGCCCTCTCACACTAGTCAAGCTACAGCCTTAACTACTGCCTGGGGGCAAGTCTCCTGATTAGATATCTGTCCTCAGGCACTCCTGTTCAGAGCTTGTCAAAACCAAGTTATCACTGGAATCTCATTGGTGGGTTTATGTAAATGATGAAACACTTTCTGGAAAAGCTACAATTACTATTTTCAGAAATAAAACTGTCCAACATAAAATAAGAGCTTAAGCACAAAATTTTGGTATTTCACAAAAGCTTTAAATCAAGAAGATTGATTAAATATAAAAAAATTATTTTATAAGATCTTCACTTGGTTTCTTTTCTTCCAGAAGTAGTTTTAACTTTTGCCAGGGACCCTTGAACTTGCACAATAGTTTATGCCTAACATTTGGATAATTATATCAACCTCCTTTCTCACACTCACCAAAACCTATGGGGAAATCTATCAAAGAAAGCCCAAATCCAATTTTGAAGAATGAGATATTTTTCTTCCTAGACAAGTGGTATTAGATAAACCATCTAGAATAGTGATTGTATGTCAAAACATTGGTATCAACCACTATTATATTCAGTTACACCAAACCAATGGTCCTCCCAAAACCATTAAAAATGGCATATTCATTTTGAGCATGTCCAAAACTATTATTTTCAAAATCTCAATTACGTTTTGCTGCATTTTTCATGTTAATAAAAATTTCAGCTTCTAGCTTGGGAATACTTAGTTCTCAGAATACCACCAAAAAGACAAAGTGAATAAACAGATGACACCCTCACTGTGCTGGCACAAGAGATAGAAAGATTTGCCATATGTGGAAGGAAAACTGAAGACTGAGGGAAAAAAAATCCACCTTAGATCTTCACAACTCTTGAGCAAAGCAATGGGAAATTTCTTTTAAATCAATGTCACAAAGTCTCATTATTTTGGGAGAACTTTGTGTTCATTGTGAAAAACATCAGCAATGAAGATCCCACAAATTCATCTCTTAGAATTAACAACACCCAGCCATCACAGCGAATTCCCCTAGCTTGACACTTGCATCTTCACCAATGTAAATTTCCGATACCAACAATACCCAATACCTCTCTTGGCAAGACTGGCAATGTGGTGAGAGCTTTACACTCTGGAAAAATGTCAGAAATAATTCAAATGTTAATACATAATGGTCCACAATGGTCACTGCAGTTTAATATATTTCATTAAACAAAGTAGGATGCTCTGAAGTCACAAACAGCATTATGTTAATACCTAGCTTCCGTGTCATTCAATTAACACTGAATTTAATTAAAATGTGCAGAGCTGTGCTTCTGACCACATGAGCTTCACATCAGTTACAATTTAACTTCAGTTATTTTTTAATGTTAACAAGTTGCTTTGATGGTCTTTTGCAAGTAGGATTTGTCTAATATGCACGTGGCTAGCAAGTACAGTTCTACTCAGCTGTTAAAGCACTCATACAAGAAGTTTAGGCTTTGGCCACATGGAGGTGTAACAAACAGGTCCATACATAGATCAAGGAACGTAATGGCCTTTATATCTTGCCTTCATAAGAACAAGAATCATTATATGGGGCAGATGCATTAATTGATCAATGCACCTGAAAAGCAGGTTGGAAAACAAAATTAGGAATTTCTTAAGTTCTTTGTGATTTTTAATTTAATAAAACACTGAATTGGATGTTCAAGTTCATTGCAGCATAATTTATTTCAAATTGTATTAGTCTTCCATGAAGCTTTTTTTTCAGTACAAAATATTGTGTACATTTCCTCCTAATGAAAATATAAAGTATTAACTGACATTTGTATATCAACAACAATTTAGTAAATTGAAAACCATGGAAGCTATGAATAAAATAAATAAATTAAACCAGACATCAATTATCTTTATCTTTAAGAAACATTTGCCAAGAGATGGCAGCTTTCTGAATGAGCAAACAGCACTCAATCTATTTAAGAGCAGAATCAGAGAAATACTGATTTTCTTCTGTCATGCAACGGAACCTTGAGATTTCAGGCTGGATATGGAATGATACTTCATCAATTAATACTCTAGGTAGTCCTACTGTAGGTGCATCAGTTGGACCTTTCAGCTGATTTAAATATAGTTATGCTTTGAAAAAGATGCTATTGGTGTGGCTGAAGAAGGGAATGCAGTGAACGCAAATACTAGACGATTGGACTTCATTGAAGTTGGAAAGCAGAGTTACAGTTCAATGAAAACACTTCCATTTTCTGTTTGCAGACATACAGGAAATTGGTCTCAACACATGCTTTTAGATAGTTTGTTGCAAAAATCTAGAAAAACACTTAAAGGGAGCAACATCTCTTAGGCAAAATATCTAAAACCTCAGGCTTGTTTGTGGTACAAGATGAATTATGACATTCTCTTACATATATACTGTAAGGACATAATGGAATGTACATCAACTCCACATACACAATTTAACTATTGCACTAGGATAATATTTACACATCTTTCTAACCTTACATCTGCTAAAATATTTAAGAGGTCTCTGAATTGACAGTAATCAATTTTTTTAGTACCACAGGAAACTATCTTTCACTATTAAACAAGGGCTGTTCTTAAATTGAGGTTTTTTTAAAAAAGGGACACTTTACAAGAATGACTGATCCTTGGTCAATAAAACTAGGTTGCCAAGATGGAGGAGCTGTAGGAGGGTATTTAATGTCAGTGGAAATATTTTGGTGTGCTTAAAATAATTAAACTATAACAATAAGCAAATCTTATTGGGCACTGGAAAGTTGATTCCTTGCATACAATAAATAAAAAATTGCTACCCTGTTTTAGCACCTTCACATTAAAGTTATAGGACACTGCCATTAGAAAGGCATCAAATGTTTTCCCACAGAAACAAACACCAGGCCCTAACTAATGTATGCTCCTCTACAATAATTTGCTAAAATATTTAATGACATTCATTCAGGCAAATTCTTTCAAGCATCATTATTTTACCAATGAAAAAATATATTTTCCAAAAATATAACATTTTTCACTGACTCTTTGTAAAAGGAGTCTTAACAATAACAACAAAAAAATTGAAGAACATTCCAGCTTGGTGTCGTCACAAAGAAAGCGCTGCCATTGGTGTAATTAAAGCACACCAAAACTGTTCCTATCCAATGAATATGATCAATTCAGCACAGTGAAATATGATGAGTAACACAGAAAATACTGGAGGAACTCTAGGTCAGGCAGTATTATGATGAAGAATAAACAGTTAAACACGAGGAAATCTGCAGATGCTGGAAATTCAAGCAACACACACAAAATGCTGGTGGAACACAGCAGGCCAGGCAGCATCAATAGGGAGAAGCGCTGTCGACGTTTTGGGCTGAGACCCTTCGTCAGGACTAGCTGAAAGGAAAGATAGTAAGAGATCTGAAAGTAGGAGGGAGAGGGGAAAATGCGAAATGATGGGAGAAGACTGGAGGGGGTGGGGTGAAGCTCAGAGCTAGAAAGGTGATTGGCAAAAGGGATACAGAGCTAGAGAAGGGAAAGGATCATGGGACGGGAGGCCTGGGGAGAAAGGGGGAGGGGAGCACCAGAGGGAGATGGAGATCAGGCAGTGATGGGCAGAGAGAGAAAGAAATAAAAAGGGAGGGGGGAAAAATAAAAAAAAACCTGAATATATCAGGGATGGGGTAAGAAGGGGAGGAGGGGCATTAACGGAAGTTAGAAAAGTCTCTACTGCCAAGATGAAGCCACACTCAGGTTGGAGGAACAACACCTTATATACCGGCTGGGTAGCCTCCAACCTGATGGCATGAACATTGACTTCTCTAACTTCCGTTAATGCCCCTCCTCCCCTTCTTACCCCATCCCTGATATATTTAGTTTAGTTTTTCCCCCTTTTTTTTCCCTCTCTCTGCCTGTTCTCCATCTCCCTCTGGTGCTCCCCTCCCCCTTTCCCTAGGCCTCCCGTCCCATGATCCTTTCCCTTCTCTAGCTCTGTATCCCTTTTGCCAATCACCTTTCTGGCTCTCAGCTTCACCCCACCCCCTCCAGTCTTCTCCTATCATTTTGCATTTTCCCCTCCCCCTCCTACTTTCAAATCTCTTACTATCTTTCCTTTCAGATAGTCCTGATGAAGGGTCTTGGCCCGAAACGTCGACAGCGCTTCTCCCTATAGATGCTGCCTGGCCTGCTGTGTTCCACCAAGAATAAACAGTTGATGCTTTGGCTTGAGACCATTTATTCCTTTTCGTAGATGCTGCCTCACCTTTTGCATTCCTCCAGCATCTTTCGTTTGTTACTCTGGATTTCCAGCATTTGCTGAACCTCTTGTGAAATATATGATTGTTTTAAATTTTTTAAATGTGGACAATAAAGTTATTTAAATACAAAATGAGATATAGTCAAAAAACTAACAGTTATGCCACATAAACACGAGAAAGTCTGCAGATGCTGGAATGCAAAGCAACACACACAAAATGCCGGAGGAACTCAGCAAGTCAGGCAGCATCTATGGAAATGAATGACAGTCGACATTTTGGGCTTCCATAGATGCTGCCTAACCTGCTGAGTTTCTCCAGCATTTTGAGTTACATCGCATGGTGCATATAACTGATCTGATCATGAAATTCAAATTAGTTCATCTTGCCTATGCCAAAATGACCACAATTACTGAATTAATGTAAAGACTTTAACTTGGTAAAGTTAAATAACACTTGACATTAGAACTGAAAATGTAGAATTGGAGGTTATTCAAATTAATTATTGTGTTGAAGGTTAAGAGGTCTTCCACTTGAGAACAATGAACATTTGGAAATGTCTGGCAAGGTACATTGGGTACAGTCTGTCTGTTACCACATACCGTGTTGGGAGAATTAAGAGCACCAGAGTGGTCAGAACAGGATCAGAACCTCGTGCTCTAAGAGTAAACATAATCAACATAATTTTGAATTTGGACTTTTCTTTCAATTTTGTTAACCCCAAAAGGAGTAATAGGGCAATGGAAGAGAGGTAGAATGAAAAAAAATTAAAAATCAGCGACAGATATAATGCAAAACATCCAACCTTCATCCCCACTGAATGTTACAATATTTGCCAAGACATTTTGGACAAGTGTGCCCTGATGAGATGTCAGTGGATTTCCAATTCTACACAATCTCATCAAATTCAAGTTAAAATGGGGAGCTATGGATGATGGGCAGGGTATGATGAAATTCCTCTAATAAAGGCACATAAAGAACTTAAATATCTTTTTCATTTTCTTAAAGGAGGTGGAATTTCTGGAAAATAGCCACATGTCAACTTTGCATCATAATCCAGACTGAAATTCATAGTTAAAAGTGAAGGTGCAAGTTAGGGCAAGAAGAGGTCTGTGAATATTCTCACCAGAAGCACTACTTATGCAAAATAGATGAGTCATTTCCTTTTCAGAACTTATTTGAAAATTGTCTTAAACACAAGGACGGTTATATCTGCTTTTCCACCTTTTGGACCTCATTTGGAAGTAGAAGTACATGATCATTAGGAAAAAACAGGAAGCCGCATACAACATGACACAAAGGCTCATGTCCGCATTGGAAAAGCCTATTCCAAAAAATGCAACCTGTTTGATTTCTTGTTTGCGACTGATTACTTTCTGTTCTTTCTTCCTCAAGGCACTGTATCTTGAGTTTTGGTCTTCATTTAGAGAGTCGACATTTTGCTCCTTTTGGTGATTTATCAATTTGGGTTGCCCTTCATCCTTACCCTTATTTCCATTATTTTTATGAGCTTCACTGACTGCCAAGTGGGGTTCAGATTCATGTCCACTATATTTATATGAAATATTATCCACACTATAATGAGACTTCAAAAATTTCAGAACCTCCTCCTCTTTCCAGGTATGGATGCCTTCAATTTCATCATGACATTCTGGACAATGGTCTGGAGTTGGCCAAGCCACTTTAGGGAACATTGGATCCTCATTTGCAGCACCTAAAAAAATCAACAGTAAGATAACATTAGAAGTGCCCTGTCCATAGATAATTCTGGGAATAGACAAAAGGAAGTATTTAGCTACCAAATTAACTGCTTGAATACTCATACACTGGTCATGAGTAATACAATCATAATACGCAAACCAAATGCGTACAAAAGACACTCAATTTATCAGGCAGTAATGGCTTTGAATAGGATGCATGATCATCTGTTTGCATCTAATATCCATATGAGAATTGGACCACAAATGTCTATTTTGAGAAAGAATAGTCATGAGCACAGAAGCCTCGAACACCTGCTCAATGGGGAATTTGTTGATTCCTCTGTAATCTCATTCCACCATCCACAACAATCAGCTGCATCACTGCCTGGTTCGGAAATTGCACCATCTTGGATCGCAAGACCCTGCAGCGAATAGTGAGGTCAGCTGAGAAGATCAGTGGGGTCTCTCTTCCCACCATTACGGACATTTACACTACACGCTGCATTCGCAAAGCAAACAGCATTATGAAGGACTCCATGCATCCCTCATACAAACTCTTCTCCCTCCTGCCATCTGGGAAAAGGCACCGAAGCATTCGGGCTCTCATGACCAGACAATGTAACAGTTTCTTCCCCCAAGCTACCAGACTCGTCAATACCCAGAGCCTGGCCTGACACCTTACTGCCCTATTGTCTTGTTTATTATTTATTGTAATACCTGCACTGTTTTGTGTACTTTATGCAATCCTGGGTAGGTCTGTAGTCTAGTGTAGTTTTTTTTTCTGTGTTGCTTTTTACGTAGTTCAGTCTGGTTTTTGTACTGTGTCATGTAACACCATAGTCCTGAAAAAACATTGTCTCATTTTTACTATGTACTGTACCAGCAGTTATAGTCGAAATGACAATAAAAGTGTCTTGACTTGAATCAGACCCAATATCTAACTAACTGGCACTAGGATTAAAATTTACAACCAAAGATCAGAACTAAACAGATGTTTCTGCTCATTGTTGTTTTCTTTTTATGTCTGATGCTGATTACATCATAAAATTGTTAGAATGGCCATAAAATTAACCAATCTAAGAACAAGATTTAATTAATTATATTCTCAAATTTAACTTTGAAAAATCAGTTAAGTCGCGAGAGGATTTTAATACCTGTTAATGCAGGGGGCTCTCTTCATCTGCACACACAAACCCTCATTTTCACTACCGAATAGAACTTTAATATTTAAAGAAAAAATACATATGCTAGGTTTTGCTCCTAGTTGTCTTAGTGAATCACTTGCATCATGGGTTGATAAAATTCCATGGATGGACAAGTTACTCTTTATTTTGGCAGTTCTTAAGTTGACTGGTTCTGAGAGCTCTTTAGGTCCATCTGACTTTTTAAAAACCTAAACTACCCGTAATGATAGGAAAAGCTTATTCCAAAAAAAATGAAACCCATTTTATTTTTTTTTGTGGCTGGCTACTTTCTGTCCTCACTTCACCAAGGCACCATATCTTTGGTTTCTGTCTACATTGATATGAAGAATAGCAATGGGGTGGAGAAGTAGAGAGAGAGAAACAAGCTTGGTCAGAGGTGGTTTTTGAGAAGCAGGTCTTATTAAGATGGAGAGTATGACAGAATTAGAGAGAATATTCTAAACTAAAAGGTCCTTTGCAGTTGAAACAAATTAAAAGCGGGCCCTGGAAAGAGGGAGATTACGTCAAGATACAAAGAAAATGTGACATTTGATTCCACAGAAAATAGGTTCGGGAAAGAGTCAACCTGACTGTGTACAACTGGATGGAGTAAGAGACAGCCGTACTCGCGATGATTTGAAGCTGACGGAAAGCCAACCAGTTGAAACAACAAGGTGAACAACTGATGAGCAATCTAAGAGCAGGTTGTTAAGACGCAGGTCATGCTACAAAAGGAAGTAGGCTATGTGACAAACAGTTTAGGTCCAAAATGATCCACAGGCTAATTCTACATAGTGAAGAAAGGGGGCAGAGTCAATGTCAAGAGTGGGGTTTATGGAATAAGCTGAAGGCACTGGTTTCCTTATTCTCAATGTTCTGATGTAGCTAGAAGTTATATCCCCATCAATCTAAGACACATGATATTTAAACAAAACAGTTAAGCTCTGATACTTAAAACTAGCGCTAACATATGAGAAGTCACACATTTTATGATGACATTTAATACTGAATTGTGGGAAACAGGCCAGAAGGATTGAATGGCCTACTTCTATTTCAATGTGTGAACAACATTGTATTCTGTCATACTGGCCTATTACAAAAACTTGGAATACTTGTTTTCCAACTTTACTCATTGAATTTAACAGTCCCCCCCCCCACTAATTTGCCAATGATTTCCTAATTTCTTGTAAACTGTTATTCTATGAAAATAAATCGTCTTGTTGAAATTAGTTAGGAAAATGATCCTACAGTGCTACAATTCTTTGCTTACATCAGGAGATCCACAATAGACTTGGTCTTTATAAGCAAAAGTGAGGAAAGCTATGGATACATGTATAGATATTATGTGAAAAGAACTCACTCCATACTAACTAAATATTTAAGCCTGACTGAAGATCATATTTCTGCATTTTATAAGCAGCTGGGTGATGAGAATTATTTTGACTGTAGAATTCATCCCCAAAATAGCAGTAAATGTCCAAATCTTTGAAGGCACAAATTCATCTTCATTTTCAGAAAACTGAGCCCTCTTTTGTACTTGTCTATGCAGAGTGGTGATGAGGTTAACTGAGGTAACTGTTCAGTAACTATTATATTAAAGAAAATTCAGGCTGCAACATTTTTATGCCATATTTTCTACTTGAGGAGAGACTGAAGCTAATCTCATTTCTATTCATAATTGTGATTACAAAGGCCACAGAAGAATTGACAATTTTAAATAATGCGGTATCATTGTAGAAAGACTAAAGTCAGCAGTCCTGGTTTTGAAAATAAGGTTAACTTCTGAAAGTTTTTAAAGCATACAGTGCCTAAAGGTACGCTCTGACAGATGCATTATTCAGTTTTAACCGCCTCCTCTACCAGCTGTTTCTTTGAAGCCTTTTTGTATAGGCCTTGGGCCTGGTTAACAATTCATTACAACACAAGGAAAACAAAACCAACTGACTCCTACTTTGTGAATTGTGAATGCAGGATTCTCCCTTTCACTGATTACTGGTCGACAGATGACAGGTTGTGTGTCATAATTCTCCAAAGATGGGGTGGGAGGGGTAGGGTGGAGAGGGCTAAATTTCCAAATGGGACCATCTCTCGAGTGCCACAGTGACCTCTCTTACTTGATGCCTCCAGACAGTCAGTTACAAGAACACAATGGACGTGCAAGCCCTATGCTGTTTATAGTGGCAAAATAAAATAAACTGAACGATAGAACACAGCTGTCCTGTAAGCCTATATTTCCTTCACACTACACAAAAAAGCAGACTACCATTCAGATACACAGGCTGAAGCACACAAGTAGCCACTACAAGTTGACTAGTGTAGCTGCAGCTGCAGAGTACAATTAATTTGTGCACACCCCTGCTGTGATGTTATTGTACGTTTGTCAGTATCAATCATTGTTCTCGCCATTTGGCCTTGTGTTAGTAAATGGGATCCATTTTATGGATCATTAGACAGGCTTGGGCATTCAGTATATGGTATAGATAGGGAAAAATATATATGGAATAAAATGCAGCAACAAAGCCTGATCAGACAGCCTACGCTGCCCTCTAAGGGTGGCCCTTTACAAAAAGGCGACGACTCATCTATATTGGGGAGCAATAATTCAGAAAAATGTGCTTCAGAAGATGCCCTCTCCTTTCTTTTTTGACATTAGCAAAACAGTACTTAACAGTCCACTTGCATTCAAGTGGTAATTGAATACAACTTCTAAACAATGACTTCACTCAACAATGGAGATGCAGAACAAAACAGGCAATTTACATGCTACATGTTTACAACATAGGATACTGCAGAGCCAGGTTGTTAACCACTGCAATTTGCCAAGTGAAATTTTCACATTTATTTAAAAGGAACTATTGGAATAATTTAACAGTGCAACCACATAATCTGCATTTGTTGAAGTATGACATTTTGTTCATGAGCTTACCCCAATAAATTTAAATGATATCTGCTTAACTTCTGATGTACCCCATGCACCACCTTAATGACTATACTTGTACTGTCAGTCCAAAAGTGCACTTGTATACATGTGGGCAGACAGAAGCCACAAGATTTGAATTACTAGGAGGGGAGGGCTGAATTTCCAGACGTAAAGAGAGAGGGGAAATGGAGAGGGTCCAGATCAATTGGAAGTACGAGGATTGCAGTTTGAAATCGGAGCTCTGTACATTGAGGATAACTGCAATGTCTTTCGAACAGACTTGATTCTCGGTGACCCCAATCCTTAGGTTGAAGATCGGTATAATTTTCATCTGTTGACACACACTGGATATGATCTTCATTGCACCACTACTTCAGAACAAGACAAAATGCAGCCTTATCAATCACTATATATGAACTCACTCAACCTTGGTCTTTGACCCCACAATCAGGAAAGATTATGGATCATCCTTCAAAATGTGTCACAATTTTACATTTGTTTTATGTTGGCATGCAAGCAAAGACCCAAACCAATGAACCTACAACAGAGCCAAATCAGTGAAGGCCGGGTTCAAACAGAACTGCATCAAAGATG
This sequence comes from Hemitrygon akajei, assembly GCF_048418815.1. NCBI lineage: Eukaryota > Metazoa > Chordata > Chondrichthyes > Myliobatiformes > Dasyatidae > Hemitrygon > Hemitrygon akajei. The sequence goes on from NC_133130.1 coordinate 184,093,092, forward strand.
TAACCCTTCTCTTAATCATTCTCACCGGAATGACAACATCTCACTTCCAACAAATGTTCTACAAGAACAGAGTTAATCTGCAGAGCTATTGAGAAACTGTTCAAACCAGACATGAAAATCAAGGGAGCCCAACACTGAATAGTCTAACTGCAGGATACAGACCAAACCTGCATTTGTTTGTGATTGGAAGCAGTGTTTTTTCCATTAGAGAACATTACTGACCTATTCATTGAAGCATTATGGGTGGATGCGTCTTATACTCATACCCACAAGACAAAGGTCCCCTACTAACCTGGCCCGGCTGTACAAGACTTCCTTCCAAGAATAAAAGCTCATGACAAGACCCTTGAAAAAGTGGATCACTTCCTTATCTTGGGAGACCCCACAGGATGAAAGCAGATGAAATTCACCATTGGCTTCAACTTGCAGCACAGCCTTTATCAATTGAAGGAATGGGTGTCTGGAAAAAAAAACCGAGTACAAAACTCAAGGCCGGTAAGGCAGATGTGATGCTCATCTTGTGTGTTCTTGGGAGCGGCACGGTAGCATAGCAGTTGGTGTAACACTTTGCTGTGCCAACTCAAACATCAAGACTCAATTCCCACCGCTGTCTGTAAGGACTTTGCATGTGCTCACTGTGAACACATGGGCTTCCTCAGGATGCTCCAGTTTTCTTCCACATTCCAAGGATGCACGAGCTTGGATAGTAAATTGTAGGTATGTTATGTTGGCACAAGAAGCATGGCAACAGTTGTGGGCTACGTTGGTCATTGATGCAAACAATGTGACCTGGGTTCAATTTCCATCGCTTCTGTAAAAAGTTTGTACATTCTCCCCATAATCGCATGGGTTTCCTCTGGGTGCTCCGGTTTCCTTCCATGGTCCAAAGACATACTGGTTGGTAGGTAAATTGGTCATTATAATTGTCCCATGGTTAGGCTAAAGTTAAATAGGTGATTTGCGTGTTGTAACTTAATAAATAATAAATCAATAAAAATAAGTATTTGCCTTGAAACAATTCAACATCCTCAGTTGCTTCTGGGAATCCCTAGGCAATGACAGCTCATATTGGAGAAAGAATATTTTGGGTATTTATAACCTCAAGCCCATGCACGCATGAGAATACAAAAGCCCTGCAAGACACAGAGGAGCCCATCACCTCTCAAACCATCCATTCACTTCACTGTCAAGCAGCTCTGTCCACATCTATGGAAAGGTCTGCAACAGTCACACTGTCCTCAGTCACCTTAGAAACACAAAATAAGAGAGTAGGCAAGTCATCCTCAACAAAAAAATTCAAGATATGAATAATACTGGTAAGACTGCATTAGTTACTTTCTTCTTCCGCCAGCACTATTTCTGTGACAAGTATGCTTCCTGAATAATGCAAACAACAAGAATTGGCAATTATATACCATCCCAAGATTGTCCAGTTTAATTGATGAGGCAATTGTTCATTTTCCATAATTGCAGTTTTCTACACACTCTTTACAAATCTCTTTTGGGATGTTCTGAGGCAATGGCCAAAGAAATGTTACTTTCAGTACAACACCACTTGTATATAGAAGTCTTTCTCAAATAACATTGAGATAATAATCAAAAAAATTTGCTCATGTGAGACTAAGAATTAAGCATTGGGCAGGATATCCAGAGAACTATCCTTTTTTTCTTTTAAATTGTAGGATCTTTTATTCCAGGTTCAGAAATTCCTGAAGCTTAGGAGATGATGGCACCTAGCGGCAACTCCTTTGCTTGCATCTTTGGAAACAGCTCCACCTCCATCTTTAATCTCTACTTTTCCTTTTTAGCGTTCTTTAGAAGACCCTGACCTGGGGTTACACGCTGACTTCAGCGGGAATGGGACCTGCTCTTGAGGTCTCATGACTGGCCACTATTTGATATACCAAGGACGGGGCCTAGAAGACAAGCACGCCTTCAGGGTGCTCTGGAGGCGGGCAGGCTCGATGTCGGAAGATCGTAAGCAGCAAGCTGGCTGCTGGCTGTCTGCCCAGGGACCCAAGTTCTTTGGGCACAGAGCTTGGAAAATGCGACACAATGGAGTTTTTGAGGCTTTCAGAACATCCATTAATTGCTTCTTCAATAGACTGATTACCTCTAGCTGCAATAGAGGGGAGTGTAGTGTGCACTTGTTCCTCAGGATGCCCAAAAGCTGTACTGGTGCACTGAAGGAGTAGTTGAATTTATTTATTTAGAGATACAGTCTGCAACAGGCAATTCTAGCCCAATAAAGCATGTTTCCCAGCAACCCGCCAACTTAACCCTAGCCTAATCACAGGACAATTTACAATGACCTGTGATATCAGTATATCTTTGGACTGTGGGAGAAACCAGAGCACCTATAGAAACCCATGTGGTCATAGGGAGAACTTACATGCAGAGCTGGAAATGAACTCCGATGCCCCGAGTTGTAATAGCGTTGTGCTAACTGCTATGCCACTGTGGGGCCTTAGTGATGATTTCTTGATTGATACTGCTTTCCAAGGCCTCATCATGGAAATTTATCATTGGAGGGTAGTGCTGTGTAGTGGGGCAGAATAATTGGAGAAACTTTGTTCTAATATTAAAATTCATTTTCTGGTATGTTTCAGTGAATGAGTTAATGATTCAAATGCCAAACTAATTTGCATAAATCTCCAAGGAAAGACAAATCCACAACACCGCCATTCCATACCACATCAATATGCGATTACCATCACTTGGCACCTCTTAAGACCACAAGACCATCAGAAGATGGCAACCTTACACAGTCGCAGCAATCCAGAGATGAGTTCAGAGTAACTTGTTGTGTACAATGCTTCCTGAAGATTTAATGTGGAACATAACCACAATAGAGAACTACAAATTCATTCAGATTTGTTCAATATTTGTTAGAAGTATGTCATCTTTCACTCAATTTGGATTGCTCTCATTTGTATCAATGCTCACTCTAGGAGATTTGGGCATTAAAGCAAGGCAACACTATTGCACAGGACCAAACAATGCTGCACTATCAAAAGGCATTCCTTTTATACTAGAAGCTAGGTTTGTCTTCAGTTAATGCAAAAGATAGCAAGGTACTACCTTGAAAATGAGAAAGGGAGCTTTCACTTGTGACATATTTGAAATCTATCCCTAAACTAGCACACACAAAAAAGAAAATCTGATTTTTTTTTTACAATATCTTGCACAATAGAACATCGTCTTTATATCTTCCCTCCTGGAATTGAAGATAGCTTGCATCTACTATAGTTTTGTGGAATGAAACCCGAAGTGGAAGCACAATAGGTGCCCAACATAAACCGTACTATAATTAGGGCCTCAGTGCTGGGGATCTTTGCCTGGGAAAGTTAGTTTGCTTATTCTTTTGTGGAGACAGCATTGGAGGGTCTCAGTAGCTGCTGTCCTTCAAACATTATGGCAACACACAAGCCACAGTTCTTACTCCTAAAGAATCAAATTAACTTCTCTTACCTGCCAGCCTATTATTTACTTTGTTATGCTTCTTCCACAACCACAAAATAGCACCATCTAGTGTTTGCACATCATCCATAGATTCTTCAGCCATTTTTTCAAAGTGTTGTGAACAGACCCGACAGCCGAAGAAATGATGAATGTACCTTCGGATAACTTGCAGAACGACTTGAGGCCCATTATCAAAACCTACACAAATAAAAATTAGATCTGTTTAGGAGCAAGGAGAAAGCACCTAATATAAGAGTATCTTTTAAAAGGATTAACTACCTTCTCATGACATCAGTAATCTTTTTGTTCCTGAAAAATTAAATTCACTAACCTCACAAACTCATTTACCCTGACAGACATTCATTTGATGAAAACACTGCTCAACTTTTCTTTGCACAGAAATAAATTAAGTTTGAAAACCTGTCTTTTTAAAAACTTAAATATCCAGTATTTTCCCAGTTTGGCTTTATCCAATTCTTTTCAAAGAACAAACCTGTAAGTCAGCATTTTTCCACAGAGGAAAAGTCCTATGTAAAATTCCAACAAACAGCAAAAGTCCATATATTGTTACCATCTGAGAACCCATTCCATAACTACTCAAGGATCGGATAGCAAAAACGATGGGATTAATTATATTAGATACAAAAAGCCATTATATAAAGTAGCATTTAACAGTATTATTCTGCTCAAGCAATACACACAAAATGCAGCAGGAACTCAGTAGGCCAGGCAGCATCTATGGAAAAAAGTATTCGACATTTTGGGCCAAGACGCCTGGGCAGGACTGAAAAAATGAAGTTCTTTTCCCTCTTGCTATTGAGTTCTATAGGCCTTAATCTCATTTTCTTCCTTCCAGTGCATGAATTCAGTTGCTGCAATCTTTTCCTAATCAGCTAACTTTTTCTAACAATACCCAAAACAGTATATGCAACTAAGAGGGGTATGTCCACAGGGGATTCCCTGTGTTTAGCACTTCCCCTTCCTGCTTCACAACAAATTCATTTGCAGCTTTAGCTCTGTAATGCCCAATAACCACTGACATGCCCCCACTGACCTTCATCAATTTCTATAGATGCACTACAGAAAGCATCCGGATGCATCACAGCTTGGTGCTTTGCCCAAGACTGCACAAATATATAGGGTTGTGGACACAGCTGAGTCTGTACCTTCCATTCACAGAAAGCAGCCAACATAATCAAGGATCCCTTCCACCTGGTCATTCTCTTCTCCATTCTCCCATCAGATAGAAAACAAACACTTGAAGAACACATCACCGGGCTCAAGGACAGCTTTTATCCCACTGTATTAAGCCTCTTGAGCAGACATACTGTATTTATGTCAAAGAGGAAATGTTCATTTCTCAATCTACCTTGTCATGGCTCTTGCACCTTACTGTCACTTTCTCTGTAACTGTAACACTACTTTCTGCATTCTGCTATTGCTTTTCCCCTTGTACTATCTCAGTGCACTTGTGTTTTGAAATGATCTGTCTGGATAGCATGCAAAATAAAGTTTCTCCACTGCAATTACCATCCAAATACATTTCCAGTGGGAATTGTGGAAGTGCCCCTGATTTTACAAGTAGCACAGGAGGATTTTCCGTGAGCCCCGGCTCAGCGTCATGCTATAACTCCCCACTCCTACATATAACCAAAGGATCTTGTAAATTCTCAGCTCCTTTGCTCTCATTCATCTCAAACAACCACATTAATTCCAAATTTCATCAACAGTTAAATCTTGATCATTTATTTTAGCAAAAATAGCTCTAAACTACACTCAGAAAAAGGAATTATTTTAAAAAATATTCAATTGCATTAGAGATAGTGAAATTCAGAACTGCACCATTCATCTAATCAATCTTGTTGTAATGGAAAATCTACCTGTTAATTGGAAAATGTTACTCTGTGGATCCTAGCAACAAGCAGCTTTTCTGTTAATCCCTGCAGCAGAATCCAAAGTATGGGACTAACCTTGATCTAATACACATTCCTATCTCAAATTAAACAGGAAAACAGGGTTTTACAATTTTAGTAAAGACAACAACTGGGTGGTGGGGGGGGGGGGGGTGAAAGAAGCCACACAAAAGCAAGTCAGCATCTTTGTAAAACTGATCAAAAGAAAAAGAAATTCTGCACAATGACATAATACCCATTTTCCCCAACATATTTACTTAGATGCATTTTTGTACATGCAAGGAGGGTGCAGGTGAATAGCATACAAATTTGGCTTGGTGGAATGAGACAGAGGGGTAGTAGTGGAGGGTTGTTATTCAGATTACAGGTCCGTGACCAGTTGTATGCTGTAGTGATTGGTGTACGGTCCATCATTTTGTCATTATATTAATGATCTGAATGACAATGTTATTAATGTGGCTAATCAGTTTGAAGATGGCACCAAAACTGGTGGTACACTGTATCTAAGATTACAACAGGATCCAAATGATCCAAACAGGGTGAGTGGGCCAAGCAATGGTAAGACGGAATTTAATCTGGACAAATGCAAGGAGTTGCATTTTGGTAGGTTAAACCAGGGAAGGACTTGCACATTAAGTGATAGGGCCCCGGAGAGCAGAGTGACCTCATGGTACAGGTACATAGTTTCCCTGAAAGGTAGACAGGGTGGTGATGGCAGCGCGTTGGTATGCTTGCCTTCATTGGTCAGGGCAGTGAATACAGAACTTGTACAGTCAGACTATAAATGTACAAGCAAATGCGTCATTTAGGTCAACAGCCAACACAGTCCAAGGACGTGTTGGGGGCAGCCTACGAGTGTTGCCACAGAGCATGCCCACAACTTACCAATTCTTATGAATCTGTATGTCTTTGGATTGTACAAGGAAATTGGAGTATCCAGAGGAAACCCACATGGTCATGTACAAACTCCTTACAGTCAGTGGTGGGAATTGAACAAAACTGCTGGCGCTGTGAAGGGTTATGCTACCCACTATGCTACTGTAACAATGGTCTGCCTGTATTGAGGATTGAGCGTTTTGGAGACTGGCAGGATGGATAGGAATGGATTTGCCAGATGCTGTGGACTGCTGACATTTTCTGCCTTTTCTCTCCACCCCATCCATGCCACAAAACACAGGGACTGGGTCAAGCTGAGTACAGCTGTGAGCACTGAGCAGACTCACTCATGGGGTCTGTGAGTATGGCTGGCGGCTGCTCCTTCCATACCTACTGCTCTCCCGTCACTGCTGTTACTGTGACCCAATCCCATACACTGCTGTTGTTCATTACCAACGTATGAGTTTAGAATAGTACAAGCCCTCCGTACCACAATGTTGTGCCAACATTTTATCTACTCCAAGATCAATCCAGTTTCCCTGCCACATAGCCTTTTAATTTTCTATCATCCATCTGCCTACCTAAGAGACTCTTAAATGTCCCTAATGTACCTGCATGTATCACCACCCCTGCAGCACGTTCCATGCACCCACAACTCTTTAAAAAAAACCTACCTTTGACATCCCTCTATACTTTCCTCCAAACACCTTAAAGTTATGCCCCCTTGAATTAACCATTTCCATTCTGGGAAAAGTCTCTGGTTTTTCTATCTACTTATGCCTCTTTTCATCTTATACACCTCTACAAAGTCACCTCTCAGACTCCCTTACGCTAAAGAGAAAAGCCCCAGTTCACTCAACCCATCCTCATAAGACACAATTGGGGGATCATCCTGGTAAATCTCCTCTGCACCCTATCTAAAGCTTCCTGTAATGAGGGGACCAGAACTGAACACAATGCTCCAAGTGTGGTCTAATCAGAGTTTTGTAGAGCTGCAACTTTATCTTGCTGCTCTTGAACTCAAACATATCACCGCCCTGCAGAATCTCACACGAATATTTGTTGTTCCCCATCACTCTCTCCTTCTTCAATTCCTGGAGTTGCCCAAGGTGATCTCCTCACCATCACATACTGCAGCACTTGCACCTGATGACTTGGCCCTTCCATATTCTGTGGCTAAAATCCACACATCAAAATCATTAATGGAGGAGGAAGATGTGGGAGGGGAAGTACAGATGATAGTGATGGTTGGGAGGGAATGGTGGAATAAGAGGCATGATACGCAGGGAATGGAGGGATATGGATCGTGTAGGGGCTGAGGAGATTTAGTTGAATTCCACATCACATTAGGCATGGAAATTCAGGGTCATAGTGTTAGTTCCAGTGGTACTTATGACATTAAAGCCAGTCTTTATCTTCTCTTCAAAAAGCTACTTTATTTAGATAGTGAAATATTACTGTGATGTCAATTATAATCCTCACAAAATCTGATTTGTTTTAGAAGCAGACAGTTCAGTACGCTGTAATTATGATTAGTATCCAATTACTAATTTAGAGACCTTAGGCATCAAAGTCTCACATCTGGAGATGACTATTTAGATAGCCATCTCCAGTTGTGAGAGCAGAACTACAATACATGTCTGTGCTTTTTTGCTGCTGCTTAAACAGCAATGACAAATCAGGAATGAATAACTATACAAACATTATATAACAAGACTAATACATAATTGCCTGAAAATGTTATCAAAATGCCCTCTTCTTATTACTATGATCAGGGAGGAGCTACATGCAGAACAGAAAGGAGGTTCTGTTTGTCAAGAATAAGACTTCCAGAAGGTATATTGCCTCCCCAGTGTGAGGGTCAGGGACATTCCAGATTGAGTTCACAGCATTCTTAAGTGGGAGGATGAGCAGCCAGAGGTCATGGTTCATGTCGGTACTAATGACAGTGGAAGGAGGAGTGACGAGGTCCTGCAACACGAGTTCAGGGAGTTAGGTGCTAAGTTAAAGGACAGGGCCTCCAGGGTTGTGATCAGGATTGCTATGCATGTTAGTGAGGCCAGAAATAGGAAGCTCATACAGTTTAACATGTGGCTAAGGAGATGGTGCAGGAGGGAGGGTTTCAGCTTTTTGGATCATTGGGTTCTCTTCCGAGGAATGTGGGACCTGTATGAAAGTGGCAGTTTGAACTGAAAGGTGAATTATATCCTAGTGGGAAGGTTTGCTAGGGCTGCACATGGGGATGGGGATGTTTAAATTAGAGATGCAGTGGTGTGGGGAACCAGAATGCCAGAATATTTGGTGGAGTGGCTGTGGAGAAAAATGTTATTAAGCCTACTCACAAAGTTATGAATCAAAAGCTTGAGCATGGTGGAACTAATATTCTGAGCTGGGCATTTTTCCTATGCAAGAGTACTGTAGGAAAGGCAGATGAGCTTAGGGCATGGATCAGCTCATGGAATTATTTCATTGCAGTCATATGTGAGACATGGCTATAGGAGGGGCAGCTTTGGCAGCTTAATGTTCTGGAGGTTCTGTTGTATTAGAAGTGATAGAGTGGGACTGATTAAAGAGGGAGGGGTAGCATTACGAATCAGGGAAAACGTTGCAGCAGTACTCAGAAAGGACAGACTAAAGAGCTTGTCTAGTGAGGTTTTATGGGTAGAACTGAAAAATAAGAAAGGTATGACCATGTTATTGGGATTATAGTATACATCATCATCCAATAGTCCATGGGATTCAGAGGAGCAAATATGCAGAAAAATTGCAGATTGTTGCAGAAAACATTAGGTTGTGACAATAGTTGATTTTAACTTTTCACATATCAATTGGGACTTCCATATTGTAAAAGGACTAAATGGGAAAGAGTTTGTCAAATGTGTTCAGGAAAGTTTCCTTAATCAGTACATAAAAGTCCCAACTAGAGAGAGTACAAAGGTTTGAAGAATAAGCCAGGAAATTATAGGCCGGCGAGCCTGACATCTGTAGTGCAAAAGTTATTGGAAGGTATTCTAAGAGACTGGATACAAGCATTTGGATAGCCATGGTCTGACTAGCAATAGTCAACATAGCTTTGTGCGTGGTAGGTCATGTCTAACCAATCTTACAATTTTCATGGAAAGTACCAGAAAAGTTGAAGGCAAGACAGTGGATGTTCGCAAAGTCTTTGAGAAGGGAGGTTGCTCAAAAACGTTCAGTCGCTTGGCATTCAAGATGAAGTAGTAAATTGCATTAGACATTAGCTTTGGAAGAGAAGCCAGAGAGTGGTAGTAGATGGTTGCCTTGCTGACTGGAGGCCTACAACTACTGGTGTGCCACAGGCATTGGTGCTGGGTCCATTGAGTTTTGTCATCTATATCAACAACTTGGATGATAATGGAATTAACTGGATCAGAAAATTTACAGATGACATCAAGGATGGGGGTGTAGTGGACAGTGAGGAAGAATATCAAAGCTTGCACCAGGATCTGGTCCAGCTGGAAAAATGGACTGAAAAATGGCAGATGGAACTTAATGCAGACAAGTGTGAGGTGCTGCATTTTGGGAGGATCAACCAGGGCAGGTCTTACATGGAGAGCGACAAGGGACTGAGGAGTATGGTAGAACAGAAGGATCTGGGAATACAGATCCATAATTCCTTGACAGTCACATTAGAAGCAGACAGGGTCATAAAGCAAGTTTTTGGCACATTGGCTTTCATAAATCAATGCACTGAGTACAGGAGTTGGGATGTTATGTTGAAATTTTATAAGATGTTGATAAGGCCTGATTTGGAATATTGTGTGCAATTTTGGTCACCTACCTATAAGAAAGATGAAAATAAGATTGAAAGCATGCAGAGAAAACTTACAAGGATGTTGCTGGGACATGAGGACCTGAGGGACAGAAAAAGGTTAAATAGGTTAGGACTTTATTCTCTAGAATGTATTAGATTGGGGGGAGATTTGATAGACGTGTACACAATTGTGAGGGATATAGATAGGGTAAATGCAAGCAGACATTTTCCACTGAGGTTGGGTGAGACTTCAAAAAGAGGTCATGGGTTAAGGGTGAAAAGCGAAATGTTTAGGGAAACATGAGGAGGATTTTTTTCACTCAGAGGACGTTGAGTGTGCAATGACCTACCTGCTCAAGTGGTGGATGTAGTTTTGATTCCAACATTTAAAAGGAATTTGGGTAAGGTACATGTACAGGAGGGGTATGGAGGACTATGGTCTGGGTTCAGGTCAATTAGACTAAGCAAATTGACAGTTCAGCACAGATTACATGGGCCAAAGAGCCTATTTCTGTGCTGTAGTGTTCTACGAGTACAGTATGACTCTAGTGTAAGCCAGTGCAGTTGAAATAACTTAATGACGCTCCTGCAAATTAAGAGGAGTGAAAAGTTTGTTTTGCAAATTGATTTTCCTTAAAATTTCTAAACTCCAATTTAGTTTAAAGGTATGAGTAGGCTTACAAGAACACTTGAGACAACTGAAATTTCTAACACATAGGCTTTGGTGGGGGATCATGTGCTAAGCTAGCTTCCTCGTGTGGTACAAATGGTACAAAGCAGAGAACTCAAGTTGTTTGGCTAAATTTGCTTACAATGCAGGTTAGGAAGTAAAGCATTCAAGAATCAAAAACATCTGCATCTACTGTTTTTCATTTGGCATTCAGTTAACAAAGATAATCGATATTATCACTTTTATGAAACAATAGGTCAATTTACAAATAACTCTAGTACCTGAGTTTATTCTGGCTTCTGCTCCCTTTCAAGTCCTGATGCAAAGTCTCAGCTCAAAATGTTCACTGATCATTTCCCTCCATATATGCTGCCTGACCTGCTGGGTGAGTTCCTCCAGCATTTTGGGTGTGTTCATAGTAACAAAGTCGCATATTCAACATGATATGATGATTGACTAACATTAAGTTAGGCAGAGGATAGAAATGTTCTTAAGAAAAATAATAGTGTCACATTAACAGCCAGAAGAGCTGATCAAATTATTTATTTACTGGTTTCTATACATTTTAGTATAATTTGCCATTCAATAATTTATTACTTTATACAAAACAAACTGCCAGAGGAATTCCATGGGCTGATCAGCATCTGGATGCAGTGTCTTGACCCAAAATGTTAACGACTCCTTCTCCACCACCCTCACAGATGCTGCTCGACCTGCTGAGTTCCTCCAGCAGTTTAGGTTTTGCTCCAGACTCTCTTCCCTCCAATTTATAAAACAATTAGAGCTTTTAAAAGGATGTACAAATAAGCTGCAAAATGGAAATCACAGAATTAAGTTATAATCAACTAACCTAGGTTCTAACAGTAACTAACATCCAACTTGGACTTGGTGAGCTAACAGCGAGATCTATACTTGATTAAAACACATTGCTTTCTACATGTAATCCACCTATCCTTATCCTAGCTACAGTCACCCCTGACATCTGCAATTTAAGTTATACTAATCTTTAAAGTGTAGAACAACATAAATCTACCTGCAGTGCAGGATTAAAAGATCTTCACTGGTTATGCTAGACGATGTGGATAAGTCATACTGAGGAAAATTTCTGTAGATAATCCAGCTATTTTAGCTGACCCAATTCTTGAAACATCATAAGAGTACCTCACAACCTGCTTCATCTCATTAGTGAACAAATGTCAAACACCAGCTGGTGCTTGGAAGCAACATGATAAAGCACAATTTGCTGATTTTGCAATCTCCTCTGCAGTAACTCACTCCTGAAAAAACTTGCTCTAGTGCCTGCAGTCTCACTTGACAACCCTTTCATCGTGCAAGCGTCTCAAATACACGCCGACTATTGGTCAAATCTAATGCTATCTCCAGTGTGCATTTTTCAACAGGACCTTTGACTACAGCATATCCTACAGAATTCTTCTTAACACCCCAGTCTCCCTCCTGCACTTCCCAACTCACTAAACTAGGAACAGGAGAACAATTAATGCCACTCATGTTGAGATCAGCTGATTGGACAATTCTGATAATCAATGACCCAAAACATTAACTGTTTTCTGCTCCATGATGCTTCCAGCGCTGTTAGATACTTCCAGGTTTTTTTGTTTTTATTTCAGATTTATAACACCTCCCAAGGTTAGCCTTTGACTTTCTGATGTGTTAAATTCTGCATTATCTGCATTTATACAAAAATGCATCTCACTTCATTTCAGCCCCGTAAATTCTATTGTTAATTTCAAACTACATCTTTGATATGATTATCATATTTTGTAAAACAAGCCAAACCTAATAGAAAATTTGTATGCCATGATTTGAAAGTGTTCGGAATAAACTTGCTCTACAATATTTACAATACACACTCATTAGGTAGAAAACAACACATCGGCATGGATTGAAGATTTGCTAATACAAAACACAGACAATTCTTCTGGTTGACATCACGTATTGAATGATGTGCACAGAGATCATGTTGGTGCTTCAAATATTTTACAATTTATGAAAGTGAAGGCGCTAAAAGATAGTCACTAAATATGCTGACAATACAGAGGTAGGCAGGGAATTTAGTGAAAAGTACATAAGGAAGCAAAGAATGAGATACAAATAGATTAGACAAGTGGGAAAAGATCTGATAAATTAGTGTATAATGTAGAAAATGTTAAGTTATCCATTCTAGCAGCAAAAACATTATTATTTAAATGGTAAATGATTGAAGAGTTCTCAGATGCAGACAGATCTTGGTGTCTGAGAGCATGATTTGGAATTAGTCTGGGGTGAAATCATGAAGAGTAAAGGAAATAGGATATAACTGGGAGTTGTCTATAGATCTCCAAAATACGAACTCCAAGTTTAGAAAATACATGGGGAAATATCAAGGGCATGTTTGAATGGAACTGCACTTATCATAGTTGATTTTAAACTATGGATTAATTGAACCAATCAAACTGGCAAGAGTTTCGCATCAGAAGAATTTATGGAAGGCATTAAGGATTTTTTTTTTAAAAAGAGAAGTACACTATGGAGGCTACCAAAAATGAGCTACTTTAGGTTTGGTCTTTTGTAATTATGAATGCAAAAATCCCTGAGGAATCTTTAGCCACAAGATTCCTTGTTAACACAAAATGGTAGAACTCTGAAAACAATTTGAAGATGAGCACCACACACATAACCTGAGTCTTTAAATAACAACAACTGCAATGGTATGAGGGAGGAACTGTCCAAAATACAGGTCATTGGGGAAACTGAGGCAGATATTTAAACTACAGTGCTCAGCTAGAGTTTAACCCAGGCAGGAAGAGGATTCCATGAGCAAGAGGAACAATCAATGGCTAACAAAAGATGCGATGGACAATATTAATTGAAAACTAAGGTGTACAAAGTGGCAAGGATTACTGTTAGACCAAAGCACTTGGAAGTTTTTCCAGATCCAGCCAAAAAAAAGCACATAGGAGAGAAAATTAATTTTAAGAGAGCACTTGCATCTGTATAAAACCAAAAGGATTTTGTCAATATATAAATGGGAAAAGGGCAGCTATGAAAAAAACCGGAGGACATGGGTTAAGGGTGAAGGGGGAAAAGTTTAAAGGGAACACTGGGGGGGGGGGGCTTCTTCACACAGAGAGTGGTGGGAGTGTGGAATGAGCTGCCAGATGAAGTGGTAAATGCGGGCTCACTTTTAACGTTTAAGAAAAACTTGGACAGGTACATGGATGAGAGGTGTATGGAGGGATATGGTCCAGGTGCAGGTCAGTGAGACTAGGCAGAAACATGGTTTGGCACAGCCAAGAAGGCCTGTTTCTGTGCTGTAATGTTCTATGGTTCTATGCCTTTAAAGAATGAGGCTGGTGAACATCAAACAAAGAAAGTACAAATATTTAGAGTACATTTTTTGCAAGATAATGATAATATCCTTAAGATAACTCATGGGCTAATTTGACAAAACATAGCAGAAGTCTCAAAAATCTCAATTACAAGGGATAAAATGTTGGTGAAACTGAGGGTGCTACGCTGGCTGTTTCCAATTTTCTTTTGTTCTTGCCCAAGCTCATAAGCAGGTAGAAATTATGCAAGTTAATATAACCACATCATTTACAGGTACACCTGTTCATTAAGGCAAATATCTGATTAGGCAATTATGTGGTAGCAACTCAATGCACAAGAGGATGCTGACATGCTCAAGAGGTTCAGTTGATCAAACTAAACATAGGAAAAGGGAAGAAATGTGATCTAAGTGACTCTGACCATGGAATGATGGTTGGTGCCAGTTGGGCAGGTTTGAGTGTCTCAGAAACTCTCCTCACACATACCAGTCATTAGAGTTTACAGAGAAAGGTGTGAAAAACAAAAAAAAATCCAGTGATCAGCAGCTCTGTGGGCAGAAATGTCTTGTTATTGAAAGAAGTCAGAAGAAAATGGCCAGACTGGAACAAGCTGACAGGAAAGTGACAGTAACTCAAATAACCATATATTACAACAGTGGTTCAAAAAACTAGGTAATAACAGAGATCTGGAAGATTATAAAGCTAGCAGGAAGGAGCTTAAGAATGAAATTAGGAGGCCTTGGCAGACAGGATTAAGGAAAACCCCAAGGCATTCTGCAAGTACGTGAAGAGCAAGAGGATAAAATGTGAGAAAATAGGACCAATCAAGTGTGACAGTGGAAAAGTGTGTATAGAATTGAAGGAGATAGCAGAGGCACTTAATGAATACTTTGCTTCAGTATTCACTACGGAAAAGGATCTTGGTGATTGTAGGGATGACTTGCAGCGGACTGAAAAGCTTGAGCATGTAGATATTAAGAGGATGTGCTGGAGCTTTTGGAAAGCATCAAGTTGGATAAGTCACTGGGACCGGATGGGATGTACCCCAGGCTACTGTGGGGAAGTGAGGCAGGAGATTGCTGAGGCTCTGGCAAAGCTCTTTGCATCATCAATGAGGATGGGAGAGGTTCCGGAGGATTGGAGGGTTATGGATGTTGTTCCCTTATTCAAGAAAGGGAGTAGGGATAGCCCAGGGAAGTACAGACCAGTGAGTCTTACTTTAGTGGTTGGTACGTTGATGGAGGCAAGATTTATGATCATTTGGAGAGGCATAATATGATTAGGAATAGCCAGCATGGCTTTGTCAAAGGCAGGTCTTGTCTTATGAGCATGATTGAATTTTTTGAAGATGTGACTAAACACATTGATGAAGGTAGATCCATAGATGTAGTGTATATGGATTTTAGCAAGGCATTTGATAAGGTACCCCATGCAAATCATTTTGAGAAAGGAGGCATAGGATCTAAGGGGACATTGCTTTGTGGATCCAGAACTGGCTTGCCCAAAGAAGCCAAAGAGTGGGTTATATTCTGCATGGAGGTCGGTAACCAGTGGTGTGTCTCTGGAATCTGTTCTGGCACCCCTACTCTTCGTGAATTTTATAAATGACCTGGATGAGCATGTGGAGGGATGGGTTAGTAAATTTTCTGATGACACAAAGGTTGGGGATGTTGTGGATAGTGTGGAGGGCTGTCAGAGGTTACAGCGGGACATTGATAGGATGCAAAACTGGCTGAGAAGTGGCAGATGGAGTTCAACCCAGTTAAGTGTGAGGTGGTTCATTTTGGTAGGTCAAATATGGTGGCAGAATATAGCATTAATGGTAAGACTCTTGGCAGTGTGGAGGATCAGAGGGATCTTGGGGTCCAAGTCCACAGGACACTCAAAGCTGCTGCGCAGGTTGATTCTGTGGTTAAGAAGGCATACCGTGTATTGGCCCTCATCAACCGTGGGATTGAGTTTAAGAGCTGAGAGGTAATGTAACAGCTATATAGGACCCTGGTCAGACCCCCCTTGGAGTACTGTGCTCAATTCTGGTCACCTCACTACAGGAAGGATGTGAAAACCGTAGAAAGGGTGCAGAGGAGATTTACAAGGATGTTGTCTGGATTGGGGAGCATGCCTTATGAGAATAGGTTGAGTGAACTCAGCCTTTTCTCCTTGGAGCGACGGAGGATGAGAGGTGACCTGATAGAGGTGTATAAGGTAATGAGAGGCATTGATTGTGTGGATAGTCAGCGGCTTTTCCCCAGGGCTGAAATGGCTAGCACAAGAGGGCATAGTTTTAAGGTGCTTGGAAGTAGGTACAGAGGAGATATCGGGGTAAGTTTTTACGCAGAGAGTGGTGAGTGCGTAGAATGGGCTGCCGGCTGCGGTGGTGGAGGGGGAAACGATAGGTTTTTTAAGAGAATCCTGGATAGGTAGAGGTGTCCCCGTTTTTCGAATGTTCGCTTTACGACACCTCACTGTTACGAAAGACCTACATTAGTACCTGTTTTCACTAACCAAAGAGGATATTCGCTTTTACAAGAAAAAGACGCTCAATTTATACGTGTATTTATCCCAAGAAAGACTACAATGACTGTGAAACCTTGTGCGGGTAGTTGTTTGCGCATGTGTGTATGTGCGTATGCACGTGCGTACCTATGCATGTACGTGCCGACTTTTTTTCTCCAAATCGACTTTGGCTCGCTGTCTTCCCGATTTTGATAAGTGAAACCACACCGTACATACAATATTTCTACTTTATATAGGGTGTATATTTATTATATCATTCCTGCTTTTACTATTTGTTAGTGTTATTTTTAGGTTTTGTGTGTTATTTGGTATGATTTGGTAGGTTATTTTTTGGGTCTGGGAACGCTCAAAAATTTTTCCCATAGAAATTAATGGTAATTGCTTCTTCGCTTTACGACATTTCGGTTTACAAACGGTTTCATAGAAACGGTCTACCTTCTGGTTGAGGGGGAAACCTGTACATGGAGCTTAGAAAGATAGAGGGCTATGGGTAAGCCTAGGTAGTTCTAAGGTAAGGAAATGCTCAGCACAGCTTTGTGGTCAAGGTTTTCTATGATTCTATGGTGTGCAGAAGTGCATCTCTGAACACACATGTCGAACCTTGATGTGGATGAGCTACAGCAGCAGACGACAACACCGGGTTCTACTCTTGTACCTAATAAAGTAGCTACTGAGTGCATAGAGCTTGAGCGAGAGCACATCAGGAACCCAACTGCTCTCCTTATTAAAGAAAGAAATGTTTCTGGGAAGCAGTTCTAACAAGGTCTTATATGAGCTGCAATTTTGAAACATGATAGAACACTACTGAGACATATCAGATCCTGAAAAGTCTTGATAGGGTGCATATAGAGAGGATGTTTCTTCTTTTGGGAGCATCTCCAGATAGGGGTTCCATTTAAGAAGGAGTCATCTATTTAACAGACAAAGCAACCTTTCTGTCCTAGGGCTGCGTATGCTTGGAATATAGTTCCTCAACAGGCAGTGGTAGATGAGATTTTTGACAAGCAGAAGCTTCTGAGAAAGGGGACTTGAGCTTAATATCTGATCAGCCAGTATTTCACTGGATAGTGGAGCAGGTTCAAATATTCAAGTGGACTAATTCATTCCTAATTAATACATTTCTGGTTATTGGTATTAATACCTTACCAGGTATACAAAATCTTTTGGGTACAGAAATATAATTACTTTAAGGGGGAAAAATTACCAGCAATAATCTGCAGGTCAGGACGCTTCTCAGCATGTACTGTCAAGACATGAAACAGTGTCCAGAGAGAACATGGGTAACCTCTGTACTGTGGCTTGCTGCCTTGGCAACCAACCCACTCGACAGTATTTCTCAGAGACATTCCAGATATCTGCAAGAGAAGAATACACAAATAATTGCTCAAGTAGTGTATTTATGCCTCCATATTTATAAGATTCTTCAAAAGAGCTTTATTCAATTGTTTGAGGAAGTGTTTTGGGATTAAAACTAGAAAGTTTAGATGAATAACTACATTATTGTGAATACAATTGCTATTCCCTAAAAATGCATTAAGGTGTGGTTGACACTAATTATTAAACATGCCAGCTTCTAGAACTACTGGGTACTAATAATCCCTGGCAGGATTGTTTAATATAGCTGTTAGGGAGGGTTTAAACTAAATTGGCAGGGGGAAGGAAACCAGAGTGCTAGGGTCGAGGAACAGGAAGAGGAAAATAGAAATAAGTCAAAGATACTGAGCAGCAAAGATGGCAAGAAGGACAGGCAGGTGAATAGACTGGATAATCTGCTATGCGATAGAAATATAGCAAAATCAGTAACAGATACTGATCTAAATGTACTGTACTTAAATGCACGCAGCATTAGAAATAAAGTGGATGACCTTGTTGTACAGCTACAGGTTAAAAGATACGACATTGTGGCCATCACTGAGTCATGGCTAAATGATGGATGTGATTGGGAGCTGAATGTCCAAGGATACACAATGCATAGGAAAGATAGGAAGGTAGGTGAAGGGGGTGGCGTGGCCCTGATGGTAAGCAACGATATCAAATCACTAGAAAGAAGGGGCATAGGATCAGAAGAGGTAGAATCCTTATGGGTCGAGTTAAGAAATGGCAAGGGTAAAAAGACACTAATAGCAGTTATATACAGGCCTCCAAACAGCAGCCGGGATGTGGACTACAAGTTACAGCTGGAAATAGAAAAAGTGTGTCAGAAGGAAAATGTCAAGATAATTATGGGGGATTTTAATATGAAAGTGGATTGGGAAAGTCAGGAAGGTACTGGATCTCAGGAGAGGGAGTTTGTAGAATGCCTACCGGATGGCTTTTTGGAACAGCTTGTCCATAACCCACCAGGGGACCGGCTGTTTTGGATTGGGTGCTGTGTAATGAACCTGAGGCGATTAGGGAGCTAGAGGTAATGGAACCCCTTGGAAGTAGTGATCATAATATGATTGAGTTCAGTTTCAAATTTGAAAAGGAGAAGCTGGTATTAGGTGTATCGATATTTCAGTGGAACAAAGGAAATTACAGTGGTATGAGAGAGGAACTGGCCCAAGTTGATTGGAAAAGTAAGCTAGATGGAGGGACGGTAGAGCAGAATTGAATGAAATTCCTACAAGAAATAAGGAAAGTGCAGAAAAAATATATTCCAAGAAAAAAAGAAAATCATGAATGGAAAAATGGCACAAATGTGGCTAACAAGAGAGGTTAAGAATAAAATAAAAGCAAAAGAGACAGCATACAAGGAAGCAAAAATTAGTGGGAAAACTGGATGACTTTTAAAAACTTACAGAAGGAAACTAATAAAGTCATTAGGAAAGAAAAGATGAATTATGAAAGGAAGTTGGCAATTAACATAAAAAAGGATACTAAGCTTTTTAAAAAAAAAATGAAGAGTAAAAGAGTGAAACGGGTAGATATAGGACCGATTGATGCTGGAGAAATTATAATGGGTAACAAAGAATGGCAGAGGAACTAAATGAGTATTTTGCATCAGTCTTCACAGTGGAAGACATTAGCAACATACCTGATAGTCAGAGGTCTCAGGGAATAGAATTAGGTACAGTCAAGATTACTAGGGAGAAAGTGCTTGGGAAGCTAAATGGACTAAGGATAGATAAGTCTCCTGGACCGGATGAGGTGCACCCATGGGTTCTGAAGGAGGTGGCTTTGGAGATTGTGGAGGCATTGGAAATGATCTTCCAGGAATCAATAGATTCTGGCGTGGTTCCAGAGGACTGGAAGGTCGCAAATGTAGTTCCACTGTTTAAGAAAGGAGGGAGGCAGCAAAAAGAAAATTTTTGGTAGTTGGAAAGTTAATGGAGTCGATCCTCAAGGACGAGGTTATGAAATACCTTGAGGTGCATGACAAGATAGGCCCAAGCCAGCATGGTTTCATTAAGGGAAGATCCTGCCTCACCAACCTATTGGAATTTTTTGAGGTAATGGTTTCTACAGTTATATTAAAAGCAAGAGGATAGTGAGGGATAAAATTGGTCTCTTAGAGAATCAGGGTGGTCAGCTATGTGTGGGAGCCGAGGGAGGTGGGAGAGATTTTGTACGATTTCTTCTCTTCGGTATTCATGAAGGAGAAGGATATTGAATTGTGTAAGGTGTGGGAAACAAGTAAGGAAGTTATGGAACCTATGACAATTAAAGAGGTGGAAGTACTGGTGCTTTTAAGAAATTTAAAAGTGGATAAATCTCCGGGTCCTGACAGGATATTCCCCAGGACCTTGAGGGAAGTTTGTGTAGAGATAGCAGGAGCTCTGACGGAGATCTTTCAGATGTCATTAGAAACGGGGATTGTGCCGGAGTATTGGCGTATTGCTCATGTGGTCCCATTGTTTAAAAAGGGTTCTAGAAGTAAGCCTGGCAATTATAGACCTGTCAGTTTGACATCAGTGGTGGGTAAATTAATGGAAAGTATTCTTAGAGATAGTATTTATAATTATCTGGATAGACAGGATCTGATTAGGAGTAGCCAGCATGGATTTGTGCGTGGAAGGTCATGTTTGACAAACCTTATTGAATTTTTTGAAGAAGTTATGAGGAATGTTGACGAGGTTAAGGCAGTGGATGTAGTCTATATGGACTTCAGCAAGGCCTTTGACAAAGTTCCACATGGAAGGTTAGTTAAGAAGGTTCAGTCATTAGGTATTAATGCTGGAGTAATAAAATGGATTCAACAGTGGCTAGATGGGAGATGCTAGAGTAGTGGTGGATAATTTATCAGGATGGAGGCTGGTGACTAGCGGGGTGCCTCAGGGATCTGTTTTGGGCCCAATGTTGTTTGTAATTTACATCAATGATCTGGATGATGGGGTGGTAAATTGGATTAGTAAGTATGCCGATGATACTAAGGTAGGAGGTGTTGTGGATAATGAGGTGGGTTTTCAAAGCTTGCAGGGAGATTTATGCCGGTTAGAAGAATGGGCTGAATGTTGGCAGATAGAGTTTAATGCTGAGAAGTGTGAGGTTCTACATTTTGGCAGGAATAATCCAAATAGAACATACAGGGTAAATGGTAGGGCATTGAGGAATGCAGTGGAACAGAGAGATCTAGGAATAACAGTGCATAGTTCCCTGAAAGTGGAGTCTCATGTAGATAGGGTGGTGAAGAAGGCTTTTGGAACGCTGGCCTTTATAAATCAGAGCATTGAGTACAGAAGTTGGGATGTAATGTTAAAATTGTACAAGGCATTGGTAAGGCCAAATTTGGAATATTGTGTACAGTTCTGGTCACCGAATTATAGGAAAGATATCAATAAATTAGAGAGAGTGCAGAGACGATTTACTAGGATGTTACCTGGGTTTCAGCACTTAAGTTACAGAGAAAGGTTGAACAAGTTAGGTCTCTATTCATTGGAGCGTAGAAGGTTGAGGGGGGATTTGACCGAAGTATTTAAAATTTTGAGAGGGATAGGCTGTTTCCATTGAGAGTAGGGGAGATTCAAACGAGAGGACATGATTTGAGAGTTAGGGGGCAAAAGTTTAAGGGAAACACGAGGGGGTATTTCTTTACTCAGAGAGTGATAGCTGTGTGGAATGAGCTTCCTGTAGAAGTAGTAGAGGCCAGTTCAGTTGAGTCATTTAAGGTAAAATTGGATAGGTATATGGACAGGAAGGGAGTGGAGGGTTATGGGCTGAGTGCGGGTAGGTGGGACTAGGTGAGATTAAGAGTTCGGCACGGACTAGGAGGGCCGGAATGGCCTGTTTCCGTGCTGTGATTGTTATATGGTTATATGGTATATGGTAATCTCAAATAAGATTGACAAGGGAGAGGCTGTGGATGTTGTGTATTTGGATTTTCAAAAGGCCTTCAATAAGGTGCCACATAATAAGGCTGCTTAATAAGATGAGAGCCCATGAAATTACAGGAAAGATATTGGGACTGGTGGAGCATTGGCCGATAAGCAGAAAGCAAAGGGTGGGAATAAAGGGATCCTATTCTGGTTGGTTGCCAGTTACTAGTGGTGTTTCACAGGGGTCGGTGTAGGGGCCGCTTCTTTTTACACTTAGATTATGGACTAAATGGTTTTGTGGCTAAGTTTGCGGATGACACCAATATAGGTGGAGGAGCAGTAAGTGTTGAAGAAACAGAAAGGTTGCACAGAGACTTGGTCAGTTTAGGAGAGTGGGCAAAGAAATGGCAGATGAGATACAATGTTGAGAATTGTACGGTTGTACATTTTGGAAGAAGAAATAATCGGGCAGATTATTACTTAGATGGAGAGAAAATTCAAAAATCCAAAGTGCAAAGGGACTTGGGGGTCCTCGTGCAGGATACCTTAAAGGTTAACCACCAGGCTGGATCGGCAGTAAGGAAAGCAAATGCTACGTTGGCATTCATTTCAAGAGGAATAGTGTATAAGAGTAAGGAGGTGTTGATGAGGCTCTATGGGGCACTGGTGAGACCTCATTTAGAATACTGTGTGCAGTTTTGGGCCCCTTATCTTAGAAGGGAGATACTGATGTTGGAGAGGGTTCAGAGAAGATTTACGAGGATGATTCCTGGAATGCAGGGGCTAACATATGAGGAGCATTTTTTCGGCTCTTGGACTGTATTCATTAGAGTATAGAAGAATGAGAGGGGATCTCATAGAAACATTTCGAATTTTGAAAGGGTTGGACAGAGTAGATGTGGAAAGGCTGTTTTTCTTGGTGGGCAAGTCCAGGACAAGGGGCCACAATCTTAGAATTAGAGGGTACCCATTTAAAACAGAGATGAGGAGAAATTTTTTTAGCCAGAGGGTCGTGGATTTATGGAATTCATTGCCACACACAGCTGTAGAGGCCCGATCATTGAGGGTGTTTAAGGAGGAGATTGATAGGTATCTAATTAGTCAGGCTATCAAGGGATATAGGGAAAAAGCCGGAAATTGGAACTAGATGGGAGAATAGTTTAGCTCATGGTGGAGTGGCAGAGCAGACTCGATGGGCTGAATGGCCTACTTCTGCTCCTTTGTCTTGTGATCTTGTGGTGAGACTAGAGACAACAAATGGCCTGATAGGCCATTTCAAAAAGTCATGTAGATTACTGTGGAACTGCTTCCATACAAAAGGTCAGATAAGGATGGTAGGTTTCCTTTTTATAACCAATTTGTTCAGATAGCCTCCGTCACTTACACAAAAACAGATTTTAGCCCTATAGTTTACATACATAGCTTCAAAGGCAGCTCAGTACATAGAAAATGAATGTTATGTTTGAGCAGCCAACATCAAATGCTTTAAAATAAAAGACAGCAATTATTATGCAATAAATAAGAAAAAAAACGTACATAAAATAAATAGTTTGGTTATAAATACAAAATGATCACAGGCAGCATATGGAGGGGCAGCATAAAAATATAATAATTCAATTTGATAATTAGTTTAATGCCTAGTCAAATATTCATGGACAGAGATAGTTAAATAATTCACTCTTGCTTATCTTGTTCAAAGGCACCAGGAATCCATTTTAACTGTTTAATTCCTAGTTTATAAATCCATTCACTGCAAGTGCTTAGAAAAAAGACTCCCACTTTGAATAACCAAACCTGTTCTTATTAAATCCAACTCTGTGATTATTTCACAACGTGCTTCCCCATAAGTTGATTATGGAAGTACATGACCAAGAGCTTCCCAGAAACACACAAAATGCTGCAGGAACTCAGCAGGTCAACATCTCTATGGAAAAGAGTAAACAGCTGATGTTTCCGGCTGAGGCCCTTCATCAGGACCTGTTTTATAACCAATTTGTTCATCAATCTGATAACCTCATAGTCACCTACACAAAACAAATTTTTACCCCAGGTTTTACATTCATAGCTTTTACATACAGAGTCCTGATGAAGGGTCTTGGCCCGAAATGTCGTCTGCTTATTCATTTCCACAGATTCTGCAAGGCCTGCTGAATTCCTCCAGCATTGTGTGTGTGTTGCTCTGATTTCCAGTATCTGCAAATATTCTTCTCTTTGTGCTTCTATCCCAGAGGTATTTTATTTGATTCATCTGAAGATCAAACTGCTTGGGAAGTAAGAAACTGGAAGAAAGAGTGGCTTGAAATACATCTCCGTGAACTTTATTGCTAGCTCGCTTTTGAACATTATGAACATTCTCCTTTACATTCTTGACCTCAGCTCGAAACAGATTTCTGATTTTTTAAAAATCCATGTCCATCAATTCATACAGCAGGAATAATGGATAAGAATTCAGCTCAGTGAAGTCTCAACTTTTGGATACAGTGAAGAACTAAAAATTATAAAGAAATGGTTTGATACTAACAAATTATCATTGAATCTAAGTAAAACTAAATTCATAATATTTGGAAACTGTGTACCGAACTCATAGTAAACTTAGAATAAATGATTTTAAAATTGATAAGGTATCTGAACAAAATTTTTAGGACTGGTAACAGATAGTAAATTAAGCTGGAAACCACAAATAAATTATGTCAAAGCAAAAATGTCAAAATCTATTGCAATACTGCACAAAGCGCAAGATTTCTTAAATCAGGAATCTCTGTATACATTATACTGTTTACTTATAGTCCCATACATGACTTACTGTTCAGAGGTTTGGGGAAATACATACAAATACAAATTCAACTTTTCTACTCCAAAAAGTTATACGAATTGTAAATAAGACAAGTTATTATGAGCCAACCAATCCACTATTTATTCAACTAAACACTTTAAAATTCAGAGATTTCAAAGATTTTAAAATAATACAAATTATGTATAAAGTAAAAAATGGACAGCTACCACAAAGTATCCAAAGACTGTTTAAAATGAGAGAAAGTGAACATGATTTGAGAGGAACATGTATATTTCAAAAACAAAGGATAAGAACAAATGTAAAAAATCATTGTATTTCATTCAGAGGGATAAATCTATGGAACAGTTGTAGTAAGAATTTAAAAACATGCACCACACTTAACAAGTTAAAAAAATAATTAAAAAATTATTTAATGAACAAATATAAAATCCATGATTTAAATGGATGGGAGTAATGTAAATAAATGATATTTCAAATTGGATTTTGTGTTAAAAGATTATGAATTTTTTTGTTTTTGATGTGATGATTGACACCAAATATGTTGTTGTATAAGTAAGAGGGGTAGGCGTAATAAGCTGTAGCTTCAGCCTACACCCTTTCGGTTTGTTTTAAAGAATATCTATGTTTTTTTTTGTTGTCATTTTGTCCTATGAAATCATTGTTGTAAATGTTGCTTTTTGTTATGTTTGTACTGACCGAAATAAATTAATTTCATTCATTCATTTACGTAAATGGAATTTTGCAGTTTAACTATTTTTTAAAAAAAATTGTACGAGGAAACAGAATAGAGGAATAAACAAAGAAATATTGACCTAAAATTTTGAACAGGAAGGAGGCTAAGTACCATCCACACCAAGACCACTAGACTGAAAAACAGTTACTTTCCCCAAGCAGTAAGGTTAATCAACATCTCCACCCCCTAACTCAACCCTCCACATCCCCCCACCACTACTTTATCATTTCCTGTCAGTCACCTTATGCACAGATATTGCTGTGCCTAGTATCATTTTATGCACATATAATCAATGTATATAAGCCATCTTATGTATTTATATTCATTGTGTTTTTTATATTCTGTTATTAGATCCAGAGTAACAATGATTTCATTCTCCTTTACACTTGTGCAGTGGAAATGACAAAAAGAAGCATGAAATATACTAAAGCAAGGGCTTTCTGAAACCATTCATTGTGAACTTGCTTTGGAGGTTTGTATGCAAAATGAAAATAAGATGCAAAAATGTAATTATTTTAAGCGTTCATATTGGCCCTTTGAGTGCAACGTATTCAACACAAATGCATGCAGTAGCAATTTGCATAAAAGAGAAAAAGGTGCAACAAGATTCAAGATTCAAAAACTTTACTGTCATTCTAACCGTACATCAGCTCTGGAGGGCAGAATGAGACAGCGTTTCCCAGGGGCAAGTGCAATCATAACATAACAAATGCAACACTAAGTAATAAACACAACAATAAATAGTAAAACACAACCGCCACATGCCGGTTAAAATCAAGTTATAAGTGTCCAGTGCAAGTTAAAAGAGTCCAAAGCAGAGTCAGGTAGAGCAGCTATTTAGCAGTCTGACTGCCTGTGGGAGGAAGCTGTTTAGTAGCTTGTGGCTTTTGTTTTGATGCTCCTGTAATGTTTGCCTGATGGCAGAAGGTGTGAGGGGTCTTTAATGATGTACTGTGTCTTCTGGAGGCATTGACTCTGAAAGAGGTCTTGGACAGAAGGTAGGAGCTCTAATTTTGAGAAAATTAGATGACAAAACAAAAAAACTTCTCTTCAGTGTCGAAGAAGATTAGTCAACATTATAAATGATGAATAAAACACTTACCCTCATTTTGTTATTCACCAGATCTAAAATTGCTTCATAAGGAATTTTATCCAATGGAAGGCTCACCAACCACTCCTGTAATGTTTCCAGTAGTTTTACTACTGGCTGTGGTCCAGGGAATAGCTGCGAAAAAGAAAAAATAGTACTTGTCAGATGAAAAAAATCCAGCATAAAATCAAGTATGGTTACTAAATTAGGATGTACTTCAATTATATTTCACATTAAATTGTTATAGGTAATGCTGATTGAAGCCACGTACAATTAAAAATGTCCAAGTCTCTTCTCATCATGACGTGATCAGAAAAATGTTCAGTCTCCACAGAATTTATGCATGTTGCAGGAAATCCCACATTATGACTTTTCCAGTCTCTCATCTTCTGATGTTGTCAAACCTAAGCTGCTGCTTTGAGCAGCACTACTTACATAATGGTTCACAGGCCGCATGTGTCTTCCCACCTCATACTATGAAATTTTATTCACTAGATTTAATTTCTCACTATTGACTGCTAAGACTTAGATAACTGTTAATAAACAATTAGAATTCATTGTGCATTGTAATCTTGTGCAATCTTTTATGGACACTGTATGTGTGTTTTGCAGGAGTAATGCACAGGGCAAACTATAGCCAAGTAGCTTTTTGGTTAATTGTGATCCCAAATCAAACAACTGTACCATTGCTTTAAAGGATTTTTATAGCCTTTTTGAAAATTAGAAAAAAACTCAAATGTGCTTTGCTGGATATCCAAAGTTAAATCTTGGGGCTTTCCTCTCCTGGAGCACAGGAGGCTGAGGGGTTACCTTGTAGAGGTATCCAAGATCATGATAGGCATAGACAATAGGTGCAGGAGTAGGCCATTTGGCCCTTCTAGCCAGCACTGCCATTCACTGTGATCATGGCTGATCATACACAATCAGTACCCCGTTCCTGCCCTCTCCCCATACTCCTTGACCCCGCTATCTATAAGAGCTCTATCTAACTCTCTCTTGAATGCATCCAGAGACTTGGCCTCCACTGCCTTCTGGGGCAGAGCATTCCACATATCCACCACTCTCTGGGTGAAAAAGTTTTTCCGCATCTCTGTTCTAAATGGCCTACCCCTTATTCTTAAACTGTAGCCTCTAGTTCTGGACTCACCCATCAGCGGGAACGTGCTTCCTGCCTCCAGTGTGTCCAATCCCTTAATAATCTTATATGTTTCAATCAGATCCCCTCTCATCCTTCTAAATTCCAGTGTATACAAGCCCAGTCGCTCCAATCTTTCAACATATGACAGTCCCATCATTCCGGGAATTAACCTTGTGAACCTATGCTGCACTCCCTCAATAGCAAGAATGTCCTTCCTCAAATTTGGAGACCAAAACTGCACACAATACTCCAGGTGGGGTCTCACCAGGGCCCTGTACAGCTGCAGAAG
Source organism: Hemitrygon akajei (assembly GCF_048418815.1). Taxonomy (NCBI): domain Eukaryota; kingdom Metazoa; phylum Chordata; class Chondrichthyes; order Myliobatiformes; family Dasyatidae; genus Hemitrygon; species Hemitrygon akajei. The sequence continues at coordinate 184,120,912 of NC_133130.1, forward strand.
GACCTCTTTACTCCTATACTCAATTCCTCGTTATAAAAGCCAGCATGCCATTAGCTTTCTTCACTGCCTGCTGTACCTGCATGCTTGCTTTCATTGACTGATGTACAAGAACACCTAGATCTCGTTGTACTTCCCCTTTTCCTAACTTGACTCCATTTAGATAGTAATCTGCCTTCCTGTTCTTGCCACCAAAGTGGATAACCTCACATTTATCCACATTAAACTGCATCTGCCATAATTTGCCCACTCACCCAACCTGTCCAAGTCACCCTGCATTCTCATAACATCCTCCTGACATTTCACACTGCCACCAGCTTTGTGTCATCCGCAAATTTACTAATGTTACTTTTAAACCCTTCATCTAAATCATTAATGAATATTGTAAACAGCTGCGGTCCCAGCACCGAACCTTGCGGTACCCCACTGGTCACAGCCTGCCATTCCGAAAGGGACACGTTAATCGCTACTCTTTGTTTCCTGTCAGCCAGCCAATTTTCAATCCATGTCAGTACTCTGCCCCCAATACCAGGTGCCCTAATTTTGCCCACTAATCTCCTATGCGGGACTTTATCAAAAGCTTTCTGGAAGTCCAGGTACACTACATCCACTGGCTCTCCCTTGTCCATTTTCATAGTTACATCCTCAAAAAACTCCAGAAGATTAGTCAAGCATGATTTTCCCTTCATAAATCCATGCTGACTCGGACTGATCCTTCTACTGCTATCCAAATGTGTCGTAATTTCCTCTTTTATAATTGACTCCAGCATCTTTCCCACCACTGACGTCAGGCTAACCGGTCTATAATTCCCTTTTCTCTCTCCCTCCTTTCTTGAAAAGTGGGACAACATCAGCCACCCTCCAATCAGCAGGAACTGTTCCTGAATCTATAGAACATTGGAAAATGATTACCAATGCGTCCACGATTTCTAGAGCCACCTCTTTAAGTACCCTGGGATGCAGACCATCAGGTCCCAGGGACTTATCAGCCTTCAGACTCAACAGTCGATCCAACACCGTTTCTTGCCTAATATAAATTTCCTTCAGTTCATCCTTTACCCTAGATCCTTTGGCCACTATTACATCTGGGAGATTGTTTGTGTCTTCCCTAGTGAAGACAGATCCAAAGTATCTGTTCAACTCGCCTGCCACTTCCTTGTTCCTCATAATAAATTCACCCGTTTCTGTCTTCAATTGCCCAATTTTGGTCTTAACTATTTTTTTTTGCTATTCACACACCTAAAGAAGCTTTTACTACCCTCCTTTATATTCTTGGCTAGTTTACCTTCGTACCTCATTTTTTCTTGGTGTATTGCCTTTTTTGTTATCTTCTGTTGCTCTTTAAAAGCTTCCCAGTCCTCCGGTTTCCCGCTCATCTTTGCTATGTTATACTTAGGGATTCTAAAACTCGAGGAACTAGATTTAAGGTGATAGGGGAAACATTTCTAGGAAATATGAGAGTCAGTGCTTCCTCCCTCACACACATGTTGGTGGGTATGTAGAATGTGTTGTCAGAGATGGTGGTAGAGGTGGAAACAATTAAAACATTTAACAAACATTTAGACAGGTATGTCAATAGGAAAAGTTGAGAGGGATATGGACAAAACACATGCAAACAGGAATAGGTCAAGTAGGTAACTTGATCAACATGGATGAATTGGCCCAAAGGTCCTGTTGCTGTGCTGTATAACTATGAATTAAAATGCAGAAATTGGAGGGTGAGTGAGGGAGAATTAAAGTAATGGAAGACTAGAAACTCTCACGGTTGCAGAGTGAATTAGTTCACTGCTTACACAGCAGCAATCAGGTCTACATTTGATCTCCTCAAAGTTCAAAACAAATTTATTATCAAAATACACATATGTCACCATATACAACCCTAAAAAAATTGTTTTCTTGTGGATATACTGAGGAAATCCAAGAAACATACTAGAATCAATGAAAGATCACACTCAACATAATGGCCAAACAACCAATGTGCAAGAGACGACAAGCTCTGCAAATACAGAATTAAATAAAAAATTTAACAAGTAAACACTGAGAACATGAGATTGAGTCCTTGACAGTGTGTCCATAGGTTGTGGGAACAATATCGTGATGGGATAAGTGAAGTTGAGTGAAGTTATTCCTACTGATTCAAAAGCCTGATGTTTCATAGATAATGACTGTTCCTGAGCTTACTGGTATGGGTCCTGAGGCTCCTGTACCTTTTTCCTCATGGCAGCAGCGAGAAGAGAGCATGGCCTGGGCAGTGGAGCTCCTTGATGATGGATGCTGCTTTCCTGCGACAGCACTTTGTGTAGAAGTGCTCAATGGTGGGGAGGGCTTTACCCGTGATGGACTGGGCTGTATTCACTTTTTTTGTAGGATCTTCCGTTCAAGGGCATTGGTGTTTCCATACCAGGCTGTGATGTAACCAGTCACTATACTCTCCAACACACATCCGTAAAAGTTTGTCAAAGTTATGTATGTCATGCTGAATTTTCACTAACTTTTAAGGAAGTAGAGACACTGCTATGCTTTCTTCATAATTGCACTTTTAGTGCTGTACCCAGGACAGATCCTTGAAATGAATATGGTTCCTCTGAAATGAAAGGAATTTAAAGTTGCTGACCCTCTCCACTTCTGATCCCTGAGGAGGACTGTCTCATGGATCTCCATTTTCCTCCTCTTGAAGTCAATAATCATCTCCTTTGCCTTGCTGACATTGATTGAGAGGTTGTTGTTGTGGCACCACTCAGCCAGATATTTAATCTTACTACTGTTACGAACCCCGTAACTGGGTTACCTACCAGCAAAGATAGAGACGTCCGTTGGAGTCTGATGATACTATTTTTAATAGTATTTATTAGTAAAAATACACAAAAAATAATAACAATGCAAATATACAGATAATATACATCGTCAATACTAAACCTAAAAGTGTGGGTATAATAATAATCAATAAGAAATAAGTTCTATCGTTGTCTAGGGGATAATGAATTGTCCGATGGAAATATAAAGTTCGCTTCAGTTCACACAGGCTGCCGTCGTTTATCGTTGTGTTGCAATTTGTTGGAGAGAGAGAAAGAGAAAAACTTGCCGACTTTCCTTTATGATTTCGATCCGTCAGGTGTCTCGTTGGTGTGGCCGTTCAAGTGTGACCCCTCCTTTAGCTAAACCGTTCTTCCGTGATGAGCCCGCCACCCAGGCAAGGGAGGATGCACACGAGCTCCCATCGGCTTTCGCTATAAAACGCTGTCACTGGATTTCTAGCGTTTCTCCTGGTGCGACTCTGTTCCCCAGACCCCTCTTTTATCCTCACTCACGGGGTCTCAGATGTCAATCAGGTTGGGATGATGCAATCCCTCAACCAGACCACTCTGGTTGTCCCCTGAGGGGTTTCAATGAATAGTACAGTACTCAATACACAATTCCGTCTCCAAGAGACAATAGCAGTACTCAGTGGTTCTGTTCTGCTTTTGTTAGGAGGCATTCCCCCTACCTTGTGTATTCTGCGTTGTCTATGGCAACTGCCTTTGCTGTGATCCTGCGTCTCGCTCTCTCATTATTGACATGATGTGTATCTCTCTCATTTCCTGGGTCTCAGACCCGAAATAATAGCGATCTTGCGATTCTCAAAAAGGAGGGGGCGACTTTGTACCCTTCGGCCCCTCAGAGTTGCTCCACGTTCGTAACACTACATGCTGATATGTCACCACCTTTAATTTGGTCTATGACAGTGGTGTCATCAGCGAACTTCAATATGGCATTGGAGCTGTGCTTAGCATTACAGTCATAAATATAAAGAGAGTAGAGCAGAGTGTCAAGCACAGAGGCTTGTGGTGCACTTGTGCTGATGGAGATTGTGGAGAAAATGTTGTTGCCAATCCGAACTGACTGGGATCTGCAAGTGTGCTAATCCAGGATCCAGTTGCACAAGGAGGTATTGAAGCCAACGTCTTGAAGCTTTTGAGTAGTTTTGAGGGATGATGGTATTGAATGCCATGGTGTGGCCTATAAAGAGCAACCTGAACTATAGAGTAAACCATATTCTGAACAGCAAACTAGTATGCAAGTTGATGGCAGGACAAGGAATTCCTACTTCATGTTAATCTTGTGCTTGGGACTTGGATAGTAATGATGAATGGGCAAATGTTGCACCTCCTGGAGTTTCACGTAAAATTATCATTGTAATCAAAGTGTTGTGGCAAGAACTGTCATCTCAGGATTCTAATAGGAGGAGAGAAGGCAAACCTGTTGACTAGATCACATTGGGGGTTCTGGAGCTGCAGAGACTGATCAGTTGAATATGAAAGTTATTTGGGAAAAGTAAGGACGTGGAATCCAAGTTCCAGGTGTGTGGAGAAATAAGTGAGAGCAGATGTATGCAAAATATAATAGGCATGTTGAGGGCTCCGTTGACAGTGTGCCTAAAGGTAAAATTAAGAATTATTCGAGACACCGGGTTAGAAGATGGCATATTCCAAAACCATGCAATGGAGACAAAGAAACTAGGGAAATAGAATCAACTCCTTGTCAGAAGCTGGGTATAAGGACTTGTAGTCATGGGTAGTTGTGGGTGTCTGACAATTTTTAATAAGTTTTAGTTTCTGGTCTAATGCATGAAATTGAAATCACAAGGTTGATTAGGAGAAATGGAAATAAACTATACGAAGGTCACAGCAGGATGAAACCAGCTGAAGGGTGATAAAATATTCCCGGTCCTGATGAGAATGAGGGGTGAGGTAGCAGCCTTGAGCAGATATGAATTAATGTTCTGGATACTCCACAGAGAAAGGGACAACTTGGATTACATGGGATCCCATAGCAATTCCTCCCATGAAGGCGGCAAACAAATTCAATGCCAGGGTCTATGACAAAAAATATTCAAGGTAACAGCAGAGTGTCCCACTAGGGGATGGAAATGTAGCTGGAAATAAGTCATTTGGTGCCTGAAGATGATCGAAAAGACAGAGGGCAGTGATCATCTCCTACATTCCTACTCAATCTATTGCCCCAGGCCCTTGTTAATGAATCTCTGTTACATTTGTCAAAGTAGAGAAAATAAAACTACATATGATATCCCAGAAGAGGATCCACCAAAACATCATTGTAGCATTCTTTAATACTTTTAGTCCGACCATATCTTATGTACAAGTTGCAAAACTCTTATACCTTAGATGTTAACTTTTGCTTCATTAGTCAGCACACCTACAGTCTACTGTATATCAGTTTCTTTCCATTTAGAAAATACTTTGCTCTTCTATTCTTCCTAATACAACATTCTTTTTTCCAACTTCTTTGTCCCTCCACCTGTCAAATCCTTTAACAGATTCTCTGCACATTCATTACAGCACACTTCCCAACTGGCATTGTATGGAAGATACATTACAATTCTCATCCAAATCATTAATACAGATAGGGGAAAAATAAATCTTAAGGACACAGTACAATTGTAATCACCAACTTAGAAAAAGTTTTATACTATTCTCTTTTATGCATGCTAATATATTACCCTAAACTCACAAGTCTTTAAGCTAAACATCATGTTCTTTAACATGATTCAGAGAAAAACAATTAAGAGAAACATGTATAAATAGGCATATGGAGATGGCATGTGTAATGTTCGATATGCCAAATTAATAATAAAACTGAGTCACGTAAATAAAATTAATTGCTTGGTTTTATTCATAGGAAGAAAGCTATTCCTGTATTGAATCCCTTTGCTAGCTCTTGAGTCCTGAAGCAAGCATTTGAGGACAGAATCCTAAAATGTTACTTAGATTGACAGCCTGAGCAAAAGCCAGCTGACCTCACAAGAAACAAAGATGAGGATTATAAAAGGAACTGAGGAAGAATTCCATATTTCATTTAATGGCAGATGCGACACTGGAACTACTAAGCAATCACCAAGCTTATAATATAGGATTTAATATTAATCTTTAGAATTTCAGTTCTTTTAAAGGAATCAAGAGCAGCCTTGGCTCATGAAGTTAAAGGAGCAAGAATGTGAAATAGGACTAAGTACTTAAGGATACATGGAGTTATATTAATGGAAATTTACTCAGTGCTTACGTATTGTAACAGAAAAAGCAAGTTGACCCCTCACAATCCTACGCCATGATCCCAGGGGAAAATCTACCTTGATCTTTCTAAATACCAATAACAGATGCTATGATTCATTACTCTATTAGATCGCCTTCTGTCCCCAAGGCACATCTGTCAATTGTGATGTGCAATTTTCTACTATGAGATTAATAAATGCAATTTCAATTCAAAGAAAAGCATTGCAAGCTATATAGTTTATTTCATTTGTGATCTTCTCTATGAACAATGGCTTGAAATACCCTATGTGGCCAAGATGAGAAATCCTAATATAGGTTCATCACTTATATCTGCATGTGGATTAAACAGAGCTGCTCCACTTGTAGCTTTGAGTAGAGCTACAGTTACAGTTGAATAAAATTAAAGTGTTATACATTTACTTTGACTGGATGTTTAGGAAGCATACAGATTTACAGCTGTTGCATCAGGTTTGATACCAAATCTTCTGTTATAATGACAGTTCATTTCAATGCACCGTCATTACAACAGAAGGCCTAGTTTCAATATCCAGATACAAATTTCAGTCCTAGATTTTCTGAGCAGTAATAGAGAAATACAGTGTATACAACATTTCCAACATTATAGCAGTGATTACACCTCCAAAGCACTATTACAAGGGCAATAAATTGCTTGAGGATTTCCTACAGTCATAAAGGTAAACTTCAATACAATAAACCATTGTATAAAATGAGAAGCAAGACCTAGACATTTCTTCATTAGTCATGATACAAAATGTCAATTTCCTTCAATACATCAGCTTCTGGTTAATTGAAATGAAAAAACACAGAAAATATTGTTATTTTTTCCCCACAAAAGATCATTAAAAGCTTCTCCAGAAGATCTGAAAAGGAAATGAAGCATTTAGCATGCTCAACATAATCAGATAGATACAAAACCTCCACAGATTTCAACATCTGAATTTAAAATTCTTAGTCATAAAGCTTAAAAAAATCAGCTTTACAAATGCTGACCAACAAAATTAAAAAATATATTAGCTCTGCATTCTTTTGTTTTCTTTGACTTTTTAAACCTGACAATCTGGTGGGTTCAGCATTATGGAACTTATCAATTTAACTAAAATATTAATTCTACTGTTAGTTAAAGGATCAACTTGATCCCTCAAGAAAGTGTACTAAGATGACTCACACATCAACTCAGGCAACTTTTGTCCTTTGGTAAAGCACTATAAGAAAAATCAGGGATTAAATTGAGAAAACCTCAAGGGGTAAAAAAATTTGTTGGCATCCTCCAACTGCGAAAACTCAGTTACAACATCCTGCAGCCCATAATCTGATAAATTAATAGAAGAAAAAAAAAATCCCTTTGAATGCTACCTTTTTCCAGTGTGCAGTCAATGTTTTTTGCATATGTCGATTGGCATCTTAAGGATACCTCCTTGAGAAAAGCCAAACTATTAAAATGTGAAAATTGTCCAGTGACACTTACTGATGCTCCCATAAGTTCATGCTTCCTTCAGTAAGATCAAAGCTGCAAAGCTATATTCCAGTTGCATCCTTACTAAGTACTATTCAACTGCAACGGGACTTGATTATTCCTCTAATCAAATTGCATGTAGCACTTGCAAATGGCTTTCAATTACTTCTATAGAAGAACATCCAGGTTCCCTTTGAATATTACCCTCTTTCTCACCATTTGAAAATGATTCTGCTCACTTGAAACTTAAATAGATGACTCACAATAATTATATTCCATCTGCTATGTTCTTTCCAACTCCGAGCTTGTTCATTTTTTCTTGAAGACTATATTGCTCTCTGCAATCACAATCCCACCTAGTTTATTATCATCAGCAAACTTAGAAATATGACAAATACCGTATTTCTTCTTGGCCACTCTTGACAAACTTTATGCATCCTTGGGGCTCAAGCGTCTACGTGGTAAGAGTTGGCCATTAAGCCCAATAAGCCTTACATTTCAAACAAAGCTGCTGTGCCATTCAGTAAGATCACAGTTGACCCAATCTCCCTAAAATCTAACTTCATGTCCTTTGCCCATATTCTTTGATTCCCCCAATTAGAAATGTATCTATTGCAGCCTTAAATATAACCAAGATTCTGTCTCAATAGTTCGCTGTGGCAACGAGATCCAAAAATCACACAACCAGAGGAGGAGTTCTTTATAGGGTCCTGCATACTCTTATTACAAGACTGTACCTCTGGTTCTGAACTCTCCCATTACAGGACATACCCACTTGGCAGCTGCCCTATCTCACCTCACAGGATCCTTTCATGTTTCAATCAGATTACTACTTATTCTTCTGAACTCCAATAAATAGTTTTACCTTTCTTCTTAGGACAACCTTTTCACACCTGAGATCATTTTGGCAAATAGTCACTGTACTGCCTTTAATGATAAAATATCTTTCCTTAAATGGGATGGGGGTGGGTGGGTGAAAAAACAAAATTGTTCTCAGTACCCTAAAATATGGTCTTGCTTGAGATCTGTTATTGAAGTAAAATAAATTTGCATTGCCCTTTTATTCTCCAAATCACTTAAGGCAAGCCAACATTCTATTTGCCTTCTCCATTACCTGCTGCACTTAGAAACATCGAAAACCTACAACAGAATACAGGCCGTTTGGCCCACAACACTCTGCCAAACATGTACTTACTTTAGAAATTACCTAGGGTTACCCCTAGTCCTCTATGTTATATTTGAAAGCACACAGCACAAGAAATAAAATGGACGATCTTGAAATTCAGCTACAGATTGGCAAGTATGATGCTGTGGCCATCTCTGAAACTTGGCTAACGGATAGCTGCCATTGGGAGCTGAATGTCCAAGGATATATAGTGTATCAGAAAAATAGGTTAGTAGGCAGAGGGGGTGGTGTGGCTCTGTGGATAAGAAATAATATTAAATTATTAGAAAGGAATGACATAGGATCGGTAGGTGCAGAGTCGCTATGGGTTGAGTTAAGAAATGGCAAGGGTAAAAGAACACTAATGGCAGTTGTATACAGGCCTCCAAACAGCAGCTGGGTTGTGGATTACAAATTACAGCAGGAGATAGAAAAGGCGCGTCAGAAGGGCCTGACATGATAATCGTTGGGGATTTTTACATGAAAGTGGATTAGGAAAACCAGGTCAGTACTGGACCTCAAGAGAGAGAATTTGTAGAATGTCTAAGGGATGTTTTTTTCAGAACAGCTTGTTGTTGAGCCAACTAGGGGATTGGCTATGCTGGATTGGGTGTTGTGCAATGATCTGGAGGTGATAAGAGAGCGAAAGAAAGGTTAAGGAACCTTTATGGAACAGTGATCACAATATGATCAAGTTCACTTTGAAATTTGAGAAGGAGAAACTAAAGTGCAATGTGTCGATATTTCAGTGGAATAAAGGAAATTACAATGGCATGAGAGGGGAACTGGCCAAAGTTGACTGGGAAGGGACACTAGCAGGAATGACAGCAGAGCAGCAATGGCTGGAGTTTCTGCAAAAAATGAGGGAAATGCAAGACAGATATATTCCAAATAGGAAGAAATTTTCAAACAGAAGAAGGATACTACCGTGGTTGATAAGTGAAGTCAGAGCCAAAGTAAAAGCAAAAGAAGGCATACAAGGAAGCCAAAGCTAGTGGGAAGCTTTTAAAAATTTGCAGAAGGAAACTAAGAAGGCCAATAGGAAGGAAAGATGAATTATAAAAGAAAGCTTGCGACTAATATCAAAGAAGATACTAAAAGCTTTTTTTTTAAAGTATATAAAGGGTAAAAGAGAGTCAAGGGTAGATATAGGACCAATAGAAAATGATGCTGGAGATATTGTAATGAATGATGCAAAGATGGCAGAGGAACTGAATGTGTATTTTGCATCCGTCTTCACAGTGAAAGACATCTACAGTCTACTGGACATTCAAGAGTGTCAGGGAAGTGAAATATATGCAGTGAAAATTACGACTGAGAAGGTGCTCAGGAAGCTTAATGGTTTGAGGGTGGATAAATTTCCTGGACCTGATGGAATGCACCCTCAGGTTCTGAAAGAAGTATAGCTGGAGAGATTGCGGAGGCATTAGCAATGATCTTTCAAGAATCTATTGATTCCGGCATTGTAGCGGATGACTGGAAATTTGGGAATGTTACTCCGCTATTTAAGAAGGGTGGGAGGCAGCAGAAAGGAAACCATTAGGGATAAGATTACAGAATACCTGGAGGCACATGACAAGATAGGCCAAGGCCAACATGGCTTCCTGAAAGGAAAATCCTGCCCGATAAAACCTGCAATTTTTTGAGGAAATTACAAGCAGGGTAGACAAAGGAGATGTAGTAGATGTGGTGTATTTGGATTTTCAGAAGGCCTTAACAAGGTGCCCCGCACATGAGGCTGCTTAGCAAGAGCCCATAGAATTACAGAGAAGTCACTAGCATGGCTGGAGCATTGGCTGATCAGCAGAAAACAGAGTATGGGAATAAAGGGATCCTATTCTGGCTGGCTGCCGGTTACCAGTGGAGTTCCACAGTGGTCGGTGTTTGGACCGCTGCTTTTTAAGATGCATGTCAATGATTTGGACTATGGGATTAATGGATTTGTGGCTAAATTTGCTGATGATACAAAGATAGGTGGAGGAGCGGGCAGTGTGAGGAAACAGAGAGCCTGCAGAAAGACTTAGATAGTTTAGGGGAATGGGCAAAGAAGTGGCAAATGAAATACAATGTTGGAAAGTGTATGGTCATGCACTTTGGTGGAAAAAATAAATGGGCAGACTATTATTTAGATGGGGAGAGAATTCAAAATGCAGAGATGCAAAGGGACTTGGGAGTTCTTGTGCAGGATACCCTAAAAGTTAATCTCCAGGCTGAGTCGGTGGTGAAGAAGGTGAATGCAATTTTGGCATTCATTTCTAGAAGTACAGAATATAAGAGAAGGGATGTGATGTTGAGGCTCTATAAGGCACTCGTGAGACCACACCGAGTATTGTGTGCAGTATTGGGCTCCTTAATTTAGAAAGGATATACTGACATTGGAGAGGGTTCAGAGAAGATTCACGTCTAGCAGTTCTTCGAAACATTTCGAATATTAAAAGGCCAGAAGAGATTAGATGTGGCCAACTTATTTCTCATGGTATGGGAGTCTAGGACAAGAGGGCATGACTTCAGGATTGAATGACGTCCATTTAGAACAGAGATGCGGAGAAATTACTTTAGTAAGAGGGTGGTAAATATGTGGAATTTGGTGCCACGAGTGGCTGTGCAGGCCAAGTCATTGGGTATATTTAAGGCAGAGATAGATAGGTTCTTGATTAACTAGGGCATCAAAGGGTATGGAGAGAAGGCAGGGGAGTGGGGACGACTGGAAGTATTGGATCAGCCCATGACTGAATGGCAGAGCAGACTCGATGGGCCGAATGGCTGACTTCTGCTCCTATATCTTATGGTCTTATGGTCTATTTTTCTAAGCTCCATATACCTATCCAGGAGTTTCTTAAAAGACCCTATCGTATCTGCCTCCACCACCATCACCGGCAGCCCATTCCACACACTCACTACTCTCTGCGTAAAAAACTTACCCTTGACATCTCCTCTGTCGCTACTTTCAAGCACCTAAAAACGGTGCCCTCTCGTGTTAGCCATTTCAGCCCTGGGGAAAAAACCCTGACTATCCACACGATCAATGCCTCTCATCATCTTATACACCTCTATTATATTATAAATTATATTATGCCTCTCCAAATGTTCATAAATCCTGCCTCTCAGGCTCTTCTCCATCAATTTACCAACCACTGAAGTAAGACTCACTGGTCTATAATTTCCTGGGCTATCTCTACTGCCTTTCTTGAATAAGGAAACAACATCTGCAACCCTCCAATCCTCTGGAACCTCTCCCGTCCCCATGATGCAAAGATCATTGCCAGAGGCTCAGCAATCTCCTCCCTCGCCTCTCACAGTAGACTGTATATTCGTTCACTGCATTTTCTACAAAAGGACCCACAAATCCAGTTGCACTACATCTTCCTGCAATTTTTCCTCATAACACTATTTTTCCCAGGATCTGTTGCTCTGTGCAATAACCTATTGATCCAAATCCGCATTTTTATCCAAATCTATGTGTTCTTACCCTGTTTGAGACAACACAGAAAATGTCCTACTGGCTCTTCAAGCGTTGCCACCCAGCATACCCCCCTCCCCCCCCCCCAATCCAATTTAACTCTAGCCTATTCACAGGACAATGACCAATATATTAACAAGTACGCCTTTGGACTGTGGGAGGAAACCAGAGCACTCGGGGAAAATACACACATCTCATAGGGAGAATGCATAGACTCCTTATAGCTGAAATTGAACTCTGATGCCCCCAAGCTGTAATAGTATTGACCTAACTGCTATGCTACCAAGGCAACTTTTAGCTATCCACCAATCCAAAGGAACAATCCCAGAATTTGAGAACTTTTCAAGATGATAACTAGACCTCCACAATCTTTGAAATTACTTCTTTCGCAACTCTGGAACATAAATCATTAGGATGTGGGATTTACCAATTTTCTGGCTCACCAACTTCTCCAGTAACTTTTGACTAACACTCATTTGTTTTCCATTTTCACAAGATTTTTCATTTTCACTTTTTCGAAAATAATTGGCAGGTTTTAAATGGCACATGAGATCACGCGGCTGTTCTTGCATTGCTGAAAAAATGAAAATTCCGAAATTCAACTATAATTCTCACTCAAAAATATCTTGCATTGCATCCTACCACCCTTCAAAATGCTTCAAACTGTTTTAGTCAATTAAGTACAAACTTATTTTGAAGAACAATATATTACTGATGTGGGAAACACAGAACTCTTAAATGCAAAGCAAGCTTCCGCAAAAGAAATTTGATAGTGACAGTCTGTTTTAGTGATACTGAATTTGTGTTTGCCAAAAAGGAAGCCATGATAACAGAATCTCTTCGTGAAAATAAAAATTGAGTAACAATTTTAACTATTATCAAAATGAGTACAGTACATGAACCTGATAGTGAGACGTTCCTATGAGCATAAAAACAAGCTCTGCAAGCTATCTTCCTGTGCAATCTAATGTTGAAATACTAATCAGGTTCAAGTCCACAGCATATTTGCAACTTTAAGGTCTACGGCATTGACATGAATTATCACAGCTGCTATTGTTAAATTGCACACATTTAAATAATGGTGAACTGCCATATCATTTATGCTGCACTTAAGCAATTATTGGATCTCAATAAAAAGAAACTAATTTATTTTCTATACTTTAATTATTTGTAGCCTTGGCAAATATGCAGAAGTAAAAACTACCACACTTGACCAAAGCTTTTACAAAATTTTAGAATGGATTCTTAAATTATATGTTTTGCTTTTACACAAAAAAAAGTAAAAACAAAATATGATCAAAGTCTACTTCAATGTACAGCAGGGGTTCCAAACATGGGGTCCATGGACCCATCAGTTAATGGTAGGGGTCCATGGCATAAAAAGGCTGGGAATCCTTGATTTAAGAGACATTTGTACACTTTCTATTACACTATTCTCAAGCCAATAAACAGCTTTTTCAGTCCTGGACCATAATTCTTGTCTGCTCCTCAGGCTCTGCAGGACTAAGACGTTATGCCTATGATCTTCCATGTGGTGACTTATTGAAAGCTGGAACTTCACTTATGAAAGTTAACAGAAAGGACCAAGTCAAAGGTCATCACTACGAGGGTGTTAGGCTAATGCTGATGCTATCTTAGAAGTACCTTAAACGTTGATGTTTTTAGTTACATTACTAAAAATTTACATACAAAATTAGGCATTCCATAGTGACTGAACCCTGCATAACCTCTGGTATGCATAGCCTAAATAACAACCATACAGAACAGGAAGTAAATATAGTTGGCAATTCATCATAATTTTTTTTATTAAACAAAATATACTTTATTCCAAAATAAAATTATATACAATAACCAAAGACTTTCAATTCTTTACAGTTGGTACCATTACTGTCTTTACATTTTCAAAGTTCTAATGTTTTGCCACCCACGTGGCACAATTCTACCAACAAAGATATTCCAGTTACCTTTGATAGAACTGTAATTACATCCTTCAGTGCTGTTAGTTCGGGCCCCTCCAATATCTTGTGGCTAGCAAGTTCTACTCGAAGCAGATAATGCAAAGCAGACTCCAGATCAGCCAAATACACCTTACCCCTGAAAACAAAGGCAGGTTATATTTTAAATAGCTATCCATAACCTAAGTGGATAGTGCATCACAACAATGGGACAGTAGCTGGCAATGCACATTCTTTTAATGCAGCTTAATTGTGAAAATTGGAATGATCTACTTTCCATTTCATAATCTCATAATGGAAGAAGCCAGTTATATTGTAACCAAGGTGGGCCAACGGAAACCTGACTGGTTGAGGAGCAATCAATCAGGAGGGACAGACTCCTGAATGAAACTCAAAATGAATTTCTCTGCTACTTCATGACCAACAGATGCTTTATCACCACAAATCTTAAAAAAATTAATGCTGTGTCTTTTCTTAAATTTATGCAACCAGCCTGCCGTACATTTACAATTACCTTCAATGTTGAGTTCATTGTGATCTTTGCTTATTTCATGATCAGCATACTGTTAAGCAGCAGGTGTTCCCTCTGGTGTTGGTGAATCCACTCTTTCAATACACAATTGAGATCTTCATTTTATGCTACATGCAGTGTTTTTCTTTTGTTTTAATTAACTCCTGTTTATTACATATGTGAGGTAACTTCTCAGAAGTGTTTGCAGTATGCAGAGGCCTGTACATGGCCCGGGAACCTTCCCAGGAGCTTATGGAATTTTCCATTTGTGATGTTATGCTAGCACTCAAAAATATTTTGGATTTTGGAATCTCAGATAAGAGGTACTCAACATGTTTGGCTGTGAGATGAGAAAAGGATTTTTCATCTTCACAACCAACAACATTACAGGACATTTTCTGAAGGAACCACTCTAAAACTAGTAAGTAGCCATTACCAATATGTTAAAACAGCAAATTGATGGGATTCCCACTGGGCATATCAAAGGTATCTCAATAACATTAGTGGGTGAAGTAAGCCAAACAGACCTTGTTCATCTATTCATTAAAATTCTGGTTGATCCTTCATCCCCACCATCCTAGCTTAATCCTACATTGCTTTATTCTGCCATCAGAAAATTCGCAAGTATTTCAGTCCCAGCATCCACAGTTCTCTTAGGCAGACACTTCTGAAAATTTACAACTTGGTTATAGGCTAAGAAACACTAAATTTTGAAAGAAAAACTTACTGATCAATATCGCTCCAGGGCTTTAATGCAACTATTGTTTCCTCTCTCTGCCTCACAGGCTCTTTTTTTTGAAAAGGCAGTCTCTTGGTTACACCTGGCAAAGATTTTAAATAGGAAGTAAAGAATGACCGCAGAGACTTCTGCCTATTTAGAAAACAGAAATCGAGTAATCAAATTAAAACTGTGTTAATATTTATTCAATGACATTTCTCATCTTTCCATTAGCATCCTGATTGATATTATTCTTCAGCATTTTCAACAGTTTCCCCAAAAGACTTGTCTGCATTATTACAATTTAAAATTAGTCACTTAGTTTACAATTAAAGTTCATATATGAATAATTAAAGTGCACTAAAAAATGCTTCAAATAATCACTTTAGTAAGTTCTGTTTTATATTTAAAGGTTAAAAAGGGTCTAATTCAAATCATACAATTTTCAAATTACTGAACATCAAAAATCAAACAGCAAACAAATGTCCCTTAAACTTCAGAGGTAGAAATTCAAGAAAATGAATTAAGTCCATCAATAAAGTAACCAAAATGAAAACTTCATAGCCAATGCATCCAGAGATGTTGGCAACCAAATTACAAATTGCCATTTTCCTTATACAAGGACTGAAGTCTTCATTATTATGGCTTCAGTAAATCTCAGCAAGCTTATTATTTATCATAGAACAGGACTGCATTAAGGAAAACAAAATTAAATGTAATTAGCTGAAGAGATTAGGAAAAAAAGAAACATTATTTGGATTGGAACAGTGTCACAAACAACTGGAACAGGAAAAAAATGTAAAAAATCTGTTTAAAGAGTTATCAGCTGGATACTTTAAACATAATTACAGAGCTGAAGAGCATAAAATATAGACGGTGCCATGTGAGGAGAAAAGTGCTGGTGCATACTGTACTATTCTATGCTTATGAAAATATATTAAATAAGATCATTCTTGAATTATTTAAAAAATCACTTTAATTTGATGCAATTTATTGCAAAGCAGAGGTTAAGAAAACAAAAAAATGAATACTTTATAATTATTAATTACCACAATAAACTAGTGCTAGATAGAGGATTACACGTCATCAGACAAGCCACTCAAGATAATCAAATTCTACCAACCTGCAATGGACAACAAATGTTTGGCTGCATGGCACATTAAACTCAGGTGATTCTACAGGCATTAATGCTTGAGATCAGCATTTATTTTCTGCACAGCAAGCTTCCTTTCAGCACTGATTTGCCTTAGCTTAGAGGAAGGATATTCATAGTAGTGAAATTATGTCAGCATGTGAAAAAGTGGAAGGATGAGTAACAACTTCTTGGTGGTATTTTGACTTAAAAGTATTTTTCTAAACTACTTTCAGGAAATCTTCCTAGCAGAATCAGGTCACTGACATGCACTGTGAAATTTGATGTTTTGTAGCAGGGGTATAGTGCAAGGCACAAACATACTACAAGTTACTAAAACTAAATAATGCAAAAGAGGAATAGTGAGGTAGTGTTCATGAATTCATAGACTGTTCAGGAATCTTATGGCAGAGGGGATGCTGTTCCTAAAATCTTCAGGATCCTGTTCCTCCTCCCCAATTGTAATGAAAAGAGGCAACTGTTAGACGGTGAGGATCACTTTTTGAAGATATCCTCAATTGTGGAGAGGTTGGAGTTGGCTGAGTCCACAACCCCCTGGAGACTCTTTTGATCCTGCACACAGGAGCCTTCAAACTAGGTGGTGATGCAACGTCAGTAAGCTCTCCACCATACATTTGTAGAAATTTGCGAGAGTCTTTGGTGACATACCAAGCCTCCTCAAACTCCTAACAACGTATAGCCACCAATGTGACTTCTTCACGATTGCATCAATGAGTTGAATTAGATCTTCTGAACTGCTGATGTCCAGGATCTTGAAGCTGCTCACCACTTATCCATTTATGAGGACAGGTGTGTATTTTCTTGATTTTCCCTTCATGAAATCCATAACCAACTTCTTGATCGTACAGATGCTGAATGCAAGGTGGTTGTTGCAACACCACTAAACCAGTCAATGCACTGTGGTGTCCTTATGAGAAAGCCATGGATCTTACATGACTCTCCTATGCCACAAAACTACTTAGGCAAAATGTCCAAATCTTGAGGTCAAAATTTGCTTTTCCCTTTGATTTGCTCTCTGAGAATTCTGATTCGGTGCTCATTCTGCTTGATGGCATCATGATTGCTGGAAGCCAGGATCCTCAAAGCAGTTGACTGAATACAGTGTTGAGAAAAGAGAAAATTTATCAGGGAACACATTTTTAGTTGCAGCCACTGTGCACTTGTTCTATGTGGATTACAAGGAGGCTACCACGACATGGATTGAGTCAAATTGCTTAATGGTGTTAAGTACTGCACTCATCCAGTCAAATGAAAGCTTGATTGTAGAGGCTGGAGTCAAAAAGGGAATCGCTCATTACACGATACTCAGTTCTTGACCTCCTCTTGTAGCCAGGTTATTTATGCGGCTGATCCAATTCAGTTTTTGTCTGCAATGATCTTCATGATGTTTGTTTTGTGTGGTTGACAATGGTGGGGGGGGGGAGGGCAAGGGAGGGCGGGGAATACCTGTTTATTGGTATACCATAAAGATCAGGCGCAGGTGGGTGGATTCTCATACTGATTGTTATCGTCTGGCCCTTTGGCATAAATATTCCTGGTCATCTATCATCCCAAGCCTGTCCATTATCCCAGTCTTGCTGCTCATAGAGAAGATATTTTCATTTGCTGACTAACTACAATTGGAATTGAACATTGTGCAGTCATCAGCTAGTGTCAACAGGGCACTACCTCACTGATGTCTTGGGGCTGGAATGATTGACCTCCAACAACCACAACCATCCTTTGTTTGCACAAACATGATGAGAAATTCCTTTTAATCTGGGAAAAAAAATAAGTAGTTTCATTTTGCTTGGCTTTAGCGTTCTTCTTGAGATATTTTGCACTGTATTCAATTATTTAACTACTGTTTGTTTTAACCATCCATCCCCAGATTAAATTCTTTAACTGTCTCGTATACTATGGATTAGAGATATTTCTATTAAACATTCTTTGCAAACTGTAGCTGAACCTTAAGGAACACTAGAGAGCAAATCAAAAGTAAAAGCAATTTTTGAACTGAAGATTTAGACATTTTGCCCTATGCTTAAAGGCTGATTTATACTTGTGCGTCACATTGACGCCGTAGGTAATGTGTACCCTATGCCGTACCTACGCCGTACCCTACGCTGTAGGGTGACGTGCACCTCTTCAGAAAAGTTACTCATGTGTCGCAGTGACACATACCACAACAACTGTGATTGGTTCGCTTGGTAGGATCGCATTTCCTCCTATGCATTTCCGGTTGCTTCTTCTCCGCCATGTCTGTCGGCTGTGCGTACACCGATGCGAAATAGATGAACCGAATTGTCAAATCTACCTGCTGACATGTGAAAATGTTTGAAATGCATTTCCTCGTCCATGTCTCTCACGAAGAAACTCACAGTGAAACCCCACCACCAACTAGTGTTTTGGCGTACACCAACACAGACTCGCTACGGCGTAGAGCAACGCAGAAGTGAAAATCAGGGACACGGCACAGGCTGCGGCATAGTCTGTATGCACAAGTATAAATCAGCCTAAGTAGTTTTGCGGCATAGAAGAGTCACGTAAGAAATAGCAAAGAAATACAAAAGCTTTAAAACATCTTGAAGTATTTATCTGAGCATTACAATGGACAAATGAATGAGATTGTTTGAAGAATATAACTTCAAAAGGAGTTTTTAAATAATTTTCACATCATGCAACAAAACATTAAATTTTCAATTATTTTGCTTGGACAATGAAAGCAGTTTGAAAATACCCCAAATCCTACCCAGTTAATTTGAGTCTGTTACTTTACTAGAAGGAGGACCAAAAGCAAGAATCACCAATAGCAGTGTACAGATTTTGTGTTTGCATGAACACAAGATGCTTTACCAAATGGATGATGTAATGATAGTGAACAGTTTTGCAATTATGACAATAACAAAATGCACACCACTAAATTAACAGGCAACAGCGAGCTTGTGGATACAAATCTGCAAGCCCCAAAGAACAATATCACACTGAACTCATATAATGTATATATTTATTTCACCTTCTATCTCCAAAACCACTTTAAGGTTAAATGAAAAACTGGAAAAATGTTTTCCACTACCTCTATGCTTGCTCCACTGCCTGAAAGTGTGACCGAGAGAAACCTTCCCATCTCAAACAGTAAAGTCACCAAGTGGCAAAAGCAGATTCTTTCCAAACAGGGAAGCCGAGCAGGCACTACAAGCGATGCCTAAATGTATTATTTTGTTCCTTCTCTATTCCATTTCAATTCGTATGATACAGCAAGATTAAGTTATTATACAGTGCATGAAAGCAATTTGTACACTCACATGTGAATTAATCCATGAGAGCCATTGGGATGGAATAGGTAGCAAGATGGCAATGAATGAATATCTAGTTTCACCATCAGTTTTTCATCTATATCTGTTACCCGGTTTACCACAATATTTTTATAGCGCATTAAGTCAAGAATCACCTATTAAAAGACAAGAAACAGCTGTAAACATCACTGTCTGGTTAATTTAATTATACAATTACATTTTTTTTCAAAATAATCAATCTTCTATTTGTTCTAAACATACCATCAGGGGTTGTTCAGATATATTGTGGAAATTTCCAGATTCATCCCCTAAGGTAAGCATCTGGAATACAGATGAACCAAATGGAATGTACAATCTAGCAAACTAAATTGGGACTTTTATTCAAACCAGTTCCACAGAATATAATTCTACAATTTGAAATTAAATATTCAACTTAGTGCAAATGAATTTAACTTGCATTCAGGATGCCACATCATGTTATTTCAACTTCAAATTTTTGCTATGATCACAGCTGGACATCAATTGCACAGGATTTTGCTTACAGATTATACTAAATGTATATGAATATGCTGGGACTCATCACTGGTTGTTTATTGAAAAATACATTATTAATCAAATCTCATTAATTTTTAAATCAAAGTTATTAGATATATTTAATCACTTTCACTTATGTAGAACAAAATTTGATGCACGAGACAAACCTTCCAATTTGCTGAATGGAGAGGGCCAGAGAAGAAGAATTGTAACAGAATGAAGGAAATGGAGAACAAACTTGGTAGACAAGACAAACTTACCTCCCGACCCACATAGGATAACTCTGTTTCAAAGATAACAGCAGTATAATGCTTCTGGTGTTTACCCATGTTTGTTAGGATTGAATAGGAGCTGAAAGTGAGGAAACACATTTTAAAGACCAGTCATACTTTTGAGAAACATAATTCAAAAAATGTACAACATAGGCAGCTCCTAAAGTGATTGCTTCAATTGAACAAAACTTTGGACGGATGGCAGAATTAATATTATAAATTAGTAGTTTCAGATTTCTGTAAAGAAACTAAATGTATTTAGCAAACTTTCAGAACTTTTGTTTGAAAATCATGGAGATGTGAAACAGCAGGTTTCACATCTCTGAATTTTAATTTTAAATCTGAAGGGTTTCTGATTTTTAGTTCACCTTCTGAAGACACACTGTCAATTGTTTAATGAGTTTTCGCCTTCAGACAGCCTTCAATAATAATACACCCTTTCCCAACAAATAAAAAAGCCCAAACAGTAACCTTCTCATACACTATATAATCTTGAAGCTCATGCATACCAAACTCCAAATCTTCTCTCCATGCAGTTAATGTTTTTACCGTCTCAGGCAGACTTTGCTGCACATTAGGTGTAGGAACAATCACTGATCTATTGCCCGAGTCAAAATTTCCACTAAAAATTACTGAGATCTTGATTAACAATAATATCACAATGAATCAATGACCTTATGTTTTGTATGTCTTGATACTACAAAATCTTGATTGTTTCAATATATTATGACCAATGGACATATGTTCAAAGTAAATTTATTATCAAAGTACATACATGTCACCATATACAACCTTGAGATTTGTTTTCCTGTGGCCATACTCAGCAAATCGATAGAATAATAACTATAACAGGATCAATGAAAAATTAACCAGAGAGAAGACAACAGTGCAAATGTAAATATAAATAAATAGCAATAACTAACAAAAACATGAAACAGCAAGATAGAATCTTTAAAGTGAGATCATTGATTGTGGGAACGTTTCAATGGATGGGCAAGGGGGAAAACAAGATCAAAATTCAAGTACCGTAGATTCTGGATTTTAAGCCGCTACTTTTTTCCCACATTTTGAACAGCTTTGAACTCTGCGGCCTTTAATCCAGAGCGGCTAATACATGGTTTTTTTTCATGCCGCCAAAAACATTTTGCCTCGTAACAGTAGACCAATAAAATTGATGAGTAGTTCACAGAGGTCCAATGAAATTGTACGATAAATCAAGCGCACTTTCACAATTAAATTATTGTAAATCAGTCATTTGTACTCACCCTCATCAACATGGAAAACACTCGAAGAAAAGCATTGTGCTGCCTTTATGGCAGTTATTTAGTTTATAATATTTTCGCTTAGTAATTCATTTGTTAGTTAAAGTTAGAACTGTTTTAACTATATTTGTTTTCTGTACTACATCCCAGGATGCTATGACGTCACACCCGGTTTCGCCGCGTCTTGTGGGATACCGGTTTGCGATAAACGGGAAGGAGGGGGGCGAGCGGCGGAGCGAAAACGCTGCTTTTAAGTTAAAGGCGATCAATAACTTTTCCTGGTAGGCTGCAGTATATATATTTTTTACCAGTCGTTAGGAGATATTGGAATGTTGTTCAGTAAAGAAGTATACGCAACGTATATTTAAAAGTAGCCGCGTTACAGGCACGGTTCGAAAAAAAGCATTTGCAATATGTATTTGTTTATGTTACCATATGGATTTAATTAAAAGTTAAAAAATCCTCACGTGTAATATCTTTCTGTGTAAATATCTCATATTACAACGTGGGACACCTGCGGCCGAAAATCCGGTGCGGCCTAAAATCCGGTGCGGCCTGTACAAGTAAAAAATTGATTTTATTTCTAAAATTAGAGCCAGCGGCTTTTAATCAGGTGCGCTCTGTAGTCCGGAATCTACGGTAGTTCAAAGTAAAATTTATTATCAGAGTACATACATGGCACCATATACAACCCTAAGATTCTTTTTCCTGTGGGCATCGTTAGGAAATCTATAGAACAGTAACTGTAAACAGGATCAATGAACAAACTGCGCAAATGCAAATATAAATAAATAGCAATAAATAAAGAAAATGGAATAACAGATAAAGTGTCCTTAAAGAGAGACCATCGGTTATGGGAATACTAGAAATAGAATGAGTGTAGTTATCTCCTTTTGTTCAAGAGTCTGACAAAAGCCTAATGATTGTGAGGTAGAAACAGTCTTGAATCTGGTGGTGCGAGTCCTGAGGCACTTGTACCTTCTAACTGACGGCAGTGGTGAGAGAAGAGCATGGCCTTGGTGATGAGGATCTCTGATGATAGATGCTGAGATTTCATGCAATTATGCTTAATGGTTGGGAAAGCTTTCCCCTGATGTACTGGGCCAAATCCACTACCTTTTATAGGATTTTCCATCAAAGGCATTGGTGCTTCTATACCAGGCTGTGATGCAGCCAGTCAATACACTCTCCACTACGCATCTTTTGAAGTTTGTCAAAGCTCTAGATGTCATGCCAAATCTGCGCAGTCTCCCAAGTAGAGGGCTGATGTGCTTTATTTGCAATTGCACTTATGTGCTGGGTCCAGGACAGGTCCTCTGAAATAGAAACACCCAGGAATTTAAAGCTGATAACTCTCTCCCCTCTGATCCCCCGATGAAGACTGGCTCTGGGCCTCTGGTTTCCCACTCCAGTTCCTTGGTCTTGCTGACATTGAGTGAGTGGTTGTTGTTACTACACCACTTAACCAAATTTTCAATTTCCATCATGTATGCTGATTCATCACAACCTTTGATTGGGCCCACAACAGTGGTGCCATCAGCAAATTTGAATATGGTAATAGAGCTGTGCTTAGCCACACAGTCATGGGTGTAAAGCGAGTAGAGTAGGGGACTAAGCACACAGTCCTACGGTGTACCTGTGTTAATGGAGATCATGGAAGAGCTGTTGTTACCAATCCAGACTGAGTGGGGTCTACAAGTGAGGAAATCCAGGACCCGATTGCACAAGGAGGTATTGAAGCCAAGGTCTTGGAGCAATACGATTGCATACAAGTAATTTATGTTGTGCAAATAGATGAGAGAATTTTGCACATGACAGGCACAAGGAAAAAAAAGAACTGAAATAATTATCAAAGTCTAGTTCCTTCATTTCCTAATAGAGAGAAGGCTGCAAATCAATTTGCTGCATAGTGATCAGAGGAGAGAGGTAAAATGTAACTGCAACGTGGAATGATAAATTAAATGTGAACAGCGCACCAAAAATTTAGACAGTAGGTGGCACCCTTTTCAAACAGATCACAAGCAAAATCTCTCCAAACTAGTGTTAATTAGCCAAAAAAGACAACTTTATTTCTGTTATTCCTTCAAAATGTGTAATTTCCAACAATACCTGATTGGTTGTAATACAGGGCAAGCAGGCGGTTTATTAGGATTTGTACTATTTTGTAGGAAGTCAATAATTATCTGTCGTAAAGTCTGCACCTCCCTGTTTGAACCTATAAAACAAATATTTGGGAATTTTAGAAAGATCCTTCAGCTGTTATCCATAAGCATCATTGTAAAAGCAAGTATAACTGTCTAAACTTTGTGACTTTCACCAACATTTATTAAATATCAGATTTATAACTTTTGGCAGCACTTAAAATGAATGATTTAAAAAGTTGATTCCAAAGCCAATACCTCTGAAGTGTAACAAAATGTTGAAACATAATGATACAAAATCCCCTGAAAGTGGCGTCACAGGTAGATAGGGTTGTAAAGAGAACTTTTGGTACATTGGACTTTATAAATCAAAGTACTGAGTGTAAGAGTTGGAATGTTATGGTGAGGTGTATAATTCATTGGTAAGGCTGAATTTGGAGTATTGTGTGCAGTTTTGGTCACCGAATTACAGGCAGGATATTAATAAGGTTGAAAGAGTGCAGAGAAAGTTTACAAGGATGTTGCGGGACTTGAGAAACTGAGTTACAGAGAAAGGTTGAATAGGTTAGGACTTTATTCCCTGGAGCGTAGAAGAATGAGGGGAGATTTGATAGAGGAATGTAAAATTATGATGGGTATAGATAGAGTGAATGCAAGCAGACTTTTTTCACTGAGGCTAGGGGAGCAAAAAAAAACAGAGGACATTGGTTAAGGATGAAGGGAAAAGTTTAAAGGGAACATTAAGGGGGGCTTCTAAGGTCTGTTTCTGTGCTGTAATGTTCTATGGTTCTATAATGATACAATTATCAAGGGGAAAATCTGCAATGATGAAAACAAAAATAACAAATTGTCTCTTCTCTATGAAATTAACAAAAAAAAACCCCAATAGATTTTACCCTGTATATTGCTCTGCGTTTCCAGTTACATAACATCAACTGAAACCTTTGACATGATAGCAATTGCTTATATTTTAAAAAAATCTTGGTAAGTAGACTTGGCTGTGAAGGCCAGCATTTATTATCAAACCCTAATTGATCCCAAATTGAATGGGTTCCTTGCCCATTTCAGAGGACATTAAGAATAAACCATCTTCATTGATAAGATAGGTCAGACCAGGTAAGGATGAACAATTCCTTCTTTAAGGAACATGAAAGGACTAGTCTAGTTTTAAAATAACAATTCACCTGTTTTGTAGTCACCATTACTAGTAATTACTTTTTATTATTAATGTATTTAATTAATTGAATTTAATTTCCCCAGCTACGATGGTGGGAACTGAATTTATGAATCCTAATCAGTGAGTTCAGGCAACTGTTTACTAATCAGTTAAGACCGCATCACAAGTATATGCAGAGCAGATTTAATGGGACAGTTTAATTTATATTCCATTGACCTCTGGATTGTTAACCATTATAAAAGGGAATTGGTTATACATTATGGAAATATTTATGGCATCCATTAAGTAGAGATGAAAGATGATTCCTTCAAATATGGAACAAAGGACTGCAGTGCTAGTGAAAGTGTGGTTAAAAAAAAGAAAAAACAGATAACTAAATACGAAAACAACAGATTCTGTAAATCTGAAACAGAAAATGCTGTAAACACTCAGCAGGTCAGGCAGCATCTGTGGAAAGAGAAACAGTTAATATTTTAGGTCTAGGATTCTTTGTCAGAATTGGGAGAGAGAGAGAGAGAGAAAAAATTAGTTTTTAGTAGCAGAGACTTGGAGGAGGAATGGATAGAAGAGAAAGAAAGTATTTTTTGAAAGGTGAGACTAAATTAGTTAAAACAGCAGTAAGTAGTAGATACCCTCTATTGGTTTTATTGTGTTGATATCAGCAGGACTCAGCTGGAGATGCCCAGCAGATCAAGCTATATTAAAGGGGACAAAAAAAAAAATTGAGCCAAACATTCAGATAAATGATTAGCAGAAATTGTCGGCTGTTAATCAGGTAGAAAGAACATTACTTGAAGTTGGAACGTTTAATATTGAATTCCAAAGGTTGTAACATGCCCATTGGAAAGTAAGCATCAATTCGTGAGCTTGCATTGGGATGCATTGCAGTTAGCCATAGATAGATCAGTCTGATTAGGATAGAGCATTTAAGAAGCAGCCGATTTAATTGGAAGCTCAAGATTATTCCTGCGGACAAACCTAAGTGATCCACAAAGTAATCATGCAATCAAGTCTTTGTGTTCTCTAGTAAAGAACACAAAATAATAGTACACTAAAACAGAAAAGATAGACAACTTATGGTTAACAGAAGTGAATCAGTGCTTCACCTGGGAGGACTGTTTGGGCCTCTGGATGGAAAGAAGGGAATAAGTGAAAATGAGAAATAAGAGAAATCTTCTTTGTTTGCATGAGAAGGTGCCATAAGACAGGAAATAACAGGTGGGGACAGAAGAGTGGACCAGGGAGAAATGCCATCAGAATGCTAATAATAGAGGGGCAGGAATACCCCTCTGGTGATGGAATCCTTTTGATTCTAACATAACAGTGCAAATTATTTAAAGATTCTAGATGATACAGGTAACCATTCTCCATTACATAATAATTTTGTTTCTAACAACCTCAGTGCTTGGTAGATATATACAAGAATAACTCAACCATTTTCAAATAAGAAGGGGATAAAACATTTATAGAACAGAAACCATCTCAAAGTACAGTATTTATACCTAAAGGCACCATGATTGTTGCCATTACAAACTTAAATACCTACCCAAATCTTCTACCAATTAACACAGTAATATTACTTCCACATTCAAATTTTATATAAATTCAAATTAGTTAACTAGTATTAGGCTATTAACATTACATCAAGTGCCCTTTGTTCAATGTTCTGCTAAATACGTAGCTTTTTCTGTAAGGTTCTCATACCTTTATAATCTTCTCCAGTTGTGAAATGACTTACAAGTGCTTTGAAGTACTACAAGGGAGCAACAAAATAAAAATTAATGATATTAATAATAGACTTTTTACTGAAAGCACAAGAGTTTGGTTCTTTTGTTTTATATTTCCATTTGTTTACACAAAACCACAAGCAATTTTGAAAATTAGGAAGAAACTTGACAAAACATTTTTACTCTAAATAGTCATCTATAAAATTAATCTCACCCAAATTATGATTAGTAACTATATTTCTTCTAAAACCCACTTCTTCCACTATGAATTAGTAATTTATTACTTTCCAGTTGCACTGAGCTATTCTGCAGTATTATGGTTGGGCTGTCAAAATCAAAGTAGAAATTTAGTTGTACATCTGAGGAAAAAAAAGCAATGTAATGCAAGCCTCAAATTAAATGTTCTAAATTCCTGGAAGATAATAACAAAACTGCTGACATAGATGTGCCAGCCAAAATTTCTTAAGAATGTTAGTCCAGAGTGCAAAAAAAAATGTAACATTAAGCATTGCACTCAACTCACTAATAACTAGATTTCTGAGCATCTTTGGATGGGAATAAAGCGTCAATGTTTTGGGTCGAGACCCTTCATCAGGACTGGAAAGGAAGGGGAGTAACTTTTTTTAATATACAATTTATGAAAATCATAAGAATTAGCACATTTAACATATTTCCTCGATACTGCTTTTGCCTACTGCATTATAGTCTGGTATGATACGATTTCTCCTAATGATATACAGTAAGTTATTTTATCTTACCCCAATCAAGAACCAATGAATTTTACCCTTTAAATCAGTAGTGCATTGAACAATTGCACAACTTCAGGGAACTTCCTGTTCTCTATGGTACACTGTATTTATCTTTATTCTACTAAAATTCACCATGCAGGTAATTTTTCTAGTAGAAACTAGTTACATGCTGGCCAACTGAAATAGATAGGAATAAAACCTAAATTGTAACAAATATAAACTTGAAAAGAATAACAAACTTTCAGTGATATGTAATGACATGGTAAACACAAAGGACATTAATATTAGCTTCTGATTGATTTAACAAGAAGCCAGTATAAATAAATGGTATGATAATTAATTAGATGGGGAAAAAATAAATTCATTTTATCGAACTTCAAAGCCAAGGGCACCTGATGGACTAATATTGCTGCTTTGGCAGTTCTAGATTGTATGTACTGGTCTAATAATGCAAGGAAGGAAACGTCACCGTTAAGTTAGGTCACAATTACAGGCAGTCCCTGGGTTACGTACGAGTTCCGTTCCTGAGTCCGTCTTTAAGTCAGATTTGTACATAAGTTGGAACAAGTACATCCGGTATTATTTAGCGTCAGTTCATCAAACGTTTGTCTTAGTATATAGTATACATTTTACCTTTCTATGCATATAAAACACTTAAGAAACGTATGTATTCCAATAATTAAACTACTGCATTGCTTAGTAATAATTGTAGCTTTCATTGGGGCAGGGCGTTTCACATGCTCCATTATTCTCACTTTATCCGCTATCCTTTAAAATTGTTCCAATCGTTGACTGACTATAGCCTAATGCTTTTCCAATGACCGATGGCATTTCACCTCTTTCCAAATGCTTTATTATTTCCACACGCTTTATTATTTCCACTTTATTTTCAATCGCGATTGCTTTCTGTCAATGGAACAGAAACACTGCGGGCGGCGGGTCCCGAGCTCCGCCGGCTCCCGAGGTCCGCTGGGTCCTAAGGACCACCACACTGAGACAGGCTAAATGGGACAAGTGGGGGCTGTGCTGGGTTTGGGTATTTGTTCCTCCACAATATTCCGCGTGGGTAATTAAACTGGAGGTGGCAGTGTTATTTTTTTATGAGGTTGAATTGTGAGCTTGACATCAACCCGGCACGGATGGTACGGGAGTCACTGGATCGACATTAACCTGGCACGGGAGCGGTCTGTCACTGGATCGAACTCGCTGATCTCACTGTGCCACCAGCCAACTGGAATGGGGGGGGGGGGGGGGGTGCGGGTCAGGGTGAATCTTACTAAGAAAAATTTAAGCCAAATACAAAGTTAAACACTCAACACAGTGTCAATGGCAATGACTTAAAATGCCGTATGGTGTTGCAATCCGACTTAAAATGGTGGGCAGCGTTGCAATCTGACTTTAAATGGCGGACGGTGTTCTCCTTCCTCGGTTTGTAAGTACGAGTTATCGGTAAGTCGGACGTTCGTAACTCAGGGACTACCTGTATAATGCTGCTGTGCTTTATCTACCCACATAATGAGATAAAAATTGATACATTTCAGAAGATAGTGCAAAAAGGAACTGATGATTAGTAAAAATCTATTTTTCATTTCAAAATGCAAGTTTGCAAAGTGATTCACTGCACAAAGACACTATTTCTATCACATGCCAGCCAATAAGTACAATATGTCCTTACCCTAAAAGTTGGATAGAAGTGAACACCAAATTCTGTACAAGTGGCAAAATTCTTCTCGTCAGCACAGTCCATCGCACCTAACCTGATTGCCATTTCCCAATCTACAAAGAAATGTTCATTCCATTATTTTTCTGATACAAATCTCATCTTTGAAAGGTGACTGGGATACTTAGATCAAATAGGGAATAGAATATAAAAGCTGAAGTTTCTAGTTGAATTCATGCCAACTTGAATCAACAAATTTGCACATTATGGACTAAGAATTTTAAAGCTGCCTTCCTGGAGTAAAGTTTAAACAAAACCTAAACTGCAATATTGATTTTTATGCAGATGAAGTGTCAGTTAATTTGCCTTCAAAGGTAGAAGTTAATTTAGGCTCTATAAAAACTAAATGTGCATCAATGTGCCTCACCCCAGCTGCCTGGGACAAGCAAGTCAGATGGTGGTAGCACAATAAATATTGTGGAGTGGAAAAGGAAAATAATTATCCACAAATACAGAAATGAAACCAGAGCAGGAGATTACTTATTGTAAAATTCTGAAGCATAATCATAAAAAGTTTTCCACAAAATAAGTATTTTAAAAACACTGCAATGGGGTGCAGGTCAAGTGCCAAATGAAACTCAAACCATTTCCTCATCATGTGGATGCAAACACAAACTACCTTTATTAAACAAGGACTCGAATAAAAATTGATGAAAAATAAATGCACTCCACTAAAAGTGCTTACTATCGTAGAACAGAGAACATTAAATTGAACTGAAAGCTTAAAAACAATAAAAAGGCACTGCACTTCATTCTGTAATTTAGCTTCTCTTTTGATGAGGAAACAAAGGCATTTTAAAATGTTCACTGCAAAAGTTATCTAGGGAATTACAAAACTGTTAAGTGGTTCAGAATTAGTCTATCTTTCTGCTGCAATGTGCTCATACCTCAATGTGGTACGATAAGTATGCCAGTTAACATCAGCTTTAAAAATACACTGCTGCTGCAAGTTAACAACTGACTCATGTGACCAATGTGTGCTTGTGGCCTTAGCATGTTATGTAAAAAAGCCAAGATATCATTGTTACCTTATGGATACATTTATGAAGCAGCAATTATTCCTCTCTGTGTTCCTAACACTAATGTACTAAACTATGCAGTTTAATATTTTCCAAATTATGAGATAGCAAATTAAAATGCTAAATTAAATTGGAGGATCTTTCAAATGTGTCTTTTGTACATTATAAAATATTGCACTTTTTCTATTCATGTACTGTGTATGTTATCAGCAATTTATTATCCATCGTATTTGCTCAGGAATGAGTTGTATTCTGCCAACTTCATGGAACTCGTGTAGGTATGTGTACAGTACCACTTAGGGACAGAATTTTAGGGCTTTGCTCTGATGTGGAAAGACAAACATGTTTTCAAGTGCACTTACTATCCTTCATTTTGAGAACAGTGGTTTGAGAGTTGGTGCAGTTCTGGCAGAATACTGAAGGGCTTTTTTTTTTAAAGAGAGAATACACTGCTGCCTCGGTCTGCTGGCAACAGAGATCAGGCACTTTGGGGCTGTATGTGTCAAGTGAAAAGTGCTGAAGCTGGATGATGCTAATCCTTTCCCACATTCTCTTTAGCATGTTTTGTCCTTTTCTTTATGCCTCTTCCCTCTGAAATGTAAACTGTTTCTCTTTAAGTGTTTTCTAGCATTTTACTTCATAATTTCCTAGCATTGGCATTTTCAAAAAAAGGTTTACTTCCTAGATGTTATAGGAGCTGCATCAAGCAGGAGGTGCAGAAACCTGAAGTACCACAGCACCAGGTTCAAGAACAGCTGCTGCCACCCACCATTTGATTCTTCAAATAACCTACACAACCCTAATAACAACACTTTAATAACAGTCACACGAGTGAATCTGCAGATGCTGGAAATAAATAATAACACAAAATGCTGGCAGAACTCAGCGGGCCAGACAGCATCTATGGGAGGAGGTAGTGACAACGTTTCGGGCCAAAACCCTTCATCAGGAGTTCGCTTCACACCAAAATAGACTTGATTTTGCTCTAATTGAGTTTTCTTGTAAATTATGTATCATGAATGGTGCTTATATGTTGGCACATGTAAGTTTTTAATTTCATCAATGCATATTGGACACTTACTTGTTCATATAACAATAAACTCAACTTTAAACAACACACACAAAATGCTGGTGGAACACAACAGGCCAGGCAGCATCTATAAGGAGAAGCACTGTCGACGGTTCGGGCCGAGACCCTTCGTCAGGACTAACTGAAAGGAAAGATAGTAAGAGATTTGAAAGTAGTGGGGGGGAGGGGGAAATGCAAAATGATAGAAGACCGGAGGGGGTGGGATGAAGCTAAGAGCTGGAAAGGTGATTGGTGAAAGTGTTACAGAGCTGGAGAAGGGAAAGGATCATTGGACGGGAGGCCTCGGGAGAAGTGGGGGGGGGGGGGGGGAAGCACCAGAGGGAGATGGAGAACAGGCAAACAACTAAATATGTCAGGGATGGGGTAAGAAGGGGAGGAAGGGCATTAACGGAAGTTAGAGAACTCTTGGCACTTATCCTTGTAAGCGGAACAAGTGCTACACCTGCCCTTACACTTCCTCCCTCACTACCATTCAGGGCCCCAGACAGTCCTTCCAGGTGAGACAACACTTCACCTGTGAGTCGGCTGGTGTGGTATACCGCGTCCAGCGCACCCGGTGTGGCCTTTTATATATTGGTGAGACCCGAAGCAGACTGGGAGACCGTTTCGTTGAACACCTACGCTCGGTCCGCCAGAGAAAGCAGGATCTCCCAGTGGCCACACATTTTAATTCCACATCCCATTCCCATTCTGTTATGTCTATCCATGGCCTCCTCTACTGTTAAAATGAATCCAAACTCAGGTTGGAGGAACAATACCTTATATACCAGCTGGGTAGCCTCCAACCTGATGGCATGAACATTGACTTCTCTAACTTCCGTTGATGCCCCTCCTCCCCTTCTTACCCCATCCCGGACATATTTAGTTGTTTGCCTGTTCTCCATCTTCCTCTGGTGCCCCCCTCCCCTTTCTCCTGAGGCCTCCCATCCCATGACCCTTTCCCTTCTCCAGCTCTGTATCACTTTCGCAAATCACCTTTCCAGCTCTTAGCTTCATCCCACCCCCTCCGGTCTTCTCCTATCATTTTGTATTCCCCCCCCCCCCACCCCCACTACTTTCAAATCTCTTACTATCTTTCCTTTCAGTTAGTCCCGACGAAGGGTCTCGGCCCGAAATGTCGACAGTGCTTCTCCTTATAGATGCTGCCTGGCCTGCTGTGTTCCACCAGCATTTTGTGTGTGTTGTTAACTCAACTTTAACTTTTGTTTGACCAATCCAGGCTACTGCAGTATTCAATACTGTCCTAACTTGTGGATAGTGGAAGGATTTGAGGAAATAAACCTTATTGCAGAAGACCCACTCCCTAACCTCGTAACCATAGCGTCTACATGACTAGCTGACCAGTTAAATAGTTGTCAATGAGGAATCTCAGGATGATGAATTGTGGGGAATTCAGTGATAGCTGCCCCATTAAATATCAAGGGGACACTGTCATTACCTGGTTCTGAATGTTATCTGGGTCCACCTGTATAAAAGCACAGAATCCTTCATACTCAAGGAGGTAGAAGGAGATCATCTACAAAATTCTCACATCCAACATCACAATGAATAGCAAAATACAAAATGCTGGAGAAACTCAGCAGGTAAGGCAGCAGCATCAATGGAAAAGAATAGATAATCAATGTTTCGAGCTGAGACCTTTCTTCAGGACTCAGAAGGGGTAAAATACCAGAATACAAAGTTTGGGGAAGAGAAAGAAGGCTAGCTGGAAGGCAGTAGGTGAAGCCAGGTGTGTGGGAAAGGTCAAGGGCCAAAGAAGGAATCTGATAGGAGAGGACAGTGGACCTTGGAGAAAGGGAAAGACAAGGGAACCCAGGGGAAGTAATAGGCATGTAAAAAGAGGTAAAAGGTCAGAGTGGGAAATAGGGGAAGGAGAGGGGGCGAGTGTTTACTGAAGGAGAAATTGATATTCATGCCATCAGATTGGAGGCAAACCGGATGGAATAAAAGGTGTTGCTCCTCCATCCAATAATGAATGATTCTTCTACCACATCCTGCCATTATTGTGCTTCCATTACACTAGACAGTTAAATGCATGCTGATTTCAAAATATTTTCTGGAACATCAAAAAACTGCGTATGCTGGAAAACTAAGATAAAAGCAGAAAATCCTTTTATTATTAGTCACATTGTCACGAGTGTACAGAGGATAGAACAGTAGGCTAATGCACACATCCTCGAGATGCACCTGTGTTGATTGTCTACATGGACATGTTACCTCTGATCCATAATGACTGCTGTCTCTTGTTGAAGAAGTTGAAGGTCTAGCCTCAGGAGGTACAGAGGCACAGGTTTAGAAACATGGTGATTAATACTGTAGGGATAATAAGTGTTGAAAGCTGAACTGTAATCAATAAATAGCAGCCCAGTGTATGTTTTGCTGATGTTTAGGTGCTCCAAAGCTGAGTGCACAGCCAATGAGACTGCATCCACTTTAGACCTGTTGCTAAAGTAAACAAAAATGCACCAGGGTCCAGGAGTTAAATTCAGCCATAACCAATCTCTTGAAGAACTTCATCATGGTAGATATGAGTGCTACTGGCCAATCACCATTGAGGCAGCTCCCTCATCTCTCCTTGGGCACTGTATGATTGCTGCCTTTTTGAAATAGCTGGGAACATCATACTGTAGCATTGAGAGACTGAAGATGTCTTTAAACACTCTAGCTAGTTGGTCTGCACAGAACTTCAGTACCTGGCCAGGTTCACCAACGGGTCTTGATGCCTTGAAGTGTTTTTTTCCTTGAAGGATGTTCTGACCTCACCCTCCAAAACAAAGACTGCAGGGTCGCCAGAAGCTGTGGGAATTCGCAAAGCATGCATAAAAAGTGTTAAGCTCATTGGGGAGTGAAGCCTGTAATTCATGCTGTAATGTATCACTTTACAGGAAGTAATGCCATACAAATCCTCCCTCAGCAGTGATACATCTCTAATTTCACACAGAATTTCCTTTTTCTTCTCATGATGGTCTTCCACAGGTTGCTTACAGGATCCTGGATTGCCAGTCTTGAACACAATAGATTTAGCCTCAGCAGATTGTGAATCTCCTGGTGCACCCAAGGCTTCCGGCTTAGTAAAATACAGTATGTTCTCAATGGTACACACTCATCTACGCAGGTCTGGAAGTTGGTAACGCTATGACATATTGATTCAGATCCGAAGATGAATACTTAAACCTGGTCCAGTTTACCAACTGTGAGAGTTGAAGTAAATTAAGATGTGCGTGGGCTTGGAGGAGGTTAAAAGTCAGTGCAGAAAACAAATGTGATTTAATTATGTCTGGGTTAAAGTCAGAAAACAAATGTCATTTAATTATGTCTGATAAGCAGGAATGCAGAAGCGCCTGACAAGATTAACTGCTTGTGGAAAACAGAGCAGATATGCGAAGATTGTAATCATTGAAGTCCTGAGATATGGACTATTGTTTTACAGAAATGTGTAAAAAAACAACTCCAAATATGGAATGGGAAAACACTGAATCTAAGACTGACTCGGGAGGTACACAGTCTTAGATTCAGTGTTTTCCCATTCCATATTTGGAGTTGTTTTTTTACACATTTCTGTAAAACAATAGTCCATATCTCAGGACTTCAATGATTACAATCTTCGCATATCTGCTCTGTTTTCCACAAGCAGTTAATCTTGTCAGGCGCTTCTGCATTCCTGCTTATCAGACATAATTAAATGACATTTGTTTTCTGACTTTAACCCAGACATAATTAAATCACATTTGTTTTCTGCACTGACTTCTAACCTCTTCCAAGCCCACGCACATCTTAATTTACTTCAACTCTCACACCAACTAAAAGCAGTCCTGTAAATGTTCTTGCTCTCTTCACCATACCTTCATGGGGATCACCAGTGGTATTGTGGTCATTAGTCTCTGCCTACATGCCAAGAATAGAAATACAGCCAGGTGATTGGGCTTGCCAAACTTATTTACACTAAAATAGCTCCAAGAAAATTTATCCTTCCTTAAATAAGGAAATCATAAACGCAGATAGCTGATCGTGGGGGGGGGTCACAGATGGAGCCAGACATCCTGACTATAAAATATCCATGCCCCTTAAAGTTGCACCAAAATCCCACTTGCTTTCCTAATTACTTTATCTACTATATGTGCATGAACACAGATAGGTACACAGCTTCAAAGACCCGGGTTCATTCCTGATCTTTGGCACTATGGTATTAGCATTCTTACGATAACTACAAGGGTTTCTCCAGGTGTACTGGTCCTCTCCTATGTCCTAATGGTTAGGGTTTGACAGATCAACTAGTCACTGTAAACCACCGCTACTCTGCAGGCAAATGACAGAATTTGGGAAGAGCTGATGGGAATGTGGGGAAATTTAAATGGGATCAGTATAGGATTAAAATAGGTTGGCAAATTATAGATTCTGCAGATGCTGGAAATCTTAAGCAACACATGCGCGCGCACACACACACACACACACAAACACACAATGTAGATGGGTGCTTGATAGGCTGAAGGGCCTTTTAGGAGCCATGCATCTGTTTTTGATCTACATTGTATTGCACATTTATAATGGTAACTAGTCATGTGGGTGGTGGCATGGGAAAAACAAAGGGAATAAGTTACATATTCATGCTTTATTCTGGTTAGTTTGTAAGAGCTGGAGACTGATGGATGTCACAGCTTTTTGTTGACTGCTTAATTTCCCTTAGGTCCACTCAATTGCATTGGTTGAAGATTGTATGTTTTGCTTATTGCTAATAAAGGATAGAATACATTCTATGACATTTTGGAACATTATTATTGGATTGTTCAGAAGGTGCATCATACAAGGATAACTATCTGTGGGGTCATCAGCAGTGGCATTGGTTTGCTCAGGTTTCGATGCTGTATAATTCTATAGAAAAGCATTCTATCACCTGCATTCATTTAAACAATATTTTATATTACTTTTACTCTCTATGGACAACCTCACTTTTTATTCCACTTGCCATATTTTGCCCACTAATTCCTAACTAATAGACTCAGCACTTTTATTTAAGGCATCAATAAAGAGTGCAAACAATGGAATTCTGAACACTGATGTCTGTGGCATTCCAACAGGTACAGCTTGGCAAACTAAAAATGTAAACCCATTTATCTTTACTGTTTGTTAGTTAATCCACCTCTGGGAATTGTGTTCGGTGATCTTTTATCGAATGCCTTCAGAAACCAAAATTCAGCAGACTCCCCTTTATCCAACCAGTTTCTTACATCAACAAATTCTAAGTTTGTCAAACAATTTCCCTTTCATAAAACATCAGCTGCTGGGTTAGTAAGGCATTCTATAGAACCTTAGAACATTACAGCACAGAAACAGGCCTTTTGGTCCTTCTTGGCTGTGCCGAACCATTTTTCTGCCTCGTCCCTACATCTGTTAAAATGAAGAAAGCAGCCAGGGAAAGAGTAAGCATCTTAGGATCCAGAGAAATCATTCGTGAAAGAGCTGAATGACACGTGCGATGTCCTGAATGAAGGTCACAGTAGAGGGAGAGTTCAGGGCAAGGAATGGTGATGTTCAGGGACAGTTAGCATCAGGAGAGTTCTTAAAGGGACATGTAAAGGTGGATTCCTCAGAGCCTGATGTATCCCAGATTGCTATTTCAGAATGAGATTAATCATCACTGGCGTATGTCATGAAATTTGTTGTTTTGTGGCAGCAGTACAATGCAAGACAAATTATTATAAAGGTACTGTTACGAATGTGCCGCAACTCTGAGGGGCCGAAGGGTACAAAGTCGCCCCCTCCTTTTTGAGAATCGCAAGATCGCTATTAATTCAGGTCTGGGACCCAGGAAATGAGAGAGAGACACGCAGAATCCACAAGGTTTGGAATGTGTCCTGGCCTCAGCGAAACAAAGCCACGGATAACGGTCATTGTCTCTTGGAGACGGAATTGTGTATTGAGTACTGTACTATTCATTGAAGCCCCTCAGGGGCTGGTTGAGGGATTGCATCATCTCAACCTGATTGACATCTGAGACCCCGTGAGTAAGGATAAAAGAGGGTCTGGGGAACAACCCCTTCAGACGCACCAGGAGAAATGCTAGAAATCCCGTGACAGCGTTCAATAGCGACAGCCGGTAGGGGCTCGTGTGCGTCCTTCCCTTGCCTGGGATTGGCGGGCTCACCACGGAAGAACAGCTTTAGCTAAAAGAGGCCACAAGTGAACGGTCACCCCAACGAGACTCTGATGGATCGAAATCATAAAAGGAAAGCCGGCAAGTTTTTCTCCCAAACTCTCTCTCTCTCCAACCACTGCAAACCCAGCGGTCCCCAAAGGCTGCAGCCTGCATGAACTGAGTGAACTTTATATTTCCATCGGACAATACATTATCCCCTAGACAACGACAGAGCGAATTTCTTATTGATTATTATCATACCCGCACTTTTAGATTTAGTATTGACGACGTATATTATCTGTATATTTGCATTGATATTATTTTTGTGTATTTTTACTAATAAATACTGTTAAAAATAGTATCATCAGACTTCAACGGACCTCTCTATCTTTGCTGGTAAGTGACCCAGTTACGGGGTTCATAACAGTACAAAATAAATTGTGTGAAGGATAAATAATGAGGTAGTATTCAGGGACCATGGAGAAATCTGAAGGCAGAGGGGTAAAAGCTGTTCTTCAAACATACATTGAGTAATAATGAGAAGAGGCATGTCCTAAATGGTGAGGGTCCTTAATGATGAGCAAGGGAGAGATAGCTGGGGCTGCTGGATATTTTGTACAGAGTCAATGAGGGAAACTTTTGGATAAACATATAAGGGCCCAAAACGTCAACTTTGAAATTCATTTCCATAGATGCTGCTTGACCTGCTGAGTTCCTCCAGCATTTTGTGTGTGTTGCTAAGGGATAGGATTCATCTCCACTTTGAAAGGTAGAAATTAGTCAGAGATAGCTGGCAGGGTTTTGTTTGTGAGAAATCCATTTGATGAAATTTGACATAATGTTTCTTTGAAGCGCTAAGCACATTAAGCTTAGTTAGTAAATGCATAAACCTTATACAAGTTTCAGTAAGGTATTTGGCAAAGTCCCACATCATAGGCTGATCCTGAAGTCTAGGTCACATGGGATGCAGGGCTGATAGGCACACTGAATCCCAAGTTATCTTGGGAATAGGAGGAAAAGGGCGGTGGAGGAGGTTACTTTTCTGATTGGAAAACTATGACTAGTGTTATGTCACAAGGATCGGTGCTAGGGCCCTTAATGTTTGTGATATATAATGACTTAGATGTGAATGACAAGAAAATTGGTGATGTTGCAGATGCAAAGAATGTTATTTAAGGTTCTTGATCACCTGAAAAATTGAACAGAGAATAAGCAGATGAAATTTAGTCCTGACAATTTCATAGTGATGCATCTTGTAAGCCAATCAAGGGTAGGACAAATACTGTAAATGATAGGGCCCCAGGGTATATTGATAATCCAGAGAACATGAATCCTGAAAGTGACAGCGGAGGAGGTGGGCAGAAGTAAGATGATAAAGACGATATATGGTATACTCACCTTTGGCAACCACAGTACAGAACATAAGAGCCGGAATATCAAGCCACAGCTTTATAAAACATTGGTTAGGACACCCGTGGTATATCTTGTGTAGCTCTGGGCACTATACCATAGGATGTGATTGCACTGGAAAGAGTGCAGAGGAGATTCACCAGGGTGTTGCCTGGATTTCAGCATTACAATTCTAAGTCAAAACTGGACAGGCTGGATTTGTTTTCCCCAGAGCAGGAGAGGATAAGGGGTGTCCTGGAAGAAGTATACAAAATTGAGAGTTAAATAGAAAATAATTTTTCTATAAATCATATTTTTCATGTTGGATGTGCCTTTGATGAGAAGGCATATGTTTACAATGAAAGGCAAGAGATTTAGCAGGAGAACTTTTTCCACAGAGGACAGCAGGAGTCAAAAAAACTAGTACTTCCTGAATCAATGATTTTCCATTAATTCAGTATGATGAACATTTGTTTTTAGCAACACTATAGTCAAGATTGTAGCCAGGAAAGTGAAAGGCTATTTGGGAGGGAAGGGTTATAGTCTGATCATGGAGTTAGGTTAAAAAAGTCAGCACAACATTGTGAGCCAAAGGGCCTGTTCTGTGTGATGCTTTAACCAATGTTTTTCTACACTGGCAACACAACATCAAATGTTGATAAAACTTTTTAAATGGGAATACACAGCCATTTTATCAGCAACCTCATCACTCAGAAATTCATAACTCTCAAGGCCAAGACATCAATTTCTCAGATTAAAACACCTAAACATGTTAGACTGAAACTCACTACCAATATACACTCAATGCCACTTTATTAGATATACCTGTACATGTGCTCATAATGCAAATATCTAATCAGCCAAATATGTGGCAGCAACTCAATACATAAAAGCATGCGGACATGGGGCCCTGCCAAAAGGTCTCAGCCTGAAATCTCGACTGTACTCTTTTCCATAGATGCTGCCTGGCCTGCTGAGTTCCTTCAGCATTTGGTGTGAGACACGGTCAAGAGGGTCAGTTGTTGTTCATACCAAATATCAGAATGGGGAAGAAGTGTGATCTAATTGACTTTGACCATGGAGTGATTGTGGATGCCAGACAGCAAGGTTTGAGCATCTCAGAAACTGCTGATCTCATGGGATTTTTACGCTCAACAGTCTCCAGAGTTTATGGAGGATAGTGTGAAAAACAACAAACATCCAGGTAGCAGCAGTTCTGTGGTGAAAATGTTTGGTTAATGAGAGAAGTCAGAGGAGAATAGCCAGACTCGTTGAGCTGACAGGAAGGCAACTACAATTCAAATAAGCACACGTTACAAGGGGGGTGTGCAGAAGAGCATCTCTGAATGCACAATACGTCGATCCTTGAAGCGGATGGGCTATAGCAGCAGAAGGCCACACTGGGTTCCACTCCTGTAAAGTGGCCACTCAGTGTGAATCTAGATTAAGGGATTGCCACATCACAAAAGAAATGATTTGCATTTCAAAGCATCCTGAATAAGTACTTTGCATACTTGTTACTCACAAAGGACAAAATTTCTGACAGATAAATTCAACATCCTCATTCAATACATCTCCAGCAAAAGCACCTTTAAAATGAGCATCAATCATAAAAATCAACTTTCAATTTCATTTACTGGCAAGGACCAAAGATAGGAAATAACAGATTAACTAAACTTTGTTTTTGACAAGTTAAGTTAAAGTAGACTTTGTATTTACTTCCTAATGAACCCCCTCATATTCTCTACAAAAACAGCAGTGTTGATCTGAACAAATCACACTGTTTTTCCTTATTTTAGTAGAAAAATCAATTTCCACAGAAAAGGACTCCAAAGTCCAAACTACAATAGAAATGAGAAATGGCAAATGCAGAAATTCATATTCATGCATCTCACTAATTTCAACATTTCTTAAGAACAGTATGTGAACAAATAGTTATGGAACGAAGAAACTAACCATTCAGATCATTCTTAATATAATAACTATAATAAAGCCAAAGTATTATCAGCAACGGGCAAATGAGATAAATACACAATGAAGTCAACATATGGTTGGAGAGAGGACTCGAGTACTGATGAGAAGAATACAGAGCTCCACACGATCTGGTGTTGAAGGAATGCAACAGATCGAGTAGGTCTGTGGGGATGAAGGGTGGGAGAAGGAACAGTCAACATTTTGGATTAAGATGTATTATCAGGCCAGAGTTTGTACTGGGAGCTAAAGACAATGACTCCGGTCCATCAACCACTCAGCTGGACAGCTTACAACTCTTCCGAAGTGGAACGCTACGGGCCGCTATTTACACGATCACAGGCTCGCCTCTGATAATGTTTTTTTCACATTATGTCTTGTTTTATGCTCTATGCGGTGTCTAAACCTAAGCTTGTACAATGAAGTTTTTAAAAACTGTACTTACAGCACACCGTACCTGTGCTTATAGCAATAAACCCGTCATGAAATGCACCATATGGCTTAAGCAATCCAGAAGGTTCATCAACAGCGGACAAGGCTGACCTCAACACAAGCAAATTTCAGAACTACGGCTGGGCAGCAACAGCAGGGTCCCACCTTTGACATCGCGGCCCAACGCTTTCCAGGTGGGGGCGAAGTTGACGCAGTGGCCGCACCAGGAGGAGTAGAACTCCACTACCCAGGCGGTGGACGAGTTCACCAGCAGCGCCTTAGCTCCTTGGGCCTCCAGGATGACCACCGGGTCCTGGCTGCTGTACAAGCCGGCGGCGTGGCCGTGTCGCAGCAGCTGCGCCAGGAAGGTGGCGGCGGCGGTGAGGGTAAGCAGAGCCCGGCAGCTCAGGCGTTTCCCCCGGCACAACGTGGCCATCGCTGGAAGCACCGCGGCCAACAGCCACCAGCCGCTCGAGCAGCGTCAACTCTGACCCCACCGACTTGACGTCACCCAAAGGGACGTGCTTGGTCTGTCCCCAGGGCAACGGTGTACAACCCCGCCTCTCTCTGTGGCGTCACCAAGCGTGACTGCACTTATGTTTGTGTTCAATAAAATTTTATTTTGAGAAGACAGAAATTGGTAAAACTAAGAGCCAGAAACTGCAGATGCTGGAAACCAAAAGTCAAAACTCAGGTTAGCAGAACAACGAGATAGAGGTAATGACTGGAAATGGAAGCAAACAAGTGCTTTAAATTCAAAGTAAATATACTACCAAAGTACATATATGTCACCATATAAAACTCTGAGATTGATTTTTTGTGGGCATACTCAATAAATTCATAATAGAATAATAGCCATAATAGCATCAATGAAACACCATACCAACGTGTGCATTCAACCAGTGTTAAAAAGTAACAAACTGCAAATACAAAAATAACTAAATAATAAAAAATAAATAAGCAATAAATATCGAGAGGTGACCTGATAGAGGTGTATCAGATGATGAGGGGCATTGATCGTGTGGATAGTCAGAGGCTTTTTGCCAGGGATGATATGGTTGCCACAAGAGGACACAGGTTTAAGGTGCTGGGGAGTAGGTACAGAGGAGATGTCAGGGTAAGTTTTTTACTCAGAGAGTAGTGAGTACATGGAATGGACTGCCGGCAACGGTGGTGGAGGTGGATATGATAGGGTCTTTTAAGAGACTTTTGAATAGATACATGGAGCTTAGAAAAATAGAGGGCTATGGATAAGCCTAGTAATTTCTAAGGTAGGACATGTTTGGCACAACTTTGTGGGCCAAAGGGCCTGTATTGTGCTGTAGGTTTTCTATGTTTCTATGAGAACATGAGATGAAGAGTCCTTTAAAATGAGTCCATAGGCTGTGGGAACATTTCAACGGCGGGGCAACTGATGTTGGGTGAAGTTATCCCCTTTGATTCAAGAGCCTGATGGTTGAGAGGTAATATCTGTTCCTGAACCTGGTGGTATGAGTCCTGAGGCTCCTGTACCTGCTTCCTGATGGCAGTACCAAGAAGAGATCATGTTCTAGGTGGTGGGGAATCCCTGATGAATGCTGCTTTCTTGCAACAATGCTTCATGTAGATGTGCTCAGTGGTGGGGTGGGCTTTACCAGTGATGGATCCAGCCGTATCCATTACTTTTTGTAGAATTTTCTATTCAAGGGCACTGGGTGTTTTGTATTAGGCTGTGATGCAGCCTGTCAATACTCCACTACACATCTATTAAAGTTTGTCAAAATTTGAAATGTACTGTCGAATCTTCTAAGGAAGTAGAGGTGCTGCCATACTTTCTTTGTAATTGCACTTACTGGGCCCAGGACAGATCCTCTGAAATAATAACACCTTGGAATTTAAAGTTGCTGACCTTTTCCACCTCTGATCCTCAAATGAGGGCTGGCTCATGGACCTCTAGTTTCCTCCTCCTGAAGTCAATAATCAACTCCTTGGTCTTGCTGACATTGAGTGAGAGGTTGTTGTTATAGCATAATTCAGCCAAATTTTAAATTTTCTCCTCTGTGCTGATTTGTTACCACCTTTGATTCGGCCTAGTATAGTGGTGTTGTCAGTAAACTAGAATATGGCAATCTGTGTTTAGCCACACTGTCATAAGTGTAAAGTGAGTAGAGCAGGGGGCTAAGCACACAGCCTTGTGGTGCACCTGTGCTGATGGAGATCATGGAGGAGATTTTTGTTGCCAATCCAAATTGACCGGGGTCTGCAGGTGAGAAAATCAAGGCTCCAATTGCACAAGGAGGTATTAAAGGTCAATCTTGAAGCTTATTGGTTAGGTTTGAGGGGATGATGATTATTGCAAGCCGAGCTGTAGTCAATAAAGAGCATCCTGATATATGCGTTTTGCTCTCCAAATGTTCCAGGGTTGAGTAAAGAGCCAATGAGATGGCATCTGCTGTGGACCTGTTGCTCTGGTAGGCATATTGGAGTGGATCCAAGACACTTCTCAGGCAGGAGTTGATATGCTTAATCACCAAATTCTCAAAATACTTAATCACTGTGGATGTAAGTGCTACTGGACAGCAGTCATTGAGGCAGGTTACCACATTCTTCTTAGGCACTGGTATAATTGAAGCTTCCTTGAAGCAGGTGGGTATCTAGACCGCCAAAGTGAGAGGTTGAAGATCTCAGTGGACACTCCAACCAGATGATCAGCACAGCATCTCGGCTGGATGCTTTTCGTGGATTGGTAGCTCGCACGACAGCCTCCGAGACTGAAATCCCAGGATTGGATTTCCCATGTTGGTTCCTCCATGTCTTGATGGTCAAATGGAGCATTGAAGGCATTGAGCTCATCTGGAAGTGTAACCCTGCTGTCTCCTTTGTTGCGTGATTTAACTTTATAA
Organism: Hemitrygon akajei; assembly: GCF_048418815.1. Lineage (NCBI taxonomy): Eukaryota > Metazoa > Chordata > Chondrichthyes > Myliobatiformes > Dasyatidae > Hemitrygon > Hemitrygon akajei. The sequence goes on from NC_133130.1 coordinate 184,165,165, forward strand.
GAGGTGATAGTATGCAAGCCCTGCCACACTTGCTGTGCATACTTCACTGATTCAAGTTCAGTCTGGAATTGGCACTTTGCCTATGAAATGGCTTTCTGGAGATCGTACCTGGACCTCTTGTAACTTTCTCTGTCACCAGACTTGAATGCCTCTGATATGGCTCTCAGCAGATTGCGGTTCTCATGGTTCATCCAGGACTTCTGATTGAAGAAGACTCTGAATGATTTTGTGTGGGGACACACACAAGTACAACTGTTTTAATAAAGTCCGTGACAACCTGGTGTATTCATTCAAACCCACAGATGAGACATTGAACACGGCCCAGTCCACCAACTCAAAGCAATTCCATAGCCGCTCTGCTGCCTCTCCTGACCACCTCGAATGGACAGCTAAGTGATCAAATTTACCGAAATGTAGTCCAGATATGTAATGGTAAGTATTCCTCATCAGTGGTCTAGAGCGTTAGGACCTCAGGTGCTACAGGTTTTATGCTGATGGTAATTGGGCAGGGTTTTCTTCAAATAGGTCTTGCTGAAGTCCCTGACTATGATATGAAATGCATTGGGATAGACTGTTTCTTGTTTGGAGATGGCCTCATGCAGTCTCAAGTACTTGACTATGGTTGGTTGCTGATGATATGTTAACTAAGGTCAGGATTATGTTGGGGAATTCCCTAAGTAAATGTAACAGATGGCATTTGATCATTAGGTGTTCAAGGTCAGGGAAACACGAGTTTGACAAAACAATCACAGCGGAGCACCATCGAGCGTTTATCATGAAACACACACCTCCAACTTTTACCTTTTCTGAATCAGCGGTTTGGTCCAATCTATGAATCGAGAAGCCTTCGGGTCTGAACCTTGTTTCTGGCGTGCTGGAAGTAAGCCAAGTCTCATTCAAATATAGAACACAACAATATCTTATTTCCCTACGATTTAGCAATCTAGCCTTCAGGCAGTTAGTAGAGAGGGTATGGAGGGGAAACAAAGGGAGTGTTTACGATCAGATTCTCAACCTGAAGTCTTCGTTTTCAGCTCTTTGGAAGAAAGTTAATCATAGGACTCAGGAATGTTACTGCACAAAAAGAAGCCATTTTGTCCATGGTACCTTTTCCAGCTTCTTGAAAAGTAGTTGATTACATGCCATGTTCTCTCACATAATGCTAGAATACAAGAATCGGGAGAAGAAGGCCCCTCATACCTGCTATGCAATTCTGTAAGATCATGGCTGATCTAACCTTTACCAAAATTTCACTTGACTGCTCTCTCTTACTACTCTTGACTTGCTTCTAGTTCAAACATTTGTCAATATTTGTCTTTAATATATTCAGTGACTGTTCCTACTGCTCTCTGGGGTAGAGAGTTCCAAAAAGTCACAATCATCACAGAAGAAATTATTCTTAATTTCCATCTTAAATTAATAACTTTTATTCCTTTACTAAACCATATTAAGGTAAATATCATCTCACTATCCACTCAGAACATGACACACTTCAATAAGATCACCTCTCTTTCTTCTATATTCCAAAGAATTTAGATCCCACCTTCCTAACCTCAAATAATCTATCAATAATTTTCATACCAGGAACTTTTAAGCTTTTAAGCTGTTAAGCTTTTTTACACCACCTGCAATGAAAGTACATTATTCCTTAAAAGGAAATGATATACTAGCATTGGAAGTAGTGAAAGAGAGAGACTAAATTAGTAATCTTTTCTTCAGTCACAGCCTCACAACTTATTTACTTAAGCCTTTCACCCCTGCTGGGACATAGGCTGTCAACAGGAGCTTGCCAGAGTCCTCGATCCTGAGCTAGTCTTTTAAGTTGTCTCCAGCTGTAGCCCACTTTCGAAGATTCTTCCTCTCCCAAGAATGAGGTTTATGGAGCTTCTGTTGGTGTTCCTGTAGTACTGGGTTTTACAGGATGGGGTTGCCATTCCCATATCCAACCCCCCTCCTTTCGTAGCCAGGCTTGGGACTGTCCATGGCAGAGTTGCAGCTTCACAAGCACCCTCAAAAATTGCATTGAAACATCCCCTATTGCAATGTACTGTACCCTTTGCAATAAAGGCCAATATCCTCAGGACATACTGATATTTTTTTGAATTTTAAGGGAATCAAATGATATGGTTTTAGTACTAGAAAATGAAATGAAAAATCAGCCATCATTTTATCAAAGAACAAAGGAAACAACAAGGGACAAACTACCTACTCCTGCTTACACTCCTCCCTGAAGCTGGAGAGCATGTAAGTGCATCCACATGCATGACTCTACTGAGAAATCTAGCAAGCTCAGCACTTGTGAATTAGTTATCTTATCCATCACAGGCAACTCTGGAAGAACACAGAACAAATATAATTTTCAAATACAAAATCATCACTTGAGATTAAAATTATTTATAGGGACTGACTCTATCCACTTGGAATGTTCAGCTACCAAGTCTAACAGAGGATGGTTCTTCAATTTGAAACATTAATTCTGCTTTTCTTCCCACAGATGCTGCAGAACTGCAGAGTGATTCCAATTTTCATGTGATTCTCTATTGATTTTTAATTTATATTCTCCATTCCTGTTGTCAACTATTTTCACTTCATGACCCCATTCAGAAACCTTTACAATTTTAAAGGTTGATTTTTTAAATATTGTCTTGAAAGGATTTCTCCAACTTTTATTGTGCAATAGGGTGCAGGGTCTTGTGCTCTAAAGAAATGAGGTCTTGCATTCTCTAAAGCTTTTATAGGCTAACAACTTCGTCATGAAATTAATTTGGTTACTTGTAAAGAACCTTGATATAGATCATTGATATATTGATAATGTTCTGTTAGGATGGATTAGTGCCTGGGTGTTTTTGACTTGCAGTTTAGTTGGTTCGACACAACATTGTGGTCCAAATGGCCTGTTCATGTTCGGTGTTGTTCTACATTCTTAGATCATTTCTTGGAGCTCTTAACTTCTCCTTAATTTAGCTTTATTTTGGATAGCTGATCCTAGTCTATCTGATTGAATCTATGACCTGAAACAATTATAGGATAGAGCTTTGCTTTGATACACTTTATTTTCACACATTCTGAACTCACCGTGATTCTCTCTTGAAATACAGACAGACAGACATACTTTATTGATCCCGGGGGAAACTGGGTTTTGTTACAGTTGCACCAACCAAGAATATTGTAGAGATATAGCAATATAAAACCATAAATAATTAAATAATAATAAGAAGTAAATTATGACGTGGAAATAAGTCCAGGACCAGCCTATTGGCTCAGGGTGTCAGACCCTCCGAGGGAGGAGTTGTAAAGTTTGATGGCCACAGGCAGGAATGACTTCCTATGACGCTCAGTGTTGCATCTCGGTGGAATGAGTCTCTGGCTGAATGTACTCCTGAGCCTAACCAGTACGTTATGGAGTGGATGGGAGACATTGTCCAAGATGGCATGTAACTTGGACAGCATCCTCTTTTCAGACACCACCGTCAGAGAGTCCAGTTCCACCCCCACAACATCACTGGCCTTACGAATGAGTTTGTTGATTCTGTTGGTGTCTGCTATCCTCAGCCTGCTGCCCCAGCACACAACAGCAAACATGATGGCACTGGACCTCCCCCCTCACTACAATCTCCCCCCAGCCCTACCTTTCTTTCTCTTTTATTTCCCATAATTCTCCACCTTCCCCCTAGCCCATTTCCCTCCAGCCTATCACTTCCCAGCTCTCTACTTCATCCCTCCCCCCACTTCTTATCCCCCTTCAACCATCCCATGTTACTTCACTCCTGATGAAGGGTTTCGGCCCGAAATGTCGTCACTACCTCCTCCCACAGACGCTGAGTTCTGCCAGCATTTTGTGTTTTTTATGAGCATGGATAGAAGATTGGCTAACTGGCAGGAGGCAAAGAGTGGGAATAAAGGGGGCCTTTTCTCATTGGCTGCCGTTGACTCAACATGTTCCACTGGGGTTGGTTTTGGGACTGCTTCTTTTATGCAATACATCAACAATTTGGATGTTTGCGGACAATACGAAGAAAGGTCAGGTAGTGTTGGCGAAGCAGGAAATCTGTAAAAGAGCTAAGACAGATTAGGATAATGGACAAAGATGTGCCAGATGAAATGTAGTGTAGGGAAGTGTACGGTCATGTACTTTGGTAGAAGGAATATATGCATAGACTATTTTCTAAATGTGGAGAAAGTTCACAAATCAGAGGTGCAAACAAACTTGGGAGTCCTTATGTAGGATTCCATGAAGGTTAACTTGCAAGTTGAGTCAGTAGAAATGTGATGTTAGCATTCATATTGAAAGCACTAGAATATAAAAGCAGGGATGTAGTACTGAGGCTTTATAAGTCATTGGTCAGACCACACTTGGAGTGTTGTGAGCAGCTTCAGGCCTTTTATCTAAGAAAAGATGAGCTGGTATTGAAGATAGTCATGAAAATTATTCCAGGAACAAAAGGGTTAATTTATGTGAAGCTTTTGATGGCCCTGGGCCCTTTACTCACTGGAGTTTGGAAGAATGAGGGAGGATCTCATTGAAACCTATCTTTTGAAAGGCCAAGATAGAGTGGACATGGAATCAATGTTTCCTATAGTGGGGGAGTCTAGGACCAGAGGTCACAGCCTCAGAATACAAGGGCGTCCCCTTAGAATGGAGTTGAGGTGAAATATCTTCAGCCAGAGGATGGCAAATTTGTGGAATTCATTGGCAAAGGTGGCCAAGTCATTGGGTGTAATTAAAGTGGAGGTTGATAGGTTCTTGATTAGTAGGGCATCAAAGGTTACAGGGAAAAGGCAGGAGAATGGGGTTGAGAGGGATAATAAATCAGCAAAGATGGAATGGCGGAGCAAACTTGATGGGCCAAAGAGCTTAATTCTGCTCCTATTTCTTATGTTTTTTCTCTATTAAAACATTAACATTTAACATTATAAACACAGGTGATGCACATTTAGTTCATACCATAATCTGCACCCGTATCACAGAATACACTGTGGTGACTTTATTGGGTGCACCTGTGCACCAGCACATTAATGCAATTATCTAATTAGCCAATCATGTACCAGCAACTCAGTGCATAAAAGCTCACAGACATGGTCAAGAAGTTCAGTTGTTGTTCAGACTAAACATCAGAATGGGGAAGAAATGTGATCTAAGTGACTTTGACTGTGGAATGATTGTTGGTGCCAGGCAGAGTGGTTTTAGTATCTCAGGAACTGCTGATCTCCTGGGATTTTCACAATTGAGAGTCTCTAGTGTTATGGAGAATGGTACCAAAAACAAAAAACTCAAACCACACATTACAACAATGGTGTGTAGAAGACTATCTCTGAATGCACAGCACATTGAACCTTGAAGTGGATGGCTACAGCATCTGAAGACCATACACTCAATGCAGGAGGTACCTGTATCTAATAAAGTGGCCACTGAGTGTATTGTGTCACTTAAATTTCTGTTCACATGTCACCAATATTCCACCAACAATAAAGCCACTACATATTGACATTTGGAAAGGTGAAATAAACTTCTGAGTTAGCTTGAGCATTTTAACATCCCAGTTACTACTTGGTTTCTTCACTTAGTTCTTGTAAATGATTACCTTTGCTACTTTTCCCTATAAAATTTGCACTGGTTGGCCTTGAGTTTGCTACGATCTTTGTTTTCAAGCAACCTGATGAGATGTTCTTTGAATCCAAAATTGCACTAAAAAGGCCACTTTAAAAAAGGGCATTTTGTACTTCCACTATGAGAAGAACTCCCCTTCATGTCTTCTTCCCCTCACCTGAAAATACCATAGCTAGTTCTCAACATACTAAAACTCAGAGACATCTTATACTTGTTTGATTGTTGTCTCCATTGCTCAGGCGATATCATATGTCCACTTGAAATTCAGTTTCTTCTCATTGAACACCCTCTCTTTAAATTTTTCATATCCTGGATTCCCCAAACAATCCCATCCTGAAATATTTCTTCTCCACTTGTACAGTGTGTTCATCCTGCTACAAAATGTCTCCAACCTACTAGAGCCTGCAATAGCGTCATCTGGACATTGATCTCAGTTGTTAAACACATACCAACTATAAGGTATATGGACCTTGTCTGAGGATTCAGCAAAGTAAGTTGACTGTACAGATTTTTATTTAAAAGATACCCAAAATGTTTCCCTTTCCCCCTTCCTCTCACATTCAAGCTCTTTTAATTGTCTTAAGGAGAATGAAGAGAGACAAGTTTTATTGCCAAGTGCCCTTTCACATTACCAAAGCCCGGAACAAAATAAGGCCACAATTACTTCCAGCTGTTAACAAAACACTGCAAACTTTATTTCATGAAAATACAAAAATGGTTTAAAAAACAATAGGTGGTAAGAACTTTCCAAGGAAAATAAATTAAAAAGTTTCTATCATCATTATATATAACAATCAGCTCGCTATGATTTGGGCAATTAATTTACTCATTTAGAGGATTTTAGAAGAAATTAGCTGTGTTATTATACAGATATCACAGTAAAATATGTATAAAAGTATTAAAGTAAAATAATAATAAAAATAAAATGCAAACTCACTTTAAATCATCTCTGAATAGCAAAGCAGTAACATAGCCAACAGTTTTACCAATGATGGAAGTATGAAGCAAAGAATTAAAAATTTAACCTTGATTACTGTTTGCCTAGAGCCGAATAACAGCAAGCTGTTTTAAGTTTTTGCAGCAAAATGCTGCAGGAAGTTGAAGTACCTGGGAAACACTCAGTTAACACCTCTGTTTTATCTACCTTTGTCTTTAGACTTTAGCTAATCAGCACCAAGGAAGATCTGAGTTCAAATGAAAGAATAATAGATTATTAATTTTTGGTGAGATGGTTTATCATGATCATTAATTCACCTTAATAGTTGAACTACTGTATATCAAAGGTAGAAGCTACAATGAAAATCAGTTTTTCGTTTTGAATCTGAGAAAGAGTAATGAGGCCATTAGCACTGGTTAGCATCACAGATAAAAAGAATAATTTTCCCAAAAGTCATCAAAGGGAAAATGCAGAATAAGCCCACCATTCTCATGACGTTGTTTTTCTATAGCTGAATGTGAATGATCAAAAATTTTAATAAAGTAGTATTTCCAGTGAAAACATTATGTTTACTGGTTATAACTAGAGTTGTAGTTTCATACATATAATTCTAATTATCTTTAATTCCAATTTCTCAAAGGATTAAAAGACACATAATCATCCTGAATTGGATGAAATTATGTTTTCTTTACTCTCAAAACAAATCAGTGGACTATTGTTGCCCCTGATGTGTAGGTGATTGGTGGCATCTGAGTGGTGGGAATTGGTGGGGAGGTAAAGAGAATTAAATGATATTAGTGATAGGATTCATGTAACTGGGTGATTGATAATCAATTGACCAAATTTCCCATTTCCATGCTGTATAACTCAGTGATTCTATGATGGCTTCCCCAATGATGGATGGATTAAATGGATAGTGGGATCCCAAATCAGACAGACCTAGAAAACAAAACTAAATTATAAAAAAAACCTGCAGATACAGTAAATCTGAAATTAAAACAGAAAATACTGTAAGTACTCAGTTGGTCAGACCACATCTGTGGGAAGAGAAATAGAGCAAATACTTAGGGCTGAATGTATCAAAAATGGGAAGAAATTAAACATGTTTGTTTAAGCTGCAAAAGGAAATATTTTTGATAGGGTAAAACCAGGCTGACTTTGGGGTAAGCTGTAAATAAATCAGCTACATTAATTTTGGCTGTATCAGTACGGTAATTCATTTGTGCTTGTCCGTTGTTTTTATTTCCCCTTTTTCTCTTCTATTTTTTTTCTTCTGGGATTGGATGACATACCTAGCCTAATCTGCCAGGCATATTTCCCTGCTCTGCATTTTGCAGTTTCAACAGTCTTTTGGTCTCTGTTCTCTCCTTCCAACTCAGGGGTTCCCAACCTGGGGTCCACGGACTGCTCGGTTAGTAGTGGGAGACCATGGCATAAAAAAGGTTGGGAACCCCAACTCTGACTGCTCCCATTCACTCATTGATGAGTTAACTTTGGTTATAGTTCCTCCCATTAGTTATCCCAGTTTTACCCAATCAGAGATTTACCCCTTCCCCCACCACCCTTGCATCTTAAGCAGCTCCTTTATTTTTACCTTCCCAGTTCTGTGAAAAGTCTTTAACCTGAAATATTAGCTTTGCTTCTCTTCCCACAAATGCAGCCCTACCTGCTGAATATTTCCAGTGCTTTCTGTTGTAATTTCATATCTGGAAGATGTGCTTTAATGAGGATCACTGCCACAGCAACAGGGGACATGGGGACATGCTAGTTATAGCAACAGCATCACTGGACAGGGAAATTGCAGAGAGAAAAAACAAAGCACAGCCAGGTCCCTGATGCATTAAGTTACTTTCAGTCTTCAGTGAGTGCTGGGAATAAAAATATTTGAAAATTATTTTCTTTCGAGATATACAATGACTATAAACTGCAATAAAGGTGTGTAAAATCTGACATAACTGAATACAACAATCTTCAGAGATCATATTGAGTGGGCACCAAACAGCTGCACAGGGCCATTGAAAGGACATCAGATTCAATAGCACTGCTAATATACTCATGTACTAGATGATACAAATAAATCATTTACTGTTGTGAAGGTATTCAGATGCTAAACATGAGAATTCCAGACTAATTATCTGCTATGCTATAAACATATATTATGTAGTTTCATACCCATGTAAAGAAAAACACAGAGGAGCCTAATACTAGTTTAGGATGAGTGCAAACAAAGTTCATGTCAGTTACGTTGCCTATACTTCCCACCACAGTAGTTATTATTTAATACCTGTGATAGACAACTACCGCTAAACACTTGCCTGACTGAACATTTCAGGTAAGTCACATGACTAAATTAGCACTCAGAACACATCTTTTCGTAATGCTAGTTTCATGCATTATTGAATGATTCAGAGGCAGGAATATTCTGCTCAACAGTTTTATCTATGTAATACCAAGAACAGCACCACTGAACGAGGCTATTTAGACTGTTAAACCAGTTTTCCCTCTCCATACTCTTTCCACAAGCTTTGCACATTTTTCCCCCTTTTAAATAATGCCAGCTCCCTCTTAAATATCGCAATTGATCTGTCTCTACGAGAACCTCTGGCAGTACAGAGCAGATCCAAATACAAAGCCATTTGGCACAAATCAATCTGGTTGTGCTATGCACACAAAAGTGCTTTGTTTAGCCCCGAATACTTGATTCTGATATCCCTTTCTCTCCTGTGCACTTACCTGTTTCCCCTTATTGCAGCCATGCTTAACCTTTCAATGTTTTCTTGTGATCTGAAGTCTTGAACCTATCTTATCAAGGAGCTATTTCTTTATTATTATTGAGATAAAACACAGAACAGGCCCTTCCAGCCCTTCGAGCCATGCTTCCCAAGCCCTGATTTAATCCTAGCTTAATTTTCAGCTCCAGCTGGTTTTCAGGGTTCTGATGGATACCAAGTTACTACTGAGAGCTTTCAAACTTTTAATAGCAGGCCAATTACAGTCATACCTTGATTTACTAAGTTGATGTATTACTGGAAACTCTTTTAAGTGAGAAAATTCAGAGCAAAGTGCATGTAAGTATTTCAGTGTTCTGTATTGCTATACAGAGACAAACAGTAATCATCATTGAGAAAAAGTGTCATAAATCACATGACAAAACACACGGTTCTAAGAGTTAATGGCCCTAAGAGTTTCATAAATCAAACTTACATAAATTGAATTACTGTATTATAATCTTCAGAAATTATTTGACAAAAAATATTTTTGGGCTATGAGTTTCTCTGGCATAGGGTGTGTTCATCACCCATCTCGAGCTGCCCTCCAGAAGATGTCTGTGAACAAGCTCTTCAATGCTTGCCATCAGTGTCGTGTGGCACTCACAACTTGCTACTATTTGAGTTATAGGATTATATTCAACTGTCTGTGACTGCAACAATGCAAGCTATGACCAAAGTCACACATGTTTAGACTGATCCAATACGAGTTCTGGATTCCAGCTTTTAAAGGGTTTGTCAAAGTTCTATCGTATGTTCTCCAACAGGCTGGTGAAACACCACATGGCATTTGGCAGCAGCCCAGTTTTACATTAGCTTACCATCCACTCCAAGGTTGCCAGCCAGCATTCATTACCTTCCCTTGCCATTCTGCCACTGCCCTGACTGCTGTGTATTACCCATACTGAGGAGGTACAGTATAATCTGAAGCCGCTCTGTTTGGGCATTGAGCTGTTTGAGGCCACACTGCAGCTGATGTCTGGTTTCTGACTCTTACTGGTGGAGGTGCAAATGGACTACTACCTAGAACCTCAATTCTAACCTAACGTGTAATACTAGGGAAGGGATTGTAATAATTCTGGATTGCTTTATATTTTAGTAAAACATCTTCATAGTTTGCAGATAAACTTAAGAAGGTCATAGAGTCAAGGAGTTGTACAGCACAGAAATGGCCCTTTTGATCCACCTTGTCCATGCCAACCATTTTGCCTGTCTACACTAATCCCATTTCCTAGCATTAGGTCCATATCTTTCTATACCTTGCCTATTTACTAAGCGCTTGCCTAAATTTCTCTTAAATTTCATAATTGTATCTAACTCTCTGACAGTGTATTCCAGATGACAACCGCTGTGTTTGTTGAAAAACACCTTCCTCTGATATTCCCAATAAAACTACTTACCTTAAATCTCCACCCCTTTGTTTTGGTACTGCTACTCTGGGGAAAAAATAGATTCTGACAACCTATGCCTCTTATATTTTTAAATGTTTCTGTAAGATCACACCTCAGCCTCCTTCATCTCCAACATAAACAAGCCCAGCATATCCAGTTTTCCAAGTCTTTCAATTCGGGTAACATCCTTGTTAATTTTCTTTATACTCTCTGCAACATAAACACATCCTTCCTGCATCTCATGGCTCCACATATGCATTACCCTTTTGTCCCCAAGGGGTTTCCCATTGTCCCTAGCTACATTCTTGTCCTGATATACTAATAACATGTACAGGAACTGTGCTTAATCTTAATCAAGGATACTTCATGGCCCCTTAACCCTCCTAACTTATTTCTTAACCATTTTATTCCTCAAGGGACTCAGTTATTTACACCTGTCAAGTGGTTCATTTTTCCTGATAAAAACCTTCCATGTTTTGACATCCAAGGTTCTCTAATGAGACCATCTTTGCTTTTCATCGTCATCAGAACATGCTGGCATTGAACTCTACTAACACATTTCTGAAAGACTCCACTTGTCAGGTGTCACTTTATCTGTAAGCATATGCTCTCAAACTACTTTGCTAAGTCCTCTCTTACACTATATTTGTGAGTCATTGCTACAGAATACACAAGATAAGAATAGTGTATTCTTATACTCTAATACCAAGCATGGCAAGGACCAAATATTTATATTGGTTGAGGCCCACATAAAACAAATACATCTTTCAATGTGTTTCTCAAGATAAGTTTAATGCTTACTTAACAGGTGGGAATACTCTGCATAGTAGGCGAGAATGTGTTGGAAATCTGGGTGGGAGGCAAAAAAATTAATTAATTTGGGAAGCAGGAAAGAAAAAATGAGAAGTTTGAAAAGTTGCTTCTCTGCAGTCAGTGTCCATTACCACCACAGCATCTCCTAAAACACTTTACACCCAGTGAAGTACTTATTGAGTTTCTGTCATGATTGTCATATATAGAAAACATAGCAACAAACTTGCACTCAGCAAGCCCTCTTGGATAGCAATTTGCTTATGGCAGGATAATCTGTTTCAGTGCTACTGGTTAAGAGAAATAGACTTTCCAGAACACTGGTGCTAATACCTCAGAATAGCCTCATTAGAAATTTAACATCCACTTGAGAGAACAGGTTCAAAAACCATTGGCACTACCACATTCCCTAATTTCAAATGGATTTTGTGCAGTCATGTTGGAAGACTCCAACCCACAACTTTCAACTCAGAAGGAGGTGCTTTGTGCTAAGCCATGTCCAATGTTAATAGGTGGCCATGACCATGCTGGTCAATGTCCAAGGCAGACTTTTTCCCTAATACAATTCAGGCATTTAAGTTTGTTTGTTCAGCATTGTGTAGATTCACTATTTTAAATTTTCACATTATATGGTAATTATGAACATTCTGTGAAACTTTTTAATGGCTCTTTGTCTTCTGTTGCCTGTAATTTGTAAGTAATACATTGGCTTAAATTGTCATGTGCTGGAAGAAATGAGCTCTTGTTCTGCCAGCTTCTTGCCACAGATGGTGCTGAAGATATCTGCAGTGTCATGAAGCAGGATGTTAAAGATGTCTTCAGTTAGTTTCAGCTTCACTGCTAGCTCATCATCAGCATACTCAATCCAGTGACTCTCTTCTTCTTGCAGTTCCTGAATCTAAACAGGAGTGTTATTGGAACAGAGAGAAATTAATTAATTATTTTTGTTATGTTTGTACTGACCGAAATAAATTAATTTCAATTTTCAAAACAGAGAATAGTGCAGCAAAGACTGTGCCCTTTGCCTCAACACATTCATGCTGACCATGAAGCAATCTGTTGTGTATTTAATATTTCAGTCATATTGTAAATATACTGGTTGATTGTAATATATTGTAAATATACTGGTTGATTAAGCATTCCTTGTTGCTTAACTAACTTGTTATGGGTAAAGGTACATACATACCTTTGTTATCATGCCAGCACATCATATGCTTAAAGTAAAAACAAAGTTAGACACGTATTCCCAGCTTCGTGTTTTTTTGGAGCTACAAAACATAACAGTGGTGATGAGGAAGTTTTAAATGAACCCGAGACGATACCTACCAGTTAAAGCACAACAACTGGTTTGAGTTAAAAAAATTAGCGAAACAAGAAATGGTCGAGTAAAAAAGCAGCACAGCATGTGCTTCTTCAAGAGGAGATAGAGACAGTCAAGTTAAAACAAAAAGAAAATAGATTAAATTCACAGGTTCAAACAGTGAGTAAGGGGTGATAATAATACATTTTTAAAAAGCAGAAGTTGTTGGTTACATCAGAAATATAGACACGTTCGTTTGCACATAAGATAACTGGATATTGTATACTGAGTGAATTGGGCAGTATTAAAGCAAATGGAAAAGCCAATGAGAAGCAGGTGCCAGTTTTGCTGAGTGCATTGGGTTTAAAGGCATACAGTTTACTTAGAATTTTGACTACTCCAACCAAACCAGTTGATATGAGCTTTGCTGATATTGTGAAAGTAATGTTTAAACATTTAAAACCAAAACAATTGTTGATTGCTTAATGGTTTAGGTTTCATAAGTGGAATCAAAAGGAAGGGGAGCCCATTTCATAACTACTGTGGAAATGACATTTGTAACAGTGAAATACAACAACCAGTAAACCACATTTGATTTATATGTGGTAAAAACATGAGGGCTATCATTATGGGGCCCTAGTTGGCTGAGACAACTACAACTTGATTGGAGATCTGTTCACAATCTGCATGCCATATTCCATATAACTGAGTCAACTGAAAGTAGATTACAAAAGCTACTGGATAATACCATAGCAGTGTTCAAAGATGGCAATGGAAAACCTGAACGTTTCAAGGATAAAACAGTGTTAAGTGAAAATGCTAAACCCAAGTTTTACAAAGTCCATTTGGAACATTACACAATTTGTGATAAAATAGCTAGTGAGCTGGATCACATGGAGGCTGAAGAGATTCTTTCCAAGATTGAGTGGAGCCTATGGGCAATGCCAGTTGTCCTACAGTAGCCAAGAAGAATGGGCCTGTCAGGAGGTGTAGTGACTTTAAGGTCACCATCAACTCAGTACTGAAAGCAGATCAATACCCTCTGCCCAGGGTAGAGGATATCTTTGCAAACCTTTCTAGAGGAAAACACTTCGGCAAAGTGGACTTAGCTGAGCCTACTAGCTACAGATGGAGATTGAAGAAGAGTCCGAAGTGCTTCTAACCATAAATACTCATAAATTATTTTATTTCTATAATTGGCTTATTTTTGGAGTAGCAGCTACACCTACACTCTGGCAGAAAGTTATGGTCCACATACCAAAAAGCTGTCCAGGCACTCAGTGTTACCTGGATGATATCATAGTTACCACTAAGGATGACAAAAAACTTCTCCAAAATCTCAAGACAATGTTAAAAAGATTAGAAGATTATGGTTTCAGAGCAGAATGCAACAAGTGTGAATTCTTTAAACCAAGCATCACTTACTGCGATCACACTAATGAAGCACAATGATTACCTAAGTGTGCTTAGGAAATTCAAGCAGTGGACCGCATGACCCCATCTACATTGGCGGTGCGCAGGTGGGACAGGTCAAAAGCTTTAAGTTCCTCGGGCTGAATATCACAAATGACCTGACTTGGTCTAACCAAGCAGAGTCCACAGCCAAGAAGGCCCACCAGTGCCTTTACTTCCTGAGAAAGCTGAAGAAATTTGGCCTGACCCCTAAAACCCTCACTAATTTTTATAGGTGCACTGTAGAAAGCATTCTTCTAGGGTGCATCACAACCTGGTATGGAAGTTGTCCTGTCCAAGACTGGGAGAAGCTGCAGAAGATCGTGAACCTAGCCCAGCACATCACACAAACCAATCTTCCATCTTTGGACTCACTTTACACCACACGCTGTTGGAGCAGTGCTGCCAGGATAATCAAGGATAAGTCCCACCCAGCCAACACACTTTTTGTCCCACTTCCCTCCGGGAGAAGGTTCAGGAGCATGAAGATACGTACGACCAGATTTGGGAACAGCTTCTTTCTAACTGTGATAGGACTGCTGAACAGATCCTGACCCAGATCTGGACCATATCTTCCAAATATCTGGACCTGACTTGCACTATCGAACTTTCCCTTTTCTATTTTCTAATTATGATTTATAATTAAAATTTTTATTATATTTACTTCAATTTGTACTTCAGGGAACAGGAAGTGCAGAAACAAATATCACTGTGATGATTGTACGCTCTAGTATCAATTGTTTGGTGACAATAAAGTATTTGTATTTGTACTGTGCTCCACCCCTTGACTTAAGACAGGGAATGTTCATACAGATTGGAATGAAATGGCAATGCACAAAGCTGTGTGAGGTGGCTTTCAAAAAGGTAAAGGAAGACCATAATACCATAATGTATAGGAGCAGAATTAGGCCATTTGGCCCATCAAGTCTGCTCCACCATTTCATCATGATTGGTCTAATTTTCTTCTCACCCCCAACCTACTGCCTTCTCCCCATACCCCTTCATGCCCTGACCAATGAAAAATCTATCAACCTCTGCCTTAAATATACATAAAAACTTGGCCTCCACAGCTACCTGTGGCAAATAATTCCACAGATTCACCACTCTCTAGCTAAAGAAAATCCTCCTTATCTCCATTCTAAAAGGACGCTTCTCTATTCTGAGACTGTGTCCTCTGGTCCTAGACTCCCCCACCATAGGAAACATCCTCTCCACATCCACTCTACCAAGGCCTTTCACCATTCGATAGGCTTCAATGAGGTCACCCTTCATTCTTCTGAATTCATGATTCCAGGCCCAGAGCCATCAAACGCTCTTCATATGACAAGCCATTCAATCCTGGAACCATTTTCGCGAACCTTCTTTGAACCCTCTCCAATTTCAGCACATCCTTTCTAAAATAAGGGGCCTAAAACTGATAGCAATACTCTGTAAGGAAACGGTGATGTCAGGCACTGTACTCACTCTTTATCATCCACATCAATAAGTTGAGAAGAGCAGAATCAATTGTTGGAGAAGAAAGGTATCTAGAGAGAGAGAGCTAGAGAGAGAGAGAGAGACAGAGATAGAGAGAAGAGAGAGAGTAAGAGGGAGGGAGTAAGAAAGAGAGAGATGCATTCTGTATTGAGTTGGGTTTATAGCTTAGTAGGGAGGAATGTTGTGTATTTAATATTTTAGTTAATATTTGAGTAATATTTTAAATATTTTGCTTCACTTAAAGTAAAAACAAAGTTAGACATATTATTTCCTACTCTGTTTTATTTATTTTGATTAGTTTTATGTTTTGGAGTTATGAAACATAACACAGTCAAACTAATCACATCTGCCTGCACACGATTCAGACTCGTTGATTCTATGCCTGTTCATGTGTGTTTTCAAATACTTCTTATATTTGCTGTTATATCTGCATCTACCACCTCCTCTAGTAGCACATTCTCCATGTAAAAACACTTGCCACATAAGTACAGACTTTCCTACTCTCACCTTAAACCTATACTCCACTTGTATCATAGCCTCTTATAATTTTATAAACTTCTATCATATCACTCCTCAGCCTGACACACCAGAGAAAACTATTCAAGTTTATCCAAACTCTCTTGTATCTAATACATTCCATTCTAGGCAACACCTGATGAACCTCTTCTGCATCCCCTCCAAAGAGGCCTCACGCTTTCTGCTATAACATGGCCAGAACTGCAGGCAATACTCCAAATGTTGCCAAGCCAGTGTTTTACATTGCTGTATCATGACTTGCTATATTTTGTACTCAGTGCCTTGGCCAATGAAGGTTGGCATGCCATATGCCTCCTTTAACATTCTATACTTGCATTGCTGCTTTCAGGGAACTATGGACTTGTACTCATGAGTGTGCCCATTTAATGTACACTGTCTTCTTTCATTTGAACTCCCAGAATGCAACTTCACATTTATCCAGATTAAACTTCATCTGCCATTTCTCCACCCAAAGCTCCATCTGATTTACTACTTGCAGTACAAACTACCTTTCCTTTCACAACTTTGCCAAATTCCATGTCTTCTTCAAACTCACTAATCAGATCATTGACATTCTCATCTATATATATATATATATATATATATATATATATATATCATACATAAACAGTATCTATAAATATACATATTAATATATATGTTCACTGCTTCTTGTGGAACCACTGTTGACAGATCTCCAGTCAGTCAAACACTGCTTCACCGCCATACTCTGTCATCTATGACCAAGCCAATTTTGTATCCAAGTTACCAGCTCACATGTGCCCCATGTGATTTAATCTTATGAAGGACCTTGCCAAATTATTCACTAGAGTGACAATATCACCTTGCATTTTTACTTCCATCTTACTCCAGTAAGGGCACCCATTGATTGATCTCTGATAACTCAAGTAACTATTCTTCTCCTCTCACCTATGGTCACCAAGTTACTAAATTACAGAGAGTTTCAGTTAGATTTTCACCATCCAGTCAAAACAAAAATGGGGGACTGCTTGATTTTCCTCCTCCCTTACCCAGGACTACCGAGGCTGATAGCATCCCTGTTCCTCGAAGCTCAGCATAGGCCTGGGAGTGATGTGTTTCAGACTTTCCTGTTCAGCATCACTCATGGGACATCATAGAAACAAAGAAACATAGAAGATAGGTGCAGGAGTAGGCCATTCGGCCCTTCAAGCCTGCACTGCCATTCAGTATGATCATGGCTGATCATCCAACTCAGAACCCTGTACCTGCTTTCTCTCCATACCCTCTGATCCCTTTAGCCACAAGGGCCATATCTAACTTCCTCTTAAATATAGCCAATGAACCAGCCTCAACTGTTTCCTGTGGCAGAGAATTCCACAGATTCACCACTCTTTGTGTGAAGAAGTTTTTCCTCATCTCGGTCATAAAAGGCTTCCCCTTTATCCTTAAACTGTGACCCCTCGTTCTGGACTTCCCCAACGTCGGAAACAATCTTCCTGCATCTAGCCTGTCCAATCCCTTTAGAATTTTATACGTTTCAATAAGATCCCCCCTCAATCTTCTAAATTCCAGTGAGTATAAGCCTAGTCGATCCAGTCTTTCTTCATATGAAAGTCCTGCCATCCCAGGAATCAATCTGGTGAACCTTCTCTGTACTCCCTCAATGGCAAGAATGTCTTTCCTCAGATTAGGGGACCAAAACTGCACACAATATTCTAGGTGCGGTCTCACCAAGGCCTTGTACAACTGCAGTAGAACCTCCCTGCTCCTGTACTCAAATCCTTTTGCTATGAATGCCAACATACCATTTGCCTTTTTCACCGCCTGCTGTACCTGCATGCCCACCTTCAATGACTGGTGTACAATGACACCCAGGTCTCGTTGCATCTCCTCTTTTCCTAATCGGCCACTGTTCAGATAATAATCTGTTTTCCTGTTCTTGCAACCTAAGTGGATAACCTCACATTTATCCACATTAAATTGCATCTGCCATGAATTTGCCCACTCACCTAACCTATCCAAGTCACCCTGCATCCTCTTAGCATCCTCCTCACAGCTAACACCGCCGCCCAGCTTCGTGTCATCCGCAAACTTGGAGATGCTGCATTTAATTCCCTCGTCTAAATCATTAATATATATTGTAAACAACTGGGGTCCCAGCACTGAGCCTTGCGGTACCCCACTAGTCACTGCCTGCCATTCTGAAAAGGTCCCGTTTACTCCCACTCTTTGCTTCCTGTCTGCCAACCAATTCTCTATCCACATCAATACCATATCCCCAATACCGTGTGCTTTAAGTTTGCACACTAATCTCCTGTGTGGGACCTTGTCAAAAGCCTTTTGAAAATCTAAATATACCACATCCACTGGCTCTCCCCCATCCACTCTACTAGTTACATCTTCAAAAAATTCTATAAGATTCGTCAGACATGATTTTCCTTTCACAAATCCATGCTGACTTTGTCCGATGATTTCACCTCTTTCCAAATGTGCTGTTATCACATCTTTGATAACTGACTCTAGCATTTTCCCCACCACCGATGTCAGACTAACCGGTCTATAATTCCCTGGTTTCTCTCTCCCTCCTTTTTTAAAAAGTGGGGTTACATTAGACACCCTCCAATCCTCAGGAACTAATCCAGAATTTAAGGAGTTTTGAAAAATTATCACTAATGCATCCACTATTTCTTGGGCTACTTCCTTAAGCACTCTGGGATGCAGACCATCTGGCCCTGGGGATTTATCTGTCTTTAATCCCTTCAATTTACCTAACACCACTTCCCTACTAACATGTATTTCCCTCAGTTCCTCCATCTCACTAGACTCTCGGTCCCTTACTATTTCCGGAAGATTATTTATGTCCTCCTTAGTGAAGACAGAACCAAAGTAGTTATTCAATTGGTCTGCCATGTCTTTGTTCCCTATGATCAGTTCACCTGTTTCTGACTGTAAAGGACCTACATTTGTCTTGACCAATCTTTTTCTTTTCATGTATCTATAAAAGCTTTTACAGTCAGTTTTTATGTTCCCTGCCAGCTTTCTCTCATAATCTATTTTCCCTTTCCTAATTAAGCCCTTTGTCCTCCTCTGCTGGTCTCTGAATTTCTCCCAGTCCTCAGGTGTGCCGCTTTTTTTTGCTAATTTATATGTTTCTTCTTTGGACTTGATACTATCCCAAATTTCCCTTGTCAGCCACGGGTGCACTAACTTCCCTGGTTTATTCTTTTGCCAAACTGGGATGAACAATCGTTGTAGTTCATCCATGCGATCTTTAAATGCTTGCCATTGCATATCCACCGTCAACCCTTTAAGTATCATTTGGCAGTCTATCTTAGCTAATTCACGTCTCATACCTTCAAAGTTACCCTTCTTTAAGTTCAGAACCTTTGTTTCTGAATTAACTATGTCACTCTCCATCTTAATGAAGAATTCCACCATATTATGGTCACTCTTACCCAAGAGGCCTCGCACGACAAGATTGCTAACTAACCCTTCCTCATTGCTCAATACCCAATCTAGAATGTTCTGCCTGTGTAGCCTTTACCTGCGGTGTGGCCAACTCACTGAACGTGCTATTCACGACTTTCTCAGCATCGTGGATGCTCCAGTATGAATCCAATCGCAGCTCCAGACCCTCAATGTGGTCTGCCAGAAGCTGCAGTTGGACACACTAGGTCACAACACATCTTGCATGACTCTGATCAATTCCAACAACAGCCACAACTTTCTCAGTAGGAAGGGGAATACACTACTGAGACTTAGTTCAGGTTTACAATCTCTAAATAAACTTGCTGATCATAGGTACACAAAAGAGCAGTACTCAGTATGGTAGTAATGTATGTTCAAGATAAAACATGGAAAAATTTATTTTCGTCGAACAGATCCATTTTATCCACCACCTGAACAAATAATTCTAATCAGAGCCTGTTCCCACATTTCTTCCATTCTCTTCTTTTTGCTCTAGCAATAATAAACCTTAACCAATCTCCTCAAAAGTCAGAAATAACAAATGTACATCATCTTTCCTAACCCTGAACATATGATTTATGAGAGCATTTTCTTTGTATATGATTGCCATGGAATCTGTGGTCTTCTCTCAGTACAGCACGGCTAGTTGCTGTATTGTGCATAGGTAATAGAACATAATCTTGTGACCTACAGCTCCATAGGAGCAGAATGGCACGGCCTTGTCCCTTTCTTGAGCCATTCTCAAGCCTTCAGCACAAGGCTGGCCGTTAATCAAATTGATTCGTTTTAAATGATTCCCAGAATGTCAGTAACACTGCATAATTGAATTGGATGGAATGACTTGAGCCATCCATCAATTCCAAAATGTGATTGTGTGTCAGATGGGACCTCCATTCAAGGACAATGGCAGCCATCAATTTACACACATCAGGTCTGTGTACCAAGGTATATTTGTCAGCCAGCCTGGGATGTGATTCTCTGCTCCCTGAAAACTCAATATTTAAGCCTTTATGTTGTAACCAATAAGAACAAAATGATAATTTAGTGAAAAACTCAAACTGAATTGAACCTGGATGAGACATCGTCAATTTTTGAACTTGGACCTTGAGCATTACGAAGGAAGCTTAAATCCAATGTCAGATTCTGAATTAAAGGTGGGAGGGCAGGGGAAGTGACGCTGACTTCAAATTATCATCCAATATTTTGTTCAACCATGCACTCCTCCCTCTCTGAATTTGTACACAATGGATGAAAGAAAAGATTGCTTTCACCCACAGCCAAGCCTCTACCACTTCATCTGTTTGAAGAACGTCAGAGCAGACATCTACAGTTTCTTTTCCCATATCTAAGAAGAAGAGGATATGTCAGGGGAATGATTGTCGCCATGTTCAAGAAAAGAAGACAAATCCAATTACAGTTATCACAGAGGTCTCCCTGAGATCTGCCATAGGGAAGGTCATCTGAATGTTCTCCACATTCACCCCTTCCCAGAATCTAAACAACTGCTTCTCAGAACAGTGCAGATTGTATCACCTTGAGGAACAACAGACTAGGTCATCACCATAACACAATTTCAAAAAAAGAAATCCAGAGAGCAGCATCAATTACCCACATTGCCAATTTCAACCTGACTAAGGCCTGTGACTATGTCAGTTGAAAAATCCTGCGGATAACCCTTCAAATTTGGCTGCCCTCCTTCGTTCATGTTGATCCTCTGCCTGCTTCATTGGGGGAGTTTGCCACAGATTTAGCCGGCGGATCCACAACAGTGTAAAGCGGTGACAAGGAGGGCTACATCTTCTTCCCAACATTTTTCTGAACTTTTCTCATTTCAAATGACACATCATCTCCAACAGCAATCCCATTGCAGTGGAGATGATCTACAAAACAATGAGGGAACTATTTAACCTGTCATTTACACTCCAACACCAATGTCACCACAGTCTCTGTCATTGGGCTGCACTATGGAGGCACACATTTGCGTGTGTGATGTTAGGAATTTCAGGTCATCTACAGGAGACATTTCAATCCACCTTATCAGATTGGGTAGATCACATTATTTGTATGCTCAACGCCAGACTTCCTAAATTGGTACACAGCAAAATTACTAGTTGGACAGAGGAGGTTATTCAGTGACGTTCTCAAAGCCTCCTTGGAAATATACCATATCCATACCCACTCATGGAATTTCTGGCATATTTGAAATGGAGAGGTAACATTTGGGATAGCACCAATAATCGTAAGTTCCTTCAGTGGGAGCACTCAGAAGCTTTACAAAAATCGTGAAAGCAATGTACCATCTCCCTACTTACTCACCCACTTGCTATGTCAAGGACCTCATGCCACCTAGGGCAGAGACTGTGGGTCCCACACCGACCACAATAGCCATCTCAAAAGCTGGAGGTCTGAAGTGAAAGCAAGCCATTCTTGACCCTAAGGGATGACCTATCTGGAAGAAAGCTTTACCTCTAGCAGCTGGAAGGACAAGAGTGGGCGTTCAACTGGGGAATGTCCTCATCTCCTCAGGACAAAAGGAGGCAGCTGAGTTCATTAAGTAAAGTAAATGGAAGGACAGAGGGCCCATTGACTAGAGTCTGACTGTTGCAATCAAGATTCAGAATCACAAATTTTAATAATGCAATGTTTCTGCTGCTGAAATAATGTTCAGCATGAGTTAAAAGTTAAAGTTTGTCCCGAGCCTTATAGCCTCATCAGGCTGGTGCTTATGTCAGTTTCCATGGCGTGAAGTGACTATGAGACTCCCCCTCAGGAGGGACACCAGTCTATTGCGAGGTTAACCCCCAAGCATTTTGCTGGTAACCATTTTCAGCTGGGTGGACTGGACTGGTGTGTGGTTAAGTGCCTCGCTCAAGGACACAACTCGTTGCCTCAGCTGGGGCTTGAACTCATGCCCTTCAGATTGCTAGTCCAATGCCATCGCGTGCCACACTTCAGCATGAAGCGAGTTGCAATTTTTCCTCCTCCTTCCACCTTCAGTTGGGAGCTCCCTTCAGGGTGGAAACATTTATAATGGGAATTGGGAACTCAGGCAGGAAGCCATGATTTGCTAGACTGAACCGTGCTTCAGTGCAAAGTAGGTTTAGCTCTACAGAGAGTCAGAAATGCATTGGAACTATTTTTATTTCAATGCTCAGAGGTGTGAGCATTTGAGTTGCCTTTCAGTTCTAAATACTGTCTCATGTAGAGTGGTTGATAGCTGCTTCATAGATGGGAGTTGTGCATTACTTGTGTGCTCCAGGGTACTTTGTGCTTGCAGTACCAGTAGAGTTGTTTGTAATTCTAAGAAATACAAGGCTTATCTATTTTAGCACAAGGTAAATCTTGGGAAAATGTGCACCACTCAGACAGTTGCTGATTTCATTCAGCCAATTGTCTACAATTTGAGTACAACTTTGGGAAAGTGAGTAGCTACAGATGGACCACGGCAGAGGGAGAGGGAGGCACACACAGAGAAGCAGATGAATTATTTATAAGTACCACTGCAAGGATATCATAATGGACAATTCTCCTCACAACCAGCTGTTCCCACACTTCTATTATGCTACACAAAGACAGCTGTCTACAGACTGTCAGACTGCTGTAACCAACATAAGGCACAGAAAATAAAACAGGAGACACTGGTTAATGGATAAAAACCGTTTTTACAACAGTCAGTATACAATTCATTTCTTAATGGAAGAGGCAGTTTGATCAGCCACATCAAATCTAGATTTGTGACAATGGGTACTCTGTGTAAACCCCCAAAGAATCCAAATTTATCTCACAGAGGCAGTTGAAAAATTGTTTATCCTCAGAGGATACACATAAAAATCTAGAGAATGTATTAGAAAAAATCTGTTTGTGTCTACATAATGCATAGCCCACAAATTTGAGCCTTATTTGTAATGTTAGTGTACATTTCCTTGGGAAGTCCTTTTCATCCAGAGAATGGACCAGGCACTTCCAGCATGTATCAGTTACTTAACGGAAGATATTGGGTCAAAAGGTCACTCATTTCAACCTGTGCTCAACTGGCCACACAGTTCATAAAGAGGTACCTCACAATGAAAGCCCAAATAATTTAAAGTCACCCCAGGACATTAAATTTGCTGTTTGAAAATCATTCAGGATCAGAATTAGGTTTAATATCACCAGCAATGGTTGTGAAATTCGTTGACTTTGTGGCAGCAGTACAATGCAATACATACCGTAATACACCACCTTCTCAAGGGCAACTAGGGGTGGGTAATAAATGCTGGCTTAGCTGGCAATGCCCACATCCCATAAATGAATTTAAAAAATAGAAAAAAACTGAATTACAGTAAGTATATAAAATTAAATAAGTAGTGCAAAAATAGAAATAAAAAAAAGTAGAATGGTAGCGTTCATGGGTTTAACGTCCTTTAAGAAATCAAATGGCAGAGGGGAAGAATGTGTTCCTGAATCACTGAGTGTGTCTCTTTAGGCTTTTGTATCTCCTTCCTGAAGACAGCAATGAGCACAAGGCCTCGGTGATGGAGGTCCTTAATGATGGATGCTGACTTTTTGAGACATTGCTCCTTGAAGATGTCCTTTATACAACAGAGGCTAGTACTCATGATGGAGCTGACTAAGTTCACTACTCTCTGCAGCTTACCTTGATCCAGTGCAGTTGCCCCCACACCCCCATAATGCAGCCAGTTAGTGATTTTTTATCTCTATGATCCTGTGCTGGGTAGCCTCAGTGAAGGAGTCTTCTTTAAACTGTTAAGTGCAATTTGCTGATTGCTGACTCATCACTGCTGAAAGGCTCTGGACTATCTTTGACCACTGGGCACAACAGGCGAGCTCCATACTTGATGGGGGAGTGCTTCCCCTGGGAAACCTGTGAGGTTTTATTTCCTTCCCCCAAATATTTCCTTTTCTTTTCCATTTTCAACTGCACTTTCCCTTGACCTCATCTGTATGGCAGCCTGTCCAGCAAGTAGGATTATATGTAGAACACACAGTTTGTCTTTTACGATTAAATATGGAGACCCACCCACAATAATGCACTTTACTGAAGGATGTCCCAGTTTCATGATTTTTTTGGAGATATATGACATCGAATTTGTAAAACTACACAATTAGTGTATCAAAAAGAGGTAGAATTGAGTTTCTCAACATCCGGTTTAAAAATAAACATGGCATGAACTGCTTGCCACACTATTAGTGTCTGTTATAAAAATCTGTTGGTTGCTCCCCAAACAAAAATGACACCCCAGCCAAAGTTTGATCATGTTGAAGGAAGATTAACTTAGATCATTGGAGCAAATTAGACCACTCAGACCACCAAGTCTGCTCTGCCATTCTATTTTTTTATTCTCTCTCTCAACCCTATTCTCATGCTTACCACTGATAACCTTTGACCCCCTGTCTAACCAAAAACCTATCAACCTCTGATTTAAATATATCCAATGACTTGGCCTGCACAGCCTATGGCAATGAATTTCACTGATTTACCACCTTTTGGCTAAATAAATTCCTTCTCATCTCTGTTCTAATTGAGCATCCCTCTATTCTGAGGCTGTGCCCTCTGGTCCTAGACTCACCCACTATAGGAAACATCCTCTCTGCATCCATTCTATCTAGGCCTCTCAATGTTCGATAAGTTTCAATGAGATTCCCCCCCCCCCCCCACTTTCTTCTAAACTCTGGTGAGTTCAGTCCTAGAGCCATCAAACACTTTTCTAAATGCTCTCCTTCTCTTTCTCTCTTTATTAAAGTACATTTCAATATCATCCATTCTATATGACATGCCACTTGGTTGACAACTGCAAATTTTGTTGACATGTGCTTATGTTTCAATTCATTAAGATTATCAGCTAGTAATGACTTCCTTACCAAGATAATGTCCACCTGGTCTCTCTTGCTCTTGTTGTATTTGGCCAGTTTGGGTATTTTCCTTCTCGTTGCTAGGTCATTTCTGTCCAGATTTAGTAACTTGGTCACCTTATCTTGGATGAAATGCTTAAAAAAATTTTCAAGGTCAACAAAAGAATTAGCCCTTAAGGAAACATCTCTACCTCAAAGGAAAGTGGCATTTCAGTTGGGTTGCTCTGAATTGGTGTGGAGGCAGTACTCTCTTAACATTTAGATATCAGGACAGGTGCCACGGTAGCTTGGGGCATTCCGGAGTTCGGAGTTCAATTCCAGCACCATCTGTGAGGAGTCTGTATGCCCTCCCTGTGGAAAGCCTGGGTTTTCCCGGGTGCTCCGGTTTCCTCAGTTCTAAGATGTACCGGGTAGGTGAATTGGTCATTGTAAATTGTCCCATGATTTGATGAGGGTTAATTGGGTTTGTCGGAGTTGCTGAGCTGGCATGGCTCAAAGGGCTGGGAGGACCTACTCTGCACTGTATCACTAAATAAAATAAATAAAAAAACACTTTAATCACCAACAAACGAATCAATTAAATGGGATTGACAGAGGTAGGTAGCTAATGGTCTGTATGGGACTAGCAGGCCCCCTCTCTCCCATCAAATATGTGGGTGGCCAGTTGAGTCCTGTGGTCAAGGATAATCCCGAGACCCTCAGCAGTGACGGGTCAGCAATCAACAAATTTCACTTAACCATTTAAAGAAGATTCCTTGGCAGAGGAGCGGGTGAGGAGGGTCAAGAGGGGGATGAAGAGGGGTCAAGGAAAGGGCAAGGAGGGGTTGAGGAATGGGTGAAGAGTGGGTGAGGATGAGGAGAGGGTGAAAGAATGCAGCCTTTCACATCCTCAGACATTTCATAGCCCGCAAATATTTGCAACCAATCATAAGAATTTGTTTTTAATGGATAGCTGGCATTTACCGTCACTTCAGTTTTGTCCTCTTTATTGAAAGCATGACCAGAGTAGAATAAAGCCTGAGGCCTGGCTTTCATCCATGGATCTAGTTTGTTTTTTGGCTCCTTTTTTAAGGCATTTTGAAAAATTTCAGAAGTCAAATCAAAAATAGCCTATGTAAAGAAAAATAGGGATAAAATCAAATGTAATCAACAAAAATTCTGCATATTTTATATTATTGTAGGGTTAAAGATCTTGGAGAGAACTGAGTCCCAATTACATTCCTCCACAAGTATCCTAGCTGCTGAAATCATGGTCCTCCCAGTTTAGTGTCATGACCTTGAGCTTATGAAACAACTTCCTTGGGTGTTTTCATTTTGCAGTGGCAGAAGGAACCTAACAGACTTCCTTGAGATTTCTGCAGTCAGTCTTTCCATCTTAGTTACTGAGCTCCACTTTAACACCAATTAGGTCATGTTCAGGTGCTTGACTGCTTA
This sequence comes from Hemitrygon akajei, assembly GCF_048418815.1. Lineage (NCBI taxonomy): Eukaryota > Metazoa > Chordata > Chondrichthyes > Myliobatiformes > Dasyatidae > Hemitrygon > Hemitrygon akajei. The sequence continues at coordinate 184,192,160 of NC_133130.1, forward strand.
GAATTAGACTCTGGCCAGATTAAAGTCCACCTCTAGTTCCTTCTCAATTTTTGGATTCACTTGCGAGGGGAGAAAGCTTCCGTTTAACATTTCACCAAGAAGATGGATTTTCTTACCCTAGGAACTGCATTGGAAAGAAACACCCTAAATATTGCACTCAAGTCTCCGGAGTGGAATGTATATCCGCATCTAAGAGCAAGTGTGCCCTCATTGGGCCTGCTTGATATGGTCACCAACCCCATATTGATATTTATTTCTAAGAAGGGAAATGGCATAAGATTTATCTCTTCAGAAGCTACAACTGAAATGTCTCCTCAATCAGTTGTAGCTTCTGATCCAACAGAAACTTCTGTCCATGGGTTTTGGTGCCCAGGAAGGACTGTAGTCCCTTCAGCTTTCTAATATCTATATCTGGGCTGTTTCCAGATATCCCTGCATTGTGCACCATTTTCAATATGCAAAGAACAGTAAATCTAAATCGAATTGAAGGACATTGACAATAGAAATAATCTATTATCATGTCCTAGTGCAAGAATCACAGTCACATGGATTACAATCAAGTGAGGGGTGGAAAATTATTAGATTTAATATCAGCCAATCAAGGACAGCCAAAGAAATAATGACAAGAAAATTTGATGTATCCAACCTGCCAGCTGAGGTAATAAACATTGGTTGAAAAACAAGGGAGAATTCTTCTACTTTTTCTTGAAATGACACAGTGAATTTTTTTCATGTCCACCTGAGGACGAGGGATGAGTCTGTAATATTTCATTTAAAACCCAGCATCTCTGATACACAACAATCCTTCAGGACTACACAGGGAGTGACAGCTTATCTTGTGTGCTCAGATCCTAGGAGTAGGGTTTGAATTCTCCTGGATCTTAAAATGGGAGCAGAAGCATGAGCTCAAACCTAAAATTATGCAATGACATGGTTTAGCATGTCATATTACTCCAGTGAACAATGTTACATGCATTTTGGTTTTACAGTCAAAGGAAAGGTTGTAGCCACCTGTGTAGAAATGCAGGGGAAAAAAGTTCAAGGACCTAATTAGCAGGCTTATTTATACGTAATACGTAGCTGTTATAAAGTGAAGTCAGGTAACTATTCCAAACCACCTACTTCCCACAAAACAACTAATCTGTTGTAAGTTAGTCTCATTTCGGAAAATATGCTGCTGGTCAGGAAACAGGGAATGTCCTGGGGTGCTAGAGATCTTTTATGCCAACCTTTGAAGGCAGAAAGGATCTCACTTGGTGCAGGTCCATGCAGAAACAAAGTATTGTTCAGAATGTAAATGCATACAACATAGTGGAAGCCATTTGTTCCATTGTGCCTTTGACAATTCTTTATAGAGGGTAATAAACTGGATTGACTCCAACTTTCTTTCCTATAGCTCAGCAAATTTTTCCTACAAGGGAATTCATTCAGTGCTCTTTGGAAGTTACTGTTAAATGTGTGATCTGTGATGAACTGAGAAAGAGGCTATGGGCCTACTCAGGCTGCTCTGGGCTCAGGGTCTACAGACTCCATTTTGTCTGAATGTTGTTGCTTGCATGATTTGTGTTTTGTTTTTCTCTCTCCCTCTCTGCACTTTGGGTGTTTGTCTTTTTTTAATATTTGTGTTCTTTCGGGTTTCTTGCTTTGTGGCTGCTGTGAACAGATAAATCTCAAGGTTGTATAATTTATACATACTTTGATAATAAATGTACTTTGAATCTGCTTCCAGTTACTGTCCTTTGATGAATTGCATTCCAGTTCATAGATTGTTGTGCAAATTTCCCTTTTCTTGTGTGGTTCATCTACTGTTCTGAAACATTTATTTTTATTTATATAAATTGTCTCAGTACTCACAGTCAAACACCCCACTGCAGGCTGAGAATGAAGAATTAGTTTTGCTTCAGTATTTCCTGTATGTTTCCTCTTGATTCTTTTGTATTCTTTTGTGGCTTCATCTATGAATTCTGTGATTAAGTAATTGATCATATTTTCCATGGTTTCTTTGTAGCTGCCTTTCTTTGCAATTCTAACTTTATCTTGGAGCTGCATTAAGTCTATTCTAAGAAAGCCAGTCATTTCTTTATAGGATCTGTCAAGATCTCTCTGCCTTGGAAGAGTCTGGGAGTTTTGCTGAGTCAACTCGGCAGAATGTCGCTTGATTTGACATTGGCTGAGTTTCTTTTGGGTGCTGTGATATTCCTGGTCTCTAATGCTGGTCACTTCGCCCAAAGTTCCTCCTACAAGATATTGTGTGAGAAATCCTTTAGTGTCATTCAATGACTGCTCACTGCCTTTTCCGACAAGCTGCTGTTCAGCCCAAGAACGGATTAAACCTTCTGAATTTAAGTTATCCTCCAAGTGAGATTTTGGCTCCATATCAGCATCCAGCAAATGTTCAGAATCTGCAAATGATTCTACTGCCTTTGCGCACTCCAGAATTACGCGTTCCAGCTCAAGATCATTGTTAATATTCCAATGTGCCTCTGCCTGGTTGCTTTGGTCCAAAATAGGGTTTTTGTCTTTTTTCTGGGAAGCAATTACCCTCTCTTTCACCTTCATCTCAAATTCTGTTTCAGAAGACTGAGCTCGCATCAAATAGTCATCGGCATCTTGCTGGTTTAGAATAGGTGACCCCTCAGAGAATGAGTCTTCACTGTCAGTGACATCAAATATATCCCAGTGGTGGAAAATGTCTTCTGGAGTGATAGGGATGTCACATTTCTTTGTGTATTCCTTGTACTTCAGCTCACAGAAGGCTCCATCATGTTGTGCTTTTGGTTTATCCAGTTCTGCAGCAACCCAATAATCCTGACCAAATGATGTGTGTCCTTCAAATTTTAGGGAATCAGCCTTTTTAATATCTACCAACTCTTTGTCTCTGACAGTAGAGCAACTTAAAGGCTCAACTATTTGTTGCCTCATTTCAGGTAGGAGGACTCTTAAGGGCTCTAATAAAAGATTATTTCCATGAAACTCTGTTAAGTTTTCCTTGACTCTACTTGATCTGAGGGGATATTTGTATTTCTCTGTAACATTACTTTTCCTTTCTTCCACTATTTTTTCAATAGGGGGAGGAGGGTGAGTGAATTCATCAGTGTTCACCCCATTGCTTTTATTATGCACAGATGATTCATATATGGAAGAGTTGTTGGCAGATGATGGTGAGAAATCTTTAATTTGAACAATGCTACTATCTCTTGATGGAGAAGGAAGCTCTTTGCTCGGAAGTATTATAATTTCTTCAGGCAGTGCAGGAAATTCTTCAGTTTCAAATGAGATAGTACATTCAGTAGGAGATGAAGAAACGTCAGCTTCATGCACCATTAATTCATCGACTGGAGAGCTCATCTCCTTCGTATTAAGCGGATTGTCTCCCTCAGCTGGTGATGGAAGCTCCTCATTTATGAATGAGATTTCTTCTACAGGAGGAATCCATCTCATCTGAGCTGATGTGTCAATGAGTGGAATGGCCAAGACCTCCATTTCAGAACTGGATTTTAAAACTGGTAATAAATCTTGCTGTCTGTGTAATACCCCTTCTGCATTCAAGAGAGGCAATTCAACACTTTCAGATGCAAAGCCTTCAGCTAGAGATGCCTGATCTTTGCTACACGATGTCACTTCTTCAACTACTTCACTTCCTAATGAATTTTCTTCTTGAGGTAAAGGTGGAAGTATTTCATTTGTACCTTGTACAGATGATTGCACTTCCCTTTTGCAAAACAAGTCTTTTTCCATGCCTTCTGACTTATTATCAGTGCTGGGAAAGTCGTCATTGAATACAAGGAAGCTTGCAGGGGAAATAACTTCTGCAGTCCAGGAGTCTCTAGCAGCAGTCTGCTGACAGTGTGTCAAATCTGCATCCTCTTTCACTGAACAGTATCTGTTTACTAAAGGAAGAACTGAAGCTTGTTCACAGATATTAGCAGTCCTGCTTGGGGGTGATTCAGCAGCTATCCCTTCCTGACCACCAGTCTCATTTGTCAGTCTGTTTGCTCTTAACTCCAACGCAGGCTGTTGGTTAGAGGAAGGTGTAAAACCAGAGATATTTGCCAAAAAAACATGGGATCCAAATCCATTTTCTTTGAAGCCTTTTGCATTTATGACAATAGTGCTTGATTGAGTCAAGTCAAATTCCTCCCCGTGATGTGCTTTCAGCTTGGTATTGCTACTCACATAATCCTCACAAGTGTTTTGTGAAGAATGATCTGCTGCCCTAGTAGAAAAACTGCTCCAAAAATCATCTGAGTGCAACTCGAGTCGCCTTTGAAACAACGACTCCTCTTGTTTTGATGAAGATAGGCTTGCATTTTGTTTAGGAGAAGAGTTTGTGGTCAGCAGGCTATTGCTGCTTTTGGTTCTATTAAAAGCTGAAGAATCAGGCCTATTGTATTGTAGAATCTCTTCCTTGGAGTTTGGGGATGGACCTGATTTATCAGTAGTAACATCCAAATGGCCAGACCATTCCGGGAAGACAGACAATGTAAAAGTTCCTGGATGGGTCCCTTCACTCTGCATCTCTTCAACAAGATGGGATAGAGGAGATAACTGGGTGTTAGGGACATGCGATGCCTTTTCATCAAACTCAGAACTGCCAGCTGAGGTTAGGTCCTCTGCTCCAGCTGTCTCTTGTGGTTTCACTGCCTTTGCAACATCTTTAGCCTTTTCATCTGGAATGACAATGAGATTACAATAATGTCATGTTCAACATCTGTACTTACATAACTTGCTACATTCAGGGGCAAATCATCCACCTGAATATGTCTAAATAATAGTCAGAAAGTACAACACAGCAGTGTTCTTGCCTTAAGCTATCAGACTATTTTCTAAACGGGGAGCAAATTCAGAAATCAGAGTTGCAAAGGCAGTTGGGAGTCCCAGTGCAGGATTCCTTAAAGGTTAACTTGCAGGTTGAGTTGGTAGCAGGGTACAAGAAGGCTGCCATGGTACTTTGTACTATCTATGACCAAATGGTTCAAGCAGGCTGCTTGTGCTGAAAATTCTATCGTCTCTGTAATTCTATGCACGGTGATCAACATTTTCATTAAAAATAGCAAACAACATAAAAATAACAGTAGTTATAGACCTGGGTCTGGCTGTCAACAACAGAGGGCTTGTACTCAAAGAATACCTCAGGAAAAGCAGCCTGGAAAGATTTTAAAGATTTTTATGCACTGATTTCCCCAGTTCCATTGTTACCCTGAACGCACAACTTCAGAAGGTAGGAGGGGCATTAAGGTGCAGTGCACCAATCAGACAGGTTTATTGGAAGATTGAAGAAATCTCACAGGCTGTAAAGATTTGAGATCTGCTTAATTCCTAAAGCAGAAACTAGAATGAAGAATTATAATTCATATTTGAAATCATTGTATGGAGATGAACTGAACACCGAGAGAGCCACTTGAAAATGTGATCAAATATCAAACTATAAACAGAGGGGATATACCCCGATTCTGGTTAATAAGGGATTCAGTTTTTAAATTTTAGTCTGAGTGACTGAGACTCCACAATTGTAATACTTGATTTTCAAGGCCAGAGAGGTTGTTCTGCATAATTATAATATGAGACACAATTGCAAACTCAGTTGTTCAGGGTGAAACTTTAACTGTGGTTATGGCAAGAAAAGTGCATGATGAGTTGGAAATTCCTGTCAAGTGACTGACTTTGAGCAAAATGTTGTTGAAGTGGATTCCATTAATAAACTGGCCATCACAAATTTCCAGATTTCTGTGTTTAACCGCATACTGATGATGCCAGAAGCTGCCATTAGATTAAATCAGTTATGGTAATGAGCTTCAACATCAAAAAATTTACAAATTCCAGCCTATTATACATCCCCTACCTTGCTCTGAAGGCCATCCTTGTGACTGAAGTGCCATAGCATCTTGTTTGGCTGAATGCTGAAGGAGGTTGGATCTAGGTGGAAGCAAAAATTCTGTCATTAATTACGATTCCCATTTAAGAACATAGAACAGTACAGCACAGTACAGACCCTTCGGCCCACAATGTTGTGCCAACCCTCAAACCCTGCCTCCCATATAACCCCCTACCTTAAATTCCTCCATATACCTGTCTAGTAGTCTCTTAAACTTCACTAGTGTATCTGCCTCCACCACTGACTCAGGCAGTGCATTCCATGCACCAACCACTCTCTGAGTGAAAAACCTTCCTCTAATATCCCTCTTGAACTTCCCTCCCCTTACCTTAAAGCCATGTCCTCTTTTACTGAGCAGTGGTGCCCTGGAGAAGAGGCGCTGGCTATCCACTCTGTCTATTCCTCTTAATATCTTGTACACCTCTATCATGTCTCCTCTCATCCTCCTTCTCTCCAAAGTGTAAAACCCTAGCTCCCTTAATCTATGATCATAATCCATACTCTCTAAACCAGGCAGCATCCTGGTAAATCTCCTCCGTACCCTTTCCAATGCTTCCACATCCTTCCTATACTGAAGCAACCAGAACTGGACACAGTACTCCAAATGTGGCCTAACTAGAGTTTTATAGAGCTGCTTCATTACATCGCATCTCTTAAACTCTATCCCTTGACTTATGAAAGCTAACACCCCATAAGCTTTCTTAACTACCCTATCAACCTGTGAGGCAACTTTCAGGGATCTGTGGACATGTACCCCCAGATCCCTCTGCTCCTCCACACTACCAAGTATCCTGCCATTTACTTTGTACTCTGCCTTGGAGTTTGTCCTTCCAAAGTGTTCCACCTCACACTTCTCCGGGTTGAACTCCATCTGCCACTTCTCAGTCCACTTCTGCATCCTATCAATGTCTCTCTGCAATCTGTGACAATCCTCTACACTATCTACAACACCACCAACCTTTGTGTCGTCTGAAAACTTGCCAACCCACCCTTTTAACCCCACATCCAGGTCGTTAATAAAAATCACAAAAAGTAGAGGTCCCAGAACAGATCCTTGTGGGACACCACTAGTCACAACCCTCCAATCTGAATGTACTCCCTCCACCACGACCCTCTGCCTTCTGCAGGCAAGCCAATTCTGAATCCACCTGGCCAAACTTCCCTGGATCCCATGCCTTCTGACTTTCTGAATAAGCCTACCGTGTGGAACCTTGTCAAATGCCTTACTAAAATCCATGTAGATCACATCCACTGCACTACCCCCATCTATATGCCTGGTCACCACCTCAAAGAACTCTATCAGGCTTGTTAGGCACGATCTGCCCTTCACAAAGCCATGCTGACTGTCCCTGATCAGACCATGATTCTCTAAATGCCCATCCTATCTCTAAGAATCTTTTCCAATAGCTTTCCCACCACAGACGTAAGGCTCACTGGTCTATAATTAACTGGACTATCCCTGCTACCTTTTTTGAACAAGGGGATAACATTCGCCTCCCTCCAATCCTCCGGTACCATTCCCGTGGACAATGAGGACTTAAAGATCCTAGCCAGAGGTTCAGCAATCTCTTCCCTTGCCTCGTGGAGCAGCCTGGGGAATATTCCGTCAGGCCCCGGGGACTTATCTATCCTAATGTATTTTAACAACTCCAACACCTCCTCTCCCTTAATATCAACATGCTCCAGAACATCAACCTCACTCATATTGTCCTCACCACCATCAAGTTCCCTCTCAGTAGTGAATACTGAAGAGAAGTATTCATTGAGGACCTCGCTCACTTCCACAGCCTCCAGGCACATCTTCCTACTTTTATCTCTAATCGGTCCTACCTTCACTCCTGTCATCCTTTTGTTCTTCACATAATTGAAGAATGCCTTGGGGTTTTCCTTTACCCTACTCGCCAAGGCCTTCTCATGACCCCTTCTTGCTCTTCTCAGCCCCTTCTTAAGCTCCTTTCTTGCTACCCTATATTCCTCAATAGACCCATCTGATCCTTGCTTCCTAAACCTCATGTATGCTGCCTTCTTCCACCTGACTAAATTTTCCACTTCACTTGTCACCCATGGTTCCTTCACCCTACCATTCTTTATCTTCCTCACTGGGACAAACTTATCCCTAACATCCTGCAAGAGATCCTTAAACATCGACCACATGTCCATAGTACATTTCCCTGCAAAAACATCATCCCAAATCACACCAGCAAGTTCTAGTCTTATAGCCTCATAATTTGTTTTTCCCCAATTAAAAATTTTCCTATCCTTTCTGATTCTATCCTTTTCCATGATAATGCTAAAGGTCAGGGAGTGGTGATCACTGTCCCCCAGATGCTCACCCACTGACAGATCTGTGACCTGACCCAGTTCGTTACCGAATACCAGATCTAGTATGGCATTCCCCCTAGTCGGTCTGTTAACATACTGTGACAGGAATCCATCCTGGACACACTTAACAAACTTTGCCCCATCTAAACACTTGGAACTAATCAAGTGCCAATCAATATTAGGGAAGTTAAAGTCACCCATGATAACAACCCTGTTATTTTTGCACCTTTCCAAAATCTGCCTCCCAATCTGCTCCTCGGTATCTCTGCTGCTACCAGGGGGCCTATAGAATACCCCCAGTAGAGTAACTGCTCCCTTCCTGTTCCTGACTTCCACCCATACTGACTCAAAAGAGGATCCTGCTACATTACCCACCCTTTCTGCAGCTGTAATAGTATCCCTGACCAGTAATGCCACTCCTCCTCCCCTTCCCCCCCCCCATCCCTTTTAAAGCACTGAAATCCAGGAATATTGAGAATCCATTCCTGCCCTGGTACCAGCCAAGTCTCCGTAATGGCTACTACATCATAATTCCTTGTATGTATCCAAGCTCTCAGTTCATCACCTTTGTTCCTGATGCTTCTTGCATTGAAGTACACACACTTTAGCCCTTCTACCTTACTACCTTTATACCCTTTATTCTGCTGCTCTTTCCTCAAAGCCTCTCTATATGTTAGATCTGGCTTTACTCCATGCACTTCTTTCACTGTTCTATCGCTCCGGGTCCCATCCCCTTTGCAGATTAGTTTAAACCCTCCCAAAACATGCTAGCAAACCTACCAGCAAGGATATTGCTCCCCCTTGAGTTCAGGTGCAACCCATCCAATCTGTACAGGTCCCACCTTCCTCAGAAGAGATCCCAATGGTCCAAAAATCTAAAACCCTGCCCCTTGATTAACTCCTCAGCCACGCATTCAACTGCCATCTCCTCCAACTCTTACCATCACTATCACGTAGTACTGGCAGCAATCCTGAGAACGCCACCCTTGAGGTCCAGTTCTTCAGCCTTCTGCCTAGTTCCCGAAACTCACACTTCAGGACCTCATCCCTCTTCCTGCCTATGTCATTGGTACCAACATGTATCACGACTTCTGGTTGCTTTCCTTCTTGTACCAGGATGTCATGCACCCGGTCAGAGACATCCCGGATCCTGGCACCCAGGAGGCAACAAACCATGCGGGTTTCCTTCTCACGTCCACAAAATGTCCTGTCTGCTCCCCTGACTATAGAGTCTCCAATGACGACAGCTCTCCTCTTCTCCGTCCCATTCTTCTGCACCACAGGGTCAGACTCAGTGCCAGAGGCCCTGCCACCGTGGCTCACACCTGGTCGGTCGTCCTCACCAACAGCATCCAGGACGGTAAACTTATTATTTAGGGGAATGGCTACAGGGGTGCTCTGCACTACCTGTCTACTCTCCTTCGCTTCCCCCTCCCCCCGACTGTCACCCAACGACCTGCTTCCTGCAGCCTAGGTGTGACTACCTCCCTGTAGCTCTCATCTGTGACTGCCTCATTCTCCCTTATGAGTCGAAGGTCATCCAGCTGCTGCTCCAGATTCCTCACACGGTCTTCCAGATTGCCCAGCCGCAAGCACTTCTGGCAGATGTGACTCTGTGGGAGAGGGGAGTTCCCCCAAGACTGCCACATCTCACAGGAGAGGCACATCACCATCTCAGGAGTCATTGTAAAGACTAACTGGGAACAAACTCGTCCTTCGCCTGTTCTCGTCAAAGCCTCTCGAGTCAAAGCTTCAAATCTCCACTCCTTCACTGGCCCACTCACTCACCGGCCGCTTTCCACGATACTATTTATCCTCGATACTAGCTCAGATTCATTTATATTATGTTCTAGGACAGAGATGTGCAGAGGAAGCTAAATTTTGTGCCTCTCAGAGGGATGTGCGTACTAGCCTCCTTAACATTATGAAATATTTAACCCTCGCTGATCCATAATGTGACATTATATATTCTTTGAGTGATCATTGGGAGTGAAGTGGCATGGATGAAGGTGACCTGTATCTGGTTGCCCACATTGCAATCCTCGTGGCAGCTTGTTTGAATTTCTTTTTTCTCTTTCTTTTGCTCACTTTGCCTTCCTTTTATCTACCTTGCTCATTTTCTTTTTGTCCTTGCTCATTTTCTGTACTCACCCTTTTCTGCCTCCTTTTGACTCCTACCAGCAAATTGCTTATCATTTTACAGGCAGGAACAACTACATGCTTAGAGCAGTCTTAATGGGCTCAATGGTCTAATTATGGTCCCGTGTATAAAAACAAGAACAGTCAGGATGGGAAACAGTTTCTTCCTTCAGGCCATTAGGCTTCTGAACTCCCTTCTGCATCACATTCAGAGTGTCACTGGTTAATCTGTTCTGTACCTTACAATATTTAATTTATACACTTTAGTTTATTTAAGTGTAGTCCATCAGTAGTATTCATCGTTAGTTTCAGAAGTTATTGTGTGGTATGTGTGTTACATATACTACTGTGCTTTACATCTTGGTTTGGAGAAAAGTCTCATTTGAGGTTATCCATGTATATAGTTAAATAAACAATAAACTTGACTTCACAAACAAAAGAAAATCTGCAGATGCTATAAATCCAAGGAACACACACAAACTGCTGGAAGAAATCAGCAGGCAGGCAACATCAATGGAAAAGAGTACAGTCGACATTTCAGGCCATCAGGAGTGGAAAGAAAGATGAGGAGTCAGTGTAAGAAAGTAGGGGGAGGGGAGGAAGAACACAAGGTGATAGGTGAAGCGGGGGGGGTAAGTAATGGGAAGTTGATTGGTGAAAGAGATAAAGGGCTGGAGAAGGGGGAATCTGATAGGAGAGGACTTGACTTCTGTCTTATCCACATGGGACAACAGCAGAGGATTATAACATTCCTGATGTTAATGAAGTTAAAGGTTTCCACTTTTGGAGTGTGTTAACCATGTACATAATACACACAACATATGTTCGAAAGTTTTTGGTAGGAAGCATTTAGCTACACCCTATGTATGATACTAATTTGATCCATTTATCACAATTTGTGGCTTTTCTAGTAGACAATCGAGGGATAGCAAGCTACAACAGGAGGCCCAAATGATTTCTGCCCCCACCCCCCAGTTTTTTTTCTCCCCCAAGGCAAGGATTTAGACAATAAAGCCACAGTTGCTGCAGTAACCGGTAACATTGACCCCCAAAGCCAACTTCAGTTTCAGCACTCATTCCAAATGCAATAACTGTCCATTTACAGGTCAGATTTCAACATCAGCAATGGATAAAATATGACAAGAAAATTAGGAATGCCTGTCGCATATTGAAGGTCACAATCTACACTCAGTGGCTACTTTATCTGGTACAGGAGTGGAGCCCAGTGTGGTCTTCTGCTGCAGTAGTCCATCCACTTCAAGGTTTGACATGCTGTGCATTCAGAGATGCTTTTCTGCACATCACTGCTGTAATGCATTGTTATTGGAGTTACTGTCGCCTTGCTGTCAGCTTGAACCAATCTGGCCATTCTCCTCTGGACTCTCTCATTAACAAGGTATTTTGCCCACAGAGCTGCCGCTCATTGGATGTTTCTCGTTTCTTGTACTGATCTCCGTAAACACTGGAGACTGCTGTATGTGAAAATCTCAGGAGATGAGCAGTTTCTGAGATCACATTTCTTCCCCATTCTGATGTTTGGTTTGAACAACAACTGAACCTCTTGAGCATGCTTTTATGCATTGTGGTGCCGACACATGCTTAACTGATTAGAAATTTGCGTCAATGTGCAGTCATACCACTGTGCCTAATAAAGTGGCCACTGAGTGTACTTGCAAGGTTCCAGACATTTCCTATCATCTCTGTACCTGTGTGGCCGAGGAAAAGCAGCAGGGGTCTTAATTTGAGGCTTTAGAACTTGGTTGACATCAGTGTCCAAAATCAATTCGGCTTGTGTTTTACTGATAAAGGCATCATATGCCTGCAATACAAACAGCAGAAATGTAACAGTGCCTAACTCTGGGCTAGTGATGAAACACGGGCTTCAAAGAACAACTTCATAACAAACAAGTAACTCGGTTATCTGGCATTTTAACCAAATCTCACTCTGAATCTGTGTGTCTCTTGAACATTTTCCATAATCTTTCAATTACTAATACAAAGTTATTCTTATCAATTGATTATTTTTGTTTTAATACAGTGGCTTCCTTTTTTCTTACGATTTATACTTCTTATCCAAAGTTCTAAAAAATTCAGAGTCTCCAATGCAACCTCCAATCTGCATGTATCCAAATAACAAAAAAAATTAATTGGGTAGATTTCTCATTGAAATGTACTATATGTTGAAAAGACTAGAAAGGGTGGATGTGGAGAGGATGTTTCCTATGGTGGGGGTATCCAGAACCAGAGGGCATAGATTCATAATTGAGGGGTGACCTTTTAGAATAGAGGTAAGGAGGATTTTTTTTAGCCAGAGAGTAGTGAATCTGTGGAATGGTCTGCCACAGACTGTGTGGGAGGACAAATCCATGCATACATATAGTTAAGGTGGAAGTTGATTGTTTCCTGATGGGTCAGGGCATCAAAGGATATGTCGAGAAGGCAGGTCTATGCAGTTGAGTGGAATGGGATCAGCCATGGTGGAATGGCAGAGAAGACTAGATGGGTTGAATGGCTTAATTCTGTTCTTATGCTCTTATGGTCTACGCTTCGGATGTCTTGAGGAAGTCAACAGTGGTATATTTATTTGTCAATGTAGAAAGAAGTTCCTGCATTTTTTTGTCTTCTTCATAAATTTCAGATATCAGAGAGCATTTTACAGGGACCAAAGATTTCTTTTGGAGGTGGTGTCACTATGATAATGTAGGAAACTTGGGAACCAAATCAACAAGAGCAAATTCTCACACACCAATATCAATTAGCTTTCCAGTGTGCCTCAAAAAATCTACTGCTCCTCTTCGACTTATGATCAGGGACTTTTGTAAAATCCATTTTCGGCCTTAGCTTATACCTCATCTGAGGGAAGACATCTTTCATATTGCAGCACAAATGCACTGGTGTTATCACACAATGCGTGTGTGAGTGGGATTTATAGCCAATGCACTTTAGATTATTGGAGACAGGAGTGTTATCCACTGCTACTGACATAAATGCAACAGCATTCTTTCAATGATAAGGGTCATTGACAATAAGTTGTTCTCATTTGATGTATGCAACAAACCTCCAGCTGCTTGCACAGTTCAGCTTCCTCCATCTTTAACTTCTCCCTCTGCCGTCTCCTTTGCTCACTCTGTATGCTGCCCAGCTTCACCCTGGGGCTTGCCAGCTCATGTCTCAGTGGGGAGGTGTGGGGTTCTCCATCTGTTGACGCTGCACCCATCTCTGTAATGGAAAATATTTCTGTTTCACCACAAGGCTGACACACAGCCCCATCTTATCAGCTGTTGTGGGAATGGGTAACGGTATCTGGAACTTGCTGTACAACCAGTCACTATTTTAAAACAATTGGCCACATATTGCAGCCCAACACTGACCAAGGCAAATATGACAACATAGAATGAGCTATTTTAATAGTATAGCTGTATTAAATTTTAGCCATGACTTATTATTTTAAAATGTGTGCTTTTCATTATTTTAAAATCTACAGTCCTTTTCTCTGCACAGATTTTGATAAGGATAAATAATTGGATATCAATCCTGAGAAATGGGAGTTTATATAGGATACAAATCAGATACAGTCATCTTGACAAAAGCAACAGATCTCCCAACACTTCCCAGCAGTTAAATTAACATAATCTCAGTCGTTAAAGCAATAGACAGATTCTCTTCTTACCTCTGAGGAGAAAAGCTTTTCCTGATTGAATCTTGCCTGCTTTCATCATTAACTTTTCAGAAGGTTCAAAAACTGTACAGATTGGTTTCAAAGTTTCAGCTGGTTTCTGCAATGGAGAAATACAGATATTAAGGAGGCATCAGTTAACCACAAACTTTGAAGCATAAAGTTGAATTCTACAGGAATAGATTGGTCAGAAGGTATGGTACACCTCAGCCGTACTTTAAACCCAAGAGACTTGACGTTGTTAATCCTAGGTTATGAAGTAGGTCATTCCAGGGTAGTCTGTATGGGGGGTAATCTGCTAAGATTGGAGCTCTCAATAATGGATCCGATTGTTAGATCACTGTCTTCTATCTATTTCCAAGGGGTGCATTCTGAGAGCCATCAAACACAAACCTCTAATTAGTGAAGTATTCTCTACATTGACAGACATTCATAATCCCTGAGGACAGCCAAAAGCATCAATGGAAACAGCCAGAAGACAACAGGCTCCTTTTGGTCATTGACAAATTGTTACAGCTTCGGTTTTACCATTCTCAGCCAATCAGGCACACACTTACATCGATAATCTTAACAAAAGCAACATCTTTAGATGTTAGATAGGGCTGATGCAAAACTTTTCAAAAGAAAAAGAGGATACTGCATCAAAACTACTCAATTCTCAAAAGGCTTTCCTGGCTAGACATGCGGGGGATCTTTCCCATGGCTGACGATGCAACAAGCAAGGTGCATGGTTTCGGAATAAGAGGTAGAGTATTTAAGACTGAGATAAAGAGAAATTTCTTCACTCAGACTGTGGTAAACTTTAAGATGATCTATCCAAGATGTCCGTGGTAGCTAAGTCATTGTCTTCATTTAATTCAGAGATTGATAGACTTCTGGATATGAAGGGATGTGAGGAGAGTACAAAAATAGTAGAGGTAGAAAAACAACCAATATCATCATGAATGCTGGAGCAGGCTTGATGAAGCATTGGGCTACTACTGTTCCTATTTCCTTTGATCTTTTGCTTTATTATATTTGTTGATAATATTATTACTTCATTTTGTAATACTGTAAAATTAAAGTACCCACTAACCTGCAAGTTTAAGTTTCAGTAGAAATGTTAATCCCCAACTCTCAACTAAGCAAGTCCCTAGATACTGCCTGAACTGTTAAACTTACATGATCCTCAGTCCATATTTCACAAGAAGGAGAATGGTTTTAACTTGGATAATCAAGAAGCAGAATTAAAATAGGTAGATTTAAGAAACAGCATACAACAGAAAACGTGAGTCAGTGGCAACATAGAGCATAGCATAAATCAAGAAGATAGAGGTGCATGTAACATGTGTAATACAATTACCACGGTGGCCTCATATACTGTAGACTCAACAAACCAAATTACCAGAAGTAGCAAAGACGACAAATTCATCATGTATAAGAAGTAGTGTTCCAGATCTATATGTTGAGGAACTAACAAAGAAATGGCATATTATGGATCGAGTGTTATGCAATTAGAAAATGCTATTTAATAATCTATAAATCATCTGCCATTTATAACCTTTATGGGTCTTTAAGGACGAGTCATCAAAATATGATAACACCTTATTTCAAATCAAAATGATTTTATTCAATCTGAAACCAAGGTCTTCAATCATAACTACAACCTAGAATGGCAATAGTTGATGGAGAAACTACTTTGAAATGTATTATAGAGTACAAAAATCCAACAGGAAAAGTGATCTAGCCGGCTAATAAGTTAAAGGCAGTGTTACATCAAAATAAAAGCCTTATAATATTGTCAAAAAGATCAGTAAAGATAAGCAAGCATGCAGAAAATTTCAGAATTCAACAAACAATATCAAAGAAGTTGACAAAAGGAAGGAAGAATGGGAGACCTGTGGCAAGGTACAAAAGCAGAGATTTATCTTCTATAAATATATAAAAACTAAATGATTAGCAGTAGTTGTCATGGGTCCCTTATAGTCCGAGGCATGATAAATTACATCAGAGAGCAAGAAAGCAGCAGAGAAATTAATTAAATTCTTTGCATTTGTCTTCAAAAGCAGCACAGAAAATCTCCTGTAAATAGTGATCAATAACAGATCCAAAATGAATGTGAAAATGTGAAATTAGAATTTAAAAAGTAATAGAAAAATAAAGGGATTGAATTCTGATCAAACTTCTCACCTAATGGAACATTGTGAAAGAAGTGGCTATGAAAATAATGGATCTTCCAAATTTCCATTCATTCTATAATCATTTATGATTAAAACAAAAATGCCCACACCCCACCATTAGGAAAAGAGAGAGAGAGAGAGAGAGAGAGAGAGAGAAAACAGTGAACTTAATCTGACAATGTCCAATCCTTGGATTAATTTGGTGAACCATCACTCCAATCGCTCTAGAGTACGTATCTCTTTGCTTGGTAGGAAGAGCAGAGATGTACACAATATTCCAGATGCAGTTTCATGAGGAGCCATAAAGGAACAGGAAACATCAGCCTGCTGGGCTGACAAAGGCATGGTTGAGGAGGGGAATGAGGATGGTGAAATACAGCAAAATAGCTTCCGCACTGCCACTCAATGGGAAAAAGTCTTGCTGCATTTTATTGTTAAAAATTATCCATGACCAACAAGACCACTTAGTTCGGACTGAAGTTAAAACTTTATCTTAAAGTTGGGAGCAGAATTGTGTAAAGAACAGTCTTTACACAATGAAGAATATCAGCTACCAGTATGTGAACATCCAGGAATGAAAGGGTTAATGTATGGGAGGGGGTTGGGGCAGAGGGTGGTTTTGATAACTCTGGGTTGAGTTTAGAATAAATAGATCTCATTGAAACTATCATATATTTAAAGGCTGACATAGAGTTGAGGTGGAGAGGATGGTTCCTTTAGTGTGGAAGTCCAGGACCAGTGGGCACAGTCTCAGGATACAAGGACATCCCATTAAAACAGCGATGAGGAAGAATTTCTGAAGCCAGAGTGGTGATTCTGTGGAATTCATTGCCACAGACAACTGCGAAGGCCAAGTCATTGGGTATATTTGAAGCAGAGGTTGAATGGTTCTTGATTCATAAATGCATCAAAGGTTATGAGGAGAAGGCAGGAGAATGGGGTTGAGGGGGGGAAATAAATCAGCCATGATGGAATGGCAGAGCAGACTCGATGGGCTGAATGGCCTAGTTCTGCTGGTCTTGCAAACACTAATATTATTCTTACCACAGTCTGCTGCCCTCTATTTAGTTCATCCAAAGAAAAGTCTGCAGCCAATGTCATCATTTTGTTGATCTCAAGGTGCTTGCTTGATTCTGGGTCGCTGGAATATTCTACAGCATTCCTGTTATCTAATTTAGATGAGAGAAAGATGCAAGAAGGGTAATATCCCATGCCATAACACACAGATACAGGAGATCACAGTAATAGGGTCAGGCATGTTTACAGTGCCAACATTGGCTGGAGAACTCCTCAATTCGTGAAAGTGTAACTTGTATTTATGCACAAATTTCAATCACCTCAACAGTAAGTGTGTTTACTATTGTAGAAAATGCAACAATTAACTTGTAGTAAGATGATCTATTTTTACTGATTGTAAGGGATTTAAAAACACAAATCACTAAAGTACCCAAGGAGATATACATTAGAAAAGTGAAGTTCATTTTAGGGGCACAGAACTAAAAATCAGGGAAGTCACCTACAAATTGGCTATATCACACCTGGAGACCTGCGAACACTTTTTGCCTCTGCACCCGGATGCCTCTGATGTGAAATCTCAAATGAGACGTACAGGAACAAGATAGATTGGCTGGTTGAGTGGTGTTGCAATAATACCCTTGGACTCAAAGCCATCACCACCAAGGAATTGATTGTGGACTTCAGGAACGGGATGTCAGGAGGATATCCACCAGTCCTTATTCAGGGATCAGTGATGGAAAGGTTGAGCAGCTTTAAGCTCCTGGATGTCAACATCTCAGAGCATCTATCCTGGGCTAAAGGTGTTGATGCAATAACGTACAAGGCACACCAGCAGAGCTATGTCACCAGGTGCTTGATGAGATTTGGTATGTCACCAAAGCACCTTGCAAAGTTCTACAGATTTTCAGTGGGGAGCATTCTTGCTGGTTGCATCACAGCTAGCCTAGTATGAAGTCTCCAATGCATAAGAGGCTGCAGGGGGTTAGAGACTCAACCATCATGGGCCTCTCCCCACCATCGAGGACATCTTCAAGAGGCAGAGCCTCAAGAAAGCTGCATCCATTATTAAAGACTCTCAGCATCTGGGACATGCCCTCTTCATGTTAGTACCCTCAGGGAGAAAGTACAGGAGTCTGAAGACACATACTCAACATTTTAAAAATAGTTCCCCCCCCCCCCACTATCAGATCTCTGAATGGGCAATGAACCCATGAACTCTACCTCATTATTCATCTTTTGCACTATTTATTTTTGTAACTTAAAATAATTTTTGATTTGCCACAAAACAGCAAATTTCATGACATTTGTCAGTGATAAAAAACCAGTTTCAGTTTCTGTCTATTGCAATACCCTACTGTCATTGACTCCTGCTTTTAAGTGCTTACACCTATCTTGGAGTTAGTCCGTATCTTTGTCAAATACTGAGTTTTGAAAGGTAATGATCCCCGAATTAACCTCAACAAGAAGCCAGCCAACAATCCCAGTGATAAGATGTCATTGAATAGGGCCCCTAATGCACAATGTGAAAACATGCCAAAGCATATTGTTGCCGACTAAACCCATAATAGCTGGCAGGAATTGGCAAGTTCTCAAGTCTCTTTGAAGGTTCAGTAGTAATTAGTTTTGATTTATTAATGCGACACTCCCATGCAGAGTATTAAAACCCTCATCTGTTTATGATACTTATTGAAAGTATCATCAAGCTCTCTGACTAATTCCATGGGATCCACTGTTTACCCCACTTCCTTTCAACACTTAGCCCAATCTTTTCCTGTTAGGGAAGGAAAAATTTCATTTTGAATCCCGACATGCTTTTGCCCTGGTATCAGCCAAGGCTCATTGGGGGAACACTCCCAACACTGTCAGAACTTTAAACTCATGCTTTACTCCAGGGACATTTGGGAGAGGCTGAGTCTGCCCTTCCTAATGAATACAACTGAACCGATTTGTTATATTTGAAGAGCAGAAGAGTTTATCTGAGCCAGTATTTATCCTTTAACCAGCATCACAGGGAAAGATGATTTTATCCTACACTTATAATATTAGAGACCACTCAGCCCATCATCCATGTTGACTCCCAGAGGAGTAATCACATCAGTCCCATTCCTTCCCTACTAACTTCCATTGAAAATACCAGCACATCTTTGGGATACGGATAGAAACTGGAACCCCCACTGAAAACACACACAATCACAGAACAAACTTGTAAGCTACACACAGACAGCACTCAAGAACAGAATCATACTTCTTACCTGGAGCAAAGAGGCAGCAGTACTAACTGTTGTTCCACTGTGTTGCTACTGTCACAAACTATCTGTTGCAGTATCCATATTACAGACGGTGACAGAAGCTTAAAGTAAACTTACTGGTTTAATAGAGCATCAGAACTTCTTAAGGTTGTAAAATTAACAACGCAGAAGCAACTAGCTATTTCTGAGTGACATTAGCAGCCTCCTCGCCAATCAGGTGCAGATTTATGCTGCAGACTGTGCTCATTATCAGTTGATTTGTGCTACAACCCTCTCACAGTCTTGCATTCTATCTGCTGGCACTCTTGTTCACGCTGATGATTTTGCTCAACATTTTTTGGGGAGTTCTGTAAGCACAGGACTGGACTGCAATTTGGTAAACTGGTTTGCTATTGTCACATGTACTGAAGTAGAATGGAAAACCTGTCTTGCATACCGTCCATATAGAACAGCTCATCACAATGGTGCAGCATTGAGATAGTACATGGTAAAATAATACCAAATGCAGAATAAAGTCAAATAAACGCTTCTTGGGCTTCCAACCAGGTACAGATATTAATTATAACTAATGATTTGATGACAGACTGCCATCTTCATCAGGGATGATGCCCAGGCCATGTCCAGTCCGGTGGTATTTATATCCCTCTAGTCCATCCCACCTGATTGGTTAGTCCTCATCCAATCAGGTTTCTGCTCTCCCACCTTGTTTACAGTCGAATTCCAGTTCTTACTTAGAGCGAGACCTTCATCTTTGTTAAAATTCTTTTCCTCTAGTTTTATTTCAATGGCTTCCTTTACCAGGTGATCCCAAAAGCCACTGGCGTGGCACAGTAGTTTCGTGCTGTCGAAGTCAGTCCTATGGCCATTATGAATGCAGTGTTCTGTTATCGCTGATTTCTCTGGGTGACCCAAATGGATACACCTCCTGTGCTCCTTGATGCGGGTTTCTACCGTGTGTCCCAGCTGGCCACTATACGTTGCTCTGCATTCACAGGGAATCCTGTAAACACTAGCTGACCCAAGTCCCAGGGTCATCTTTGACCTACATAAACTATGATTTGAGTTTCCTTATGAGTTTGTGGATGGTATTAATCCAGTATTTCTTCAGGATCCTGGCGATCCTTCCAGGAACCTTGGAAAAATAGGGAAAACAGGGGTAGCGATAGGTTCCTCCTCATTGTTAGGTTTCCTGGCTTTTCCGTCGGCTTGACTGAATGCACAACGTTTCCTCAGAACAACTACAAGGTGAAGGAAATCAATTGAGTGGATACCTTCTTCAAGGAGCACAGAAGGTGCATTCCTTTTGGTTACCTGGAGAAACTGGCAGTAGCAGAACATTTGCAATGGCCATAGGATTGACTTTGAAAGCACAAAACTACTGTACTTATTCAAACAAGAGGACACGAGTTGAGAGTTAGGGGGCAAAAGTTTAAGGGTAGCACGAGGGGGAATTTCTTTACTCAGAGAGTGGTAGCTGTGTGGAACGAGCTTCCAGTAGAAGTGGTAGAGGCAGGTTTGGTATTGTCATTTAAAGTAAAATTGGATAGGTATATGGACAGGAAAGGAATGGGGGGTTATGGGCTGAGTGTGGGCCACTGGGACTAGGTGAGTGTAAGCATTGGCATGGACTAGAGGGGCCGAGATGGCCTGTTTCCGTGCTGTAATTGTTATATGGTTACTGCACCAATGGCTTTTGAGACCACCTGATAAAGGAAGCCACTGAAATGAAACTACAAGGGAAAAATTTTGACAAAAATGAAGGCCTTGCTCTAAGTAAGAACTGGAATTCACTTGCTAACAAGGTGGGAGAGCGGAAACCTGATTGGATGAGGTCAAACCAATCAGGAGGGATGGACTACAGGGTTATATATACCACTGGACTAGACATGTCCAGACATCATCCCTGATGAAGATGGCAGAGTTTGTCAACAAAACGTCAGTACAGGGATACCTGTACCCATCTGGCAGCCCGAGGAGAGAGTTTATTCATCACATATGCCAGGGAAGCACTAGATCCGTTTTCAGAATAAATTGTTACAAGTACAGGTAAGGTACACTGGCAGACATCAAGGTGCAGGATCAGAGCAAGGTAGACTGAGAGGTAAAGAATGCATTTTATTGTACTAGGGAAAAATTCAATAGTCCTAAAATAGCGGGATTAGGAGCAAAAGGAGATATCCAGATGCATGTTGTTACGAATGTGCCACAACTCTGAGGGGCCGAAGGGTACAAAGTAGCCCCCTCCTTTTCGAGAATCACAAGATTGCTATTAATTCGGATCTGGGACCCAGGAAATGAGAGAGAGACGTTCAGAATACACAGGTTTGGAATGTGTCCTGGCCCCAGAAAGGCAGAACCATTGATAACGGCCATTGTCTCTTGGAGACGGAATTGTGTATTGAATACTGTACTATTCATTGAAGCCCTCAGGGAATGACCAGAGTGGGCTGGTTGAGGGATTGCATCATCCCAACCTGATTGACATCTGAGACCCCGTGAGTAAGGATAAAAGAGGGTCTGGGGAACAACCCCTTTAGACGCACCAGGAGAAACGTATGAGACCGGTGGGGGCTTGTGTGTGTCCATCCTTGCCTGGATGACAAGTCTTCCACGGAACGGCCTTGCTAAAGGACGAATACGGATCAAGATCGGATAAAGGAAAGCTGGCAAGTTTCTAAAAATCTGTCTCTCTCTCCAACCAAAAAGCTGCAGCCTGAATGAACTGAGTGACTTTTATATTTCCATCGGACAATACATTATCCCCTAGACGACGACAGAGCTATTTCTTATTGATTATTATTATACCCGCACTTTTAGATCTAGTATTGACGACGTATAGTATCTGTATGTTTGCATTGATATTATTTTTGTGTATTTTTACCAATAAGTACTGTTAAAAATAGTACCATCAGACTTCAACGGACCTCTCTATCTTTGCTGGTAAGTGACCCAGTTACGGGGTTCGTAACAATGTCTGGAAAGTTCATGTAAACTTACCATTTAGCATTTCAGCATTTAAATCAGACTGGACCCAATACGAACAAAACAGAGCAAAGCTACCTTGACAGAGTATGAGAACCCCTGCAAAGCTGGGGTCATGGAGGCCAATTGATCTCAAAGACATCACGTGGATAGTTGTGCCCATCACACAGCCAGTGGAGGCAACTTTTGGCAAGTGACAGCCATCACGATGTGGGAAAGAATCCAGACTGACCAAGGAAGAAAGGGGAAGCATCTGGGAACAAGTAACACTGGGTGGTCTGTGCAGGGTCAGGATGGGGCTGGAGATCTGAGCTCACACAGTTGAGGAGACCAAAGGTTTCTTCCTGAGATGTGGGGGCAGGACTCCTGCTTCAGCAGGCTGACAAGGCAAAATTATAAAACTCCCCTGGGTTCCTCAGGCCCCTGTGGATGTCGTCAACAGCACACTATTAAAATAACAATTCCATATGGCCACATTCTAAGCGCTTTTGACTGGACAAGAACGTAGGCATCCAATTTATACAGTAAGGTCCCACCAACAACACAATAAATTTCAGATCATCAGCTTGCAATGACGTTAATTGAAGGATAAATGTTAGCATGGTCACAAGAAATAACTCCCCTGTTCTTCATATGAAGCAATACTATATTTTGCTTCCACCTATGGGGTAGTAAATGGTCACCCGATTAACTTCTCAGCTGATGGTTGGCACCTTGGATGCTGCAACATTCCTTCAGTACTCCAGCTTACACTTGGGATGTGAAGTGCTGATCATACTGCTCCTCGGTTTCCTACCTAATCAAAAGCCTACTCCTATCCAGGAGGAACAGTATAAGGGAAAGGCTAATACAGAGGACAGAATTTTCCAGAAAATAAATTTTAAATATACAGTACAAGAAGTGGTGGATTTAATTTGTGTTTAAGACAGCATAATGTGCTTGGAAGTATAAGGAGTGAGTTTTAAACTAATACTATTTACAGTATGCAAGATTTGGAAGCTGCAGTGCAACTACCACCACCTCTACAATTTCCCACTAAAATCAGCTTTAAGGCCTTTCATACCTGGAGAGTGATTCATTAACCCAGACCATTTTTAATGTAGTTGTGATTATGCTTACAAATTATAAAGCACATAATTAAATTCTCCCATTTTTACATAATCAGTTCAGGAACAGGGGCAATGTCTCTCCATTAATGGCCAATTGGGTTTGGAGTTGTGGGAGCACAAGAGACTCCAGATACTGGAATCTGAAATAAAATACAGCTGCTGGAGGAACTCAGCAGCGTCCAAGGAGGAAATGAGACTCTTCATCTGGGCCAGGTGAAGGATCTTGTCCCAAATCTTTGGCTGCTGTCCACTTCTCTCCATTGGTGCTCCATTTTCCAATGAGCTTCCCCGGTATTGTGTGTTGCTCTTGGAGTTGTGAGTGGTGGGCAGTGAAAAGCTGACATTATCTTACAGGAAACGTCAGAAAATGAAGAGGATAAAGATCATGCTTAACCCTCTCACACACACACTTCCTGCAAGCCAGTTACTGGGCTACAACCACAAGCACCAGGCTGGTGACAGAAGGATCAACGTGTGATGTGAGAAGCAGAAGAGAGGAGCTGGCAAGTGATTAAAAATAGAAACCCAACAAAATAATACAGCTGAAGAGTACCTGTCTCTGTGGAAGGGCCCCATATGCTCAGAACCTGCTCCCTGACCTGAGGACCCCAGGTGGCCAAAGTCTCCGTCCCAGTCCTGTGAACAACAGGTTCCTCTGTGTCTGAAGAGGGCTTCCATGCCAGCACACTCACGGTCTGTTTCTGCGGCCTGAAGACCTGGTCCTCAGTTTTAGGAAGGAACCTATTAAATGCAAAAGGATACATGCATCCTCAACTCAGTCAAACAATGAATCCACAGAGCAGCTGTAGAAAAAGCACAGGTGGCCAAAAGCACACTGACAACACGCTTTCAGAGTCGCTGCCCCTTCAGCTACCGAAGATGTGCAACAGCTTTCTTGTGGTTCAAAAGCAAAAGAATTCAATTAAAGACGTTATTAATAACACTTTTTTGGACTAAATTGTGGTAAACTATCATGGTAAACAGTGGAGAGGCAAGTGAGGGCAAAGTGGACTCAAGAGATGTGCCCTGCTGGTGTGCTGCAAAATCAACACACTTGGAACTGGAGCTGTGCTGGTTGGAGTGGGCAATTCGGAGGGGAGAAGGCAGGACGAAGGAGTTACAGTGCCCGTCCAACTTACCCAGATGTGAGTGTGGATCGCTCTGAGCGCCAAGCCAATTTGGTGATGCCGAGAACGGCTTCTTTGGCAGAGAAATCCAGGTCCAAAGTGAAACGCTGTGTGGCGTGTTCTAGGCCCGAAGTGATTCGCCATGGCAAGGCCCGAGTCCTAATGCGAGCTATAATACACTGTTTGGACAATCTAAATGCCAACCGAGATGGACTGTAAAGGCAAGGGTGTCAGGAATCAGGCGAGGTTGGATCGCTTTAAGCGCTTAACCAATTTGGAGAGGTTGAGAATGGCTTCTTCAGAAGTGAAATCTAGGCCTGGAATGATTCGCCACAGCGGGGCCCGGTTCCTCGTGTAAGGTTTGGACAAAATAAACACCCGCCCAGAGAGTCTAGTGTCTTCTCTCTCCATGATGCTCAGTCTATGAGATGCCCCTGGCTGCTGTGGTTTGTGTCTGTGAACTATGCAGTAATTTACCCCACTAATACGATGAACTAAATACTGAGGCTTTGGGTCTACTCCGATCTGCTCCGGGGATTCAGATCTAAGGACTCAGTTTGGTCCAGAATGCTGTTGTTACTCTTTGCTTCTGTTGTTTGCATAATTTGTTTTGGGTTTTTTTCCTCTTTCTCTGTGGGCACTGCGGAGTTGGCCTTATTTTTTTTTTAATTGGGTTCTTTCGGGTTCCTTGCTTTATGATTGCCTGTTAAGCAAACAGATCTCAAGGTCGTATGATCTATACATTTTTTGATAATAAATGCACTTTGAAACTTTGAGTCTTTGTATTGTTGATTTCCCTCAACTCCTCTCAGATCAAGGAGACACCATGGTCTTCAGCCCCAGCACTCTGTACCTGGTTTCATTTCATTACTGTTTTGCAACTCAAATGGAGCAGGGTAAGGGCTGCTGCCTACTGGAATGGGAAATAGAAGGGAAAAGCCCACAGATGGGACAGGGGAAGGGGTGGTATCCATTGTGGTGGGCCAGGCTAGGGGCTGCTGCCCACTGAAATGGGATAGGAAAGGGTTGGTGCCCATTACAATGGGGGAGAGGAAGGGGAGGAGCCTGTATGATAGGGCAAAGGAAAGGTAGTGCCTGGTTTGCACGATATTACCAGCTATGAGTGCAGTCCCACCACCATCAGTTTACATCAGCAGCCCAGACTGAACACAGTTCTGGCCTGAGCAAACAATACCACCAGCCAATACGGAAAAAGAAGTGAAGGGCATTGTTGTCATGTGATTTCCTTTCCATTTTAGGATTACAAAAACAACCATTTCGCCCCTCCAGCCTGCACTCAAATTGATTATGGCTGACCAATATGCTATTCCCTCATCTCTTCCTCCACATTGGCATCTGGCCACCTTCCCTAGGCCCAATGGAACTGCTGTATCTGTTTCAGGTTGAAAATCTAGTGATCAGCTTTCTCTACATCTCTGTGTAAGGGTCTAAGGTGCCTTTTTCTAACCTTGCTGTGTTCTGCCACTGCAGGGCTCAACGGCAGTCATTGGCAGAGTAGCTCACCGTTCATCCAGTTTTCTGTGCACTTCCTTCAGTCGCTCCGTGGCTGAGCTCCCTTCACTCTCGGAGAGTGGCCGAGGGGACGAGCAGCCCACATCTGGGTCAGGCAGGGGACTGGCCATCTGTGTGGATTCACTGTCAGCAGCTGGAGGTGATGAGGTGTCCTGCTCCCCTGAAAACTGAATAGGACACTGGGAGTAGAGTAGAAATGGACCAGGGTATTCAGCCACTATGCCAGTGCACAGGGCTGCACGGGGGCCAGAGTCTTAAGAACATGAGAAATAGGACCAGGATTAGGTCATTCGGCCTATCAAGCCTGCTCCACCATTCAATAAGGACTGATCTGGCTGTGGACTCAGCTCCACATACCTTCCCTCTCTTCAAATCCTTAATTCCCCTACTGTGCAAAAATCTATCTGTGTCGTAAATATATTTAATAATGTAGCCCCTGCTGCTTCCCTGGGCAGAGAATACGACAGATTCACTGCTCTCTGGGAAAAGCAGTTTCTCCTCACCTCCATTCTGAATCAATTTCACTGAATCTTGAGGCTATGTCCCCTAGTTCTAGTCTCATTTGCTAGTGAAACCAACTTTCTTGCCTCTGCCTCAGGGGTTCCCAACCTTTCTTATGCCATGGGCCCCTCCCATTAACTGAGGGGTCTGTGGACCCCAGGCTGAGAGCCCCTGCTCTATCTTATCTATCCTTTTCATAATTTTATAACATACCATCTCATTCTTCTGAATTCCAACAAACCGCATAGTTGCTCCTTCTAGAATCAGCTCATGAGCAACAAATGAGCAACAACCACACATCTGACTTGCTTATTAGTTATTGTTTCAGACCCAATTTCCCTAACACTTGGCTCTACTGAAGGTGTTGCCCTTCGAGTCATGGAACATAGGAATCTACAGCACCTTTGAGACCCTTCGGCCCACTATGTCGTGCTAACCATGTAACCTACTCTAGAAACTGGCTAGAATTACCCTACATGGTCGGCACAACATTGTGGGCCAAAGGGCCTGTAATGTGCTGCAGATTTCTATGGTCTATGGTCTACTGCATAACGCTCCATTTTTCTAAACTCCACATACCTATCTAAGAGTCTCTTAAAAGACTCTATTGTATCCGCTTCTACCACTGTCGCTTGGCAGTGCATTCACACACATCCACCACTCTCTGTGAAAAACCTACTCCTTGTACCTACTTCCAAGCATCTTAAAACTGTGCTCTCTCGTGTTAGCCATTTCAGGCCTGGGAAAAAGCCTCAGGCTATTCACACGATCAATGCCTCTCATCATCTTATACACCTCTGTCAGGTCACCTCTCATCCTCCATTGCTCCAAAGAGAAAAGGCAGAGTTCATTCAACCTATTCTCACAAGGCATGCTCTCCAATCCAGGCAACTTCCTTGTAAATCTCCTCTGCACTCTTTCCATAGTATCCACATCCTTCCTGTAGTGAGGTGACCAGAACTGAGCACAGTACTCCAAGTGGGGTCTAACTAAGGTCTTTTATATTGACCATTCTCTGGCATATTCACTGCATTGAGATGTTCCCTGGGCAAACTGGTCCAACACTATCAGCTCAGCTTGTGTTCATATGCTTGAATAGTCCAACCTAATGTGAACCTGCACCAGTGTCACTTCAAGTGAGGCGTGTGAGGGGGCAAGTGCTGTATTACTGGAATGATCAGTGTCAACAGTCTTGGTTGGTGGCAACTTTTTTTCCCCAGACCAGGGTAACTCAGTGCTGGAAATAACTGGGCAACTTCCTGATGAACTGGAGAATGGTGCAGTCACTTGGGACCCGCTGGAAAGTGTTGCAACACATGATCCTCGTTCATGTCACTCTCCCATCTTGCTATTAATTATCTGGCTTGAGAACAGCGTAATGAGGTGAAATAATGCAAGGTGATTGTTAGGACAGTGAGACAATTATAACAAACAATGGGAAACGAGGGAGAACCCCACAGCTCAAGGCAACAGCAGCTGAAACATGGCCACCATTGGCAAAAAAAACTGTAAAACAGAAAATGGTCAAGGGACAGAAATGAAAGGAGCACAAAGCTCATGGAGGTTGTCGGGGAGGAGATGGGTATAGAAAGGGGATGGGGTAGCATTTCCAAAGGGGGGGGAAGGTAGGTGAGGATCAATGATGGAAAGGTCCAGTTGTAAGCTGGGGTGGGGGCTCCAGGGGGTTGTTTGAGCAGAAGGTGATTGAGGCTGTAAGGTGGGGACAACAGGAGGCTGGAGGGAGTAACTGCTTACCCAGGGGAATGTGGCAGACTTGCCCAGCTGCCACTGCAGGTGTGCTGTTGATTGATGAATCCGAAAGATCTCTTGCTGCTGCTTCAGGAGGAGCTTCCTCTCCTGGTGCGCAACCCGGCAGGCATTCCGGAGGTGCCGGATCTCTGCCTAGAAATGGGGATGGGTAGGTTAAACCCCAGCAGGTAGGCAGCTAACCAATTAGACTTCAATCCTGTCACCAAAGCTGAGCAGACGCAAGACATTCAATCTCCTCAGTTCCAGGAAAGCAATTTAGATCTTTCATTTTCGTGGTGCTTTTTAATCATTTCAAGACAAGCCAACACACTTTAGCTTGTGAAATGTCTTTGAATAGCTTTCACTTGTGTGTGGTGTCAAAATAATAGCAGGCATCTGGTTCTCCACAAGCAACAATGTGATAATGACCAAGTTATCAGCTTACTGATTGCAAGGCGAGAAAGTAGAGAAGGTGATAGAGGGAGACACAAAGAAAACTGCAGATGCTGTGGTCAAAGCAACACGTACAACAGGTCGGGCAGCATCTGTGGAAACGAGCAGTCAATGTTTCGGGCTGAGACCCTTTGTCAGGGAGAAATCCCCACTTTTCTCTCCAAATCACATCGTAACATTTTTTGGCCCCATTTCAAAGAGAATAGGCATAGGCTCTGTATAATTGACTCATCCAGACCTCTGCGCCTCTGACACAGCAGCATCTCCCCAGCATCACAGCTTCGGAAGCCACCACGATCTGACTCAAAAGGCAAAAACACAACCCAACAAGTCATGGTTAATAGCAAGTGCTACTTTAGCATCACCAGTAGTTACTGTTCAGAGTTTTGCTGTCGGTTAGGACTCGGAGTGATTGTTCTAGTACTAAAAGTACAGGCTGAGTTCTATTGGCAATTTCCTATCATGATCTGCCAGTGAAGCCTATACAGAGTTCTAATGTGCACAGCATCTTGCTGTCTTAGATCTCATGGTGGAATGGATAGCAACAGTATCCACAAATCCATTCATATGGATGAGGGCTATACAGATGCAAACAAAAAAAGCAAGAATCAGGCAGAGATTGGACCAGAAATCCTTACAAAGGATTGTGAGAACAGCTGAGAGAATCATAGGGGTTTCCCTACCATCTAGCCTACCATTCCCTACCAAAAGTAACATTAGCAAATTTGCAGATGACACAAAGCTGGGTGGCAGTGTGAAATGTCAGGAGGATGTTATGAGAATGCAGGGTGACTTGGACAGGTTGGGTGAGTGGGCAAATGTATGGCAGATGCAGTTTAATGTGGATAAATGTGAGGTTATCCACTTTGGTGGCAAGAACAGGAAGGCACATTACTATCTAAATGGAGTCAAGTTAGGAAAAGGGGAAGTACAACGAGATCTAGGTGTTCTTGTACATCAGTCAATGAAAGCAAGCATGTAGGTACAGCAGGCAGTGAAGAAAGCTAATGGCATGCTGGCTTTTATAACAAGAGGAATTGAGTATAGGAGTAAAGAGGTCCTTCTGCAGCTGTACAGGGCCCTGGTGAGACCCCACCTGGAGTACTGTGTGCAGTTTTGGTCTCCAAATTTGAGGAAGGACATTCTTGCTATTGAGGGAGTGCAGCGTAGGTTCACAAGGTTAATTCCCGGAATGGCGGGACTGTCATATTTTGAAAGATTGGAGCGACTGGGCTTGTATACACTGGAATTTAGAAGGATGAGAGGGGATCTGATTGAAACATATGAGATTATTAAGGGATTGGTCACACTGGAGGCAGGAAGCATGTTCCCGCTGATGGGTGAGTCCAGAACTAGAGGCCACAGTTTAAGAATAAGGGATAGGCCATTTAGAACAGAGATGTGGAAAAACTTTTCCACCGAGAGAGTGGCGGATATGTGGAATGCTCTGCCCCAGAAGGCAGTGGAGGCCAAGTCTCTGGATGCATTCAAGAGAGAGTTAGGTAGAGCTCGTATAGATAGCAGGGTCAAGGGATATGGGGAGAGGGCAGGAACGGGGTACTGATTGTGTATGATCAGCCATGATCACAGTGAATGGCGGTGCTGGCTAGAAGGGCCAAATGGCCTACCCCTGCACCTGCTGTCTATTGTCTATCGGGGACATTTATTTATCGGCAGCACTGTATACGTAGGGCCATTAGTATTATTAACGATCCCACCCATTAATCCATCAACCTCTTTGACTTTATACCACCAGGCAGGAGAATACAATGCATAAAAACAAGAGGGGTTAGGATGAGAAACAGTTTCTTCTGCCAGGCCATTAGGCTTCTGAACTCCCTGCCACATCACATTCGAAGTCACATGTTAATCTGTTCCGTACCTTATAATAATTAATATTAATACACCTTAGTTTGTTACTTATGTGTGATTCAAGTGTAGATTTTATCCTTACCTTCATACATATTCATGTGTTATGTATACTACTGTGCTTTACACTCTGTTTCGGAGAAACTTTGTCTCATTTCTATATACATTATATGGTTATACAAGTTATATACACGTATATAGTTCAATGACAATAAACTTGACTTTATACAAAATTCAGCAGATGCTGTAATCCAGAGCAAAAGACAAACCGCCAGATGAAGTCTGGTCAAACAACATCTGTGGGGGCAAAGGAAGAGTTGACGTTTCAGGTGGACACCTGCAGAGTTCCCCCAGCAATTTGCTACATTCATTCCATCATTTGGTTTTTAATTATTTAAAGATGTTTTGACTTGTTTTAAAAAATGCCCTTCATTTCTTTAATTAATTGAGAGACACAGTATTAAAAACAATTCACAGTTGTCCTGATGTACAGTCTCAACTTGAAATATTTCTTTCCCTCCTGATCCACTGAATTTTTCCAGCAGTTCAGTTTTTGCTCAAGTAAACTACAGTTATTTCTAGGCGACATGGCTACAAAATAGGGGGACAATAAGTCTAAACTGAAATGTGTGAAAGTTTCTTCTCTCAAGGGAGAGGAAATCTCTGGAATTCTGTCCCCATGGGAGGCTAGATTATAATTAAGATGGAGATTGAGAAATATTTGAAAGATCAAGGAACTTAGGAAGTGGATGAACTGTCACAGAGGAGGAGTTGAAAGCACAAATAAACCATGATCATCTTGAATGGTAGGGCCGGCTTGAGAGGCCTGCGGCCTACTCTTGCTGCCATCTCCTTCTGCTTCCAAGTGGCAAAGCTGAGGCACTTGTCAACGTCTCCAAATGTGTTTTGTGTGGACAGATACCAATTATATCATGGGATATTAATCTAGTGAAGAAGCAAATGTTATAATTAATCTCAACACATCTAGTGCCAAAGAATTGCAACTTTCTGCAGTGGTTTCTTGTCCTAAATTGACGTGGATGGAGTAAACTCCTCAGTTAAATACACAGACCAGCACATCAACAATGCAATGCAGAATTCAGTATCATCATCATGCCATTGGTTATGGGGGCTGCCACTGAATTTCAGAGCTCCATCAATTATCTCGTTTTGGTAAAGACAAAATCTACAACCACTCAGATTGATTAATATTGTCAGCACTGAGAAGGAAGTAGAAATTCTGACTGAATTGAGGTCAGCTTCATGCAAGGTGAAAAGAAGTCTTGGGAAGCAATGAAGATTGTCAGGGTATCGGTGGAAATAGAAGAACAGAATGGTGATGAATGGGACAAGAGGCTGGAAAGAAGGATGAAATGAGCCAAGGGGTACAAGGAAGAAAGGGGGAAAGAGAAGACAAGTTGCAAGGGGGAAGGAAAGGGGGAAAAGGTGGAAAAACAGAAAGGAGATGGAGTAAAAAGCCAGGGGAGAAAATGCAAGAGCATTTGAGACAATAGGTATGTGGTGGAAGATATATGTCAGGAAAAAGGGGAATGTAATGAGTCAGGGTGTGAAAGGAGCTTGGAAGCGAATGTTAAGGGTGGTAGGGCAAAGGGGAGTGCAAGGTGAAATGGACAAGAAAGCTGAGGGTGTGCATCAATAGCAGAGAAGACAAAAGGTAAATGAAATGGGTGAGAAAGGGGTGAAGAGTTTAAAGGGAGAAGAAGAGCAATTGGGGCATGGAATTAAACCAGTACAGAAAAAGCAGATGGTTAATGGTGTCACGGAGTGAGGGGTAAAGTGATGAACTGTGGATGAAATGTGCTTGAAGGTTGTGGACAGGGAGTGTACTTCAATGTTCCTCACCTTTTCCTTTTGTAGCTTCAGCAGAACCTCCTGCTGCTTCCTGACAATGACAGGCCTTTTGTCATCTTGCCCTTTGTCCTGGAGATGTCTGTGGAATTAATCATTTCAATAAACACAGGTGATGCACATTTAGTTCATACCATAATCTGCACCTGTATCACAGAATACACTGTGCGACTTTATTGGGTGCACCTGTGCATCAGCGCGTTAATGCAATTATCTAATCAGCCAATCCTGTACTAGCAACTCAATGCATAAAAGCTCGCAGACATGGTCAAGAGATTCAGCTGTTGTTCAGACCAAGCATCAGAATGGGTAAGAAATGTAATCTAAGTGACTTTGACCATGGAATGATTGTTGGTGCCAGACGGGGTGATTTGAGTATCTCAGAAATTGCTGATCTACTGGGATTTGCATGCACAACAGTCTCTAGAGTTTACAGAGAATGGTGCAAAGAACAAAAAAACATCCAGTGAACATCAGTTCTATGATGAAAACACCTTGTTAATGACAAGGAGAATGGCCAGACTGGTTCAAGGTGACAGGGAGGCAACAGTAACTCACATAGCCATGTGTTACAACAGTGATGGGCAGAGAAGCACCTCTGAATGCACAACATGTCGAACCCTGAAGTGGATGGGCTACAACAGCAGAAGACCACACCGTACTCCACTCCTGTGGCCATGTTATTAGGCACAATCCTGTCTGCATTATACCATAATAGTGTCATGGACCTCTATTGGGCTCTAGTCTGACAGCCTCTGACACAAAATGTTGCAATGGTTTCTTCTTCCTGCTGGACGGCACACAAATCAATCTGGCCCCATGCAAGGTGCAGGATCCTCCCCCTACAGTCACTACCCTGTTCAATCACCTTCCCCTCTCAAGGGGCAGATCATCATCTCCTGTTCCCGAACATTGTTCCATATTCACTCTGCAAAGCTCGCACTGAGAAAGAGCGGCTCACATTTTCTGATGCTCCAGCCAGGCCAGCTCAGCCTTGGTCTTCTCCTTGAGTGCCTTCTCCCTCAGTCGGAACAGAGCTGCCTGGTGCCTGGCTCGAAGATCCTCTTCCTTCAGGTACTGGTGGGCCATCTCGAGGGTAAAACGGCTGAATGCATCGTGGTTCCCAAAGCCAGACTTTCCTGTTTCCTCCCACTGCAGCAAAAATATAAATGGAAATCAGAAACCCTCGATTACCAAGGCTCCCAGTCTATGAAAGTCTTTGAAGCACATAGTCAAGAGAAATGCTAATCTAATGACAGTTTCACTTACAGGATAGTGCTGTTGTTTTAAAAAGCACAACATCAACATGGAATTTATATACCAATTTTAATGAGAGGAAAGTTCCGAAGGCACCTCACAGCAAATTATGAGAGTGAGCTAAAAGCAAACAGGCAACCCTTCCCTTGGTGAAGGAAGAAGTTCCAACAGAGGGAAACTTTTCAGCCAATCAGTCAGAACTACATGGGACACCAGTTGTTCAAATGGAGCTACCTGCTTCAACCCCATTGGCTTTCCTAAATGTTTGCAGACTTTCTTCTTAAATATTTATCCAAACTGATTTTTTTTACACTCAGTCATCCATGTGGTGAAAGATTCAATGTTCTAAACATCCATGTAAATAAAAACAGCTCCTGCTAAACTTAGCACTCAGTTGGTGCTTCTGACACCAATCAATCAGAGCATCATTCCACTATTCATCCTCCATTGAAGACGTTGTTTAGATTTCTCCTCAACACTCCCTGTGTCAGAGCAAATACCCTATGTTACTGGAGCATTTCCCTCTTCAGGCAGAATGTGAAAGCCTGCAATTCTTAGCTATAACTACATATTATTCTGCAGAGCCATGCCCTCCTTTGCATTCTTCTTAGCCCTCTCAGCTAATAATTAAAAAATCATGAAGTTATTAGTACTTTAATAACACAAAGTTGACAACATCTTGTATTATATTCTATTTTTAAGTTGATAAAGCCATTCCAAGTCACCTAAATCTGACAAATTTTCAATAACATTCATTCTGTTCCTACCGGTGTGATGGATATTTACTTTCCAGGGCCCAAGGTACTTGTTGCTAACCTTCGCTTTCTAGTATGGCAGCATGACCTATTCAAGGGTCAAAGAGTTGTTTTTGACTGGTAAACTTATGACCAATATTCCTTGCTCAGTCTCTGTCATAAACAATGGAAAATTAGGCTCTCATTAGCCCATGATTTAATCAAGAAACAGAATGGGGTCCACGTTGACCTAATTAAACATTGCATTCACCTAACCTGATGAGTGGAACTAAGTGTATCCCACGCAGATGACGTTAACCAATAGCAAGTCAACATAAATGTTAGAAAGCAGTCAGGATTGTTAAGAATGACAAAGATGCAGTGCAGAAAAATGTATCTAAAGTTCATTCCTTGGCCTTCAGTTGCTGTACAGATGACTCATTTGTCTGAACTCGTTGGTATGTCGATTTAGTTTGAAAGGATTGTACCTGTGTTTGAAAATCATTTGCTGTTTTGAAATCTTTTGTAATTTGGGAATCATTTATAAGCTTGTAATCCTGTAAGATTCAAGTCTATGTCAAGAATTATTTATTTAAATTAAATGTGTATCACTAAATATAAAACAAACAATGTTAAACTAAACACAAGAGATTCTGCAGGTACTGGAAATCCAGAGCAACGCACACACAAAATGCTGGAGGAACTCTGCAGGTCAGGCAGCATCTATGGAAATGAATAAACAGTCAATGTTCCAGGCTGAAATGGATGATCAGGGATGAAGGGTCTTGGCCTAAAAAGTCAAGTGTTTATTTCCATAGATGCTGCCTGACCTACTGAGGTTCTCCAGCATGTTGTGTGTGTTGCTTTAAACTACTTTGTGAGCTGGAAGCATTTCGTCCTTAGACGGAAGGG
Source organism: Hemitrygon akajei (assembly GCF_048418815.1). Taxonomy (NCBI): domain Eukaryota; kingdom Metazoa; phylum Chordata; class Chondrichthyes; order Myliobatiformes; family Dasyatidae; genus Hemitrygon; species Hemitrygon akajei. The sequence goes on from NC_133130.1 coordinate 184,227,692, forward strand.
CATCCCCACTACTCAAATAGTGATTGTGGACAACTAAACTGAGCTATGGAAACAAAGTAATGTAGTCCTTGAAGTGCAGGCTGATGCAGTACCATCTCCCTCGAGTCAAGGTACTCTACCGAATAGGGCTTAAAGTCTTCTTTTAAGTTTAGAGTTTACAGACAGCAAACACAATATCATCACACTGGCTCTACCTTGCGAAAAGAAGTGCTTGGTGTGTGCGGTACACTGCTGTTCCTTGAATGCAACTTCTTAATTCTTTCCATTGTATGCCTATAATGGCTCTCAGAAGGCAACAGGGACCAGAGGGATTGCTCCATCAGTTTATCCTTCATCGGTGATCCACGGGTGACTGAGGTGTGAGCAGTTCCTGAAACAGATTCAACAATTGAGTAAACAACACAGATGCAGTTTCCTGTCAGGATGTTCTACTTGTCCAGAGGTGGCTTCAATCCAAACTCAGATAACATCAATTTGTAGTAGAAATATCCAAATTAACAGTCACATAAGAGAGAGGCATTCCTGGGCAGTGAGTCAGCTCCTGAGTACTTTTTGAGATAGCAGAACATAACTGAAATTAAAACACTTTAAACACTGCAAGTGAGGAGTGGGATTTGAAGATCACTTAGGGCAAACTGGATCTATCATGTTAATGCTAATATTTCATCTGAACCAATGCATCAGATGTGGACATAATGTCACCAAATTGACTGACTTAACTAGTAATGAGCCCTGCAGAGCTTCTTCACATTGTCTAGAACAAGATGATCTGCTTGAAGGAGACAGAATCAACTCAAACGAGCAGAATTAAAATTTTAGTGATTTAGTGGTTAATGTATGGTCCACTCACAGGGTTGGAGTTTCATAACTTCCATAGTACTAAGGGCATCAAAGGTTACAGGGAGACGGCAATAGAATGGAGCAGAGAGGGATAATAAATGATTGATTGGCAGAGTAAACACAGTGGGCCAAATGCCCTATGGTCTAAGGTCACAACTTAAAAGTTTCACTCTCATGGAAGGAGTTGATTCAAATGAATGTAAAATTGATAAGATGCCTCAAACAATTTTGGGAAACAAAATGATTTTTAGTTTATGACATGACTTGCACCAAAAGGCAATGTATTTAAGGCATTCCTGGCCAATGGTGACTCTGGGCCAATGGTTCACAAAGCTCTCCAGCCCTGTGGCACTCCCTCTGTCATGGTTGGAACCGCTGTAGCTAATTGAGGAAGATTAAATAGTGAACAATTCCAGAATAATGGCATCATGTAACCATTTGGATGGCCACGGTAAAAGCAAAATGAAAGTTAAGGATGGGGAAATTAGTCATATATTCATACAGCACAGAAATAAGCCCTTCAACCCACTGAGACCCACCTGGCTATCAACCATCCTGATGACCCACCAGCAGCATCCTTCCCATCTCACTCCTCTTACACCGTGGTCACCCAGGATAATCAGCATACCATGATCAGGAAGAACCAACTCTGCTCTATGGTAGAACAGTTAATGTAACAATATTACAGCAGTAGAAAGCCAGGTTCTATTCTACTGCTCTCTGTAAGGACTTTGTACATTCTCCCTGTGACCGTGTGGGTTTCTTCTGGGTGCTGCAGTTTCCTCACACATTCCAAATATGTACAAGTTAGTAGGTTATGGTCGATGGGTATAGTTGAGAAGATAATGGGTATATATCTGCTGTATCTCCAAATAAACAAAAGAATGAGTATAACTTGTACCATTCTCACCCGCTGAGATCTCTGCACCTGCCCTGCTCCTCCTGCTCATCAGATGTTCAGCGGAGTCAGGGAACATCAAGGACCTCTTCATCCCCAAAGCTGAGTCTCCTTTCAGGGGTGTTTTCATCCTGCAGAGGAGATTGGTGTGAAGGACAAAGAAAGCAAAATTCTGCTTAGATTTTTTCTCATTATCAAGGACCAACAGGAGCAGAGAATTTTCTGGCTTCCGGCTCATTTTAGTTGTTGCTCCCTCACCATCCTACATCATTCATTTTTATTTACAAGATAATTCCCACACTACCCCTGAAACCCACACCAGACTCCCACCATCCACTGTGAGATTGGTGTAAGGAATGTGATAACTTTGTCAAGGGTTTCTTACTAACCAAAAGAAAGGCTGCTTTCCATTATTTGCAGGGCCAGTAATCAAATGAAAAATGATGGATATACCAATGACTTCAACATTGCTGGAGGCTGGCATGGGAGAAGAGAGACAAAGGCATCTCCTTAGAACATCTGAAAGCCTTGGTTGATCTTGCCTCCATTGGCCATATAATGGAATAAGTTTCAGATCATCCTTAACCTGCATAAAGCCTTTTTATCTTACCCAACTGCTTGCCCTTCCCTTTGAGTCAGTATGTTTTGGTCCTGCAACAGTCTGCTCAGGGGAGCAGCTTATTTCGAAGCAGACATGAGACACGGTAGCACATGGGGGGGGGGGGTGGGCAGCATGGTAGCGTAGTGGTTAGCGTAATGCTTCACAACACCACCTGTAAGATCGGGATTCAATTCCTGCTGTTGTCCATAAGGAGTTTGTACATTCTCCCTGTGACCACATGGGTTTCCTCCAGGTGCTCCAGTTTCCTCCCACATTCCAAGGATGTATGGGTTAGACAATAGACAGTAGGTGCAGGAGTAGGCCATTTGGCCCTTCTAGCCTGCACCGCCATTCACTGTGATCATGGCTGATCATACACAATCAGTACCCCGTTCCTGCCCTCTCCCCATATCTCTTGACCTCGCTATCTGTAAGAGCTCTATCTAACTCTGTCTTGAATGCATCCAGAGACTTGGCCTCCACTGCCTTCTGGGGCAGAGCATTCCACATATCCACCACTCTCTGGGTGAAAAAGTTTTTCCGCATCTCTGTTCTAAATGGCCTACCCCTTATTCTTAAACTGTGGCCTCTAGTTCTGGACTCACCCATCAGCAGGAACATGCTTCCTGCCTCCAGTGTGTCCAATCCCTTAATAATCTTATATATTTCAATCAGATCCCCTCTCATCCTTCTAAATTCCAGTGTATACAAGCCCAGTCGCTCCAATCTTTCAACATATGACAGTCCAGCCATTCCGGGAATTAACCTTGTGAACCTACGCTGCACTCCCTCAATAGTAAGAATGTCCTTCCCCAAATTTGGAGACCAAAACTGCACACAATACTCCAGGTGGGGTCTCACCAGGACCCTGTACAGCTGCAGAAGGACCTTTTTACTCCTATACTCAATTCCTCTTGTTATAAAAGCCAGCATGCCATTAGCTTTCTTCACTGCCTGCTGTACCTGCATGCTTGCTTTCATTGACTGATGTACAAGAACACCTAGATCTCGTTGTACTTCCCCTTTTCCTAACTTGACTCCATTTAGATAGTAATCTGCCTTCCTGTTCTTGCCACCAAAGTGGATAACCTCACATTTATCCACATTAAACTGCATCTGCCATAATTTGCCCACTCACCCAACCTGTCCAAGTCACCCTGCATTCTCATAACATCCTCCTGACATTTCACACTGCCACCCAGCTTTGTGTCATCAGCAAATTTGCTAATGTTACTTTTAATCCCCTCATCTAAATCATTAATGTATATAGTAAACAGCTGCGGTCCCAGCACCGAACCTTGCGGTACCCCACTGGTCACAGCCTGCCATTCCGAAAGGGACCCGTTAATCGCTACTCTTTGTTTCCTGTCAGCCAGCCAATTTTCAATCCATGTCAGTACTCTGCCCCCAATACCATGTGACCTAATTTTGCCCACTAATCTCCTATGTGGGACTTTATCAAAAGCTTTCTGGAAGTCCAGGTACACTACATCCACTGGCTCTCTCTTGTCCATTTTCATAGTTACATCTTCAAAAAACTCCAGAAGATTAGTCAAGCATGATTTTCCCTTCATAAATCCATGCTGACTCGGACTGATCCTTCTACTGCTATCCAAATGTGTCGTAATTTCCTCTTTTATAATTGACTCCAGCATCTTTCCCACCACAGACGTCAGGCTAACCGGTCTATAATTCCCAGTTTTCTCTCTCCCTCCTTTCTCGAAAAGTGAGACAACATTAGTCACCCTCCAATCAGCAGGAACTGTTCCTGAATCTATAGAACATTGGAAAATGATTACCAATGCGTCCACGATTTCTAGAGCCACCTCCTTAAGTACCCTGGGATGCAGACCATCAGGTCCCAGGGATTTATCAGCCTTCAGACTCAACAGTCAATCCAACACCGTTTCTTGCCTAATATAAATTTCCTTCAGTTCATCCTTTACCCTAGTTCCTTTGGCCACTATTACATCTGGGAGATTGTTTGTGTCTTCCCTAGTGAAGACAGATCCAAAGTATCTGTTCAACTCGTCTGCCATTTCCTTGTTCCCCATAATAAATTCACCCGTTTCTGTCTTCAATGGCCCAATTTTGGTCTTAACTATTTTTTTGCTATTCACATACCTAAAGAAGCTTTTACTATCCTCCTTTATAGGGTCAGCGAGTTGTAGGTATCCTACTTTGACTCCTGAAACATGGTGAAAGTTACAGACTGCCCCCAGCACATTCTCATTGCAATCAGCACTGTATATTTTAATGTGTATATAGTAGATAAGGTTAATTAATAATAGAAACATTTGGAACCAGTTAGTTCTTACACACCTTCATCAAATCTCCTCTCAACCTCATTTGCCCTAAGGAGAAGAATCCCAGCTTCTACAGTCTAACTTTCAGACTGAAATACTTTTTTATCCCTGGAATCTTTCCAGTAAAACTTTTTGTTCTGTCCCTAGGACTTTCACAGCCTACAGTGTGGTGAGCACAATGGGGTCAATTACTGGGTTCCTCAAAACAGTAATCTTTTCTCTTCTCAGTCTTCGCCAACCCAGTGGGAGTGTGCCCAAGTTATACATGGTGAGAGAAAGGGAGAGGGAAATTCAAAACTTATCCATGGGAACAATATTGGTGATATGAATCCAAGTATAACCTTTACCCTGAGCTTTAAGAATGAATCCCACTGGATTCACCAGTTGACAGTGAGAGCATTGATTACCAGTGGTCACATGAACCCATGTCTCTAGTGAGGTATTTTCAGGACTGTATGGAATGGTGGTGTTTTACCCAACTAATAAAGCACCATGAAAGACTGAAAGAGTGTAAAACAAGCATTGGACATAGTTCCAACAAGGAATTTAAAGTAACCCCCAGGCCAGCTCCCAGCTCAGTGTGTCCCAGAACCTCAGAACTGAGACATGCCTACCACTGGCCAAAACTTTCAAAATAAAATGGAGGATACAGAAGAAAGTAAGGAGTCAGGTCCCTACCCCAAACCAGAACCTCTCTTTCACCTTAACTCCTCAGTTTCCTCTTGGAGTTGCTTCATCAGCTCAGCTAGCCTCTGGGTCACTGGGTCCTCCTTTCTCTTCACCATCTCATTTGTGGTCACTTTCCTGGGATTGATTGCAGTCCTGGAATCACCAAAAGGCTGAAAAGGAAAGCATCACATTTAGCTCCATCCACTTACGTGTGATTAATGCAGCAACAACTGTATTTATACAGAGTCTTCAAACTGAGAAAGCTTCCTCAAATTTCAAAAAAAAATTCTACCTTCTCTTTAAATATTTCTAATGATCTCACCTCCAGAAATCACCACCCTCAACCCGAGGTAGAGAATTCCAGATTCGTCCATTGTCTGCAGGAAGAAATTCCTATACACCTCAGTAAATGACCATCCCATTTACTTGTAACTATGGTCCCTTGTTCAAGACTTCAGGAGAAACATCCGTGCATCCATCCACCCTCTTAGGATCTTGTATGTTCAGAAAATTTCACCCATTCTAAACCCCAAATAATACAGTCCAAACTTCTTTAGCCACTTGTGATAGGCTGACTCTCTCCTCCCAGGAATGAGCCTGGTTAATCTCTACAGGACTGCCTTCAACATGGGATATCCTTTCTTATCCACTGGAATGAAAATAGCACAGTCTTCCATGTGTGACCTCAACAACACCCTGTATGACTGCAATAATACTCCTCCCTTTCTAAAGTCTAGCCATTTGCAACCAAGGCCGACGTGCCATTGTCAGTAGGTCAGGCAGTACATATTGAGTTACTTCAGGTTTCTATCCTTCCTTCAGAAGTAGGGAAAGACAGAAATCAATCATGTTTTATGCTGCAGTGAAGATTGTGAGAAGAAATGGAATATCTGTGGTGGAGTGGAGAGGCGGAGAGAGACACAGAGCGGCTGTTGCTGTGGAAGCAAGATCAGCACGATCAACGAGAAGATCAGTAACTGTCTGGGAGTTTGGTTCTGATGAAAGCTCGTCAATCCGTTACATTGACTCCATTCTTCTCCCTCCATAGGAGCTCCCTGAACAAAGGAGAAGTCTGTTCAGTTTCATATTTCTAGCAACATTTTCTATTTCACTATTCCAGTATTGTGGTTTTTTTCCTACCCCTGTTCTCCTTAATTTCCTATTTATACAAATACAGATCAACTCTGATCAACCATCAGTCTCTACCCTCTCTCAGTCAGACGGCCCCCATTTTCGCTTGCTCACCACTCTAACACATTACATTGGAGACACAAAATTCTGCAGATACTGGAATCCAGAGTGAAAACTAAACTGCTAAAGGAATTCAACAGGTCAGGCAGCATCCATGAAAGGAAAGGGACAGCTGAGGTGTCGGGTCGACACCTTTATTTTGTCTTCACATTTCAAACTTTTTCCAGTTCAAATTAAAACTAATTGACCTGTAATGTTAACTTCATTTCCCTCTCCACAGATGCTGCCTGTTTCTTGAGTACTTCCAGCATTTTCTGTTGTTACTTCAGATCTTCAGCATCTGCAGCATTTTTGCTGAACAAGTCGGAAGGTCAAAAGGATACAAGAAACTGGAAACATTTAATCAGCAGCTTCTCTGCCTTTGTTGATTGACCATGTGTTTTGTTTTGAACCGTGAGGAATTACATCGAGGAATCTGTCAAAACATATATGTGATCTGGTTCCTGGCACAGAAGGATCATGTGAATTACCAGTCACCTTGGCTAATTAAATATTGTTTAACTTTTCCAGTTTTCTTTTTCTTTCTCTCACAGTCCAACCTCTCTTTCCCATTCTCAGTGTCCCTGACTTTAAAGAGAGTTCCTCTACTGCATCCCTCTGATTCCCCCTCCTTGTGTTATTTCTCAGTCCTCTGATATGCCGCCTACATCCCATCAATTACTAGGGTTCCTGACAGCCCCTCACTTCACAGCCAAACCTAAACAGGTGTAAACAGGTTTTCTTGGGAGTTAGAGGGTAGCTGGGTACAGCACTAACTGTAAACACTTAGCTAGTATTTACCTCACCATCACTAAGGAAATTCGAGCATCCAGCAAGGCTGTTGACATGGGAAGGAGAGAAATATTCCCCCGAGCAGCCTTTGTAATGGATCAAAATTTTTTTAAAAACAACAATTTTTGGGTGTCAATGGTACAAGCTTCTGCAAAAGTTTATCACAGGGACAGTTCCTAGTGATCTTACGTTGACTACTCCGGACAGCCCCAGTTACATCCTGAGTGGGTTTTTGACCTGGGATCATTTTGACAGAGACTTTAGTGGTTTCTGAGAGAAGCCATGGGTTCAGTGATGTGGCATAGTGACATTGCATTCTTGTCATGGTTAATGGAGGAGTTGAAAATACACTTCTCCCTTTCAAGAACTCTGTGGAACGTACAGTTTAGGATGAGGGCACATGCAGTACCTAGAGCAGGAGTTCCCAACCTGCCATGGACCAACACCATTAAGCAAGGGGTCCACGGACTCCAGGTTGGGATCCCCTGCTCTAGAGTGAGGCAATAAAGAAGCAGCCATTTTGCCATTTTGCTGAGCAGTAACGTAGGTGTCTATTAGAAAGACAACAGTCAAATCTTCAAAGGGTTGGGGAGAAAACAAATGGAAAATCACTCTTAATATTGAAGTTGTAGTGATGGAGCCATGAATGAGGAAAGTCTTACCTTCCCACTGTGAGAGTTTCTGTGGGACTGAGAGCTCAGGTAATAACAGCTGCGTTCATTGATACCTGTCAAATTACAGAATAATAGACAATTAAGAGCAAGGTTAAAGTTGTGATGTTTAATACAAAACAGTGATGGAGTTTGTACTTGCAGAAAGCCTTCCGCAGCTCCAGCCCCTCATATGGTGCTTGACATACAATGGAGTACCTTAGAAGTTTAAAAGTTTAATCTCAGCCAGTTCTACACAGCAAGTCCCCATAAAACCACAGTTAGTGAACAAATATTCTGTTTTTGTTAATATTGAATAAGGAATGAATATTGGTAAGCATCACGAAACTTCTAAAAATATTTTCGTGGCATTTTTCTCATCCATGCAAGAGAGCAAATGGGATTTTAGCAAGCTTTGTTCTTAAGTATCATTCGTTATGTCCGTGTTGTATTATGTCAGTGATCATGGTCTTTCCGTGACCATGATTGTTCTTGCCAAATTTTTCTGCAGAAAGGGTTTGCCACTGCCACCTTCTGGGCAGTGTCTTTACAAGACAGGTGACCCCAGCCATTATCAATACTCTTCAGAGACTGTCTGCCTGGCTTCACATCATCCTTCATGGGGGAGTTAAGCAGGTGCCACACCTTGCCCCAGGATGATGTGCAGGCTAGCAGAGGGAAGGGGAGCCTCACATCTCCTTTGGTAGAGACGTATCTCCCCCTTGCCACCCAAGTGCTTAAGTATAGTCTTTCTAAAACAGGATCATTTTCCCTGCAGTTGGGTGACTTTACAATAGGTGTGTTGCATAGAGATTTAGGGCAGCTTTAGTGTCAGTATCTAATAACACAAAAAGAGAAGACCTATACATTACAAAGGCCCCTTATGCAAAATATCCATCTGTAGCAGAACATGTGTTAGTGCCTTATGTAAAAGAGAATATGGTAGAGGGAGCTTATTCATTAAGATAAAACAGAACTTGAAGCCTGAAGGGATTATTTTTTGCTGTGCAGCTTCTCTAAAAGGCAAATATGCTTTAGATCTATTTGCCTTTTGTTCTGATGAAACTTTGAAGTAGATTAAAATTCCTCTCTGCCAGCTCCCCAACTTCATCTTTAGGGAACTGAGTATGCATGGCTGGCACGTTATGTCATAAGCCAAATTTTTACATAAAATAAAAATTCCACTCAGTGGGTTGTCAAAGTTTAACAACCCTCTGGTAAAAGCAATTGAATTCAAGTATACCATGGACAAGATGCCATTACTTACAATGGTGTACTTCTATGTATGGGTGGTGGGGTGGAGATACATCTCTACCAAAGCCTGCAGGTCACCCTTGGGTAAGGTGTAGCATCTATGTAGCACCCTTCCACCTGGTCAGGGTCACGTGAAGTCATTGGAGCAGGTGGTGGATGGTTGTATGAGCAGGTGGTGCATATAACAAGTCCTGGTTATGCGACCATTGACACCAGGTAGGCAATCTCTGAAGAGTATTAATAATGGCTGGAGTCACTCATCTTGTAAAGACACTGTCCAGAAGAGGGCAAACCACTTCTATAGAAACACTTGACAAGAGCAATCATGGTCAAAGACCATGATCGCCTCCGTCATATGACACAGGACATGATGATAATGATGATGTACTTATATGTGACTGAAGTTAAAGAATAAGTATATTTTGGAGTTAATGGACCTATGGTCTCTACTTCCCATAACTGCACAGATGCTCCACTCTTAACCACTACAGGCTTCAGATAAAAGTGACAACGATTCTCAACAGATTCTGATGGTGGCTTTAACCACAGATCTCCTCCACCCACAAGGGCCATGGTGCCAGAGGTACCCACCACACTCCTTCGCTGTGACAGACTCCTTGTCTCCTGAGAACGAGTTGGGCAGGGTCCTGGATGGTGACCAATGTGAGCTCAATCTCTGACTGTTTTGGATCAAGGGTTTGTTGCCATCTTGCATGTTGCCTGTTTCCCAAGATCCTCTAAGTTGGGGAACAAAGAATTGTTCATAGTCAAAGCTTTCTCATTCTTTAAAACAGAACTACACCAAAATTAAACACATAGAAATAGAACATTGAGCCCAATTGGTCCAAGCTGGTTATTAAGCTCAAGGCAAGTCTCTTCCCATCCAAGTCTGATTAACTCCTGTCAGAACATTAGACCACACCAAGGCAGACACAGTTATACATACTGTAATAGTTACCTATTATTATCATATATTACTGTAACACTTTGTTCTGCGTTCAGTTATGGTTTAACTTGTACTACCTCATTATGTTGTTGTAGTGAGTTCATTTGTATGAACTGTATGCAAAACAAGTTTTTGCACTGCACCTTGGTACATGTGATAACAATAACCCAATTTACCAACGTATTATCATGCAAAATGGAGAGCAATGAACTCAGTATAAAGTATTGTGGGACTTGGCCATATTCCTGCAGTTATTGCAGTTGAAAACTGTTAAAGAGGTCCCGCTCAATTCAGAGGAAAACTCAACACGAGATCTCATTGCACAGGCCCAGGGATAATCTGGTGAATATCACTACAGCAGTGCATAAGATGATCAAGTAGCCACATGAAGCCTGAATTTGATGATGGAAAATGTATAAAAATTACCCAATTTCCTGTGTTCAGTGCAGAAATTGCCTGAGATATTCAGCAGCTTTCTTGTTGCTGGTACAAGCTAAGCCTTTCATGATTGGAATGGGCCCAGTGTTGAATGATTCCTTGGTCATTTGACATCCACCTATTCTTATTTCCCTAGCTTCCCTTTCAATGCTCTTCACACTTATGCAATGATTTGGCCTTCTTTGTCCATTCCTGCAGAGGGCCGGATTGAGGCTGACTCAGAATTCATCAGAATAAAAATTATTATTGCTTCCAAGGTTAGAATCAGGTTTATTATCACTGGCATGTGTCATGGAATTTGTTAACTTAGCAGCAGCATTTCAATGCAATACATGATATAGAAGAAGAAAAAAATAGTAATAAGTAAGTTAATTGTGGCACGTGGCCAAGTGGTTAAGGTATTGGACTAGCAATCTGAAGGTCGTGAGTTTGAGCCCCAGCCAAGGCAGCGTGTTGTGTCCTAATGCAAGGCATTTAACCACACATTGCTCCAGTCCACCCAGCTGAAAATGGGTACCTGCAAAATGCTGCGGGTTAACCTTGCAATAGACTGGCGTCCTATCTGTTGGGGGCGGGGGGGGGGGGGTATCTCGTACTCTCAGTCGCTTCACGCCATGGAAACTGGAAAAAGCACCGGCCTGATGAACCTATAAGGCTCGGGACAGACTTTAACTTTAACTAATTAAGTCAATTATGGTATACATATATTGAATAGATTACAAGTCATGTAAAAACAGAAATATATATTTAAAAAGTGAGGTAGTGTTCACAGGTCCATTGTCCATTTAGGAATCGGATGGCAGAGGGGAAGAAGCTGTTCCTGAATCGCTGAGTGTGTGCCTTCAGGCTTCTGTACCTCCTACCCAATGGCAACAGTGAGAAAAGGGCATGCCCTGGGTTCTGGAGGTCCTTAACAATGGACACTGCCTTTCTGAGACACCGCTCCTTGAAGATGGCCTGGGTACTTTGTAAGCTAGTACCCAAGATGGAGCTGACTAGATTTACAACCCTCTGCAGCTTCTTTCGGTCCTGTGCAGTCTCCCCCCCACCCCACCCCCACAGCAGACAGTGATGCAGCCTGTTAGAATGCTCTCCACAGTACATCTATAGATGTTTTTGAGTGTTTTTGTTGACATACCAAATCTCTTCAAACTCCTAATGAAGTATAGTCACTGTCTTGCCTTCTTTATAGCTGCATTGATATGTTGCGACCAGGTCAGGTCATTTGAGATCTTGACACCCAGGAACTTGAATCTGCTCGCTCTCTCCACTTCTGATCCCTCTATGAGGATTAGTATGTGTTTCTTCATCTTCCCCTTCCAGAAGTCCATATTCAGCTCTTTTGTCTTAATGATGTTGAGTGCAAGGTTGTTGCTATGACACACTAGTTGACATATCTTGCTCCTGTACGTCCTCTCATCTCCTTCTAAGATTCCACCAACAATAGTTGTATCATCAGCAAATTTATAAATGGTATTTGAGCTATGCCTAGCCACATAGTCATGGATATAGAGAGAGAGTAGAGCAGAGGGCTAAGCACACACCCCTGAGGTACACCAATGTTGCTCATCAGCAAGGAGGAGATATTGTCACCAATCCACACAGATTGTGGTCTTCCGGTTAGGATGTTGAGGATCCAATTGTAGAGGGAGGTACAAAGGCCCAGGTTCTGCAACTTCTCAATGAGGATCGTGGGAATGATGGTATTAAATGCTGAGCTATAGTCAATGAACAGCATCCTGACGCAAGGGTTTGTGTTGTCTAGGTGGTCTAAGGCTGTGTGAAGAGTCATTGAGATTCCATCTGTACCAATCTGATAATTGCCTCAACTCCGGACAATAAGTGAGCTCCACATGCTAACGATCCTCTGAAAAAGGAATTTCTTCTAAAACCCCACTCAATGGCCAAAACTGATCTTTTTACCAAAGACTACTCATTCAGGTAGTGCAATGGAGATACATTCCTAACAAAGAAGGTGTAAGGCACTCCTTCCCTCTGCTAACCTGTAGGTCATGCTTGGGCAAGGTGTGGCACCTGCTTAGCCCCCCCGATCAGGGTCACGTGAAGGCATGGGAGCAGGTGATGGATGATTGAATGAGGAGCTGATGGATATCACAAGTCCTGGTTTTGTGACCACTGACACCAATCTCTGAAGGGTATTGATAATGGCTGGGCTGACCCGTCTTGTAAGGACACTGCCCAGAGGAAAGCAATGGCAACCACTTCTGTAGAAAAAATTGCCAAGAATAGTCATGGTCAAGACCATGATCACCCACATGATGTAATGATGATGAAGATGACGACTCATTCAGATTACATCACTCACACCCCTCAACACTTTTTGTATTGTCACCCTCACTGAAGATGATCAGGTCGGTGCAATAACACAGGAAGAGATAATCATCTTCTTTCCAATGAATTCTGAGTTAGTCTCAATCCAGCTCTCTGCGGGTATGGATTAGGAGGACAAACCATCCTCCAAATGGCAGAGTAGCTCTGAGGTGCTGGAGCAGTAAACATTGTCTATTCTTCAATCAAGGAAAAATGCCAGTATAGTGGTTGAATGTGCTTTGACTCTAGCCGGTGGCCAAACCTCCAGGAATTTCCCAGAGTCTTCATGAACAGAAGTTTCATTCAATATGTCTGCAAGTAGAGAATGTGCTAAATTAGAAATTACTCTGTCTTCATATTTGTCTTACACTTTTGATCACTTGTTAACAAAAAATACTGGAGATGGGAAAATGGTTGGTTTTGTAAAGTGCTTAGCTTGGGGATTCGCCCATAAAACTGGCAACACTGGCATTGAGTGTGTACATTCTGTAGCACCTCAATTATCTGCCAGCACTCTGCTTTGGTTGGTGGAAAGCATTGGCCATCATGGATGTCAGAGATACAAGTTTTCACAAGCCATTTTTAGCGGGCATAACCTCACATTGACACTCACACTACAGGCACTTTACTTCAGGGGCTGTTCAGAAATCTTTCACAGGCAAAGTGAGGAAAACATTTCAGTGACTCTTACATTGTCCAGCCTTCATTTGACAGTGCTCCTGACAAGTATCATGAGATAGTTTCTTCATTAAAAGGTGCATATTAATGAAAGTTGTTGTTCAAAACCAGTTCACATATGCATTTTGTTATCTGCACAATAGTTTATGAACAAGTCAAATTTCTGAAATGATTCCTGGTTGAATGTGCATTGGCATCTCAAGGTTGTTGGTGATGTGTGTTCCTTAAGTCTTAACTTACTCTTCACAAATACAACATATCCTCAAACACACATGGATTCTGAATCATTTGCATCTGGAAACTTAACTAAGCACATGTAGCTCATCATTGTTTGCGTTGGGTGAGATAGCTGTCTGGGTGAAAAATCTGGGTAAGGTTTAGATCTGAAGAATAGCTGTTTGGGCAAAGGACCATTGAGAAGGTGCAAATCAGACTGAATGGATTTACTATCAGAAAATGAGAGAATGTAATGTGATGGGAAGAGAAAGATATAAAATAAAATAAATATTACATAAATGTATGTGTAAAGTGACAACACAAAACAGCTCCACAGTTTTGTCTGTAGCATCTAATAGTTTTCCACATCAATATCTACATCTTCTGATGGTAGACAGAATCCATTGTCACAATATCTTTGACAATAACACACAAAGGAAATACACAACTCTCAGTTTACACAAGAATACAGAGTCTATTTCCTGTTCCATTGGCGTTTCCAATAGTGTTAGAGAGGGCAGCAAATTCCATTGCTAATTCTAACAGTGAACTGAATTGTAGTTTTGCTAACCAGTAGCTGGGTGATATTGCAATTGAATGCCATGTTTGTCTACTTCCCAACAATGACTAGTTTTCTAAGGTGTTGTTTTCCAAGTCAGAGGGATATCCTGAGGTTGCAAAATGGTCTATGTATAAGTCTTTTAGGTTTCATAACAACTTCATCATGCAACATAGCTTGGATACAAACACACACTAAAAATGTTGGAAATACTTAGCAGGCCATATAGTATCTGCGGAAGGAGAAAGAAAGTTAATGTTTCAGGTCAAGTTCAAAATCATTTTTGCAGAGGATAAAAACAGAAGAGAAAACAAATGCAATGGCTGTGTTAAGATAGAGACCAACTGAAACTGAGAGACCAATGATGTTGGTACAGTCTATGAGGGGATGAAGGCTTTTTATATCATTCAGTCTCTTCACCTCGTCCACATCACAGTCATTGCCTTTGTTTTCAATGTTCCTCCCAGTTCTCTGCAACTTAAAATTATTTTTTGCCTGAAGCATCTTAAAAGTGTGAGGAAATGCTCTTTCTTTGATTCAGACCCTTGGACAAGGTCATGCATTGGCTGGCTCTTTAAGCTGCTAGCTCATGCCCACTTTGAAATACAATGCTGTGGACTACAGACAGTTCCTCACTTTAAGGAAACTTGGGCAGAAGGGCTTTTTCAATCCAGTTTCTCAGATGGACAATGACCCTACTTAATGACTGTGTTCAGAAAATCAATTTAGTGTTAATATGTCTTTAATACATATTGTCACCAGTGAATCAATTGTGAGAATTTAATTGGAGCTCATACCAGCTCCCTTCATCTAGTGCCAATGCTTGTGGTCCTCAGCAGTCAGGTGCCACCAGTTGGGATCCAATGGGAGAAGGTGGATGGGATTTGGTCTTGCAAGGAGCTGGCCAGTGCAAGGGTCTGAATCAAAGGAAGAAGACCTGCATCAGGGAACACTCCTTGTACACTGTCAGATGCTCCAAGCATATTGATTTCTGGAAAATGCAACAACAATTGGCACACACCAAGATTCCATGAGCAACAATATGCAAATGACAAGCACATTAACTTTTAGTAACATTGGTTTGAGGGATTATTATTGGAATAACTCCCTTGATCTTTTAAACACACTTTCCATCTCCACGTGGGGATTCAATTTAATGATTTGTCTGAATAACACAACCTTCACCCTCTTTCCTGTGTAAGTTCTCACTGATCTGACTTGATGCCAATGAAGGATTTCACTGCATGTTCTGATATTTTGAAGTACCGGTGACAATAAAGCTAACCTTTAAGAATCTACTATTGAAGTCACTGAGAGACAGAGATACAGCTCAGAAACAAGCCATTTGGCCCACGGAGTCTGTAGGAGCCATGCGCTTGTTCTCTATCTGCCTTATATTCTGTGTTGTGCATTTATTATAGTAACCAGTCATGTGGGTGGGGACACAGTAAAGCATAGGGCTCAGTTACACATTCATGCTTTGTTCTAATCAGTATCATTTAATACTGGGGCCCACAGATGTCTTGTCTTTTGCAGATCACTGTAAATTTCTCAATAGCACTTAGCTTACATTTGGGTATGCTTAAATTTTCACTTCATGATTGTATGTTTGTTAATTGCTAATAAAGGATTTAACTCTTTGGAAAAATCATTTCATTGGAGCTGAGAGTGCATCATGCAAGTTTAACAAATCTGTGGGCCACTACAGAGTGTATGCTGACTAGAAGCCACCCATTTAATCCTACCCTACATTAAAAAAAAATCTAGTTCTTTCCCAGCATATATGATAAATAAAGTCTTCTTGGGCTTCCAGTTGGGTACAGGTATTGATTATAACTGACGTTTCAAAGACAAACTCCTCCATCTTCATCAGGTATGATGCTTGCTGCATGTTAGTCCTGTGGAATTTATACCCCTCCTGATTGGTTAGTTCTCATCCAATCAAGTTTCAACTGTCCTACATTGTTTACAATTGAATTCCAGTTATTACTTAGGCTACGTCCACACTAGACCTGATAAATCTGTATCCGAAGCTTTTTCTCTTCGTTTTGACCCTCTGTCCACATTGAAATGGCATTTTCCTCCCCCGAAAATGGAGCATTTCTAAAACGCCCTCCAGAGTGTGTAAATTTGAAAATGCTGCTTGGGCAAGAGTAGTGTGGACAGGGTAACCGGAGGTTTCGAGAAACGCTGTCATGACGTGCCGGAACAGATGGCGGCATTTCATTGTTTTCTTGAATGCAACCCCCCACACAACCTAACAATTTCAGAACAGACGGCAACGAGACTGAAGCCAGAAGAGTTAGAAATGTACTCACCAAATACTTTGACTCATAACTTACTGAATAAATAAGTAGACTCACTTTGCCCTGTTTCCTGTCCTTGCTTATATGAAGGTGGTTTACCTAATTATGCAAGTAATTCTCTGACAATAGATGTGTAACAGCCTAATGTAACATTGTATGGAAGTACAAGATAACACTGATGCAGACATGTTTTATACATTTAACAAGGTGTTTTATACTGCAACCGAGTTAGTCAGTTTTTCAATGTTCATTGTCAGCTGGGTCATATTGTCTGTGAACTCCCTGTCGGTTGCCTCCATACGCTTCAGTATTTGTTTTTTTTTAGTTTTAAGTCCTCCTGTGCGAGAGCAAACTGCTGTTGTCCTTTGGCAATTTCATTTTAAGTTTTTCTAGTCTGTAACTGCACAAATGCGCACTTTCACTGCGAGATTCAACACCAAACATGTCGCTTGTTTTCTATAGATGTGTCCTGCGCATGCCCTATAGGAGGAGATTTGCCCAAATACCTGTTTTAATGTGGACGGAGGTATTTTCAAAAATGCTTGGTGTGGATGCCTATCGTTTTTACGTGAAACCGGCGTTTTCAAAATTATCCAGTCTAGTGTGGATGTAGCCTTAGAGCGAGATCTTCACCTTTGTTAAAATTCTTTTTGGGACCACCTGGTAAAGGAAGCCATTGAAATAAAGCTAGAGGAAAAGAAGTTTAACAAAGACAAAGGTCTCACTCTAAATAAGAATTGCAATTTGATCCAAGGTGGGAGAGCAGTGGATGTAGTGTATATGGATTTCAGTAAGGCTTTTGATAAGATTCACCATGCAAGGCTCATTCAGAAAGGAGGCATGGGATCCAAGGAGACCTTGCTTTGTAGATCCAGAATTGGCTTGACCACAGAAGGCAAAGGGTGGTTGTAGATGGTTCGTAATCTGCATGGAGGACAGTGACCAGTGGTGATCCACAGGGATCTGTTCTGGGACCCCTCCTCTTTGTGATTTTTATAAATGACCTGGATGAAGAAGTAGAAGGGTGGGTTCATAAGTTTGCTGATGACACAAAGGTTTGGGGTGTTGTGGATAGTCTGGAGAGTTGTCAAAGGTTACGCAGGAGATCGATAGGATGAAGAACTAGGCTGAGAAGTGGCAGATGGAGTTCAACCCAGATAAGTGTGAAGTGGTTTAGTTTGGTAGGTCAAATTTATAGACAGAATATAATATTAATGGTAAGACTCTTGGCAGTGTGGAGGATCTGAGAGATCTTGGGGTCCGTGTTCATAGGACACTCAAAGTTTCTGCGTAGGTTGACAGTGTTGTTAAGAAGACGTATGGTGTGTTGACATTCATCAACTGTGGGACTGAGTTCAAGATCTGTGAAGTAATGTTACAGCTATAAAAGACCTTGGTCAGACCCCACTTTGAGTACTGTGTTCAGTTCTGGTCACCTCACTGCAGGAAGTTTGTAGATACTACAGAGAGAGTGCAGAGATTTACAAGGATGCTGCCTGGATTGGAGGGTGTATCATAGGATGAGTGAACTTGGCCTTTTCTCCTTGGAGTGACAGAGGATGAGAGGTGACCTGACAGAGGGTGTATAAGATGATGAGAGGCATTGATTGGGTAGATAGTCAGAGGCTTTTTCCCAGGGCTGAAATGGCTAACACGAGCGGGCATAGTTTTAAGGTGGTTGGAAATAGGTACCGAGGGGACGTCAGGGTTAAGTTTTTCACACAGAGAGTGGTGGGTGCATAGAATGCACTGTCAGCAGCAGGGTGGAAGCAGGTACAATCGGGTCTTTTAAAAGACTCTTAGATAGGTACATGGAGTTTAGAAAAATAGAGGGCTATGCGCTAGGGAAATTCTAGGCCGTTTCTAGAGTAGGTTACATGGTCAGCACAACATTGTGGGCCAAAGGGCCTGTAATTGTAACTGTAGATTTCTATGTTCTATGTCCTATAAAACCTGATTGGATGAGGACTAACCAATCAGGAGGGATGGAGTATGGGGGGGGGGGGTATAAATACCACTGGACTAGACAAGTTCAGGCATCATCCCTGATGAAGGTGGCAGAGTTTGTCATCGAAACGTTGGTTATAATCAATATCTGTACCCGGCTGGAAGCCCAAGAAGAGTTTATTCATTACCCTACATTAATTTCATTGTTAATTGTCTCCACATTATCACCTTCTCTACACACTAGGTGCAACTTACGCCCGTCTTTGGGATGTGGGAGGAAACCAGAGCACTACAAGAAAGCCCATGTGGTCACTGGAAGAATGAGCAAACACCACAAAGACAGCGTCTGAGTTCAGGATTAAACCCAAGTCTCGGGTGCAGTTAGCCACCACGGAGCACTTGCTGGAGTATCAGCCTAGAATGTGGTGCTCAGGTCCTTAGAAGGTCTTTTCCCCCACTCACAGCCCGAGACCCCATGGGCAAGAGCCACAACTCTGAAGGGCATTAATGATGAATTTTCCCGGACAAGGAGTGGCACTCACAAACCTTGCAGTGACCTTCTGGGAGAGCAGCATTTCTTGCCTGCATTGGCTCACACCAGAGGAATATAATTGCATGGAAACACAGCTGTCAACATGTTTTATGCTACAATCGGCTTATATAAATCTCATTGCATGTAATAAGCTGTTCCTTTCCTGGCACAGAACAACACAAAAACAGCCAAAAGAGCTTAACAGATTGTGCGCTGTCCTAAATATATAGAAATAGCAACACCATTATAACATGGGAAGAGGCCTCACCAGTGCCAGGAGCTTCAACCGAACATACAAGCAAATAATTCTAAACATATTTACCCACTCAGTCTCCATCTTACTTCCACTTCACTCTCTTCATCTGCTTGTTCCATCCCCTTGTGAACTTTAACACAAGAGAAAAAAATTCCACCAGCCACACAGCTTAATCAACTCTCTTTCAGAAACTCTTGCGATCTTTTTTTTCAACTTTGACCCCAAGTTTTGGATTTCTCAACTGATGCCATTGCAGAACAACTTACTTATATCTAATCTGCCCCAAACTTTAACTCAGATTTATTTATCACACGTACATCAAAACATAGAGTGAAATGTGGCGTTTGCATTAACAACCAACACACCCACAGATATGCAAATATCGCTACACATTCTGGTACCAACATAGCATACCCACAAACCTCAGCGGAATAACACCAGACACAACAAAACAGAACATACCTAGCAACGACAGCGAAACAAAGTCCCTTTCCTTCCGCTCTCCCACTCAACCACCCACGCACATACCCAGTCCTCCAACCCAGGACAGGTAGTCTTTGACCCCCAGACTCCAGGGGACTCGTGGATTCGCAGCCACTGGGCCCTGAATTCCCCTGTGGGCTTGCAGAGATTCGCAAATTTGGATGGTTTGGCCTTCATTTTTAACATTCGCTTCACATCATTAGTTCTGTTTTAAATGAAAGATATTGAAGAACTCAATTTATACATACCTCCTCAAAGAGGAGAGCAGTTTGGAAACTTGACGCTGTGGAGTCTCTTAAAAGTTTGTTTTATTTCTAAAATAAGTAGATTTTAGATATTTCTTCTTTAAGAAAAGAGTATGTAGCATGGTATTGTTCTGAGATCCTGAGAGCTGGGCAGAGGGTTTTGTGCTCAACATTCCACTATACAGTGTTGTAGTGACAAAGGGCTCCCCTCATACACTGCTGTCTACTCATCAGTGGATGGTGCCCTTGTCACTGAGACAGGACCATAAGACCACAAGATATAGGAGCAGAATTAGGACATTTGGCCCATCGAGTCTGCTCCACCACTTCATCGTGGCTGATCCACTTCCCCTCTCCGTCCCAATCTCCTGACTTCACCCTGTATCCCTTCATGCCCTGACTAGTCAAAAATCTACCAACCTCTGCCTTAAATATAAGCCTCCATAACCGCCTGTAGCAATGAATTCCACAGATTCACTGCTCTCTGACTAAAGAAATTCCTCCTCATCTCTGTTCTAAAAGGACGCCCCTCTATTTTGAGGCTGTGTCCTCTGGACTTAGACTCCCTCACCATAGGAAACATCCCTTCCACCTCCACTCTATCGAGGCCTTTCAGCATTCAAGAGATTTCAATGAAGTCACCCCTTATTCTTCTGAATTCCAGTGAGCAGAGGCCCAGATGTTCCTCATATGACAAGCTGTTCAATCCTGGAATCATTTTCGTGAACCACCTTTGAACCCTCTCCAAAGTCAGCACATCCTTTCTTAGATAAGGGGCACAAAACTGCTCACAATACTCCAAAGGAGGCCTTTCACAAACATCACTGTAAATAGTAACATGGTCAATGCCATTTTGCCATCTGCTGTATTCCCTACACTACAAGCAGCACTATAGCAATGTGCCTGGAACCTAAATCAGATTCATCCAGACCTTCCATTGGCAAGGTCAAGGCAGTAGAGGATGGGGAACAGAGTCAAGATCTTGGAATTACTGTGGGATTACCTTCACCACATGGACTCTGATAGCTCAAAGACCAGCCTGGTGAGGAAATGATCAATGAGCAATGAATTCTGGTCACCTCATTTGGGCTGGAATGTGGTTTGGAGACACATTGAGATAATGCACAGTGCTGGTTCGATACAGTTGGGTTTTAGCTTTTCTTTGATGTTGGAGGTCTGTCAATAAAACTGGTTCATTTATAACTGGACCAAAGGGCATTAATGCCAACAGCCATTTAACAAACCTAAGTGACACTAGCCCAACCACGGTATAACATCAGTACGTTTGATTTACTGAAACACGGCACAGGAGCACAGCCGGTGAAGCTGCTGCCTCAAGTGTCAGAAACCCTGGTTCAATCCAGTCTCTGGTGGCATTTCGCTCTGTGACTGTGTGGTCTTCCTCAGGACTCACATCCCAAATTCCTATGGCTGGCTGGCTGTTAATTGATCACTGTATACCGTTCAGAGGGTGTGTGGGAGATGAGACTGTGGGACAATAAAGAGGGTTTTATGGATGGGATGTGGGATGTGGACTGTTTCCACGCTGTGTGATACTGAGAAACCAGGTCCCCTTTCACAAACTCCCTCCTGAGCTCATTGCTGCACAGATCAATGTGTGGTGGGATCAGAGGGGACTGGAGTCAATGGGGAGGGATGGATTCAGGAGTGGGGGTGAGTGGGAGTGGCGTCGTCAGGAGATGCAGTGGAGTGAGGCCACAGAATGGAGTGGAGAGTAGCACAAGTTCTTGTTAGTGTTTGCTGAAACACTTAGCAAATCAGAAGCTAAGGGTTTGGTGGGGCTAGGAATTAGGGGATTATGGCAAGACCTGTAATATAATGGGCATAAGGGGAGACTCCTTTACAGAATAAATAAAAATGTTGGGTTGATTGGGAGAAAAAGGGGTAAAGCAAGAAGGAAAAGAATTATATTGACTCAATTTAGAATTGGGCATACTATGCTTAATTATTCCTTATATCTTGTTGGAAAACATCATTCTGGGGTGTGTAGGTTTTGTCATCATTGTGAAACAGTTAAACACATTATTTTACAACATGAAGCATACAAGGTTGAAAGAAAGCAAATGCAGGCTGCACTACTAGCTTTGGAGGTTGATAGTTTTCATTTTAAAAACTTTACTAAGTTATGGAAGCGACTTTAATCCACAATATTGCCTTTCATTATTTACAATCTATAGGGCTTTTGGGGATATTTGAGTATTCATTTGATAAAGAACTAGTCAGTGTTTTATTTCCCAACTCTCCACACCACACTCCAGTCCAGTTGGTGGCGCTAATGCACCTTTAAGTTGGACTGCCATTAAAAGTCAGAAGTGATTGCTGAAGAAAAGGGGAAAGAAACGTTCGAGAGTGTGGGATTGGAGGAACAGCCACAAATGGATATTTCCTTCAGGAAATGGGCAGTGCCTGGCTGTGTCCTAAGATTCCACGAAGAACCAACAGGAAGATGAAGCCTGTTCCTGTTATCATGAAAACCTCTCACTTTCAGGGAGGGAACTAGTGAGTATGTGCAGATACACAGGTCTGAATGGAGCATACCAGCTCAACAAGCACCCACAACAAACACTTTGCTTGATGATGTCCTCAGGGACAATTCACACCCAGCTCTGCCAAGATGACGTGGCAGCCAGGAACACTTCAAATAGCAAACGGCTTGGATGAGCAATGTGGTGTCATGAGTTGTGAATCTACCTACTGTCATCTCTGGATCAATAACCAAGTCAATCCTGTGCAAGGCTGAGGAAACTGCAGCTTCCATCAATGTTCAGTGGTGGCAAGGAAAGATGATTACTGTTTCATTTTAAATCACTTTCCAGGCAGACAACATTGAGATCATTCATGAACTGACCAACATTCCCCCACTTCCTCGTCCTCCCTTCCCCTCCAGTGCCTACCACTGTCTCCTCTCCTCCTCTTCAGAGCCCACCTGCTCCAAGCCCAAGCATCAACACTCAATTTGGTAAGAGTGCCAGCACAGATTGTTTCTAAAATAAAGCCGACAGCGTAAATGATCTTGATCCCTGAAGGGGGAAGCTGGTGAGTTAAAATCTGGGGCAAGTGTTTCTACTGTCTAATCCAACTGCAGTTGTAAGCGATCAAACAATCTCCTTAAAACTGATCTCCTGCGGTATTAAGCATCACAATATCTATTGTTTGGGGAATGTGCATTAAAAATATTAATAGACAGAAAAAAATCTGCACGAATTTATTGGTGCCTGAGAAAAGCAGCTCCAAGTGTTCAGCAGATTAGTAGAAGAACCTTTCACTTCAGTGCCTCTCTTACTGAAATTAATTTGATGACATAAGCCCTGGAGACACAAACCATCACCAGTCCAGGGAAGTAGTATGTGATGTTAAGATTATTAAGCTCTTTCCTCAACCCTCACTGATCTGCCATTAAGTGGTCTTTTGGTTCAAAGAAAGATTATGTTGTTTTGAATCAATTTTAAAAAGCAGTATACTGACAATGTGCATTCACTTCAGACAGCAGAAGTGTCTTTGTTCGAAGGCTCCAGCCATTTCCTGATTCTGGACCACTCCCTTCAACCACACTTACTCAAATTTTATTTTTCTGATTTAGAGATTCAGCACGTTAACAGGCTCTTGTGGCCTAATGATCCCACGCTGTCACCATGTGACAAATTAACCTACTAACCCCTGTGTTCTTTGAAATGTGGGAGGAAACCAGAGCACCTGGAAGATACCCACGCGGCCACAGGGAGGATGTGCAAACTCCTTACGGACAGCAGCGGGAACTAAACCTGAGTCGCTGGCACTGTAATAGTGTTCCGCTAGCACGACACTACTGTGCCACCCCCAGTTACAGAGCAGGAGCAGCACAGAGTCTGGCCTTTCAGCCCCTCTGACACGTGTCAGCCCTTCAAGTGGAGCACACATCAGGAGGCCATTGGCAGAAGCAGAGGCCGATACTGATTACAGGAGACCATTTGGCCCACTATGGGGCTATCCAGTTGACACCGTTGGAAGGGTGGGAGTGTAGACACACAGCAGAGCCATTAGGTGATGCTCTCATCATCTCTAGTGGACTGAAAATGTGCATGCAATTTGACATTTCAACAAAGGCAGATCAGAGGACTAGGTCAGAACTGGGGCGGACTTCCAGGCGGCAGGGAAGTTGTCACACAACGGAGCATGGGTAAAGAGGGAAAACAGGTAAGATTCCTGAGGCTGGAGGAAAAGTGGAGAGATGGAGTGATGACAGGGCACAGGGAAGGGTAACAGCACGGACCTGCATCTTACGGGCTTTGGAACCAGAGACATCTGAGAACGCTCCACCAGAGGCGAGTACTGGCAATGCACTGATTCAGATGCTTCTGCCCAGACAGTCTAAGTGACGATCGGCAACACAGAAAGTCAGGGGAAACCGCTCTGCCACCACACCTGCCATTAAACTTCTCCTGGTTTTCCCAGCACCTCAGTTTGTGTGAAGTGCAGGTGATAGTACAGTCCAACATTAGCAATAATATAATTCAACTTGTTACACAAGCCACTTTCATAAAACACAAACCACCACCTATTAAGAACAAAATTACACCCCAAGTCACAATTGCTGTTGTGTTCAGTCCAATAATCTCCAGACAGAGAAAGGCTTTTTCATTAAATAGATGCTAATGCACTTCTCTACTCCAGCCTGAACCTTAAGCTTCTGATTAATCCTTCAGAGAATCTGCTCTGGTTCAAGTTGTAATACTTTCACCAAATAAAGGCCAACAGCAAACAGATGAGCTGACGTTCAGGGCTAATGAACGAGAGGTAAATGATGGAGCGTTTCAATATTAAGTGTATACACTCAATGGTCACTTTTTTTAGATACATCTGTACACCTGCTAGTTAATGCAAATATCTAATCAGCCAATCAGGTGGCATTAACTCAACGCATAAAAACATGCTGACATGGTCAAGAGGTTCAGTTGGTCAGACCAAATAACAGAATGGGGAAAAAAAGTGATCTAATTGACTTTGACCGTGGAATGATTGCTTGTGCCAGGCAGGGTGGTTTGAGTACCTCAGAAACTGATGGCCTCCTGGGATTTTCACACACAAGTCTCTAGCAGTCACAGAGAATGGAGCCAAAAACAGAAAAACATTCAAAGCGCAGAGAAAATGTCTTCTTAATGAGAGAGGTTAGAGGAGAATGGTTCAAGCTGACAGAAAGTTGACACTCACTCAATACAACAGTGGAATGGAGTCTGAGCATCTCTGAATTCACAGCATGTTGAACCTTGAAGTGGACAGGCTACTGCAGCAGAAGAGCAGACTGAGTTCCACTCTTCTACCTGATAAACTGTCCACTGAGTGTATGATGGCTGTGTTTTGTTCTGAGGACTTATGGAACAAGTTTTGACAAAAGGCTATTGCCTATAATGCACATCAGTTGTCTTTTGAGTCCTCTGCCTGAGGGGTAAATCCTATAGGATGGCTTTGTGGTTCCTCTGTGCCTAATTCGAAGCTTGATTTGACAGCTCATCCAGACAATGGCACGTCTGACAGTGGTGTGCTCCCTAAGCACTGAAGTTGTTCAACACCCAGGAGTGAACGTCTGAGGTCTGTGGGCTGGGATTTAACCCACAACCTTCTGATTGCGAAGCTGAGCATCACCCATGGAGCCAGAACAGCAGGAACTGCTAGAGAAGGCACAACACGTTGAAGGGAGTGGGTGATGGAGAGGCAGAGAGTCCAGGAATCCAATGTCTGGGAATTTTCCCCAACATCTGTACCTCAGCCCGGTCACATCCTTGGGGCAAACCACCCCTCCAAATGGGAGCTGTGGATGTTCCAGGAGATAGTCCACACAATGGCCATTCAAGGAGAAGACCAGAGTTCATCGAATGTTACATCTCTGTCCCTGAGGGAAGGAAATGAACTGTAACCAATATTTACACAGAGGAGAGGAGAACCCAGAGAGAAAGTGATTAATAGACATCAGGATATCAATTAAAACTCAACTTCCAGTTAATCAATTGCTAATAAATAAATAAGCTGTGCTTCACAAGGAAGGTCATCTCCTACGCAGAAAGTGAAGCTCTTGTGTATTGAGATTTCTGTCTGTCACACTGAAGCTGCGTTGAACACAAGGGGCTCATCAACTCTCAGTTTTCCTTAAAGTCTCACCTGATGTCCCTCCCTTTAAAAACAGACAAAAAGCAAACATGCACCCCCACCAGCCCAATCCAACAACTCTCCATGCCTTTGCAGCCAGCAGACATGCAAACATAAAACACTGGAGGAACTCAGCAGGTCAGACAGATCCATCGATGGCAATGGACAGTCGGTGTTAGGGGGCGAATGGACAGGACGAAGAGTCCAGAGCCCTCTCACTCTCACTGTCTGCAGAGCTTCTCTCGCCAGTGGCATCCGAGACATGTTATCGCTCAACCGTACCGAAGTAAATCGCTTGGTCATTGCCTGTTGTGGGAACATGCCGTGCAAGATGTCTAGTACAGCAGCAATCACGCTTCAGAAGTAATTTATTAGAACAAAAGCTAAAATGTCTCAACCCGAACCATTGGCTGTCTCTTTCCCTCCACAAATGCTGGCAGCTCACTGATTTCCACGATGGCTGGCATAGTGGCTATATAAGGCTTACCAGCGCCAGCGACCCAGCTTCAATGCTGCTGCTACCTGTAAGGAGTTTGTATATGACCGTGACCATGAAAGTGTTTCCTTCCACATTCCAAAGGCATACAGGTTAGAGTTGGCAAGTTAGGGGCATGCCATTTTGGCGATACTTGTGGGCTGCCCCAGCACATCCTCCGACTATGTTGGTTGTGAGCACAAACAACGCACTTCCCTGTACGTTTCGATGTACATGTGACAAATAAAGCTAATACCTCTTTAACCTCTCCTCCTGCATTTTGTCCCAGCATCTTTGGTCAATTGTATCTCCAAGATTCAGCCACTTTAGCTCCTGTGTCAACTTCCTCACCCTTCCCCAGATCACATCCTGTAAGATTCTTCACTCCAAGTTAATTTTAACTCCAAATAACGAAAGAAACTATTCAGGCAAATGGCCAAATGTAGCATTTGAGGAGAATCTGAGAGAAAGAGAGGGGGGCAAGGAAATTAAGGAATTCCCTGCTACGGAATTTTGTACCTCAATATGATGTAGTCAAAGACACTGCAGAGAAAGGTCTGGTCTGTGTGATGTGTAGCCAGAGTGGTTGCTAAGACCGCACAAGAGGATATGGAGGCAAGGTCACAGAATCATTTGTAAAAACACACAGAATTACAAAACCAAGAGAATAGAAGATTGGAAGCCACCTTTGACAGCAAAGGCAAGGATAGCTCTATAACCAGGTAACGTAAACCAAAACAACTTGTGGTGTTCCTGAAGTAAAATGAGCAGCAGGAATTGTATCAATGGAACAGGTCCTGGACGTTTGTGCGAAGAAGGGTAAAATATAGTGCTGGTCTGCCACCCTGTGGGCAATGTGCATATTGCAAACATTCAATAAACGGCCTCAAGAATGAATTCACAATTACTTCCTACCCTTCACCTCTACAAGAGATTCCAAATTGTTTTACAACCAATAAAGTATCATTGAAGTGTGGCTGTTGTTGCTTATAATTAAGAGAAACATACCCATCAGTTTGCACACAAACATCCTCGGTGACCTGATGCACCAACACCAAACCCAATTCACGCGTTAAGTTCTGAAATCACCGGAATATCAGAATTTCCAAGTTTATCAAACTTCTAAAGGAAATACTTTTCCATTCCTGACAAGTAACAGACATATTCACTCCTCCTGATAAAATGTTCATTTTATCCTTAATCCATTGGTAAATCTGAATACTTTACACTGAATTTCCCCCCCAAATTAGAGACTCACAGAATCATTCAGCATGGAAACAGGCCTACACTGAACTCCTGATGCATTCACTGTATCAATCCTTTGTTTTGTTTCCTCTGGTATCACCACGTTCACTGTGTCCTCTCCCCAACCCCTCCCCCCTCCAACCCATTCACCGTACTCCTGCCACCCACTCTCACTGAGCGTCATAGGAAGTCATTCCTGCCTGTAGCCATCAAACTTTACAACTCCTCCCTCAGAGTGTCAGACACCCTGGGCCAATAGGCTGGTCCTGGACTTGTTTCCACTTGGCACGATTAACTTATTATTATTTAATTATTTATGGTTTTATATTGCTATATTTCTACACTATTCTTGGTTGGCGCAGCTGTAACGAAACCCAATTTCCCTCGGGATCAATAAAATATGTCTGTCTGTCACTCATGTTGAAGTCTTCACCTTCTTAGATAGCCTCTTGTGTGAAGGATGCCTATTTTGACTGGGGTTTCAGGCTGGCGGTTGAGACTGATGTGGGGCATACACATTTTACCACAGGTAGGACAGAAGTTGCTTGATACATCAATGACCAAGGTTGGCCACTGTGGCCATTGTAGGTTCCCTCACAAGTGCCCCCTGAGACAGGTATCACTCAGGCAACGGTACTGAAATCATTGTCATATTGCTTTGTGCTGTGTACAAACTCACTGCAGCGTTTAATAGGACAATGAACACATTTCAGATTTAATTTATATAGTACGTAGTTCCTGCCACACCTCGTTTGGTGCATTGGGCGGCAACTTTGCTGTTGGTCCATTTTACGAGGCCGAGTTGTGAGCTCAATGCACAGTCCAGCATGGGCGGACCTGGTGCAAGAACCCAGGACCTCTCGCCCCGAAGTCTGGTGCGGATGCCGTGACATCACTGGCACTGACTCAGATACAGTTTATTGGCTGTAAAATACGTTGGAATCAAAAGCTAAAAAGTTTTAGATGTCTGATATCTGAAATAAAAACAGAATATGCTGGAAATACTCAATAGGTAAGGCAGCATCCACGGAGAGATAAACAGAGATGACGTTTCAGGTCAACATCCTTGCATCAGAATGTCCTATAGCAAGTGCTACATCACGCTAAGGCGTGGTCTTCAGCTGCAATGCACAATAGCCTAGAGTTATTTCAATTATCACATGCTACCAGAATGATATACATTGATGCTACTATGTCTTATGCATAGTAGAAACATCTGTAAGTGCATCTTAAGGAGATTATCAATGCCAGACCACACCAGGACATATTGCTAAAGCACTGGGTGTAGAAGCTGATCGCTACAGCAAGCATCTTCAATGATTGTCTGTCATGCATTACCTTTTGCCCAGGGACCCACTTGCAGGTTGGGGTGCATCAAAGGCAGGTTCATCCACACTGGTTTTCCTTTCTGGCTGATGCTTTCCTTTACTGAGTGTTCCCAGATCATCATCACTCTGGTCCTCCAACCCTAAGATGAAGTAAATTCACCAATTCAGGCATGGAAAGATTGGGATCAGTAAATTTAACAAACGACTGCAGAGACTCTTCTTGGGCTTGGGCCATGCTTGAAGCAACCACAAACCAGACTGTCATAAAGAGCCAGAAATGCTCTTCAGAGAGTGGATTCAGATTCATTTATTTATCACAGGTACTTCGAAACATTGACATGGTGAAATGTGCCATTTGCCTTAACAATACAACCTCAGGATGTGGAGGGGGCATCCTGCAAGAGTTACCACAAATTCTGACTCCAATTTAACATGCTTGCAATAATGACAGAACAACAGCAACAAAACAAGAGCATATCAAGACCTCTTCCTCCCTCCCACTCACTGCATATGCAGACAGCCTTCCAACCTCCAGGTGGGCCTCATCTGGGCGGGTCTGCAATGCAGAATCGGGCCTTGGGCTTCCCCAGTGGATTCACAGATGGGGCTACTTCTCTGCCAGTCCACCTCACCTTCCCATTTGACTTAGACTTGCACACAACCCCTGTCTTCAAGGTCTATCCCCTCCAAAATGACCAATAAGTCAGCATGGTGTGTGTACAAACACCAAAGTCTGCAACACCCTCAGCAGCTTGGGGAAAGTGGATTAGAGGGCAGAGAAATTTAAAACGGAGGCACAAAGCACAACAATGGAACTGTGCAAGGAAAATAGGGAGAGCAGCCGGGGCCCATGTACATAACTTGTCCTACCTTCGTCTTCATCCAACAGTCCGTCACTTGACTCCCTGGGGTTACAGATGAGTTCACTTTCTGACCAAGTTTCAGAGTCGCTCCACAGGAAGTCATCACTCTGAGATGAGGGACTACGCAGCAGTTCATCCACAAGTTCTTTCACTTCCAAGTCAGTTTGATTCTCAGCACGCTTGTCCTTTGGTCTGTCAGCTTCCACTCGACCTAGATCCTTGTGCAGAGCATTGGGCAGGCTTGGCAACATCACCAGGGAACTATCTGGCACACCTTGCCACTCTGGTCCATCGCCATGAGCCAACATGGCTGCAGTATCAGGTTGGGCAGGACCATGCAATCCACCCCGTTTCCATTCCTGGGAGCTGTCTCGGCCTCCAGAACCCAGCAGAATCCCTGCCTCCATTCCCAGTCTCCTTGCCTCATTCTCAATACGGCTGCTGAGGGCTGTGGCCATGCAGCGAAGGGCCTCGAGGCGCTGCTGCCTGTCCCTGTACTGAGAACCCATGCAGAGAGCGGGGCTGCAGTTCGGCTCCTGCTCGTGGGCTGCAAGGGATCGGCTGGTGATCGGTGAGGGAGAAGATGGCTTTGGTGAATAAGCAAGCGGATCCAAATCTTGAACTCTCAGTGGGTTACACTGGCCAGGCAGTGAGTTACGCGATGACCCCGTGAGGTTTTTCAGCTCCTGTCGATATGACCCACTTGGGAACAAAATACACGTCTTGATATCATGCAGGAAACAGCACAGCTTAGTCAGAGAACAATTATCTCACCTAGAATTATACTGTAAAATTGCTGCTGCATTACATTTCAATTGCAAAAGTCAGACAAATTGCAGATGTTGGAAACTGTAGAGGAGAATGCTGGAAACTCTCAACAGGTTGGGCAGCATCAATGAAAAGGAGTTAACGTTTCATGTCGAGAATTCTTGGTTAGAATTGAGAAAAAGAAAAAATAACTATGTTGTAGTTCTGACCCAAGGTCTTCAACTGGAAACATGAATTCCATTTCTCTTTCCACAGATACTGCCTGATCTGCAGAGTGTTTCCATTCCCAGTTTTGGCTAGGGTTCTTGGGATCGGCTCAGGCCCAAAGGTTTTGGGCCCCCAAATGTCATGGCACTCTTTTGGGAGTTTGTTCCCTCCATGTGGATAAAGGTACTGGCCATTATCACAAGGAGCAACACGCCCAAGTTGCTGGAGGAACTCAGCAGGTCAGGCAGCCTTTGCAGAGAGGAATAAACCGTCAATGTTTCAGGCTGAGACCCAATCTTAACAAATGGTCTCGGTGTGAAACATCTACTGTTCACTTTTCTCTATAGATGCTGCCTGACCTGTTGAGTTCCTCCAGCATTTTGTATGAGTCGCACTGGGTTTCCAGCATCTGCAGAATCGCTTGTGTTACTGTCGCAGAGAGCAAGGATCAGGAGGATCTCCGTCGGAGAAAATCAGAAGGATCTGAGCCGCATCGGAGACTCGTCACCTTGACTGGAGAAGGGGATTACTGTGAATGCAGCCAGGGTCCTGGTGCCACTGATCCACAATCAGGGAGCCCAGCTGCCTCACTGGAACGGCAGTGATCAATCAACCCCTCCAATCTGATCCATCATTCAGTCAGGAATAGACCAACTCCACCCTCCTTCCTTGTCAGTTTCCATTCAAGTCAAACAAAAGCACTCTCGGTAAACTTGGTCCCCATTTTTGAAGCTTTCCACTCAGAGCACTAAACTGCTCTGGCAGTGAGGTCCAGATTTCCATTTACCTGTGGGAAGAGGCAGTTTCCGCACTCACCCCCGAAGGTGCTTGTTCCACCCGTTTCCCTCAACTGTAAATCCCCATTTGGGGAAATTCAAACTACCTATTGATCCCAGTAATCACCTCAGCGTGGGTAAACTTAGTCCTCTGTTCAGTCCGAGAGGAGAGGTCAAATTGTCCTTGATAGATCCCCATTCCATCCCCTTCCTGATACTTCTCTCCACTTCCATAACGGGTTGTGAACAGTGTGGCAGGGTTACACTGGAAACCCCTGCTGAGCTGAGCTTGATGAGGGTTCACAGGGGCCTACAGAAACCTTGGTTCTTTTTAAACCTTTCAATGTTGGACTGTTCCCCATTGCATTAACCACCCCCCAACCTCCCCCATACTCAAAGAGTCTGGGGAAGCTCTAAAAGAAGTTGACAGAATGATTATTAGTAGAAGTGTGTGTAGGGAAGATGGATTTGCCGGGAAGTGTGTGACTTTGTATCGTGAGGAGGGTGGGGGCAGGAGGTGCGGTCAGGGAAGGAAAGGTTTGGAGGGATATGGGCCATACGCGGGCAGACCGGACGAAGTTAGATAGGAATCATGTCAGGATAAACCATTTGGGCCAAAAGACCTGAGTGAGAGGGGGTATGAGGAAATGGAGTATAATTGGATGCAGGAGTGGGTGGGGGGGGCGCTGAGATAATGAGAGGCGAGGGGGCCTCTGCCAAGGTAATGGGAGGTGGGGAGAGCCCCCGATGTATTGGGAGGTGGGGGCCCCTGAGGTAATGGGAGGCGGTGGGGAGGCCCTGAGATAACGGGGGAGTGGGTGCGGGGTGGCACTGAGATAACAGGAGGTGAGGAGCTAGGAGGAGATACTGTGGGATGAGGGAGTGGAAGCTGAGGTAAGAGGAGAGGTTGATACTATCCAGCCTGAAACTGTCCCCCTGCTCCAGTTGACCTGCTGCCCATTTGAGTCTGGTGTGCTACACCGAGGCACAAGTCAGTCACAGCTACAGTACCTGCTTCATCGAGTGACTCTCAACAATTGTGCTCTATAGTCATGGGGCAAGGTAAAGAAGTTTCAGTTAAAAGAGAATTAAATCAGACAAAAGTTTTATTACCCAATAGACTCGTCTGAAGGCTGTGGCCATGGCTCAACGGGCCATGAGTTAAGGGCTTTTTCTAGTTGAGAATCAGACTGTTACCAGCTTCAATACAGATGGTCCACAAGGTGATAAACCTGACAGCTCAGCCCAGTGGATGTGCATTTTCTGTTGCCCCACCAGGCTCTCAGTGCGTGCCAATGCAAACACGATTGATACATTCACAACCATATGGACAGATCCTCCCTGCTTCAACAAGGATCAGCATTATCCCCGGCCTTTGGCCAAGCCTGCTAGTGTGTCACTGATGGAGAATAGCACCATTATTGCAAAGGAAAGCAGACAGCTGCCCCGGCAGCCTAACCGGACAGCTATTCCCTGCCCAACGTCTCATTATTTGGTCATCGTTAAACTGCACTTTGTGGGAGCTCATTGCGCACAATCTCTTTGACCTACTACCATCAGGAAGGAGGTACAGGAGCATCAGGACTGGGAATGCCAAAATTGGGTAACAGCTTCTTCCCTCAGACAGTGAGACTAACAAAATTTGCATCACCAAAGTCTTGTCACTAGGACAGCAAGCTGTTTACTGTACTGTTAATTGTTTACCTGTGCTGTGCACAACCTGCATTTTGGATTATATTTTATTAACTTATTTACGGCAATATTTTGGTTTATGTGTTGTGTGTGAGATATGTATTGTGGGTGCACTGTGGTCCAGAGGAATGGTGATTTATTGGGTTGTATATATGTACAGTCAGATAACAATAAACTTGATCATTTGGGTGCCATTTCCCCCACTGAAGAGACAACCTTGCAGAAATGCTTCATTGGCTCTGAGGCATTTGGCCCATCCTGGACCTGACATGCATTGTGGATTCCCATTGCTTTGAAATGAACCATTTGGGCATCTCAGCCCAGTTCCACAAACAATCAAAATGCATGGCAACATAATCTACAATATCACAGGCTGTTGGTGATTTCCACCAGAAAACAGGCAGCCTTTGGGCAACGATAGGGTCTTTTAAGAGACTCCTGGATAGGTACATGGAGCTTATAAAAATAGAGGCCTATGGGTAACCCTTGGTAATTTCTAAGGTAAGGACATGTTCGGCACAGCTTTGTGGGCTGAAAGGCCTAGATTGTGCTGTAGGTTTTCTGTGTTTCTATTTCACAGCCACCTGTGCTTGGTGTATGTCTTAACATAGAATGGAACAGCAGGGAAAGAGGTGATTTGGCCAATTAAGTCAGTGTGACACTCGTCCTGAACTAATCCTATTTTATTCTTTCTGCATTTTTCTCAATTTCAACCAATCCCACTCACTCTGCCCTCCCCAATGCTCCAGAATAGAGGCAATTTACAGTAACCAATCAACTTACCAGCCAGTCACTGGAATGTGGGAGAAAATTTCATGAGGCCACAGGGAGAACATGAAACTCCACGTAGGCAGCACTGATTGAACCCAGGTCACTGGAGGTGAGAGGCACCAGCTGCCATCTTAACTCCATCTCCCACCTTGGTTCCATATTCCTCGATACTCTTGCTTACCAAAAATATATTCAGTCCAGTTCTGAAAATTTCCGTTGATGGGAACTCAGAAGCTTTTTGAGGGAAAAGCAAATTGCCTGTTCTCTTAGACTTTGTTGCAGAATGGGCAACAGCAAACAACATGGAATTGAACCGGGGAAAGGTGAATGAGATTCTGAAGTCAAGTTTACCCAAGTATGTAGGTGAAAAATGGAATCAGGGGTCAGTTGATGGGAATGCATGGAATATATGAATAAACTCTGCTTGGGCTTCCAGCTGGGTACAGGCATCGATTTTAACCAACATTTCGATGACAAACTCTGCCACCTTCATCAGGGATGAAGTATAATGTGGTATATAGATGACAGGGATTACTGGGTAATGGGAGTACTCTGTGAGTTGGCATAGATTAGTTGGGCTGAAATGGGTCTCTTATTTCATAAGGAAATGTGAAATTCAATGAAGTGTGATCCTTTCAATCCTCTAAGAAATGAGACAAAACATCCAGCCTTTATAAAACATATTGGAGGTCATTCAAATTAAAAAAGCACTGACTCATGAAATGGTGATGTTCATGCAGAGAGGTAACAGGGCTCCCTCAGGACTCATCTGCGGAACATGATTTGGTAAGGTGGGGGCTACAGAAAGTTAGTTGGAAGATCATGATCCTAAACCCCTATGGATTCACATCACCATTCTCAGAGCTAGAATTGGACCATTCCTCACCCTCAACCAATACTGAAGATTGTTCACTTCCTTCTGCTATCTGAAGCCATGTTAACTTACACAACACAACATCATGGACCACACAGTCCTCATTTCTCTGGCTCGTTCCTACAGCCAATGATACATCTTATAACCTGTTAGCTGGGTACTAAGACAATTGTATCTTAACTGCTGACATGGCTTTAGCAAACTCTACCTTTTCTCCAAGTCTCCAGACTCTGGCCTGCCCCTTGTTGGTGTCCGATCCTTTATCAGCTGAGTCGACCCCAAGCTCTTTCCCTAAAGGATGGAAAAAGTCCTGTAATCAGTTGCAAACTCCAGCATGAGAACACAGTACACAGAGTTCCCAGGTGCTTGGCCAAATGAAGATATGATCACAGTGAAGCCACCATTCCGTGAGGGATATTCCAGTCATCCTGTCTCTTCCACCATTCAGGTAGAGCAGTTGTCTTTACTTCAACACTATTGGCTCACCTTGGTCATGTGACATGTATTTGAAAAGTCAATTTACCTTGAAGTTTTATGTCAGAGGCTGTCTGAATGAGTAACCTATAGATTTTCATCATGAATTTTTTTTTGATATTACACTTCGACAAAGTCTAATTTTAAGGTAACACTTCTAGAGTCACCCACCATAAATAATAGTTTCCCTTTACAGAATCATTTAACCTTCCTGAACAACTAGATCACAACTTATTCTTTTGCATCTAAAATACAATCCAAGTTTATAAATCTGCTCTTAACTGTCCAACAATGAAAGCAGTTGTATCCTCAAACATCTCCAGCCACCCCACAACACTTGAAGTACTAGGATGGCAACACACACAAATTGATGAAGGAACTCAGCAGACGGGCAGCATCTAGGGAGAGGAATTTAACCTTCTTGGCTCAAAATGTCATTTGTCTGCTCCTCTCCTTAGATGTTGCTTAACCTGCTGAGTTCCTCCAGTATTTTGTATGTGTTGCTCTGGATTTCCAGCGTCTGCAGAACCTTTTGTGTTTACTAGGATGGCAGTGGCAGGAGTCAGCATCCAGTGCGATGAACATCACTAGATGCAGCGAATGGCAGAATAGGCGGGATTCCCATGCATCAACCCACAAAGTAACCCCTGGACGAGAGATTATTGTCCCATTTCCATTGTGCCGAGCCCAAATGACCCAACACAGGACAGTATGGAAATCAGAAACTGACTTGTGACTTCTCCGCTATATAAAACTTAGGATTATCGATTTCTCCATCTGGTATAAAATTTCTCACCACCCCCCCCCCCCCCCTCTATCCCACACTCTGACCTTTTACCCTTCTCACCTGCCTATTACTTCCTCTTGGGCACCCTCCACCTTCCTTTTCTCTCATGGTCCAATCTCCTCTCCTGTCAGATTCCTTCCTCTCCAACACTTTACCTTTCCTACCCACTTGGCTTCATCTATCACCTTCCAGCTAACCTCCTTCCCCTCCCCACCACCTTTTCACTCTGGCATCTTCCCCCTCCGCCACCTGAAGAAGGGTCTCAGCCTGAAATGTCAACTGTTTATTTACTTCCAATAGATGCTGCCTGACCTGCTGAGTACCTCCAGCATTTTGTGTGTGTTGTTTCTTATGGCTTTGTCTAAGTTACTGAAGGACAGGGGCCATTCAATGGTTTATTGTCTACCTATTTTTTACTTCACTCTCAGAGAATACCTCCCAGTGGTACTTCAGGTCCAGGTAATAGTAAAAGGGGCACATTTTAATTAACATAACCACTGAGAACATTGGTTTTATAGACCTTTCCCTTTTATTGCCCATGGATGGTGCATAACCTAGTTCCAAGGGAATTCCATGGGAATTTTGGCAGTGTGTTTGTCAGATGGTCCTATGCTGAACAGGGGAAATCTGTCCTGTTCAGAACAGTGAGCTAATGAATGAGCAAGAAGCCTCCAGCTGTCCTTAGCCAGGGAAAGAATTCAGTCAATAAACTTCCAGAATAACTCAGTGGGGGCAAAGAGCAACCAAGGCTAGAACAAGCACTCGCCCCAAGGAACTCTGGCACCATTGTGCTGCTGGTGGATAAGGGAGACCAAGGACGAGGAAGATGGTGTCAGCACACACCAGCACGTTCTGTCTCGGCCATCGGTGCCAGGAACATGCAGATTCACCTCAGAGAGCCCGATAGGTCAAACACATTGGTGGGGAAACTGAGTCACACGCAGAACAGACAGGGAACTGGGGAAACAACTGTGTTCTCAACACAAACTGGTGGCCTCTGAGGTTGTCAGAGGCCGATCAATGCTCAGTTAGTGAAATTAGATAATGGTGAAATTGTGTACGAGGGGTAGGAACTTACTGGCCGTGCAGAACTTTTATATCCTTCCACAAAGTGGTGAGCAGGCAGAGTGGCCTTCTGCCTCCCTTTCTTCTGTTTGGAGACAGCCTCCTTCTGTTTCCTATAGACCTCCTGCAGCCTCTTCTTCTTCATCTCCATGGCCTGCTTTACCGACTGTTTCCTTTCACTTTCCTTCCTCTTGCGCTTTGCCACCTGCCTGCTCATGTACTTGCGGACCTCATCTGCGTTGTAACTCCGAGCCACGGGGGACCGAACCCGCTGTTCCTGGTTTTCCACTTCAGCTTTGTTCTGCACTGGGCTGGGGGAACCTACTCTGTGCCCTGCTGGCAAAGGTCTTCTCTGAACTCCTAAATAGGGTTTCCATTTCACGGCGCAACTTTTTGATGAGCGAGTGCGCCAGTGTTTTGGGCCACCATGCTCACCTTCATGTTTGTCTCCTTTAGGAGTAGCAAGGTTCTTCTGAGCATCTTCACGCGTACCCTCCACGTTTGCGTTGTCATCTCCCATCTTCCAAGTGAAGTTCAGGTTCATTCCAGCAGTTTTTCCAGACTGTAAACCGGGTAAGGTTCTATTTACCTGCATGCCCTCCACAGCTGGCTGTGAACTGTCCAATGACCCCGTTCCTGTGGAATTACCATGTTGACCATCCTCGCTTGCCACATAAAGTCTTCGCCTGGGACTCCTTTCGAAAGATGGTGATCTTGCACATCCCTTGGAGTATTTTACTTTCTCGCCTGTTTTATTAAACAAGAAATTTACAAGAAAACAGAGATTATATTTAAGTGCTGCACAATACGCAGCAAATGTAAAACAGTAACACAACACCTGTAACAGAAGTGGAGAGTGAGTAAGGGAGAACGTTTCCAGGGTTGAGAGTACTTGCTTCTTCAAAATATCAATAAAAGGATTAAATATATCATAACATGAATTCCTACATTAATAGCAGATTTTTAAAATTTCTATACAGGGTCTATATACTACACACAAAGCAGGGCAAGTTCCAACACAAATCTCCACCTCATACCTGCTGGATAAATATCCCTCCAATTAACTTCTGCTCAGTGCATTAAGAATAATGTTGAGAAGCAATTCTCACTGCGTACAACACCAATTTGAGCATTCTCTGCAGACTCAGAGGGATACCAATTTACTTGCTGATACAGCATTCAGCAGGATATTTTGTGGCCCCTGTGAATGAGAACTGTGAGTAATTGCTGAATGCTTTTGATGGCATTGAAGATACTTCACGTAAAATTAAAGCAGACTGAACATTCCCATTCACTTCATAGCATCAGTCTGATGTACAAACTAGTGCAACAGAGGATGTTTTATTTAGTTGGAGAATCTAGGATCCAAGGAGCAGCTTCAAAATAAAGGGACATCCCTTTAAAACTGTGAGGAGGAGGAATTTCTTCAGTCAGACGGTGTTAAATCTGTGAAATTCATTGCCGAGGATGGCTGAAGAGACCAAGCCATTAGGTGTACGTACTTAAGGCAAAGATTGATTACCTCTTGCTTGGTAAGATGATTAAGGATTAAATGAGAAAGCAGAAAAATGGGGCTTTAAAAAAACAGTCAGGAATGAACAGCAGAGGAAATTTGCTGGGCCAAATGGTCTAATTCTGCTCCTATATGTTAGTCTTTTAGAACCCAAGAAATCTTCTTTAATGGAGGGTACTACTTAGTTCATTTGTTGTGTGCCATGCCATATGATGTAAATGATCATGGTCTATCTAGGACCATGATTGTTCTTGACAAACTTTTCAGCAGAAGTGATTGGCCATTTTGCCCTTTTCTAGGCAGTGGCTTTACAAGTCAGGCGGACCCAGCCATTATCAATACTCTTGACACGGTCTGCCTGGTGTCAGTTGTTGCATAATCCAGGACTTGTGATATGCACCAGCTGCTCATACGACAATCCACCAGCTGCTCTCATGGCCTCACGTGACTAAACAGGTGCTACACCTTGCCCAAGGATGATCTGCAGGCTAGCAGAGGGAAGGAGTGCCTTACCCTGCTTTTGGTAGCAGTTGAAACAGGTCAAAGACTGCCAAAGTCATTTGGCATATTAATATATCAGTTAGAGCTCTGAAGGCAATTGCAACACTTATATTAAAAAAAACAAAAGAAAGCTTCATACAGCAGGGAAATAAAAATAACATGAGGAGTAACGCTTGCCAAGGATGAAGATATCAATAGTCACTAAATCTGTAACAGGTAAACCACTAACGAATTCACCAGTAGACAAAGTAACTTATTAGTTCAAATTTCAAGACTCTTTAATGTCAACAGACTCACATTCAAGGACACTTCATCTCATGTTCTTAATATTTATTGCTTATTTATTTATTATTATTATTATTCCTTTTCTATTTGCATAGTTTGTTGTCTTCTGCTCTGTAGTGGGTGGTCTTTCATTGATTCTGTTATGGTTATTATTTCGGGAATTTATTCAGTATTCCCACAAGAAAATTAATTTCGGGGTAGTATATGGTGATATAGATGTACTTTGATAATAAGTTTGATTTACTTTGATTTCCAGTACACAAGTGTTAAGGAGAATGAAATAATTGTTACTCCAGATCCAATGCAGCACCAAAAAAACACAAACACAATAATAAACAAACACAATAAATATAAATGCATAAGATAGCTTATATATATATATATAGATTGATTTTATGTATAGACAGTTGTGAAGGTCACCTGAAAGATATTGGCTGTTGCGATCATTGGTATCTGGAGTTGCGGCTGGGCTCTGTTGACGCTTGGGGGGTGGACCAAGTAACATTCTTATCAGCTTCTGGCCTTGCTTCCATGAAAAGACATCAGAAGAGGATGAACCTAGCACAGACAGAAAAGGCAGGAACTAGCTTTGGAAATATATTTGAGTTTTTGAAGTAGTTACGAGGAATGTTGACGAGGGTAAGGCAGTGGATGTAGTCTATATGGACTTCAGCAAGGCCTTTGACAAAGTTCCACATGGAAGGTTAGTTAAGAAGGTTCAGTCGTTAGGTATTAATGCTGGAGTAATAAAATGGATTCAACAGTGGCTAGATGGGAGATGCCAGAGAGTAGTGGTGGATAATTGTTTATCGGGATGGAGGCCGGTGACTAGCGGGGTGCCTCAGGGATCTGTTTTGGGCCCAATGTTGTTTGTAATATACATAAATGATCTGGATGATGGGGTGGTAAATTGGATTAGTAAGTATGCTGATGATACTAAGGTAGGAGGTGTTGTGGATAATGAGGTGGGTTTTCAAAGCTTGCAGGGAGATTTATGCCGGTTAGAAGAATAGGCTGAACGTTGGCAGATGGACTTTAATGCTGAGAAGTGTGAGGTTCTACATTTTGGCAGGAATAATCCAAATAGAACATACAGGGTAAATGGTAGGGCATTGAGGAATGCAGTGGAACAGAGAGATCTAGGAATAACAGTGCATAGTTCCCTGAAGGTGGAGTCTCATGTAGATAGGGTGGTGAAGAAGGCTTTTGGAACGCTGGCCTTTATAAATCAGAGCATTGAGTACAGAAGTTGGGATGTAATGTTAAAATTGTACAAGGCATTGGTAAGGCCAAATTTGGAATATTGTGTACAGTTCTGGTCACCGAATTATAGGAAAGATATCAATAAATTAGAGAGAGTGCAGAGACGATTTACTAGGATGTTACCTGGGTTTCAGCACTTAAGTTACAGAGAAAGGTTGAACAAGTTAGGTCTCTATTCATTGGAGCGTAGAAGGTTGAGGGGGGATTTGATCGAGGTATTTAAAATGTTGAGAGGGATAGATAGAGTTGACGTGAATAGGCTGTTTCCATTGAGAGTAGGGGAGATTCAAACGAGAGGACATGATTTGAGAGTTAGGGGGCAAAAGTTTAAGGGAAACACGAGGGGGTATTTCTTTACTCAGAGAGTGATAGCAGTGTGGAATGAGCTTCCTGTAGAAGTAGTAGAGGCCAGTTCAGTTGTGTCATTTAAGGTAAAATTGGATAGGTATATGGACAGGAAAGGAGTGGAGGGTTATGGGCTGAGTGCGGGTAGGTGGGACTAAGTGAGATTAAGAGTTCAGCACGGACTAGGAGGGCCGGAATGGCCTGTTTCCGTGCTGTGATTGTTATATGGTTATATGGTTAAAGTTGAGTTAACAAATACATATATACACAGGTCCAATGAAAAACTTACTTGTAGCAGCATCACAGATACATCACATCACATAAGTAGCATTCACAAGAAAAACAAATTTAAGCTATACACAATTTTTACAGCACAATTGGAGCAAAAAAGCAATCAATATTTCATGAGTAATCTCTCCCTCGTTCTCTTAATTTGTACACTGCCCCTACAGAGATATATTAAAGGAATTAACAATTCACCACACTCCAAGCAATCTTCCAATGATATTTAGTGTGGATTTTCAAACAAGCCTGACCTGTACCAGGACATAACTCTTGAGACCCTCAGCTAGCAAGATCTCAGGAATTGAAAATCCAAAACTACGCAGATGCTGGAAATCTGAAGTAGTGGCAGAACCAGTCAACAGGTCAAGCAGCACAAACCAAGCAAGAGACTGCACTGGGGTTTCTGATCAATCAGTGAGATACACATGACCTGTGGGGTGCTTCCGGCACTTTCCAGGTTTATAGAAAAGCTTGCTCATTGATGTCAATATTTTTCTTGAGAGGTGGGGGTGTCAGACCACAGTTTTAGAAGGTTTCACATTTCACAACGTGAAGCAAAAACAGAAAGAGATGCAAGTATTCAAATCAGTTCTGTGGAAAGAGAAACCAGTTAATATTTCAGATCAAGAATTGTTTGAACTACATTGGCCCAGACATCACCCCTCAATTGCCCACATCTAATGCAGTTATATCCTTTTGTCCAGGGCTTCTACAGAGGAAATATTTTCCTTCTGTCAACTTAGCGAAATCCTGGGAGGTAGAAGGAATGTGAATACAGACAATGGAAGGTTTTAGTTCTGGAGGAGAGTGAATAGAAAATGGGTTTGATGGTCAGACTGGAGCCTGGATGGTTGATGAAACCCAATTTGTGGGAGCAACACACACACACAAAATGTTGGAGGAACTCTGCGAGTCAGGCAGCATCTATGGAAGGAAATAAATAATCAACGTTTCAGGCTGAAGGTTATGATGAGGGCTCTCAGCATGAAATGTCAACTGTTTATTGCCCTCCATCGATGCTGCCTGAACTGCTGAGTTGCTGCAGCATTTTGTGGGCAGTGGTGTAGATTTCCAACACCTGCAGAACTTCTTGTGTTTGTGTCTCCGATGGGGGCAGAAAGGAGGCAGCATTAATACTGCCACGCCGGCAGCAGGAAGCAACTGAGGAAGGAAAGGTGACTTTGAGACATCCTTATCAACTGGATCAGTAACCAAACATCAAAATAAAATAAATGGTCAAGTCCAGAAAGTATAAAAAAATACTCACAACTTTGTCATATAACTGCAAAACCAAAATGTAAAAAAACCACTCTATGATTGCTCCCATTAAATCCTGTGGCACTGGCAATGTGACCCCTGAACTGCAATCCATCTTTGAGCAACGCTGCTCTGACATCATGCCTGACAGAAACAAACGACCAATAAAAACACTCTGACAGTGGCAGTTACAATGATAAATGCCACTCGTGTCATAGCCTTACCACAGGGTCTCAGAGGGAGAGCTTGGCATTTTTTTTGCAGCTGCAATCTGTTAGAAGAAATAATTTTAATGCATTTCAAAGCAGCACAGAAAGGCTGGAATACACAAAAGGGATATAATGCTCTGTGCTGCCAATCAATAGATTATATTCTGAGATTAACCTTCCCCATTTTTCTCCTGTTTTGACCTCTCCAAAGCTGTCCAGGTACTCTGACTGTGCTGTGGTCAGCATGTGATTTTCTTATAGTCTCTGGATATTACAGCACACGAACCACCAACACTGTGTCAAAACGCTGTCATCCTGTGCAGTGTCTTACTCCAGGGGAAGAAAGCAATTCCGTTTGGTTTCCTTTCTCCCACTGAAGGCTCAGCTCCTACTCCACCTCCATCAGCAGTTCTGCGCTCCAAACTCAGCATCAGTCAACAGCACATTCTATTTGCAGAGCGCCTTCCATGGCACAAAATATCCCGTGGGCAGGAGGCTTATGGTGTGTGTGTGTGTGTGTGTTGTTCCTCTTTGCGCCTTGTGGCACATTGAGCTTTGCTGTTTCTTTCGCATTTTTGTCTGTTTCTTACGAAGCTGAGTTACGGATCTTACGGATGGAAAGCGTGCAAGGAGCTGGCCGGACT
This sequence comes from Hemitrygon akajei, assembly GCF_048418815.1. NCBI lineage: Eukaryota > Metazoa > Chordata > Chondrichthyes > Myliobatiformes > Dasyatidae > Hemitrygon > Hemitrygon akajei. Next base: position 184,271,637 of record NC_133130.1, read on the forward strand.
CAAACCCGGGACCCCTTGCCTCGAAGTCCGGTGCAGATGCCACTACACCACCGGCCAGCTAGAGAGTACTGGTACGGGTGGATAACTGTGAGTGAACTGGAAAGGCAGAGATAGGGCCCTGACTCAGCGTGAAGGGTAGGTGGACTGTAAGCTACTTTTATGCTTTAAAATCAAAATCTTTGGAATTGGGAAGCTTGGGAGAGGTTACTGGGTTGCAGTCTAGTGTGCAAATAACACCAATTTATAGATCAGGTAACAACATCCAAGTGTCTGGGTTTCACCAGAGGTGGAGAAACAGATGGATGGGCTGCACACAATGCCCAGAACTGGATTCATGCAGACATCTTGGACATTTGATTGGCTGTTGAAAATTACAGAGGTTGTATTCCCACAGGGCCTCAAACATTTCAGACACAAGATGAGAGGGAGCGTCAGGGAGTGGAGGGAATGGGACTCAGCAGGTGTGTGGATGTGCAGGGGGGGGGAGGGAGGGAGAGAGAGAGGGAGGGAGGGAAGATTAACTGATAATATTCTTCAGCACAAAAAAACATCTGCAATTGGGAGGGGCTGGGAAATTTTTCCAGGTTGTTAGCCAATTCATGGATGAGATGTGAATATGAGGAGGGAGTCCCAAGGTGTCTGTGGCCCAGGTACATGATGAGCACGCCTGCATTAGCTTGGATGCTCACCTGCCTGATCCTAATAGGAAACATCAGGCAAGAACCTGAACACAAGGCCTTAGACAAGTCTGTGTCTTCATTGATGCTTGCTGCATGCTTGTGTGCTCAGTGGAGGGTGCCGATGCCTCTTGCTGGTGGGGGTGCGGGGCGTCGTTGCCTTGCTGCTGGTTGTATGTGAGCGGGGGAACTGGGGGGGCTTTGGGGTTCTAATGTTCAACTGTCATTCATTCTTTGGGGCACTCCTCTGTTTTCATGGATGTTTGTGAAGAAAAAGAATTTCAGGATGTATATTGTATACATTTCTCTGACATTAAATGTGCTTATTGAAACCTGTTCAAACATAGGAGCAGAATTAGGCCATTTGGCCCATTGAGTCTGCTCTGCCATTCAATCATAGCTGATCCTTTTATTCCCCTCTTAGCCCCACTCCCTGGCCTTCTCCCTGTAACCTTTGATGGCATGTCTAATCAAGAACCTATCAAGCTCTTCCTTAAATATATCCAATAACCTGGCCTTCACAGCTGCCTGTGGTAATACATTCCACAAATTCATCACCATCCGGCTAAAGAAATTTCTGACATCTTTGTTTTAAATGGACGCCCTTCTATCCTGAGGCTGTGCCCTCTTGTCCTAGACACCCCCACCATGGGAAACATCCTTTCCACATCTACTCTGTCTAGGCCTTTCAACATTTGATAGGTTTCAGTGAGATCCCACCTCACTGCATCGTTGCGGGCAGTGGAGTGAGCCGGGAGTAGAGTGAAGGCTTAAGGGCTTTGGCTCAACGGGCTTTGGCGGAACCGGGCGAGGCGAGGAAGACCGGAGCTGCAGAGCTCTCACAGCTAGTTGCTTGGTAAGTATTGGTAAGTAGTCCTGCTTCCTTTTACACTTATAACTTTAAAAGTATTGTTAAATAGTGTGATAGTTAGCTGTATTGGGGCAAAGGGTTCTTGCATAACTAATACTAGTACATTAAATTAACTATATAGCATGGAGCAGGTGATGTGTTACTGCTGCCAGATGCGGGAACCGGTAGACCCCATTGAGGGACACGGCGACTACATTTGCAGCAAGTGTTTGTTGCTCGAGGAAATCCAGCTTCATATTGATGAGCTGCAGTCCGAGCTTCAGACACTGCGACACATCAGGGAGGGGAAGAGTTACCTGGACTCTGTGTACCAGGAGATAGCCACACCTAATAGATTAACTAATGTAGATTGCAGTCAAGCACAGGATGGTGTGGCTATGAGTGAGGCAAGTAGGGGAATCCAGGAGGTAGGGCTGGAGGAGATGCAGGCCTTGCTCTTGTCCAACAGATTCGAGGCTTTAACTCCCTGTGAGGGCAGGAGCGGGGACTGTGGGGAGGATGAGCAACCTGCCCATAGCACCGTGGAGTGGGGGGCCATTCCAGAGGGGGGAGTCAATAGAAATGTTGTAGTAATAGGGGACAGTATCATCAGGGGGATAGATAGGGTTCTCTGCAACCGAGAGCGAGAGTCCCGAAGGCTATGTTGCCTGCCTGGTGCCAGGGTTAAGGACATCTCTTCTGGGCTGGAGAGAAACTTGCAGTGGGAGGGGGAGGATCCAGTTGTCTTAGTACACGTTGGTACTAATGACATAGATAGGACAAGGAAGAAGGTTCTGTTACAGGAATATGAGCAGCTAGGGGTCAAATTAAAAAACAGAACCTCAAGGGTAATAATCTCTGGATTATTACCTGAGCCACGAGCAAATTTGGCTAGGTTAAATAAAATTAGGGAGTTAAACGCGTGGCTCAAAGACTGGTGTGGGAGAAGTGGGTTTTGCTTCTTGGGACACTGGCACCAGTACTGGGACAAGAGAGAACTGTTCCGGAGGGACGGGCTTCACCTGAACCGGGCTGGGGTTAGTGTCCTGGCGAATCATATAACTAGGGCTGCAGAGAGGTCTTTAAACTAACTAGTGGGGGGGGAGGATTCTAGAGAGCAAATAATTAAAAAGACAATGGAGAAGGTAATGGATGTAGGTAAAAGTGGAGGAATAAAAAGAGAGTGTGTCAGGAGGGGAAAGAATGTACGGAGATAAGCGTACAGTTGTACAAAAGGAAAAGGTAGGAAATAAGTGTCAAACATATTTGAAAGTCCTTTATTTGAATGCACGTATTATTAGGAATAAAATTGATGAGTTGACGGTACAAATAATTACGTATGGTTATGATATTGTGGCAATTACGGAAACATGGCTGCAGGGTGACCAGGACTGGGAATTAAACATACAAGGGTATTTGACAATTAGGAGAGACAGGCAAGAAGGAAAAGGAGGTGGGGTGGCTATGTTAATAAAGCAAGAAATCACTGCAATAAAGCGAAATGATATTGGCTCAAAGGATCAGGATAACGAAACAATTTGGGTAGAAATAAGAAATAGTAAAGGGAAAAAAGCAGTGGTGGGAGTAGTCTATAGGCCTCCAAACAGCTGTAACTCAGTTGGTCAGAGCATAAATCAGGAAATAGTTGGGGCTTGTAATAAGGGAACAGCAATAATTATGGGGGATTTTAACTTTCATATTGACTGGACTAATCAAGTCGGACACGGCAGCCTTGAAGAAGAGTTTATTGGAGTGTATTCGGGATGGGTTCCTTGAACAATACGTTACTGAGCCGACAAGGGGGCAAGCAGTCTTAGATCTGGTCCTGTGTAATGAGACAGGACTAATAAAAAATGTCCTAGTAAAGGATCCCCTTGGAATGAGTGACCATAACATGGTCGAATTACATATTCAATTAGAGGATGAGAGGGTTGGATCTCAAACAAGCGTACTGAGCTTAAATAAAGGAGACTATGATGGTATGAGAGCGGAATTGCTTAAGATGGATTGGGAAAATAGATTAAAGGGTAGATCGGTACTTGATCAGTGGTGTATATTTAAGGAGTTATTTTACAACTATCAAGAAAAATATATTCCACTGAAGAAAAAAGGGTGTAAAAGAAAAAATCGTTATCCGTGGCTAAGTAAAGAAATAAAGCAAAGTATATGACTAAAAAGAAAGTTATATAAGGTAGCTAAATCTAGTGTGAAGATTGAAGATCGAGAAGCTTTTAAAGATCAGCAGCAAATAACAAAAAGATTGATTAAGAAGGGGAAGATAGATTATGAAAGTAAATTGGTGAAAAACATAAAAGCAGATAGTAAGAGTTTTTATAGTTACATAAAAAGAAAAAGGGTGGCTAAAGTAAATGTTGGTCCCCTAGAAGATGAGACCGGGAAATTAATGGTAGGGGACATGGAGATGGCGGAAACGCTGAACAAATATTTTGTATCAGTTTTTACAGTAGAGGACACTCAAAATATCCCAACACTGGATAAACAGGGGGCTCTAGGGGGAGAGAAGCTAACTACGATTCAAATCACCAAGGAAATGGTACTTGATAAATTAATGGGACTGAAGGTGGATAAATCCCCTGGACCGGATGGCTTGCATCCTAGGGTCTTAAGGGAAGTGGCGGTCGAGATTGTGGATGCATTAGTGATAATTTTTCAAAACTCGCTGGACTCGGCAATGGTCCCGGCAGATTGGAAAAATGCTAATGTAACTCCTTTATTTAAAAAGGGCAATAGACAGAAGGCTGGGAATTATAGGCTAGTTAGCCTAACATCTGTGGTTGGCAAAATGTTGGAATCGATAATTAAGGAAACAGTAACAGGGCATTTGGATAAACATAGCTTAATAGGACAAAGTCAGCATGGCTTTACAAAAGGGAAGTCATGTTTGACAAATTTTTTGGAGTTCTTTGAGGACATAACATATAGGGTAGATAAAGGGGAACCAGTGGATGTGGTGTATTTGGACTTCCAAAAAGGCATTTGAGAAGGTGCCACACCAGAGATTATTACTTAAAGTAAAAAATCATGGGATTAGGGATAATATTCTGGCATGGGTGGAGGATTGGCTTTCTAACAGAAAACAGAGAGTTGGGATAAATGGTTTATTCTCAGACTGGCAGTTGGTGACTGGTGGTGTTCAGCAGGGGTCGGTGTTGGGACCCCAACTCTTTACAATCTATATTAATGATTTGGAGAAAGGGACTAAGTGCAACGTATCGAAGTTTGCTGATGACACAAAGATGGGAGGGAGTGTAATGAGTGCGGAGGACATTGAAACCCTGCAGGGGGACATAGATAGGCTGAGTGATTGGGCAGACATTTGGCAGATGAAATATAATACTGACAAGTGTGAGGTCTTGCACTTTGGCAGGAAAAATAATAGAGCAAGTTATTATCTAAATGGAGAGAAACTGGAAAGTGCTTCTGTGCAAAGGGATCTGGGGGTCCTGGTGCAGGAAACACAAAAAGTTAGTATGCAAGTGCAGCAGGTGGTCAAGAAGGCCAATGGAATGCTGGCTTTTATTGTTAGGGGAATGGAGTATAAGAACAGGGAGGTCTTACTGCAGTTGTACCGGGTATTGGTGAGACCACACCTGGAGTACTGCGTGCAGTTCTGGTGTCCATATTTAAGAAAGGACATACTGGCTCTCGAGGCAGTGCAGAGAAGGTTCACGAGGTTAATTCCGGGGATGGGTGGGTTGATGTATGATGAGAGGTTGAGAAGATTGGGACTCTACTCATTGGAGTTCCGAAGAATGAGAGGCGATCTTATTGAAACATATAAGATTGTGAAGGGGCTTGATTGGGTGGATGCGGGGAGAATGTTCCCAATGATGGGTGAAACTAGGACTAGGGGGCATAATCTTAAAATAAGGGGATGCCATTCCAGGACTGAGATGCGGAGAAATTTCTTCACTCAGAGGGTAGTGGGGCTGTGGAATTTACTGCCCCAGAGAGCTGTGGAAGCTACTACACTCAATAAATTCAAAACGGAGATAGACATTTTCCTGGATAAAAATGGCATTAGGGGATATGGTGAGCGAGCAGGTAAGTGGACATGAGGCTAGGTTTGGATCAGCCATGTGATCTCCTGGACCAGTTTTCGATAGCCTGGATGGGTCGGAGAGGAATTTTCCAGATTTTTTCTCCTCAATTGGCAACTCGGTTTTTTTCCCCTGGGTGATCACATGGGTTTGGGCGGGATGAATAATAAAATAAAATGGGCGGCATGGTGCCCTGTTGGTTGGCACTGTTGCCTTGTGGGATTCGGTGAAAACTAGAGTTAAGATTGGATCAGCCATGATCTTGTTGAATGGCGGAGCAGGCTTGAGGGGCCGATTGGCCTACTCCTGCTCCTATCTCTTATGTTCTTATGTTCTTATCCTTCTAAATTCCAGCGAAGACAGACCCAGAGCCATCAAACATTCCTCGTATGATAATTCTTTCATTCCCAGAATCATCCTTGTGAACCTCCTCTGAATCGTCTCCAATACCAGCACATCTTTTCTAAGATGCGGAAACCAAAATTGTCCATAATACTCAAGGTGAGGCCTCACCAATGCCTTATAAAGCCTCTGCATTTACAAGACTCTGGTCTTGTATTCTAGACCTCTTGAAAATGAATGCTAATGTTGCATTTGCCTTCCTCACCACCAACCCTACCTGCAAGTTAACCTTTAGGATGTTCTGCACCAGGACTCCCAAATCACTTTGCATCTCAGATTTTTGGATTTTCTCCCTGTTTAAAAATTAGTCTGCAGTTTTATTTTTACTACCAAAGAGCATGACCATGGATTTTCCAACATTGTATTTCATTTGCCACTTTCTTGCCCATTCTCCTCATTTGTTTAAGTCCTTCTGCAGCCTACCTGTTTCCTCAGCATTACCTGCCCCTCCATCAATTGTCATATCATCTGCAAACCTGGCAACAAAGCCATCTATTCCATCATCTAAATCATTCATATACAGAATAAAAAGAAGCGGTCCCAACACTGACTCCTGTGGAACAACACTAGTCACTGGCAGCCATCCAGAAAAGGATCTTTTTATTCCCACTCACTGCTTCCTACCAATCAGCCAATGCTCTAACCATGTCAGTAATTTTCCTGTAATACCATGGGCTCTTAACTTGGTAAGCAGCCTCATGTCTGGCACTTTGTCAAAGGCCTTCTGAAAGTCCAAATATACAACATCCACTGCATCCCATTTATCTATCCTACTTGTAATCTCCTCAAAGAATTCCAACAAGTTTGTCAAGCAAGATATTCCCTTAAGGAAACGATGCTGACTTTGTCCTATCTTGTCCTGTGTCACCAAGTACTCAATAATCTCATCCTTGGCAATTGACTCCAACATCTTTTCAATCACTGAGGTCAGGCTAACTGGTCCATAATTGCCTTTCTGTTGCCTTCCTCCTTTTTTAAAGAGTGGAGTGATATTTCCAACATGAGCAACAGCTGATCACCAATTAAAGTGGAAGGGTCAGCATCCAAAACTAAATAAATGGTCAGAAGGAGATTTATGAAGACTCATAGACAGAGTGTGGGCTGATGGTCCAGGGGAGGCAGGGGCATTTGGGAGCGCACACCTGCTCTTCCTGAAGGCCAAGTTCATAACAAGTGGCTTGCTTACTTCCAAACCCTCATGTCATGGGGTCCATTCCCAGTAAGTTGGCTTGGCAGTAAATCCACAGTAACTTCTCTATAGCTTTGTCGAGTTCCCTGGATAAGATAACGATCAGAATCCAGGGAAGGGAGCAAGACTCCGACTGCTCATTCACTGGTCACCAGGTCTGAAGTCAGCCCTTAAAATGAGCAATATAAATACTCGTTTCATCTAAAGCAGAGTCAACACTATTAATCACAGAGGAAAATGTGCAAAGGCAGGACTAAAGTGTCAAAAGGGACTGGGGAAAGGGGCCCTATAATTTTTATCGCTTTATTCACATGTCAATTAGAGAATAAGATATCATTAGAAGAAATTACTCCACCAGTTTATCAAGGCTGCTTAAATGACGCTGTGTGTGCTCTCTATAGGGCTACCTGGGTGCAGTCATAGCTGCGAAATGGAGCCAAACAACTGTGCCAACTAAATTCTGGCTGCAACTGATGCACCAGTCTGACCTTGCATCAGGATCCAAGAATATTGGTCGACCTCAGGTACTTTGCCTCTTATCAGGGTAGCAATGAGAGTTGCACTAGATTAAAACATATTCTAGAGATAAGGAATAGAACAAATATTAATTTCAACAGCAACCAGTCTTCAGATCTGAGGTCTTGGCCCGAAACATCAACTGTAGCTTTTTTCCATAGATGCTGCCTGGCCTGCTGAGTTCCTCCAGCATTTTGTGTGGGTGGTTGAGATCTGAATGTGGATTGTAGATTCAATTTAAAATGCAGCTCTGAACAATGGTCTTCCTGGAGCTGCAGACCGGGGTGGATTACAAACCAGGAAACACCCAATTCACTTGAGATGTCTGCATATGAGTGAATGCAGCTCAGTGTTGGTAGGTGACTAACACACACAAAATGCTGGAGGAACTCAGCAGGCCAGGCAGCATCTATGGAAAAGTGTACAGTCGATGTTTCAGGCCAAGACCCTTTGGCAAGACTGGAGAAAAAAAGATGAAAAGTACATTTAAAACGTGGAGGTAGGGGATAGAGAAACACAAGGTGATAGGTGAAACCGCGAGGGGGAGGGATGAAGTAAAGAGCTGGGAAGTTCACTGGTGAAAGAGATACAGGTCTGGGGAAGTGGGAGTTTTAGCAGTGATTAACATTCATTTTGGCTATGTTAAGACTGATTTATACTTGTGCATCACATCTGCGCCGTAGGTATCGCATACCCTACACCATAGGGTGACGTGCACCTCCCCAAAAAAGTAACTCACGCATCGCGGCGACACAGACCGCAATAACTGATTGGTCCACTTGGTAGCATCGCATTTCCTCCTACGCATTTCCGGTTGCTTCTTCTCCGCCATATCTGTACACCAATGCAAAGTAGATGAACCAAATCATCAACTCTACCTGCCGACATGCAAAAATGTTTGAAATGCATTTCCTCGCCCATGTCTCTCACGAAGAAACTCAACACAGTGGCATGGAAACCCCACCGCCAACTAGCGTTTTGGTGCACACCAATGCATACTCGCTATGGTGTAGAGCTACGCAGAAGTGAAAATCAGGGCTACAGCATAGCCCATAACCACAAGTATAAATCACCCCTTAGTGTGAAGATCTCAGTGCTTGAACATTATGTGGAACACAAAGGAAGCAATATGAATGCATTGTAACTATAGAAATTGTCCTGTTGTAACCTTTGATCTTTAGCACCTAAAAATGTGATGTAATGTTGGGTCGGGGGCCTCTCTCCAGAGTGACTCCAAATGCTTTAGCTTGTGTGTACCGAATAAAGACTTTTATACTGCCATCTGCATGTCTTGCCGGTGGCTTTCGTTGACAGTCGCATTGGGCTACACGATCTCCATAGCATCCCTAGTATTGTTCGGAAAATCTTAAAAACAAATTGCAGGTGCTGCAAGTCTGAAGCAAAAAGAAATGGTAAAAGTTGGAAACACTCAGCAGATCAGGCAGTGTCCACAGATGGAGAAACGGACTTAACATCCTGTCCATCCTTCCCATTTAAAATCCATTTGTCCCAAATTTGACGAAGGGTCTTTGACCTGAAATGTCTCCCTTTCCACAGCTACAGCCTGCCCTGCCCTGCTGTGTATCTAAAGCATTTTCTGTTTGGCTTAAGTATTGCCTTCACTTGATGTTGTGTTTGTACTCACTTTATGGAAGAAGTTGCTGGAGCGTCATCAGGAAGAGAAACCTGGGCAAACGTTTCCTTTTCCTAACGCCAACAAAGCACAGGAAATCTACCTCACAGCACACTAGCATTGATGGTGAATGCAGGTCGATTTTCATTCAGCCCCTGGGACAACTTGAAATCAACACCACCGTCCTTGACACCTGATCTCCCATACTCAGCAAACTGAAAATAAATTAACAAATTCTGACCAATAAACCATAGTCCCCAAAATTACATCTTTTACATAAGAATATTTAGTTGATAAAAGACTGAATGATTACTATCAGAAGCTAAATCCCAGAATGTGGTATTATTAATGCCAAACTAAGCCAAAGACTATTTAACCCTTTTTGGTGTTGGGAAGTCAGACACCATATTATCCAAATCTCATTTACTTATCTAACATCTCTTTGCTCTCCGTTGGTAGCGGGCCTGAGATTCTAATGGCAAAAACCACACTTGAGCAAGTCAACCCAGCCAACAATATGTTCAGAATGGCTGCCTAAACTAAAAAATGATTATCAATCTTGGATTTTGTTTCCAACTGTATGCAGTTATTAGATCTTCCATAAATAAAACGAACATACTGAGCTGCCAGACAGAAATAAACCAATCCTTTGTCTCCATCCTATCAAACTGTGACCAAATAAATAAGATAAATAGGGTTTCCAATCATTTCTGCAAATTGTTAATGGCAAAGTCTTATCAAAGAAGGCTGTGCAGTCTCAGAGAGCCTGTTGAGACCTCAAGACGTCCAAAAATATCTTAAAATAGAGGGAATTGGCAGAATCAACCTGCACACAGGAAGAGTTTTAATGTAGTCATTTTATAATGAGCTACATCACAGACTATAATATCGGAGCTATAAACATAGAACTGTTGTCACTGTTATAAAAAGACAACATATTCAGAATCTAATTTTCCAAATGCTTCACAAGTTTGCCAGATTTCCCTAATTGCTTACCATTGACTTTAGCGGGTTCCTTCAGGCTAATTATCTTTGAGCAGCTCTGAGGTTTGCGAGTTACCTCGTGATCCCTGCTGGAATTTTGTTGATGTTTTCTTCTCTGTCCTGGGATGGAGATTGGGACTCTGCTGTCTGTGTACGATAAATAGTTTGTATTGTACTGGTGGAAACAAAGAGGGAATTTAAAGAAAAAAACAAGTTCCACACAACTGGAAAGAACAGACAATTGTTCACACCTACAACTTCTGAAAGACAAAGTCAGCAGCATAGTTAGGGTTTGCTGCTCTTGGCCTGGCCATTTAAGCACTGAGTTGCTGAGCGTGCAAACCAGGCCGTCTCTAGTTAAATTCCCAGTTTAGCCTGGCTTGGGTGGCAGAATACTTGGTCCAACTGGCCTCTCTGCACATGGTTAAAGAGTAGGGATAATCAGTCAAAATTCCCACTCCTCGCCCCAATTCACTTTCTTATTTTTGAGCATGGCACCAGATGCCCTCCTTTCATGGACTCTTTGGGAGGAGGCTGAAGAGACAATGGAGACTATGGACAGGAACTTTTAGAATTCATTTGATACATGAAAAGTTGCAGTGATTGGAGGGTAGCAGTTATTGAAGGTCATAGACGTAACGGGGGAGGAGGGAACACTATTGATTACGAATTGTCAGGAAATTGCTGGAATCCATTCTTGGGCCACATCATCTCACCCACCAGTTCATATTACAGGTAAGAAGGTGGGAGGCTCGACAAGGCCAGCGGCAGTCGCCAAGTCATTGAGCTTCCAGTCACTGTGTGCATTAGTCCAAGTAAGTCCTTTGTCAGGGCATTAGCCCCAATGCACAGTAAAACTCCCTGGCTCTTAGCTTAGTAAACTCTGCAGCATCCGTACACATCAGCACTGCAGAGAAAAGGAGTGATGTGGAAGTTCCTTTCCTGCTTTTCAGCAATATCAGGAACTGGGTTGGGTTGCTCTTCCTGTCTTATATGTATTGGAAGTTCTGGAGTGTAAATAAGATACTTTTGAGCACTTTATTTCCCTATTTTACTCGCAGCCTTATATTTTACTTGAATAATAATGTTTTGCAATAAATAACATTACTACATTATATACCAATATATAACATCCTAAGGCAGTACCTTCCAGACCCACGACTACTACCATCTAGAAGGATGAGAACAGCAGATACCTGGGAACAAAAGCACTTGGAAATCCCTCTCCAAGTCACTCACCATCCTGACTTGGAAACATAACACCATCCCTTCATTGTCGCTGGGTCAAAATCATGGCATTCCCTCCCTGACAGCACTGTGGGTGTACCTACACCTCAGGGACTTCAGTGGTTCAAGGAGGCAGCTCATCACCACCTTCTCAAGGGCAACTAGGGATGGGCAATAAATGCTGGCTTAGCTGGCAACACCCACATCCCGTAACTGAATAAAAAAATACTACAGTAGCTTGGTCTATATGCTCCATTTTAATTTGTAAATTTAATTAATCAGAATGAATGAAGTTGTCTTTATTGTAATATACGTTATCAAAAAATTCAACTAGGAAATACAAATCCATCCATGTGATACATACCAGAAAGACCATGGGAATATAGGATGGGTGGGTGCCTTTAGCCCATTTCATTCAGTGGGGTCATAGCTTATCTGTGCCCCATTTCTACACATCTGCCTTCTCCCTGTAGCACTTTAAATCTTCAGATAATTAGTATTGATTTTAAATTTAAATTTAACAAATAACCTATCACCAATTTCCACTCCTGGAGAATATGGAACATAGAACACAGAACAGTACAGCACTGGCTCACAATGTTGTGGCAACACAGCTAAAAAGACAATCATCCCCCACCCAAAACAAATCCCTCTTACCTACACAATGTCAGTATCTCTCCATCTTCCTCATATTCATTTTCCTATCTAAACGTCTCTTAAAAGCCTCTGGTGCATTTGCCTCTACCACCATACCAGGCAACACATTCCAGGCATCTGCCACTCTCTGTGAAGTTTCAAGTCTCCACCACTCCCTGAAAGTGGAAGATCTGGAAAGATCCAGCTTTAATCCTTAGACTGTGCATGTCCACTTCTGGACTCCCAAGTGAATAGAAACAGTCTAAAATAAATCACCCTTTAATTAACAGACGGTCTAGGTATATTAAAAATAACTGAAATATACACCAAATGTTTGAAGAACTCAGCAGGCCAGGCAGCATCGATGGAGAGGAATAAACAGTCCACATTTCAGGTCAAGACCCTTCATCAAGACTGGAAAGGAATGGGGAGCGAGCCAGGAGAATTCTTCACCTTCCTTAATCCTGTAGTAAACTATGTAAACCTGTCTGGATACACCCCTCTGCTGACTGCTCCTGTGGCTCCTCCCACAGACCCCTGGATAAAGGCAATTGGAGGCACTGCTCCCCCCCCCCCCCTCAGTCTCCGAGATGCCGTGCTCCGTTTTGCTGCTAATAAAAGCCTATTGTTCGCCTCCCGTCTCCGAGAGTTATTGATGGTGCATCAAATCCCGATGAAAGGTCTCAGCCCAAAACATCTACTGTTTATTCCTTTCCTTAGGTGCTGCCTAATCTGCTAAATTCCTCCAGCATTTTGTTTGTGTTACTCTGGCTTTCCAGAATCCACAGAATCATTCATTTAATAATAACTGATGCTTATTTTGTTCACCTGCGCGAACCACAAAAAACTTTAGATGAAACATCTGAAATAGATGGTCAGAAGAACTAAACAGGTTGAGCAGCATCTGTGGAGACAAAGGGGTGTTGGTCAATGCTACAGGACACGACCCTGTATCAGGGACAGAGAGTGTTGGGAGAGAATAATCTGGGTAAAGGGATGAGAGGGAGGGGTGAGGCAGGGGCTGGCAGGCAATAGGTAGAAATGGGTAAGGACTTGGGGTGGGGTGGGGGAGATAATGGACAAATGGAGCCAGTGGGGGAGGGAGGAAGACAGGTGGATTCATGAATTAGTGGTCGGTGGGTGATAGGTCGAAACAGAGGCTGGAAGGTGATGTGAAAATAAGAGGCTGCAGATGCTGGAATATGGTCATGAAGGAAGGTGATCATCAGAACCAGCTCCATGAGTGGCAATGGAGAAATGAAAGCCTCTCCCAATTGGTTTCATCTGTAACTTCTTGTTTCTTCTCATCACTCTTCCAGCCTCTGTCACCCCTCCACCCCCCAAATCCACTTGTCCACTGACTGGAAGGAGTCTGTACGTTCTCCCCATGACTGGCTGAGTTTCCTCCGGGTGCTCCAGTTTCCTCCCACATTCCAAAGACGTGCAGATATTGGTAGGTGATTTCATCACTGTAAATTGTCCCATGATTGGGCTAGGGTTAAACTGGAGTTGTTGGTCAGCACAGCTTGAAGAACCAGAAGGGCCTATTCCATGCTGTATCTCAATAAATAAACAAATAATAGATTCCCCCCATCCCACTTCTCCTAGTTCTACCTATCTCCTGCCTCATGCATCCCTCTCACCTCCATATAATGAACTTCCCCCCCACTACCTGTAGTCCTGATGTAGCACCTCAATCTGAAACATTGACTATCTCTTTGCCTTCACAAATGCTGCTTGACCCACTGAGATCCTCCAGCAGTTTCCTTTGTACTAGAAGTTCCAGCATCCATAGTCTCTTTTGCATACACAATTATTGCTGAAGATGATAATATTAAGAAAAAACAAAGTACATCACAACTCTGTGTGTAAATTCTATTTGGCGTCAGTGACAATATCAAGATTTACATGTATAAAAAAAAGTATTCTCTTCTAAATAACTCGTGGTGAGGAATTGAAACAGGAAATGCTAGATATACTCAGCAACATCCAAGGAGCAGGAAATAAAGTTAACCTTTCCTGATGATTATTTCAAGCATTGTCTCTTTTTATTTCAAATATCCAGCAACCATGGCTTTCTTCTGTTTTTTTCAAATCTGTGTCATGAGTTTGATTATCTTGTCTGAATTGGCTTAATTGTGGATGTCCAGACTAGCATGGATGAAGGCTGGTAGCAGGGGTCAGTGGGGGTCAGAGTCAGCATTCCCTGCGGGCAGGAAAAATGAAGTCTGATGACCCAGCTGGGTTTGCGAAGGAGTGAGACCAGAGTTTGAGACCAAGTGTTCAGTGATCGATGGATCCTGTTGGTTGATGCCAAGGATCCAATGAGAAGTCTCAAAGTCGAGGCCTATTGGCCAGAGCCCCAGGCCTGCGAAGCTCTGAGAGTCTGCTGGGGTCGTTGAAGGCCCAATGTCTGCACGCTCAAGTCTGAATCCAAGTCTGCTGGAGACCGAAGAAGACACCCTGCCTTGGGGTGAGAGGACTGTTCATGTGCATGGGTGGGAGGGAGGAACAGGGCTCATCTTGTTTGTTGCTGGTTGTCTCCTGTGTTGTTCTGCTGAGCTTTGATGGATTGCAATGTTGGCAGCAGAATGTGTGGCAAGACTTGCAGCATACTGCCAGTATTCCCTCGTGTATATTGGCTGTTAAGGCACAGAACACCTTTCACTGCATGTTCCATTGTACACATGATAAATGAATCTGAATCTGGAAAATCTTACTCAGAACTTCTGAGATAAGACAGAGAATACTTCAGCACAAGCCCAGATAGCTAAAAAAAAAATCGTGCCAGTCACAAAAAGAGAGCGAACCACTGTAAACTGACGGTAAGTTTGCAAAGAATATTGTATATTTATATACAACCACATAAATAACACTAAGTACAACAACAACACAAACAATATTCAGAAAGCTAACAGAAGTAGAAGCAATCATTGCAATGCTCAGGATTCTCATGACTCTGCATTGGATCTGAAGTTAATCTTCCATCTTTACATTTAACTCCCTCCAGGGAAATAGATGTTAGACTAGCTCTTTTCATTCCTTTGCCGGTTAGAAACATAGAAACATAGAAAATAGGTGCAGGAGTAGGCCACTCAGCCCTTTGAGCCTGCACCGCCATTCAGTATGATCATGGCTGATCATCCAACTCAGAACCCTGTACCTGCTTTCTCTCCATACCCCCTGATCCCTTTAGCCACAAGGGCCATATTTAACTTCCTCTTAAATATAGCCAATGAACCAGCCTCAACTGTTTCCTGTGGCAGAGAATTCCACAGATTCTCCACTCTCTGTGTGAAGAAGTTTTTCCTCATCTCGGTCCTAAAAGGATTCCCCTTTATCCTTAAACTGTGACCCCTCGTTCTGGACTTCCCCAACATCGGAAACAATCTTCCTGCATCTAGCCTGTCCAATCCCTTTAGAATTTTATACATTTCAATAAGATCCCCCCTCAATCTTCTAAATTCCAGTGAGTATAAGCCTAGTCGATCCAGTCTTTCTTCATATGAAAGTCCTGCCATCCCAGGAATCAATCTGGTGAACCTTCTCTGTACTCCCTCTATGGCAAGAATGTCTTTCCTCAGATCAGGGGACCAAAACTGCACACAATATTCTAGGTGCGGTCTCACCAAGGCCTTGTACAACTGCAGTAGAACCTCTCTGCTCTTGTACTCAAATCCTTTTGCTATGAATGCCAACATACCATTTGCCTTTTTCACCGCCTGCTGTACCTGCACGCCCACCTTCAATGACTGGTGTACAATGACACCCAGGTCTTGTTGCATCTCCCCTTTTCCTAATCGGCTACCGTTCAGATAATAATCTGTTTTCCTGTTCTTGCAACCAAAGTGGATAACCTCACATTTATCCACATTAAATTGCATCTGCCATGAATTTGCCCACTCACCTAACCTATCCAAGTCACCCTGCATCCTCTTAGCATCCTCCTCACAGCTAACACTGCCACCCAGCTTTGTGTCATCTGCAAACTTGGAGATGCTGCATTTAATTCCCTCGTCTAAATCATTAATATATATTGTAAACAACTGGGGTCCCAGCACTGAGCCTTGTGGTACCCCACTAGTCACTGCCTGCCATTGTGAAAAGGTCCCGTTTACTCCCACTCTTTGCTTCCTGTCTGCCAACCAATTCTCTATCCACCTCAATACCATACCCCCAATACCGTGTGCTTTAAGTTTGCACACTAATCTCCTGTGTGGGACCTTGTCAAAAGCCTTTTGAAAATCTAAATATACCACATCCACTGGCTCTCCCCTATCCACTCTACTAGTTACATCTTCAAAAAATTCTATAAGATTCGTCAGACATGATTTTCCTTTCACAAATCCATGCTGACTTTGTCCGATGATTTCACCTCTTTCCAAATATGCTGTTATCACATCTTTGATAACTGACTCTAGCATTTTCCCCACCACTGATGTCAGACTAACCGGTCTATAATTCCCCGGTTTCTCTCTCCCTCCTTTTTTAAAAAGTGGGGTTACATTAGACACCCTCCAATCCTCAGGAACTAATCCAGAATCTAAGGAGTTTTGAAAAATTATCACTAATGCATCCACTATTTCTTGGGCGACTTCCTTAAGCACTCTGGGATGTAGACCATCTGACCCTGGGGATTTATCTGCCTTTAATCCCTTCAATTTACCTAACACCACTTCCCTACTAACATGTATTTCCCTCAGTTCCTCCATCTCACTAGACCCTCGGTCCCTTACTATTTCCAGAAGGTTATTTATGTCCTCCTTAGTGAAGACAGAACCAAAGTAGTTATTCAATTGGACTGCCATGTCTTTGTTCCCTATGATCAATTCACCTGTTTCTGACTGTAAAGGACCTACATTTGTCTTGACCAATCTTTTTCTTTTCACATATCTATAAAAGCTTTTACAGTCAGTTTTTATGTTCCCTGCCAGCTTTCTCTCATAATCTTTTTTCCCTTTCCTAATTAAGCCCTTTGTCCTCCTCTGCTGGTCTCTGAATTTCTCCCATTCCTCAGGTGTGCTGCTTCTTTTTGCTAATTTATCTGTTTCTTCTTTGGACTTGATACTATCCCTAATTTCCCTTGTCAGCCATGGGTGCACTACCTTCCCTGGTTTATTCTTTTGCCAAACTGGGATGAACAATTGTTCCAGTTCATTCATGCGATCTTTAAATGCTTGCCATTGCATTTTCATCGTCAACCCTTTAAGTATCATTTGCCAGTCTATCTTAGCTAATTCACGTCTCATACCTTCAAAGTTACCCTTCTTTAAGTTCAGAACCTTTGTTTCTGAATTAACTATGTCACTCTCCATCTTAATGAAGAATTCCACCATATTATGGTCACTCTTACCCAAGGGGCCTCGCACGACAAGATTGCTAACTAACCCTTCCTCATTGCTCAATACCCAATCTAGAATGGCCTGCTCTCTAGTTGGTTCCTCGACATGTTGGTTCAGAAAACCATCCCACATACATTCCAAGAAATCCTCTTCCTCAGCACCCTTACCAATTTGGTTCACCCAATCTATATGTAGATTGAAGTCACCCATTATAACTACTGTTCCTTTATTGCACGCATTTCTAATTTCCTGTTTAATGCCATCCCCAACCTCACTACTACTGTTAGGTGGCCTGTACACAACTCCCACCAGCGTTTTCTGCCCCTTAGTGTTATGCAGCTCTACCCATATCGATTCCACATCCTCCAGGCTAATGTCCTTCCTTTCTATTGCATTAATCTCCTCTCTAACCAGCAATGCTACCCCACCTCCTTTTCTTTCCTGTCTATCCCTCCTGAATATTGAATATCCCTGGATGTTGAGCTCCCATCCTTGGTCACCCTGGAGCCATGTCTCTGTGATTCCAACTATATCATATTCATTAATAACTATCTGCACATTCAATTCATCCATCTTGTTACGAATGCCCCTCGCATTGACACACAAAGCCTTCAGGCTTGTTTTTACAACACTCTTAGCCCTTATACAATTATGTTGAAAAGTGGCTCTTTTTGCTTTTTGCCCTGGATTTGCCTGCCTGCCACTTTTACTTTTCACCTTACTACTTTTTGCTTCTACCCTCATTTTACACCCCTCTGTCTCTCTGCACTTGTTCCCATCCCCCTGCCACATTAGTTTAAAGCCTCCTGAACAGTAGTAGCAAACACTCCCCCTAGGACATTGGTTCCAGTCCAGCCCAGGTGCAGACCGTCCTGTTTGTACCGGTCCCACCTCCCCCAGAACCGGCCCCAGAAATTTGAATCCCTCCCCTTTGCACCATTTTTCAAGCCACGTATTCATCGGAAATATCCTCCTATTTCTACTCTGACTAGCACGTGGCATTGGTAGTAATCCAGAGATTATTACCTTTGTGGTCCTACTTTTTAGTTTATCTCCTAACTCCCTAAATTCACCTTGTAGGACCTCATCCCTTTTTTTACGTATATCGTTGGTACCTATGTGCACCACGACCATTGGCTGTTCATCCTTCCATTCTAGAATGTCCTGCAGCCGCTCAGAGATATCCTTGACCCTTGCACCAGGGAGGCAACATACCATCCTGGAGTCTCGTTTGCGGCCACAGAAACGCCTATCTATTCCCCTTACAATCGAATCCCCTGTCACTATAGCTCTCCCACTCCTTTTCCTTCCCTCCTGTGCTGCATAGCCACCCATGGTGCAATGAACTCGGCTGCTGCTGCCTTCCCCTGATGAGACATCTCCCCCAACAGTATCCAAAACAGTATATCTGTTTAGGAGGGAGATGACCTCAGGGGACTCCTGCACTACCTGCCTATTGCTACGCTGTCTAGTGACCACCCCTTCCCTTTCTGCCCGTGTAGCCTTTACCTGCGGTGTGGCCAACTCACTGAACGTGCTATTCACGACTTTGTTGAAATGTTTCTCTCAGTGGCTTTGAGGCCCCTGTTTGACTGTTCGACTCATCACTGATATTTAATATTCTTATCTATTATAATTGTTTTTTTAATTTTAATTCCTCCTTACCCAGTTGCTTTGTACTGTATAGACAAGTCCCATTATCTTTGTGATGCTTTGTAACTTCAGAATCTAATCGACAGAAAACATGTACTTTTTGTTTTTACTTCAGTGAGACACACACTTATGATGTGGTGACATAATGACGTATACCATTCGCATACATTTAGATATAATCTGTAATGAATTATGTAACCATAAAGAATGTTTAAATCAAACAATATATTTTTAATATTACTGAAATATTAAATACACAACAGTCTTCAGTGCACAGTTTCCTGATGAACATCATTCAGAGTGACAGAAAAGGATGAAGAAGCAATTTGTATTATGGCCATATGTGTCTCAGAAGTGACTGGCAAGCAGTGAGCCTGATGATCTGTTGTTTACTCTGCACAACAAGACTCTAACAAAGTAAGTATAGTTTACATTACAGCACTTTAGGAAAGTAAAATTGCATTTGACAAATTGAGTTCAGTTTATTAATAACGAAGAGGGTTGACAAAGGGGAACCAGATAGGCAATGTTTGTGGAAGTTTTGCTACATGAAAGTCAGATTTTGTTGGGCAATAGTGTGATTAAAGGACAGAACTGAGACAGTAAGTAGATTGATTCTTTTTAATTTGAAGTGGAATGCCTCAAGACTCAATCACAAAGATAGACTGTCAATGGCTGAGGTGTCAGGACAGAGATGAAGGCAAGCTTAATGATGATGCGCAACTAGGGAAGATATGAACTGTAACGAGGAAGCAGAGGGTCATCAAAAGTGCAAAGACAGGTTAAGTGACCCTGCAAGAAGATGGCAGGTGCAGTACAAACTGGGGATAAGAGGTTGGAGCTTTTATCAGAAATGAAAATGAAAATCAGAGCATATGAATATTTTGTATTGACTCCAGAGTACTCAAAGTACAGCAAGGCAGAGATAATATTTTCAAGCCTTACGGCAGGGGTCCACGGACCCCCTTGCAGGGTTCATGGCATAAAAAAGGTTGGAAACCCTTGCCTTAAAGGATCCAAGGATTGGATGGGATGTGAGCTTCAGTTCAGGGATCAGCTATCATTTCATTGAACAATGGAGCAGGTTTAGGGAGATACCCTTGTATTTCCTTCCCATATTCTATCTTATTACTCTATTGTTAAGGAAAATAGTTAATGTCTGGTCTACCAGAAGTTTCTTTGCACCTTATTCTCAAATTAGTTGTTAGAACATTAGGAGCTGACCCAAAGCTTATAAGAATGTGACTGAAGTTTCTTCAGCTTTGGAGATAGATGGACGTAACCACCTAGACAACAAAATACACTATCATGTGTCCAACCTTTGAACATCTAGCAAGTTGCTATGGTAATTATTCTTGTACAAAATTTATAATGCAGCTTGGTTATTTTGCAGTGATTTCCAGATGCCACTAAGCAGTTCTCCATTTACACCTCTTGATGCAAAGGACACGCACTTTATGCATTAACCTTGATCAGAGCAAGTAGAGCTTTTGGATCAGCAGTCCATCGCACTTTGTGAAAATAGAAAATAAAAGTAAAAAGGATGAAAGTGAGAATGAACATATAAACATTTTTTAAAAGGCCTTACAAGTGTTTTACAACCAATTAAGTACCTTTGTTTTCTTCTTAAATTCAGACACCAGCACAATTTATGAAATGTGAAAATCACCACTAATCAACTTGGAATTACACTCAAACATCTGTCCCTTTGAATGCGCATTTCAAGTACTTCCAATGCAACACCTCCAAAAACCGAGGAACAATCTGATATTTAGCTTTTAAGCATCAAAGTGGTATAATCTTACAAATCATGTCAGTCTTGTGCAGTATACATGTTTAAAATGCCTGCTCTCAACACACCAGCACACATGCACAGCTGTCTGAATAACCCCCTCCCCTCGCACAGATACACTCTCATCCTGCTTTGGTCACTTTTCATCTTTTATTCCTGTTGTTTCACATATTCACAATATGACTGCTTACTTGATTAAAATCTTACATAAACATGTAACTCACTGTCAATCTTCAGGGACTTGTGCTAATATTACTTGGTGCTGGATCGTAACTACATGTGCTGCGTGTGACTTTATGTACTGTGATTTGCACCTTGGCCCCAGAGGAACAATCTTTTATTTAGCTGTATACATGTGTATGGTTGAATGAGAATAAACTTGAACTTGAACATTCACCAACATCATCCTTAATATTATGCCTTGTTTCTTAAATCTCTCCCCAATCCCATCTCCTACTCAATTACAGCAGGATGGGCAGAGTTTAATCTTTCACCAGATGGCATACTTGTGATTACTGAGAACAGTTTCATCCATTCCAAAGCAACACACACAAAATACTGGAAGCAGGTCAGGCAGTATCTATGGAAGTGAATGAACAGTCAATGTTTTGGGCCGAGATCTTTCTTCAGGAGTGGAAAGGAAGGGGGAAGATGACATAACAAAAAGGTGGGGAAAGGGGAAGGAGGATCGCTAGGAGGTGATAGGTGAAGCCAGGTGGGTAGGAAAGGTAAAGGGCTGGAGAGGGTGGAATCTGAGAGGAGAGGAGATTGGACCATTGGAAAAAGGGAAGGAGGAGGTGATAGGCAGATGAGAAGGGATAAGAGGCCAGAGTTGAGTTCCTCCGGCATTTTGTGTGTGTTGCTTTGGATTTCCAGCATCTGCAGAATTTGAGTTTATCAACCACTTCAAACCTGCTTCTTGATGTCTGTAGACTCTGTGTCGCATGCGTCCCCGGCTGCTGATGGGAGAATTCCCTGCAGAAATCCCCTCTGACTTCTCCACACCAGTGCAGCTTTCAATTTCAGGAATCAGCTTAACAGCATTGAAACCTGAAACAAAATGGAATAATTCAACTACTACTGATGGAGTAGACTTGGTTCCATTGATTGGAAGGCAAATAATCAGAGAAAACAGATTTAAGCAAATTGGTAAAATACACAAAATGATGATGGAGGGTCTCAGCATCAGCTGTTTATTCCTTTCCATTAATGTTACCTGGCCTACTGAGTTCCTCCAGCATGTTGTTTGTGTTGTTCTGGATTTCCAACATCTACAGACTCTCTTGTGTTGATGAAACTACTTCTTTACTAACTCGACCAAATTGTTCAGATGGAAAAGATCTGATTGTTTAGATCTAGAATTTCTGATCTCAAATCTTGGTGAAAGAAGCTCCACCCTAATTTTAAAAATGGTAATCAAATAAATTTCTGAAGGGCAGAAAAGGAAATAAGGCTATGAGGAAACATCAGAGGAGTGGAATGGTCCAAGCACCAGTACAGGTACAGTGAGAAGTCACAGGCTCCCTATGGTGCTGAACAATTGCCCCATCTTGTAACTCTGACATGATTGGGTAAAATTAAGAGGTGCCTTGTTCCTTATTTACTGTTGCTAAAGTTGCACTTAAGCGAGTCAGAATGCCCTGGGATAGGTAAACAATTCACCTTAACAATAGTTATTTAAAAAAATGACTTTCCATCCAACAAAAAATAAAAACATCTGGAAATTACAAAATTAAATAGTAAACAGATACAGATTTCAAAATCAGGTTTTTTTTATCACCGGCATGTGTTGTGAAATTTGTTAATTTAGCAGCAGCCGTTCAATACAATACGTGATAATATAGAAATAAATTAAAAAATCAATTACAGTAAGTATGTGTGTATATTAAGTAGATTTAAAATAGTGCAAAAACAGAAGAACATATATATATATTTTAAATGAAGTAGTGTTTATGAGTTCATTGTCCATTCAGAAATTGGATGGCAGAGGGGAAGAAGCTGTTCCTGAATCACTGAGTGTGTGCCTTCAGGCTTCTCTACCTCCTTCCTGATGGTAACAATGAGAAGAGGGCATGCCTTGGGTGATGGGGATCCGTAATAATGGATGTTGCCTTTCTGAGGCACCACTCCTTGAAGATGTCTTGGTACTAGGGAGGCTAGTGCCCAAGATGGAGCTGACTCACTTTACAACTCTTGGTGGCTTCTTTCAGTCCTGTGCAGGAACC
The DNA here is from genome assembly GCF_048418815.1 of Hemitrygon akajei. NCBI lineage: Eukaryota > Metazoa > Chordata > Chondrichthyes > Myliobatiformes > Dasyatidae > Hemitrygon > Hemitrygon akajei. Next base: position 184,294,824 of record NC_133130.1, read on the forward strand.
TACACCACACACCCCCACCCCCATACCAGACAGTGATGCAGCCTGTCAGAATGCTCTTCACAATTTCACTGAATTAACAGAGTAAAGAGTAATGTATTCATACAACTTAGCAACAATTCCAAACGGTGATTGATACGATGCGTGATTCAAAGCTAATAAGGCGAACTTTGTACAAAGTCAACAGTTGATTGAAATAAAGAGAGAGCAGAGAGGAGGCTTATTCAGGCATCCCACAAGATTAAAAAGTCCCTATGTGAGGAATCATAATCTTGAAAACTGTCCAATCTTACTGTCAATAAGGTTTAGGAAATATTGCATCCAATTCTTCTCTCCCGGACTTTAAAGAGTTAAAAAAATCACTTAGCAAAGTGGTGTTCACTTGCTGGAGTGAGAGGTTAATGACATTGGTAAATACACCAGCCGGTTAATTGGCACTGGTCTTTAGTGTTCGGGTAGGAGTCGCTGGGCCGGATGCTTTCTGTGGGTTCACCCTCCTGAAGGATGCTCTTACATTGGCATCGGAGGCTGAAATCACAGGGTCGTTCGGGCTGTGGGAGGTTGTGAAGGCTCTTCCATGTGTTGATTGGCAAAGTGAGCATAGAAGGCATTGCCTTCATTTGGGAAGAAAGATTTGCTGGATGTCACTTGAGTTCTCTTTGCAGAAGTTGATAGCATTCAAGAGCTACAACAGCTGTAGAGCATCCTTCAGTGATTCTGTTTCATCCAGAATTGCCATGTCACATGTGAAATTTCTTTCCGGAGATTGTACCCAGACCTCTTGTATTTCACATGGTTGCCAGACCTGAATGGCACTGCTGGTCCTCAACCCACTGCAGATCTCATGGTTCATCAAGGGCTTCTTGCTGGGGAAGACTCTGAATGATATTGTGGGAATGTACCAATCAAAAACTGTTTTGATAAAGTCTGTGACAACCGTAGTGTATTGGATCAGATCCATTAATGACCCTTGAACACATGCCAGTCTACCTCCTTGAAGCAATCCTGTAGCCGCTCCTCAGCCTCCCACAACCACCCCCTTGTTGTCCTCATCTATAGAGCTTTGCTCTTTAGCTTCAGCCTGCATGCAGATAGAAGGAGGACAGCTAAGTGGTTAGATTTACCGAAATTTTGGTCTGGGCATGGAATGGTCAACATTCCTAATCGTAGTGTAACAGTGGTTGAGTGTGTTGTGACCCCTGGTGCTACAGGTTATATGCTGATGTTAATTGGACAAAGTTTTCTTGACTGAAATCCCCAATAATGACTTGAAAGGCACAAGGGTAGGCCATTCCTTGTTTGCTAATTGCACCATTCAATACATCAAGTGCCTGTTTATTTGTACATCTGTAATCAGGATCACAGAGGATAAATCTTTGGTAAATATAACAGTTGGCACTTAATCATCAGATATTCCAGGTCTGGGGAACAAGAGTGTAACAAGACTGCTATGTCTGTGCACCACAAAGAGTTTATCATGAAGCACAGAACCCCACCTTTTGCATTCACTGAGTCAGCAGTCCAGTCTATCCTGTGTAGCAAGAAGCCCTCAGCGAGCCATGTCCCCGTGAAACACAGAACACAGCATTTCCTCATTTACCTTCAATTTTCAGTTTGGCGTGATAGATCTTGCTTGTTTCATGACCAGCATTCTGTTAAGTGGCATATGTTCACTCCAACACTGAAGAATCCACTCTTTCAATACACAATCAAGATCTTCATTTTTCTATGGAGTGTTCTGATATTTTTCATTAACTTCTGTTTGTTACATATGTGAGCTCACTTCTCAAAACAGTCTGTGGTGCACAGAGACCTGGGAACCTTCCCAGTGTCTTGTGGAATTTTCCATTTGTGACGCTGGGCGCTGAGCTGATTTGAAGAGCATGAGAGGTGCTTTGGGCTGGAGCGAATCACTGGGCAGCATAGTCTAGGCCCGGAGTCTTTCACAGCAATGGTGCCTGGGTCCTAGTGTGAGGTACAATGCGCTATTTAGACAATTTAAACACCAGTCCACATTGGAGACGAGAGCTGATTTTGCTCGCTCTCTGCGATCTTCACTCCTCTCTCCAAGGCATGGAGCTTTTTGCTGATCTATCACTGGGTCAGTTTAAACGTTGGTCCAGATAGACTGTGTCAGTCAGGATGAGAGATAATTTCGCTGGCTCTCTTTAACGGTCATCTCCATGGTGCTGAGGCTATGAAGACTGCCCCGGCTGCTGTGCTCCGTGCCCACTAACATGATGAACTGATAAGCAAGGCTTTGGGCCTAGTCCAAGCTGCTCGGGGGTTCGGATCTGAGGATTCATTTTTGGCTTGGAATGTTGTTCTTCATTTCAATTGTTTGCATGATTTGTTTCTTTTCTCTCTCTTGCGGATTGGGTGTTGGTGTTTTATTTTTATGTTTATTCTTTTTTTCCTTAATTGGGTTCTTTTTGGTTTCCTGTTTTGTGACTACCTGTGAGCAAGCAAATCTCAAGGTTGTATAATTTTATACATTCTTTTATAATAAATGTACCTTGAATCATGTCAGCGCTCAAAAAAATTCGGAATTCAAAGGTTTTAGGATTTTGGAATTGAGGATAAGGGGTACTCAATCTGTATTATTTCTTATTTTTTCCCTTCTTGTATTTGCAGTTTGTTGTCTTTTGCACATTGATCGTCTGTCCTGTTTGGAGCAGCCTTTCATTGATTCTATGGTGTTTTTTGAATTTACTGTGAATGCCTGCAAGAAAATAAATTTCAGGGATGTATATGGTGACGTGTATGCAATTTGATAATAAATTTACTTTGAATTTCGACGTTTCACTTTTAACGCTTTTAAAGAGATGCCAGCTTAGAGACCAACACAAGCCAGGTCATTAATTCAAATTTGCAGTTCAGCTGGACGGAGCAATATTGAAAATTATAGCAGCTCTTCTATGGTATATGGGTCTTACACCAACAATGACACTGTAGGACTCTGACAGTTCTCCACAAATAATATCCTGCACATGTACAGGGACAGAGTGCAGAAACTCAGACCAGAATAGGCAGTTGATCTGCCACTGTGTGATAATTACTTATTTAATGGGTCCCAGGAGCAGCCATTTCATCTTAAATGCAGGCCAGTCACAGATCTATTTGGCAACTGTGTCATTATCGTACATCTCAAGCCATTCGATTGACACTTTCCTTCACAAGTGCATGCATTGACTGGAGAGATAGAGCAATGTGTCTGGCCCAAGGCTAATTCCTCTGTCACACAGTCATCTGACTAATGGCTATAGCCATCACTTGCTTTGCAGTTTGAAGTGCACTTTCTGTTAAAGTCTCTGGTCTGATACTGTGCAGTAACAATATATTACAGCAGGAAGATGCAACAGGCAACTGTGAAGAGTTTGTAAGCTGATTACTAGGGGTTGTGGAGAATGGGTTTACAATTAAAAAAAGAGTGCAAGAGAAAGAAAAATATGATCCACAAACACTGAGATTATGATTGCACCATGAAGTCAAATGTGAGAATCAGAATCAGATTTATTATCACCAACATCTGTTGTGAAATTTGTTGTTTTGCGGCAGAGGTACAGTGCAATACATAAGATATACTATACATTTTAATAAGAAATATATATTAAAAATAAATAAGTATTGCAAACAGGGAGCAAAAATAGTCAATGTTGATGGATTCATTGTCCGTTCAGAAATCCGATGGCAGATGGGAGAATCTAGTTTTCTGGATACACTGGGCAATGGTTCATATTCTGAATTAGAAATCCAGAGATGTGAACCAAATCTCTGGAAACTGAGAGATCAAATGCATCCTTGGGAGCTTGAGACTGTGAATTCATTTGGGAAGTAACTCCAGCAATAAATAATGGTGTCAGTAAAAATGACCATGAAGCTGGCGGATTGTTGCAAAGATTCAATTTGTTCATGGAAATCATTCATGGATAACAAGCTGTCTGGTTGTATCCCTACTTTCTCAGGGCAATTGGAGGTTGATGATTAAATAACATTGAAAACCAACAGTGCAACAGCAACTGTGGCTACTTCAGGCCCCGTATCATATTGCAATAGCTGGAGTCATAACTGCCCAGACAGTAATAAATCCACCTGCTGAACCTCACAGAGGTTTGCACAACCTCTACAATGAGCAGAAAACCCCTGGGTCTGCCCAGACCATCCTTTTGAAAACCAGTTTGGAACCTTATATGGGGCTGTGAGGAATAAATAAGTCAGCCATGATTGAATGGCGGAGCAGACTCGATGGGCCGAATGGCCTACTTCTGCTCCTACATCTAATGGTCTCAGCTGGATCTCCGGTTACATTCCCTCTAGACATTAAAGTCAACTCCGATAGAAAGTAAAGGCTCTCTTGAAAAGAATAAATCCAGTCAAAGCAATTTCTCTCCCGAAGGTGATTATCATCTCCACTAGTCTGGTGGAAGACCCACAGTAACAACAAGCCACTCTACTTCGGTCTCAGTACGTTTACTCCACAATTTCTGATGTTTCAATTTCACATGTCCACCTGAAATCTCAACACGTTTACTCAATATACTCACCCCACCCAACCCAGTTCATCTGTTTATGATACCATTTCAGCATTGGAGTGTAAAATTACTGCTAAACATGTTCTCAAGGGTAAATTCACCGATCACATGCTGCCAAAAGGCTGAGCCCAAAGGAAATGTAGATGAGAGACAGAAGTATAACATCCTAATTTTCACTTCTTTTACGCACAGCTGTACTTTGGGGCTGGGAGAAGATTTACAGCACACAATCTGCCTTAATCGACTTCTGGGTTTTATACCTTTTTATACTTTTTTAAAAAAAATTTATATTTCCTTTCAACATAGAGAACGGTTAGTTGGTCCAGAGAGCCCATCTGATTCTTAGAGCAATCCCATTCACCTACTCACACATGCCCATCAATATTACTGACTCTTTCACCCACCTACACTGGTGGCAACTTAAATCGACCAAATAGGGGGAGGAAAGAGGAGCATCAAGGCAAAGCCAACCTGGTCACAGGGAGACCATGCAAACTCCACGCAGACAGCACCAGAACCGAACCTGGGTCATTGGAGCTGAGAGAGAGCTGCACTTCCTTCAGTCCACCAACTAATTCATAGTTGATGTGTTGTTTTCAGCCTCTGGGAGGTACTCCAGTCCTTGTGCAGAGAGAGTCATACTTGTGTGCGACACAAAATTCAGGCCATTGTTATGGATCACCCAAGTAGTATTTGAGAGATTGACTACTCCAGCTCCAAGACTGACAGAAGAGAGTTGATTTCCTTCCGTTTCAGCTCACCATCCCTCATGTACCATAAGCTTTTACACATGTCATCAAATATTCTGGCTACATGTTGTTTCCAGCCAGCTCCTGCGGTGAAATATTACAATCCACACAGCAGGCTCCCAGCTTCCAGGGAATGTTGCTATCAAATGAACGGAAGAGAGAATGATAGATGAAAAATGAGAGTGCAGCCAAGGGGTCATGAAGATCTGGTCAAGTTGATGTAAAAAAAAATGTGCTGTCAGGAAACGTATCCCTCCTACTCTACAAGGAGACTAGGAAGGGCATCCGGAATTAGTTTGAAGCTCCTAACAGGATGTTGCTTGGGAAATCTCTCTCTGAGATTGCAGCCTATGAATGTGTTCTTTCAGGAAGGCTGCCACAAGGGCAAATGCCGCTGTCTTTGAAGGAAATTAGATGAAGTGTCCTCTTAGCAGCGGTGGCCTGGAATGATCCCAAGGCAGGGAAACTAGATGAACTCGAGGCACAAGAAACTGCAGATGCTGGAATTTGGAGCAACAAACAATCTGCTGGAGGAGCTCACCATATGGAGCAGCATCCGTGGGTGGGAGATTGCTGACACTTGAGGTTGAAACCCTCATCAGGAAGTGAAGTTGACCTTGACCTTTCTGGGCATAGCAGCACACATAGATGGAAAGTCACAGATCCAAGAGGAAAATAAATCGGAATATATTTGGAAGATTGTTGTCCCTTAAGTAACAACTTCAGGGGAAATGGGGTCAGCAAAACCTACTTGTTCTCCTCGTAGGCAAATTGTCCATTACTTTTCAGTCCAACAAAGTTGAAAATCTCAGTAGAGACAAATTTTGTAAATTGTAACTACAAGCTGCAATGCTAGGATGAACCAGATTGAACTGAAAAATTTGAAAGCTTATTATCTGAAAGAATTGAATGAAGCAATGCAAACCAATTTCCTAAAGTGTGAGAACAACTTATCTCCTCTGAATTATAGAAATCAGACAGCACCTATGGAGTGGCGGAAACCAGAATAAAAAAGTTTATTTTCCAACTTAGAAAGTTGGAAAAGTTGTTGAGGTGGGGAAGGAGTACAAATTGGCAGGTGATAGGTGAGACCAAGTGAGGGGGAAGGTTGTTAACTTCATCTCTGACTTAACATAATTGTCAACAGCACTAATTACAAATGAATTCATGCACTAAGACCTCTTTCACCAGCCAAGAGACCCTGGCAACAATGAGATTGTTTTTTCTACACTGGCATCAGTCATGTGCAGGAACGACATGCATTGGGAGATTGGTCTCAGCTCAGATACCAGTTCACCTTGGAGTAAAAGGAGTTTTTAAAATGGGAGGATCTCTGTTGAAAAAAATGCATATAGATGCATATATGCAGTGTCAACACGGTGCACTTACTTATTTATGTAAGTTTAATGTGTGATAGACACCAATTTATTGCAGCAAGTGAAGAGAACACTATTTACATATATTGGGAAAGAAAAATAACAGCAAGTAGTGTCAGGAGATATTCACTAATATTATGAAATTCTACACCTTTTCCATTGGAAAAAGTGAATAATTCATTTCATGGATATTTAGGATTTGCCTTTGCATAATTAGCACCCTAGAGCAACTGTCAATAACATGAGACTCAGCCTAGGGCACCAATTCCAGTTATTTCCCTCTGAAACCAACAACAGGTTCACACAACGTTGTTCAATAAACCTCCGTTACCGAAGTTAGTTTGCAATTCATTAGCAACTAGCATAAGGATTTGCAAGTGCACAGCTATCAAATAAACCGGCCTTAAACGATTAAAATTCCACTTTAAATGTTAGTGTATTTTCATTTGTAAAGAACGACACAGCATATGATGAAAGGAGTTGATACTACCAACCCTGACGAACTTTTTGTATGATTACAAGGTCCAAAGATTTAAGATTTAAGGCAAGACTGAACCAAACAGAGTAAATTCCCTAACTACACAGAGACACAAGAGTCTGCAGATGAATACAGAAAAACAAATAGCTGAAGGATTTCAATGGGTCAGAGAGGATCTGTGGAGGGACAACAAATCATAAACATGAGAAAGTCTGCAGATGCTGGAAATCCAAAGCAACACACACAAAATGCTGAAGGAACTCAGCAGGTCAGGCAGCATCTATGGAAAAGAGGCCCCTTGCCTCTTCTCCTCACCTGCCTATCACCTCCCCCTGGGACCCTCTTTCTTCCCTTTCTCTTGTATTCCACTCTCCTCTCCGATCAGATTCCTTCCTCTCCAGACCTTTACCTTTCCTACCCACCTGGTTTCACCTATCCCCTTCTCGCTATTCTCCTTCCCCTTCCCCCACGTTTTTGTTCTGGCACCCTCCCCCTTCCTTTCCAATTCTGAAGAAGGGACTTGGCCTGAAATGTTGATTGTTTATTAATTCCCATAGATGCTGCCTGGCCTGCCGAGTTCCTCCACCATTTTGTGTGTGTTGATCTGTGGAGGGAAATGGATTGGCATTTTTTCAGGTTGACTCCCTTCATCTGAAATAACAACGACTTGATCAATGGTAATAAAATCAGCTTTAATATCGCTGGCTATCTTGAAATTTATTGTTTGTGTACAGTGCAATACATAATTTAAAAAACTATATATTACAATAGGAAAATAAAGAAAAAATGAATTAAATAAGTAGTGTAAAAAGAGAGCAAAAAAAGAAAAAAAAGAAAAAAAAAGAAAAAAGTGAGGTAGTGTACATGTGTTCATTCAGAAACCTGATGGAGGAGGGCAGAAGCTGTTCCTGAATCTTCAGGCTCTTGTATCTCCTCCGTGATGAGAAGTGAAAAGGCGACTCCTGGACAATGGGGTTCCTTAATGATGGCCACAGTCTTTTTGAGGCATCGCCTTTTGAAGACACTGGGGAGCTTAGTGCCCATGTCGTGGAGCTGGCTGAGTTTTCAACCTTCTGCAGCATGTTCTAATCCTGAGGAGTGGCCCCTCCATATCAAACCAGATAAAAAAACTCGCAACCATACATCTATAGAAATTTGCTAGTCTTTGGTAACATTCCAATTCTCCTTAAACTCCCAACCAAATATATCCACTGTCATGCATTCTTTGCAATTACATCAATACATTAAGCTCAGGATAGGTCTTCAGAGATGTTGTCACTCAGGAACTTGAAACCACTCACCCTTTCTATTGTTGATCCCTCGATGAGGACTAGCGTGCGTTCCCTTGACTTCCCCTTCCTTAAGTCCACAATCAGTTCCTTGGTCTCACTGACGTTGGTCTCACTGACTGTTGTTGTGCCTCTACTCAACCTTCTGATCTATCTCACTCTTGTATGCCTTCCCATCGCTATCAGAAATTCTGCCAGCTACAGTGGTGTCATCAGCAAATTTATAGATGGTGTTTGAGCTGTGCCTAGCCACACAGTTATGGGCATAGAGAGAGCTGAGCTATGGGCTAATCACACATCCTTCAGATGTGTCAGGATTGATTGTCAGTGAGGATGAGATGTTATTTCTGTGGTCTCCTGGTGACGAATCAAGGATCTAGTTGCAGAGGGAGGTACAGAGCTTGTTGATTAGTACTGAGGGTATGATAGTATTGAACGCTGAACTGGAAACCAATAAACAGCAGCCAGAAACAAGTCTTGCGGTTGTGCAGGTGATCCAAGGCCAAGTGGAGAGCCAGTGAAATTGCATCCACTGTTAACCTCCAGTAATGAAAGGCAAATTGCATGGGTCCAGATCCTTGCTTGGGTAGGAATTGATTCTGGCCATGACCAACCTGTACTTCATCACAGTGGATGTGAGTGCTACTGGGCAATAGTCGCTAAGATAGATAGATAGATACTTTATTCATCCCCATGGGGAAATTCAACTTTTTTCCAATGTCCCATACACTTGTTGTAGCAAAACTAATTACATACAATACTTAACTCAGTAAAAAATATGATATGCATCTAAATCACTATCTCAAAAAGCATTAATAATAGCTTTTAAAAAGTTCTTAAGTCCTGGCGGTAGAATTGTAAAGCCTAATGGCATTGGGGAGTATTGACCTCTTCATCCTGTCTGAGGAGCATTGCATCGATAGTAACCTGTCGCTGAAACTGCTTCTCTGTCTCTGGATGGTGCTATGTAGAGGATGTTCAGAGTTATCCATAATTGACCGTAGCCTACTCAGTGCCCTTCGCTCAGCTACCGATGTTAAACTCTCCAGTACTTTGCCCACGACAGAGCCCGCCTTCCTTACCAGCTTATTAAGACATGAGGCGTCCCTCTTCTTAATGCTTCCTCCCCAACACGCCACCACAAAGAAGAGGGCGCTCTACACAACTGACCTATAGAACATCTTCAGCATCTCACTACAGACATTGAATGACGCCAACCTTCTTAGGAAGTACAGTCGACTCTGTGCCTTCCTGCACAAGGCATCTGTGTTGGCAGTCCAGTCTAGCTTCTCGTCTAACTGTACTCCCAGATACTTGTAGGTCTTAACCTGCTCCACACATTCTCCATTAATGATCACTGGCTCCATATGAGGCCTAGATCTCCTAAAGTCCACCACCATCTCCTTGGTCTTGGTGATATTGAGACGCAGGTAGTTTGAGTTGCACCATATCACAAAGTCCTGTATCAGTTTCCTATACTCCTCCTCCTGTCCATTCCTGACACACCCCACTATGGCCGTGTCATCAGCGAACTTCTGCACATGGCAGGACTCCGAGTTATATTGGAAGTCTGATGTGTACAGGGTGAACAGGACCAGAGAGAGTACGGTTCCCTGCGGCGCCCCTGTGCTGCTGACCACCGTGTCAGACCTACAGTCTCCCAACCGCACATACTGAGGTCTATCTGTCAAGTAGTCCACTATCCAATCCACCATGTGAGAGTCTACTCCCATCTCCGATAGTTTGTGCCTTAAGATCTTGGGCTGGATGGTGTTAAAGGCACTAGAGAAGTCAAGGAATGTAATCCTCACAGCACAACTGACCCCCTCTAGGTGAGAGAGTGATTTGTGCAGCAAATACGTGATAGCATCCTCCACTCCCACCTTCTCCTTATACGCAAACTGAAGAGGATCCTGGGCGTGCCTGGTTTGTGGCCTCAGATTCTGTATTATCAGCCGCTCCATGGTCTTCATCACGTGCGACGTCAAGGCAACAGGTCTGAAGTCATTCAACTCCTTTGGTTGTGGTTTCTTCGGTACCCAGGTCACCCTGCTCTTCTTCGGCACTGGTGTAATTATTGCCCTTTTGAAGCAAGTGGGAACTTCTGACTGCAGAAGTGAGAGGTTGAAGATGTGCTTAAACACTCCCACCGGTTAGTCGGCACAAGTTTTCAGTGCCTACCAGGTGCACCATCAGGGTCACTTTCATATCCCAAGGTAATTCAGAGCAGCTATGAAACAATCTAAAACATTGCTGCATATACAAAGACCAGGAGATTTTGGCCAGATCTGGATTTAAGGGAGTATCATAAAATGGAGATCAACACACGAAGCGCTGGAAGAACTCAGCTGGTCAGGCAGCATCTATGGCGAGGAATAAACAGCCAATGTTTCAGGTTGAGACCCTTCACCAGGACTGCAAAGTAAGGTGGCAGAAGCCAGAATAAGGTGGTGGGAGGGGTTGGAGTCCAAGCTGGCAGGTGACAGACAAGACCAGGTGAGGGTGAAGGTGGGTGGGTGAGGAGGTGGAAGAGGTAAAGGGCTGAACAAAGAATCTAATAGGAGAGGACACTGGACCATGGAAAAGGGGGAGGACTAATCAGAGAGGTGACGGGCAGCTAAGGAGAAGAAGGGATGAGAGGGTAACTAGAAATGGAAATGGGAAAAGTGAGAAGCAAGAATAATTACTGGAAGTTGGGGAAATAGATGTCTGTGCGATCAGGTTGGAGACTCCCACAACAAAATATGAGGTGTTGCCCCTCCAACCTGATTCTGGCCTCATGTAGAGGAGGCCATTTTACAGACATGTCAGAATGGGAATAGGAAGTCGAGTTGAAATTGACTGTGATTGGAAGATCTAACTTCTGTGACATTAAAGTGAAGGTGCTTGACAAAGCAGTCCCTCAATCTGCATCAGGTCTCACTCACTGGGAGGGAGCACTGGATACAACAGATGATTCAAAAAGACTTGAAGATGAAGTGTTACCTGTTTCAGGCCCTGAATGGAGGTGGGGGAGGAGGTCTAGCATTTGTCACGCTTGCAAGGTTAAGTGCCAAGAGGGAGATCAATGAGTAAGTACAAGTGGACAAGAGAGTCACATGGAGATCAATTCCTACAGAAAACAGGGGTGGGGGGGAGGGCGTGGTGCTGCAGGGTAGGGAAAGATGTGCTTCATAGTGGGATCCCACTGGATATAGCAGAGTTGTGGAGAGGAAAGTGCCAAATACAAAGGCTTGTGGGGTGGTAGGTAAGGAGAAGAAGAAACCTCCGGTTATGACGGCAGGATAGGGAGAGGGTAGATGTGTGGGAAATGCAGGTGAGGCCAGCATTGACGGTGGTGGAAGGGCAACTCTGTTTACGAAAAAAAAGGGCATCTCAGATGTTCTAGAATGGAAAGACTCATCGAGACAAGAGATGAATAGATGCAGCAGAGATGGGAGAACTGAGAGAAGGCACATGACATTTTTACTAGTAACAGGACAGGACGAGGTATAGTAAAGGTAAATGAGCGTCTGTAAGTTTATAAAAGATATGGTAGACAGTCTGTCTCCAGAGATGAAGGCAGAGAGATCAAGGAAGGGGAGAGATATGTCAGAGAAGGACCACCCATCCACTTCACTTATCACCTGCCAGTTTGTACTTTTCCATCTCACCCCCCCCCTTCCTTTCCAGTCCCAAAACATTGACTGTTCATATCCTTCCATGGATGCTGCCTGACATTTTGCATGTGTTGATCAAGATTTCCAGCATCTGCAGTATCTCTAATATTCCTAAAAAGAAGAGACGTGAATAGAATAGTATCTTTGACAAGATAATTTCAGAGATTAGGGCCCAAGGAACTGTAAGCATGGAGGCCAACAATTGTTGCATCAAATCAGGAATGACAAATACCAAAAATTTTATGAAGTAATTTACAATAAGATGAATTAAATAATATAATCTACCATGAAATTAGCTACCTGATTTGCTGAAGAGATGGAAAAACCCATGAGTGAGTGAATGGTAGCTCAGTACTGATCACCTGGGTTACGTTTCAGCCACTCAGAGACGTCATTCTTAGAATAAAGGTAGCTGACAAGAAAACAATATCCACGTGGCAATAATCCCTGAAACAAAGAAATGGTCACTTGCCTTTGTAGGCTGGTGCTGGTGGCGCAAAGGTCACTTTCCTGACCAAACATTTCTCCAAACCTTCTTTGTATGTCTTCTGCCTGAGAAATGGGACAGATTGTTCTTGAGGTAGACCAGAGTTAGTCTTTACAAACTGCTGCTCTTTCTGTAGCTTCCTCTGCGCCCTTATCCGGTCCTTGAGCCTCTCCAATTTGTTGGTGGGAGATTTGCTCCGTTTTAGTTCCAGGGACTGGATAAGTGGACCTCCAGGAGGACTAAGGGAGGAACCAGCAACCAAAGCATGTGGAGAACTTTTCCGCTCTTGTAACATCTGCCCTTGGCTACAATTGTCAAATACCAAATCAGCACCATTGCCAACTGGAGGTTCTCCTTCAAGGTAACATTTGTAGGATGGGTTGCAGGCATCTTGCTTACAAGCCTTGTAGCAGCCTTTCTCTGAAACATACCATTCTGCCAACTCTTCAAATCTCATTGGGATAACTCTAGTTGATTGGTTATCACTTGACTTATGGTCAGCAGTTTTCATTGTCTGATGAACAGCAGACAGTTGAGAGGCATGGTCGGTAACATGCTTGTACGAGCTGTTTATACTTTCATTCCAAAACATTCTTGTTGAAGAACCACCATTCTCCAGTACGTAATCCACTTTTCCATTGCTAGTTGATCTGATTGGGAATTTGAAAAGAAGGTAAAAATTAGGTGTTTGAATGCATGTATGCAAATATGTTGATAAATCACTTTCATCTGCAGATAATCATTGAATGATTTTTCTCCCTCTTTGTACTTTTGAGAAGCATGCTCCAAGCCACAGCAACAGGAAGGCTCCCTCTTTAAAGATCTGTTGAATTCATTTGGAGGCTTCAGTTCAACAATAGGCCCTTTATCAACCTTAGGAAAGCCCTGTCTCTACCCTCGCTATTCTGCTGTAATTTTGCAGCTACCATCTTTGGGGCTTTGCTATTGCTTCCTTGGTGGGTGGTGGGTACTGATGCCTTCTGCTAAAATATATGGGGGTGGGGGAGGTGGGGAGGGTTGATGCTTTGCAGCTGCTTGAGTGTGGGGGGGCATTGGGGTTCTAATGTTTTACTGTCATTCATTCTTTTGGGTACAATTCTGTTTTTTGTGGATGTCTGTGAGGAGCAAGAATTTCAGGTTGTATACTATATACATTCTCTGATATTAAATGGAACTACAGAACCATTGAACCATGTTCTGTATAAGCTCTCCAATTTAAAGAATTCAAGTAGAAAGCATTCTTTCACTTGGACTTAAAAAGTACCATTAAAATAGAGTGAAATGATATCCTCATGTAGAGTTATGAGGCTCAAGTATGATATCCAAGAGCATTTCCTGACATAAGCAATGCAGAATTCTAGTGATTTCTCTCATAAAGAGCTGTTGAGTATGTGGATTGATTGAAAATTAACCTTGAATGGTTTCATTGCCCTTTGAGAATTTGGAATGAAAGCAGACATATTCCTTACAAAAAGAGGACATGCTGGAAATACTCAGCAAATCAAAGCAAGGGCTTGAGTAACTGTTTCTAGAATTCTGTAGGCTGTTTTGGTCTCATTATCTGGAGAAAGGTAGTCCTGCCATAGTGGGAATACAACAAGTGCTCCTAGGATATGCAAGCTGGTTGGTCAAACTTATAAACACAGGAATATAAGAATAACAGGGGATCTCAGAGAAGTCAAAATGCTAACAGGACTGGACAAATTAGAAGAGAAAATCAGCAGATGTTGGAAATCCAAGCAACACACACAAAATGCTGGAGGAACTCAGCAGGCCAGGCAGCATCTGTGGAAGTGTGTAAACAGTCTGGTTACTCTTTTCCATAGATGCTGCCTGGCCTGCTGAGTTCCTGGACAAATTAGATGCAGGTAGGATGTTCCCAGAACCAAGGCCACAGCCTTGGGATACAAAATAAAATAAATTTTGAAATAAAAATACTGATGAAACTATTGGAACGTCATAAAACATATCTGATTCATTAATATTCTTCAAGGAAATAAAATGTTACTCAATACATGTTACTTGGAGACACAAGAGACTGCAGATGCTGGTAAGAAGTGGATGCGTGAGGATGCCTGGGTGGATCAAAAGGAAAGGGAAAGTAACAAAGGGGGTTCAGGTGACGTTAAATTTGAGAACAGTTTGTTCTTGCTGTCAGGTTGTAGACTACCCAAGGGGAATATGGGGTGCAGTTCCACTCGTTCTCTGGCAAGGGAAGAGGCAGGCAGGTCAGTGTGGAAGGGACGCGTGGCTGGCCATTGTGGACAGATTGCTGCATACTCTGAAGAATTGTCACTCTGATTGGTCACATCTCTCTCTTTCCTGGGTCCACATCACTTTCCCTTCTCATCAGAGCCTCCTGGCTCCATCTGCCCATCAAACTGATCCACCTATCATCAGCCAGCTCCTACATTCTACACTCCCCATCCCCTTTTAATGCTGCTATCTCCTCTTCATACCCTCCACCCTGATGAACGGCCTCAATTTTAAACTATCCCTTTGCCTCCACAGACGTTGCCTGACCTGCTGAGCTCCTCCAGCAGTCTGTTAATGCTCCATTTCTTCGCTTGATTCTTGACAACATCTACTTCCATTAACAAAAGAAAAGTGCACAGAGATAGAGGGACCACTCTAAAGGGGAGAAATATTGTTGAGCTGTGAAAGAACAGAGTGCCTGGGGCAGAGGGGATTCTGCAGATGCTGGAAATACAAAGCAACACACATGAAATGCTATAGCAGACGTTTTGGGCTGAGACTCTTCATTGAGACTCAAGCAGTCCTTCGTCTGACTTTTAGCTCTTTTCAAGCCAATACACACCCAAGAGATTGAATGACCTCAAATATTGCTGCAATGTTTGCTCACCAGATTCATTCACCATTCTCATTTTGTAAAGGGGAACCTAAATTCCTGAAATTCAACCAAGGAAAGCAAATTCTGGTTTACCTGCTTGAGGAAGAATTCCAGCCCTGAGAGAGGCTTTCCTGTGTGCCCAGTCTGCTGATATTCATGGGAGCTGGTTGCTGTGGTGAATTCCCTTCATCTGAAAGGCTGCTGGTATTCTGTACACTGCATCCTACAACACACCAACAGCAGGCATATCGTCAAGACGACTATTCCAAAAACCTTCTGATAGTATTCACACCATCATGGCCAGAGGCAACTGTTGGAATAAATAGCCTGATTTTGGCTGCCTTCCATTTAAATCTTAAAAGAGGGGAAAAAAACAAATGATTCCTCCCCCTCCGTAGGTCAGCTGTTTGCAGAGAACCGACTCAAGAACAAGTCCGGACATGTCCCAACCCATTATATTCACAGGCTGATTTGTTATAGTCCAACCCTTAATGCAGAACTGGTGCCAGCAACAGTCCCTTGTTTCACACTGCGTAGTAGATAATACTAACCCACAGCTTTTGATTTCCATATTTCCTTACAACAAAAAAAGCAAGAATTCATCCCACTCGGTCTTTGCTGACTCACAGAGCAATCCTCTTCCCCCAGAAATCTTCCCTAGGACCCATTCTCTACACACTCTCAATAATTCTATCATACACCTCCACAGTTACAGCAGCAAAATAACCAATGAGCAAACATGTACTTGGGATGTGGCAGTAAAATTGAGCAACTGGAGGAAGCTGATGTGGTACCAGGGAAAATGTGCAAACCTCACACGTAGATCTGGAGATGAGGATTGAACCTGGCTTGCTGGAGCTCTAAAGCAACAGCTTTACTACTTGTGCCTCTCAGTTTATGCAACTTCTCCTCATCATTTGACGCTTTCTGAGCCGCTTCTGATAAAGAAGTCTCTATCAGCCAGTTTTCAACAACCACCACCACAGGCCATTGTCCAATTCTTTCCTTTAAAAAAGAGATGTAAACTGTCCATGCTCTTCTGCTGCTGTGGCCCAGCCACTTCAAAGGTTTGATGTGTCATGCATTCAGAGATTCTCTTTTGCACACCACTGTTGTAATGTGTGATTATTTGAGATACTGCACCTTCCTGGCATCTTGAACTAGTCAGACCATTTGCCTCTAACCTCCCTCATTCACAAGGCATTTTTGTCTACAGAACTGCCAATCCCTGGATTTTTTTGTGTTTTGCACAATTCTTTCTAAACTCTAGAGACTGTGTGTGAAAATGCCAGTTTCTGAGATACTCAAACCACCCCATCTGGCACCAACAATCAACCCATGGTTAGAGTCCCTTAGAGTACATTTCTTCCCCACTCTGATGTTAGGTCTGAACAACTGAACCTCTTGGCCATGTCTGCGTGCTTTAATGCATTGAGTTGCTGCCACATGATTGGCTGATTAGATATGTGCAATATTGAGTAGAAGTACAGGTGTACCTAATAAAGTGGCCACATAGTGTGCGTTATATCTCGGCAAAAAATTGGCAACAACAACAACTATTTATAATTTGGCTTCTGGCATCCCAGGTCATGGCAGTCCTCACTTGATATCCATAAATGATTCTGCCTGGCCCAAACTCTCAACTGTTTATTCCCCCTCCATAGATGCTGCCTGACCTGCTGAGTTCCTCCAGCATTTTGGATGTAGCCCTCACTTCACTTCCAGCAGGTTTCAGTAGAGTACCTGCCACACTACTCATTACTGATGACTTGCTGGATGTAGGGATCACTGGCCAATCAAAGTATTTATTTGCTTTCCCTAATTTCCCCTGAGCTATTTGGCCTGTCCAGCTATTCCAAAAGTTAGTTTAGAGTCATCCATAAAGTTCTGTTTAAGGAAAACAACAAATTGCTTTGATGTGGCAGGTACTACGTGAAAGCAGAAAGCAGGTACTACAGAAACAGATTTAATAATAAAGGGTATCGGATTAATTCTTGAATAGGCACAGTGAGCTAAATGGTTTCTTTTGTGTTTTATCAAAAAGGAGAAACATGAATCACTAACTCACCTCGTGTCTCGAAATGTAGGCATTTTCGAACCCTTGGCTCAGAAAAGTGCTCATCCTCTTCAGAATTCAACTTGCTTTCAATCTGTTGTAACTGAAATTTGTCAAGACAGCTCAAGAACTCAAGAGCCATGTACTTAATTCTCACAATAACAAGAAAGATCTACAGTTAAACATCAATAATATACTATCTGTTTATTCAGAAATTTCAATGTCTTAACTGCTGATTCACCAGGAAATAATTGCCTTCCAACTCACCAGGGACCACGTTCCTGTACTCCTTCCATCCCTTTTCCCATGCTCCCTTCAAACTTACTCAGTTCAATGAAAAATTTATCATTATTGTGTAGCATTAACATTAATACATTGTGAGTCAAAGTGTGTGCTGTGCTATTAATAGGAATGATAATCCATGGTCTAGAAAATCTGCTGGTCCCATACCATAAGAATCCCAAACATGCCAGACTATCAGAGTGCTACAATCAAATCAATCTTGATAGTGTAACCTTGAGGCAGTCAATTTGACTTCCTTCCTCACCTACAATTCAATTGACTTTAATGACCTGTGAACTTCCTCAAACCGATTGTATATCACTGCACAAAGTGAATATCAACAATATCGGTTCCTAAAAGCAAACAGGTATATTTCTGTCAGACACAACCATACACATGAAATTACAGGGTTCACAATGTCTTTATTTAATTTTTCATGATCATTATACAGTTTGTGGTCTTGTTATTTTATTGAAATATCAGCCAAGGACAACGAGCTGTCAACTGTACTGTTTGAGTATGCTGTGCATTTCACATGCATTTAAAATTGTATTTTATGAACTTATTTGTTGTAATATTTTGTTTTATGTGCTGCTTATGGTATATGTATTGTCGGCAAACTGTGGTCTGAAGGAACATTGTTTAGTTTTGTTGTTCATATGTTCAGTCAGATGACAATAAACTTGAACTTGAAGTTTCAGTTAATTCCAAAATCAGATGTGCTAAATAGTTTATGATATGCTTCTTTAACCCTCCTACTAAAATACTCTCTGTCACAGTCCATAGGCTCTGGATAAGTCTAGTCATAAAATGTATTTGTGCTTCTTACCACTATTTTGGTTAGAAAGTGGTTTCTGGTTAATTGGGCCATTGGCTATTTGGGCCACTTATTTGGGTCACTTATTTGGGTCAGCTCTTAAGAACATAAAGTAATTGAGAAAATAGCTGGGATTCCTTGTGTTTATTTAGGATGCTCCGCTGTTTAATTGGGACAGGAGACTATTGCCAAACAGTTTCTAACTAGCATCAGTTGCACACACTTGTGTAGCAGTTGGACATCACACCATGCTTAGAGCAAACACTATCTTTAAAATAGTGTCAGATGCATGTATTTTTGTTCAAAAAGCAGTGATGTTTGTCACCGATTGTAGGAGAGAAATAAACACTGTTTGCTCACTCTGGTTTCAAGCATTTAGGCTTAGAAATGTGAGAACAGCTGGGAGTGAAAATGAAACAATTTCACTACTTCAGCAAGTTAGGAACTACGAAGAATTTGAAGGAATCGGCAATCCTCTTGAATGTTACAATGAAAATGAAGATTTGGAGGATTCAACAGCTTCTAACTAGCATCAGTCACATGCACTTGTGTGGCCAGTAGACACTACACTGTACTTAGAGTGAACAGTTTTTAAATAATTTCAGTTTTGTGTGTTTGTATTATGTTATTCATTTGGGCTGACGGATGCCGAATTAAATAGCAGTGATTTTTGACACTACTTCATGCAGGAAGGCAATGAAGGAAGTCCATTATCTGTACTAGGTGCCTGCATTGATTTTGATCATTTAGAGTCAATCAAATGAACACAGCAGCGTACATTGGATTAATTCCTCCATCAATAACTATTAGGACTATAGTACTATTGTTAGTGTTTCTAATTTGTTTCGTATTTCATTTAAATATGTAATTTATTACTCATGTAGTTTATCCTTTTTAAACTATTTCCATGAAACTTCAGCTAATTGGGGCAGCTGCATAATTGGGCCAAAATGCACTGGTCCCGATGTTTCAGAAATTAACCAGAATCCACCATATCTCTGACCTTGATATTCTTGATGTGCCAGAAACTGCAACAGCAGTCATTCTTGTTGATAAAGGGATTTCCTAATTATTCTGTGTTTTATGATCATAGCAATGGTCCCATATACAATGATACTACCTCCAACATGGCTGCTTCCAGAAGACATGTTCAAATCACATTAAATCAAAATGTCGCCGGAATTTGGCTCTGTTACAGAACTAACAGGATTGAGAAATGATCATAATAATCAAAGGCACTGTTATTTTTCTTTTAGTGTTATTTTATCCTTATTTATCTTTTAAAATAAGTGTTTGCACCACTCACTTAATAAATGGAAGCTGATTTTGTTCTTCATATTTCTGTCCTTTCAAGTACACTGAAAAATTATGCACCATAAACTTAATTGGTGCATGACGAAAAAGTGCCAAAAGAGAACAATTAATCCCAATCTAACACTTCAGTGTACCTTTGAAGAGTAGAATCATTTCAATTAGAATTAATCAGTCCCTGAGGTGTTAAATGCATTGACTAAGTGTAGTCTTCGGCTGTGAACTGAGACTAGAGGAAAGGGAGTTTAATTGGATCAGGTTATGTGGGTGTAATTTTTGTGATTTCATTTGTAAAACCTATGCCCATGTTTTTAATAGAACAGTTAATACAAATCCATTTTACACTTCCATCATCTTGCTAAAGGCAAATGATGAAGGACAGAAGAAGGAGTGAATTTAAGAATTTCAAACACAAATACAGTTCATTTTCTCCTGTCCAACAGGACAAAATTTGGGAAGGCACGATTAAAACTCTGGTGGAGGTATCTAGAATCAGGGTGAAGGTGTTCTGGAGTAAGGGAGTCATCTATTTCAGATGAGGACTTCTCTTTCGTCTCTGTCATTCATCATCATTTTTTGCGTTGTTATATGACACAAGTCTTATGAGAAATATAGGGTAGCCAGGAAGGAGCTAAAGAAAGGACTTAGGAGAGTTCAAAGGGGGCATGAAAAAGCCTTGGCATGTAGGATTAAGGAGAACCCCAAGGTGTTCTATGCGTATGTGAAGAATAGGAGGATGACGAGAATGAAGGTGAGACCACTAAAGGATAAAGAGGGCAGCATGTGCCTGGAAGCGGAGGAGGTTAAGGAGGTCCTAAATGAATACTTTGCTTCAGTATTCACAAGTGAAAAGGATCTTGATCAGGATGAGGTTGAAGTAGAGCGGGCCTGTGTGCTGGACAATGTGGAGTTTAAAGAAGAAGAAGTGCTGGACCTTCTTAAAAACATTAAGATTGATAAATCGCCAGGGCCGGATATGATACACCCCAGGTTGTTGTGGGAATTGAGAGAAGAGATCGCAGGAGCATTAGCTATGATCTTTGAATCCTCTTTGGCTGCAGGGGAAGTGCCGGAGGACTGGAGAATAGCAAATGTAGTTCCCTCGTTTAAAAAAGGTAATAGGGAGAAACCTGGGAACTATAGACCGGTGAGTCTTACGTCGGTGGTCTGCTAACTACTGGAAAGGATTCTTAAGGATAGGATCTACGAGCATTTGGAGAAGTACAGTATACTCATGGATAGTCAAAATGGCTTTGTGAAGGGAAGATCGTGCCTCACGAGCCTGATTGAGTTTTTTGAAGAGGTAACAAAAGAAATTGATGAGGGTAGGGCAGTGGATGTGGTCTACATGGACTTTATCAAAGCATTTGACAAGGTCTCTCATGAGAGACTCATCCAGAAAGTCATGAGGCATGGGATAAGTGGAACCTTGGCTGTTTGGATAAAAAAGTGGCTTAAAGGAAGAAAGCAGAGGGTAGTTGTGGAAGGAAAGTATTCTGCCTGGAGGTCGGTGACTAGTGGAGTGCCGCAGGGATCTGTCCTGGGACCCCTGCTATTTGTGATTTTTATATAGATTTTTTACCTGGATGTAGAGGCGGAAGGATGGGTGAGTAAGTTTGCGGATGACACGAAGATTGGAGGAGTTGTGGATGGAGCTGTAGGTTGTCAAAGGTTACAAGAGGATATAGACAGGCTGCAGAATTGGGCAGAAGAATGGTAGATGGAGTTCAATCCGGACAAGTGTGAGGTGATGCATTTTGGAAGGACAAACCAGAAGACTGAGTAGAGGATTAATGGTCAGTTACTTAAGAGTGTGGATGAACAAAGGGACCTTGGGGTTCAAATCCATATCTCCCTCAAGGTCACTGCACAGGTTGATAGGGTAGTTAAGAAGGCCTATGGGATGCTAGGCTTCATTAACAGGGGGACTGAGTTCAAGAGTAGAGAGGTCATGTTGCAACTCTACAAATCTCTGGTGAGACCTCACTTAGAGTATTGTGTTCAATTCTGGTCACCTCATTATAGGAAGGATGTGGAAGCTATGGAGAGGGTGCAGAGGAGATTTACCAGGATGTTGCCTGGATTGGAGAACAAGTCATATGAAGCAAGGTTAGCAGAGCTGGGACCTTTCTCTATGGAGCGTAGAAGAATGAGAGGGGACTTGATAGAGTCTACAAGATTATGAGCGGCATAGATAGGGTGGATAGTCAGTACCTGTTTTCCAGGCACCAATAGCAAACACCAGAGGGCATATGTACAAAATCAAGGGAGGGAAGTTTAGGGGAGACATCAAGGTTAGGTTTTTTTTTTTTTTTACACAGAGGGTTGTGAGTGCCTGGAATGACTTGTCAGGGATGGTGGTGGAGGCTAAAACATTAGGGGTATTTAAGAGCTTCCTGGACAGGCACATGGATGAAAGAAAAATGGAGGGTTATGGGGTAGTGTGGGTTTAGTACTTTTTTTTTTAAGGATTATATGGGTTGGCACAACATGGAGGGCTGAAGGGCCTGTATTGTGCTGTAGTGTTCTATGGTTCTAAGTAATCATGGTTTTTGACAATGATTGTTGCTGGCAAATTTTCTACGGAAGTCTGCTGTCATTACCTTCTTCTGGGCAGAGCCTTTACAAGAAGGGTAACTCCAACCCTTAATCGATACTCTTCAGAGATTGTCTGCATGCCACATAACCAGGTTGTGATGAGCACCAACTGCTCATATGACCATCCACCACCAGCTCCTATGGTTCCATGTGACCCTGAATGGGGGGTTAAGCAGGTGCTACTCATTGCCCAAGGATGACCTGCAGGCCAGCAGAGGGAAGCAGTGTCTTTGATAGAGATGCATCTCTACTCCGCTACCCAATCTCTGTCATTAATCTTTGGAATTTTAATTCTCTACGCAAGGGAGCTGTGGAAGCAACGTCATTGAAGATGCTCAAGGCAGTAATGGAAAGACTCTTAAATGACATGGGAAATCAATGAGTATGGGTAGAGAGTGGAAAGTGGATCAACAAAGATCGTATTGAATGAGGCCAAATGGCCTAATTCTACTTCGGTCTCATATGCTCATAAGAAAAAGCTGGCATTTGTGCTTGTTGCTTACCATGGTGGAAAAATGCACACAAACCTTGAGGCAATTCATGGTGCAGGCCAGTAGTTAATGCAGGCAAATTTATTAGCGCATTACATCTGCAGATCTTTCAGGCTTATTAATGACTAATGAAAGAGATCCAGGCTTCCAGACACATCTGAACAAAATCCTTCACTCAAAAAACAATTGTATTTGTACAAAATAGAGAAAAATAAGTAGCTCCAAGTTAACAAGTAAATATGATCCATTCACTCCAGTGAGACCGTTTGATTAAAATGAGAAGCATTTCTTTCAAGTTGTGAAGCTGAATAAACACCTCCAGCTTTGAAGGGGTGGAAACGGGCGGAACTGGAGTGAAGGAGTTCACCTGCCTACAAAAAAAATGTCAGCACCATGAAAGAGAATGCCACCAAGAAAAATAAAATGCTAGAGAACAAAAATTACAAGACAAGTAATAAGATATGCTAAAGGTTCAAACCAGAACAACCGGTGATTTAAAAGGCAAATTACAGCACAGAACACAACAGATACACAACAGCAAATAATCTGAGAAACAGCATCTCCAAGACCCTGTAAAATGAGAATGTGTTACACAAATGTATCTGTTACTTTTAATTATTTGTTTTGGAAACAGTAAAGTGTCCAGACTACTCACAGGAGAAATTATCGATCAAAATGTGGCACCAAGCCACTAAGTGTGATACTTAAACAAATGGCCAAAGAAAATAGGTTGGTTTTAAGGAGTGTCTTAAAGAAGCATGGAGAAATGGAGAAGTAGAGAATATTAGAGCTTGGAATGGAGGCACTAGTTAAAAATCAGAGAGGTACAAGAAACCAAAATTAGAGGGGCACAAAATAACAAGAGTTTATAATATTGAGGAGGGACAAGATGATGGAAGGATTTAAAAACATGGACAAGCATTTTAAAAATAGAGTGAGGATATTAAGTCAGAGTGAAACTAGAGGATAAGGGTTGAAGCCGGTGACATTCAAATCTTTTATTGCCCGTGTGATCTCCTAGCATAAGTAGTACGGAAGGAGCCTCCATTTTGCATCTCTCCAATTAATTCAACTCTACTTACAAGCATCAACAAGGGCCACAAGGAATAGGCAAGCCCTGACTGGCCCACAAAATATTAACTTGATCCTCCCAGAGCTGCAGCCATGTGAAATATCAGGTGGAAAGGAAAGGTGTTTGCAAGTACAGTTAGTGTGCAGCTGAAACCTCCAAACAACACAGGGTTCATATTTGATGTGGTGGGGAAGTGCAAATTTATGCACATCAGCCATCAACTCAGCAGAGAAGCTGCAGAGACACAAGGAAATCAATTATATGACCATTTTTGCAGCTATATTCTCCATAATTCTGTCTGAACAAATCATTCCAACAAATGATGTTTCAATCTCATCTTCTATTAGTGCTGGTCATAAGGGCCATAAAACTATTCAGAAAGTTAGGACAGAAAATAAAAGGTGAATGATCATTGCCAGCAATACAATACCCTTTTGAACAGACTCATTCAGCTCCGCTGTCACAAGGATTGTTACAGAAAATCTTTCCTTCCAAATACGATAAGCATATACAACAGTTCATCTCTGTGCAACAGGAGAACACACATCAAAGTACAATAGTCTGTTTTATTATTTTGTACATTATTATTGCACATTGGTAAATTATTGTGTATATTATTATTCTGTATTTTATTATTAGTTAAGTCTGCACACAGCTAAGTGTGTTTTCAAATGTTACTGCTGTAACGAAAGAACCTCCCACTCAGGATCATAAAGTATTTATTATTATTATGACACAGGAATTCGGCCCTTCAATCCTGTTAAGCCACTCAATTAGATTAGAGATACAGAAGACTGTAAATGTTGCAACCTGGAGCTTAAAACAAAATGCTGGAGGAGCTCTATAGGTCTGGCACCAAAGGGATGGGTGATGTTTCAGGTCGACTCAAGAGATGAATGGTTGATGTCTCAACCTGAAATGTTGACCATCCCTCTGTCTCCACAGATGCTGGCTGACCTGCAGAGCTCCTCCAACAGTTTGTCTTTTGCTATTAGCTTGTGGATCTGAACATTAAATCTACTCATCGCCTTTGCCAAGAGATCCCAACTCAACAGAAATCTGCATCTTGACAAGATTTGACTCTTCAGTGGCTAGAGACTTTTTTGAAGCAAATTTCAGAATTGACAATTCTTCTGGGTAAGGATTCAAATACTTTTGTTATAATATACAGTTCTGTGCAAAAGTCTTAGATATATATATATATGGAGAGGGTGCCCAAGACTTTTGCAAAGTACTGTATTTGTCAATGTGGAGTGGAGAGTTCGTAAATCTGGCAGAAGCAAAGGATGTTGGGAATGAAAAGAGTGGACTGTTGCAGGAGGGGTGTGGGACAAGAGAGGGAGTGCCAAGGGTGGGGGTGGGGGGTTGCGCAGGTGCAGACAAATCCAGCCCTGAGACACCAGGCAAAGTCATTTGATTCCAAACAATTAGTTTATCGATCACTACAGATTGTCTCTCTGGTGCAACCCTCTCCCTTCCCCTTTTCCCAGCCCTAATTCCCCTCTCTCTGCCTCCTTGCTATTCTCAGTACACAACAGAGACCCATATCAGGATCAGGTTTATCATCACTCATGTGTCATGAATTTTGTTTTTTTTGGCAGCAGCAGTGCAGGGCAATTCATAAAATTACTACAGCACTGTGCAAA
Source organism: Hemitrygon akajei (assembly GCF_048418815.1). NCBI lineage: Eukaryota > Metazoa > Chordata > Chondrichthyes > Myliobatiformes > Dasyatidae > Hemitrygon > Hemitrygon akajei. The sequence continues at coordinate 184,320,515 of NC_133130.1, forward strand.
GGTCTTATGCACTGAAGCTATATACTGTAAATGTGCCTTAGGCTTTTGCACAGTGCTGTAACTATTCATGAAAGTTAAGTAGCAGGTGGCCTCTGGATGATCACTCATGTGTGTGGTTATTGAACCACGAAGATTCAATTACCAGAACAAACAGAGGAGTCCATCCCCACTACTAGAGAAAATCAGAAGTGGGCAAAATCAACAAGAAATTCAATGGTTGACACGTCTTTATCATGACTGGACTAATACCATGGACTTACAATAGTAGCAGCAAGTGGCTCAGGTGCAGTTAAGCGTGAGGAGAATGTGTATGACAGAAGGACATGTGTGATTGTGTTACCTGAGGAGAAAAAGCTGTTTCTTTGTAATTCCACATAGACCAGCTAATCAAAATTATCTGCTCATATTGAGATAGTCAGGGGAGGGAGAAAAAAAGAAATTAATTAGCGCATGCCCATCATCCGACAGGTGTCCAAAGGGAAAGCTGGGTGCTGGCAATCTGGTTTTTCCTCACAATGGCTTCTTGTCCAGCAGTCCACGAACGTACAGTTTCCAGCGACGTGAGGGATTTATTTCACCTGGAAATTGTTCGTGGAATCGCACATTTATCATAAGATGTTGCAGAAATAAAAGAAAACCAGTATAACCTATCTCACTCTTATGACCCAATGATAACCTGGGAGATGTTACAGCTAGTGCACAGCAACTGAGTTTCAATAGTACTGGCAAGTAATTGTTGCATATTCTGTCAAGGAAATAAAAGTATAGAAAAGTGAACAAGCCCAGTCATGTTCATATTCAATTAACTTGGAGCAACCACTGGACTGTAACAGGAGTATAGAGGTTCCAACCAAAGTCTTTTGACTGCATCTGGCCTTACACAATACCTGCTTCATTAAATGAACCTGACAGATTATTTGCAATAGTAACAAAGCTTTGAGGCTTTGTTTTGAGGTGTGTTGATTTAACCTTAATACCTTGATTACATAACAAATATTTTACTTTCTGAACAAGAAGAATGCACCTTTGGAACAAGCTGGATTACTACACACAATTTTAGGAATTGTGCCTTTGGATAAGTACACTGCCTTGGAAATATGATAGGATTAATTATGAGGAAAGTTTGCACATTTTCAAGGATTAAAGGTCAAGTTTATTCATCTTATACATGAACATATTAGGAATTTGCTATGTGTGCTTATGCAACAAAAAATAACAACATTCAACAATTATAAAGCATACACAATTATATAAAAATAAAGTTATAAATGAGGATATGGAGTAAATGTGCATAAATACCAGCATGTATTTACAATGTAAAAAGCATTATAAAAGTAACACTCAGAAATGCTGGAGGAACTTAACAGGCCAGGAAGCATCTATGGAAAAGAATACAGTCGACGTTTTGGGCCGAGACCCTTCAGCATTATAAAAGTGCTGGTTTGAAGTGTTTACAGTGCAGTTCCTGGGTAACAGATAGAGGGGGTGGGGGGGCTAACTAGAATAATTAATCAGATTAACTTCCTGGGGGAAGAAATTTATAAGGTGGCATGAAGCTTTTTGTGTTAATAAGCCTATAGTGCTTTCCAGAAGCGAGCTTTTGGAAAACACAGTTTGCTGGGTGTGTAGTGTGTGCCATAAGTTTTACTGCCCAGTTCTTTGTCCTGGACGCATACAAATCCTGTAGCGATGGTAGACTACAACTAATGACCCTTACTGCTGCCCTGACAGTTTGCTGTAGTCTTTGTATATTGTGAGAGAATGCTGCACCAAACCAGACAGTAATGAATGATGTCAGGATGCTCTCTGTGATGGCAGTGTAGAATTGCACAGTGCGAGGGGTGATTGATAAGTTCGTGGCCCAAGGTTGAAGGCACCAGTTTTAGAAAACCTAGCACATTTATTTTTCAACATAATCCCCTCCTACATTTACACACTTAGTCCAGCGGTCGTGGAGCACACAGGTCTTGGACCTCCATATTACACAGATGGGTGATTGATAAGTTTGTGGCCTAAGGTAGGAGATGAGTTATATTTAATATATTCAATATATTTGATACCCAAAATGTCATTAGATACTATAAAATTTGGATAAAGAGGCAGATTTTTAAGGAGTATCTGATCTACTTCCTATATTCATGACTGTGTGGCCAGTTTCTGCTGTAACCTCCACCCACAAGATTGCAGATGACACCTCTGTAGTGGGACATATCTCAAATAATGAGTTGATATGCTTGGCAAAGAGATAAAGAGATAGAGATAGCAAAGAGATAGAGCTCAGTGACACGGGGTCTTTGCAACAATCTTTCTCTCAAAGTCAGCAAAACAAAAGAGCTGGTCTTTGAATTCAGAAGAGGGTGGTGCCCATGTTCCTGCATGCTCAAGGGTGTTGAGGTCGAGCAGGTTGTGAGCTTCGTGTCCTTTGGAGTGAACATCACCAGAAGCCTGCGCTGAACCAAATATGTTGACACCATGGCCAAGAAAGCTCACCAGCACCTCTACCTCCTCAAGAAGCTGAAGAAATTTGGTACATTCACTTTGACTTCCACCAATTTTTAATCAATGCACCATACATAGAAGGTATTCAATCTGGCTGTATCATGGCTTGGTATAACAGTTGTTCTGCCTGTGACAACAAGAAACTGCATAGAGTTGGGAACACAGCTCAGCACATCATGGAAACCAGCTTCTCCTCCATGAACTCTGTCTACACTTCTCACTGCCTCATAATCAAAGACCCCATTCACCTTGGTCTTTCTCTCTTCTCCTTCCCCTGCACCCCCATTGGGTCGAAGAAACAAAAGCCTGTAAGCACATCCCACCAGGGTCAAGGACAGCTTCTATTCTGCTGTTACAAGACAATTGAACAGTTCCCAAGGATGATAAAATGGAGTCGTGATCTCACACCATCTTCTTCATTACAACATTGTACCTTACTGTCTACCTACAGTGCACTTTCTCTGTAACTGCAACACTTTATTTTGCACATCTGTCATCCTGTTTACCTTGTACTATCTCAATACACTGTTGAAATGAATTGATCTGCATGAAATGAATGCAAGACAGCATTTTCACAGCACCTTGGTATACAGTATGTGATAACAATAAACCCATTTATCGATTTACCACCTTAAAATCTCAAGGTGTATAATTTATACATTCTTTGATAATAAATGTTTTTGATGTATTACCTTAAAATTACAAGGAGAGGTGGATGGAGGGAAGCTCAGAGCTTGAGACCATGGCTCCTGAACTTCAGCATTCAAAAGCAGAGCAATTAAAATTAAGATGCAAGAATGGCCAGAATTGGAGATGTGTGGAGACCCCAAAGGTTCCACCAGCTGGAGAAGGTTACTAAGAGGAAATGGGAATGACCAAAGGAGATAAGAAATCAAGAAAGAGAATTTTTAAAGAATGGAACATTGTCATAGCAGGACTCAGTTCAGGTAAAAGTGAATCAGGCTCTTACACTGAAACGAAACAATTCTCCTTATTTTGCATTATTTTCATATATGAATTTTAAAGTTTTTGAATTCAAGATACATTCACACATTAGTGGGCAGTTGTGCCCCAAAAAGGCAATCCTCTGAACTAATTTCCTAATATTCTCAAAACACATTCTGAATTCCCACTGCTACCCTGCACGTCATCCTTGGGCAAGGTGTAGCACCTGCTTAGTCCCCCACTAGTCAGGCTCTGGTGAAGCCATGGGAGCAGGAGGTGGATGGTCAAAAGAGTAGCTGGCGCATATCACAAGTCCTGGTTATGCAACTACTGACAACAGGTAGACATTCTCTGAAGAGTACTGATAATGGCTGGGGTCACCCGTCTTGTAAAGACACTGCCTAGAAGGTGGAAATGGCAAACCATTTCTGTAAAAAATATTGCCAAGAACAATCATGGATATGGATCGACTATGATCACCTACACTTTACAACATGGCACATAATGATAATGATTATTATACGATACAAATAATTTGAGGGGTAAATTAGTTTTCATCCCAGCGTGGCCCAGTATGCCCCAGCTACTTCTTTGAAAGAGTTGTCAATTAGTCTCAGTCCCCTGCTGTCTTCCCTGACAATGAAATTATTTAGTTTCAACATTTAATATTGTTAAAGGCATTAAATAAAATCTTGGGCAATATTACATTTTTGTAATATTAAGGCATTGATATTTCCTCCATAGTCGTAATGAGGCACCTGGAATTTCTCACAATGAAAACCAATGCAAAGTTAAATGAGCTGCCTATTTGCAGGGCAGGAGATCCACTCCACCAGGACATAGATGGAGGTATATCCCCCACACTTGTGTGAGACAGAATTCTTCCAAAGATGTATCACATCACGGACTGAGACAGCAAACTCACCACTGATTTGGCCTCCCGAAGTTGGTCCCAAGCCAAATCCACTTCTGAAAAATAGTAAGAGCAGAACCAGGAAAGATGAAAGAAAATGCAGCATCTCGCAAAATACCAACCTTAATATCCTGTCATTCATAAATCCACCATGCCAATATTAAAAATGTGGAAATATCACCATCATAAATTGCAGTCTAATCATTGTCCACTTTGAATGAGCATCAATAAAAATGTCAAGGTAGAACTTGCTTGGCAATCACATTGTGTGGAAAGAGAGGATCTTCATAGACAATATTCAGTTCAAGCAAGCCCCTGGGTGTTCCTGATTGTTAGAGTGGGTTTAAAAGGACTTCTCCAGACTAGTTCAAATGCCAGGAAAGTTGTGGGATTTTGCAAGGAAAAGGATGTGGAGCAGAAGAAGAGGGTTATTTGGCATCTAGCAGGAAGAAGCATTTAGTTACAATGCTGCAGCCATCACATCTCAACAAGCTAGCTCGCCTGTTTTTGAGTATTCTTTTCTTATGATGAATCCAAGTCCAATATTGCATCAGCATAGATTCAACCTTGTAGAATAGTCTTTTCCTTAAATTTTATTATTTATCTTATCTTATAAATATAAAAAAATACAAAGGTTAGTTTTAATCAGCAACAGAGATCATTCTGGATAAAGTGTCAAGCAGAAGCAATACTCAATACTTATCATTATCTATCACAATCAAATCAAGTTTAATTATCAGTCAAACCACACATTGATACAGCTGAATGAGACAGTGTTCCTCTGGGGCCAAGGTGTAAAACATTCAAAATAGGAAGCAAGCATTAAAAAAGTGAATAACATAATTCAAAATATAATCCAAGCATATTACCATGAAAAAAAACCATATCTAGTCCAAGACCCTGAACGACAATGTCTTGCAATCAATGGTCCAGTGTCCCGGCAGTGTGCAGATGCACACAATCTAGCCTGAGATCCCACTGCTTGAACACGGGAGGGCAGCACCATAGGCCGAGGATAGGCCCCTCGCCGAGCTCAACCACACTGTAGCATGTGTGTGTCTCACCTGATCTGCTGAGGCCTAGTTCTCACCTACAACTGAGGCTACACAGCCCCACCACCAGACAAGGGTAATAGCCCTGCGACAACTTACATTAACCAACTGAGTCTCGCAATCGCAAATGAAATGTCCAAGACAGTCTGCCACAGTTATACTGCACCAACTTCGATGCTTCTGAGTAGCAGGCAGCAATACGGTGTAACCAGGTCAGCTCCACCAAACCCAAACCGGCTCCTCCAACACATTGGGAGGCTCCTCTGATATCCTGACTGGCTTCTCCGACTTCCTGATCAACACCTCGGCCGACTGTTTTGACACCAGTCCAGCTACTCTGATCTACGAGCAGCTCTCTGACAGAGAAGCCCCGGAGTACCCATTGTTCTTTGAGAAGAAGTGTTTTTGGAACGTAAAAAGAAAATTCTACAAAGAAATCTTTAGTTGGTCCCAGAGAGGCTGCTGCATTCGCATGTGCTGTCATCTAACCAGAAGTCAATCTCTGATTCACAGAATTTAGATCATCTTCATGAAAACTGAAACAAAAAAACAATCTAAGTTCAAAGCAACATATTAGAGGAACTCCACAGGTCAGGGAGTATCGATGGAAGTGAATAAACAGTCAATATTTCAGGCCAAGACCCTTCTTCAGGACTGGAAAGGAAGGGGAAAGATGCACCTTCGCTCCATCCACCAAAAGCATAATTTCCCAGTAGTCTACTGTTTTAATTTCTATCCTCATTCCTGGTCCGACATGGTGGTCCATGACCTCCTCTTTGGCCATGATGAGTCCACTCTCAGCATGGAGGAATAACACCTTATTCTAGACCTAGGTAGCCTCTGAACTGATGGCATGAACATCGATCTCTCCTTCTGGTCAATTTTTTCCCCCTCCTCCTTCCCTATTCTTCTATTCCCTACCCTGGCCTCTTACCTCTTCTCCTCACATGTCTATCACCACCCCCAGCACCCTTCCTCCTTCCCTTTCTCCTATGGTCCACTCTCCTCTCCTATCAGATTCCTTCTTCTCCAGCCCTTGACCTTTCCCACCCACCTGGCTTCAACCATCACCTTCTAGCCAGTCTTCCTCCCCCTCCCCCCATATTTTCACTCTGACACCTCCCCCTTCTATTCCAGTCCAAAATGTCAACTGTTCATTCATTTCCATAGTTGCTGCCTGACCTGCTGAGTTCCTTCAGCATCTGTATGTGGTGCTCTGGATTTCCAGCATCAGAATAATCTCTTGTGTTTATAATCTATGTTCAAAGATAGAATCAACTCACCATCGAGCTTATTTGAATATTCCATCTTAATGGCTGAAAACTCCAATGCAAGCTACATCATGTTAATTTCTGCTTTATATCCATTAATCTTGTGTACGATCTAAAGAAGGCAAGAGGTGCATTGATGTAGCATCTTATAATGAATCACTAACATTTGACTGTGCTGCAAGTATCATAAATACCTTGAGGTAAGCTATGGGGTTGTGCAGACAAAGGAGAAACTATTTTGTTAAAAGTGATGAGATGAACCATAAGTTATTATTTTAAATAATTTTAAAACAGAGCACTGGCAAATAGATCCAGTTTTCTTCAATTGGAACCATGTGATCCAACTTTTGAGTACCTTGGGATTTTTGAAAAGCAGCAAAGCCTTTGTTCATCTCATCAATGAACAAGTTCAGCTCTACATCATGTCTAAAGTTCCCACAAGTTGGCTTATTGTCCTCAGCTTGAAAACAGACCCCTCTTGCAACCTGATGGATTAAAAGCTCAGCTCACAAAGGCCTCATCATCTCAAAGCAAACATTTGACACAAGTAGAAACCCACACAGCAAAACCCACTGACTGGGCCTTGACACATCTCAAATTTCAGTGCAGTGTTTGGTAGCACAATGAAAGGGGCCGGGATCTTGTGTCTGGGTGAAGCTCAGTTCAAATGATGCATCTTTGCTTTGCCTCATCATCCAATTCATAACTTCAAAAATGTCCGATACCACCCAATAACAACATCTGTCTGCATTTTCATTTACACTGTAAACTACCTTTCCAGAAGATTTCTCGCTGCGCAACACAAGAACACATTAGGATGAGAGGGAAGTATAGATAAGATCACATGACGTAGGAGCAGAATTAGGCCATTTGGACCATTGAGGCTGCTCTGCATTAAAACATGGCTGATTTATTTTCCCTCTCTTGCCTTCTCGCTGTAACCTTTGACACCCTTACTGATCAAGAACCCATCAACCTCCGCTTTACCTATACCCAATTAAGTGACCTCCACACAATCTGTGGCAATGAATTCCACAGATCCACTATCCCTCTGGCAATAGAAATTCCTCCTCATCTCTGTTCAAAAGGTGCATCCTTCTATTCTGAGACTATGCCCTCTGCTCCTAGACTCTGTCAATATTGGAAACATCCTCTGCATGTCCACTCTAACTAGGCCTTTCAATATTCAGTATGCTTCAATAAGATCCCTCCTCATTCTTCTGAATTCCAGTGAGTACATGCCTAGAGACATTGAACCCTCAAAATACTCCAAATATAGTTTGACCAATGCCTTACAAAGCCTCAGCATGACAGCCTTGCTTTTATATTCTAGTCCTCCTGAAATGAATGCTAATATTTCATTTGCCTTCCTTACCACTGACTCAGCCTGCAAGTTAACCTTTAGGGAATCCTGCACAAGAACTCTGAAATCAATTTGCACCTCTAATTTTTGAATTTTTTCCCTGTTTAGAAAATAGTCTATGCCTTTATTCCTTCTACCAATGTGCATGATCATATACTTCCCAACACTATATTCCATCTGCCAGTTCTTTGCCCATTCTTCCAATCTGTCCAAGTCCTTGCACAGACTCCCTGATTCCTCAACACTGCCTGCCCTTCCATTACCTTTGTATAGCCCACAAATCAGCCACAAACATGGCCACAGGATTTGCATGCATTAATTATTACAAACAGGCATTTTTTTCAAATGAAGTACATAAAATACGGGCTCCTTCCCTCTCACAGAGAGTATGAACCCATTCTCAATCAAGAGCCTGGTAAGTAAAATAAGTCTTACACGTTCAGACAACTTCGTGTTTAAGATGGTGCTACAGAAAACGTGCAGCAGCTTACTTGTGGTTCAAAAGCAAAGGAATTTGATTTAAAACATTATTAACGACACTTTTTTGAAGTAAATTGTGGCAAACTATCACCATAAACAATGAAGTTGCGAGTGAGGGCAAAGCGAACTCCAGAGGTGTGCGCTGCTGGTGTGCTGTAAAATTGATGCACTTGGAGTTGGAGCCATGTTGGTTGGAGTGGACGATTTGGAGGGGAGAAGACAGGATGGGCGAGTTCCAATGCCTGTCCAACTTACCCGGGTGCGAGGGTGGATTGTTCTAAGCACCAACCCAATTTGGAGTGGTTGAGAATGGCTTTTCCGGCAGCAAAATCCAGGTCCGAAGCAAATCGCTGGGTGGTATGTTCTAGGCCAGGAGCGATTCGCCATGATGAGGCGCAGGTTCTAGTGCAAGGGACAATATGCTGTTTGGACAATCTAAATGCCGGCCTGTATAGACCAGAAAGGCAGGGAGTTGAGAGTTGGGTGAGGAAAACTGAGCCGATTTGGAGAGGTTGAGAATGGTTCAGGGGCAAAATCTGAGCCTGGAACAATTTGCCTAGGCGGGGCCTGGTTCCTAGTGCAAAATTCAGACAATTTAAACACTGGCCCAGATATTCTGGGGGCTCCTCTCTCCACAATGCTGTGAGACTGCCTCTGGCTGCTGTGCTTCGTGTTTGTGAACTTTGCAGCATCTTGCCATGCTAACATGGTGAACTGAACACCAAGGCTTTGGGCCTACTTCAGGCTGCTCTGAGGATTTGGATCTCAGGCCTCAATTTGGTTTGGAATGCTACTGTCGCTGCCCACTTCTATTGTTTGCGTTGCTTGTTCTGGATTTTTTTCTCTTTCCCTGTGGGCACTGGGTGTTGGTCTTTTTTTTAAACTGGTTTCTTTCGGGTTCCTTGCTTTGTGACTGCAGTTAAGCAAACAAATCTCAAGGTTGTATCATTTATAAATTCATTGATAATAAATGCACTTGCATCTTTGAATTACAAGTCACTGGCATCTTTCTTGCTTCCAAAATAGAGGATAACGACACCCAAAGATGATGCTTCCAAAATGTGGGATTCATTATTGAGAGCTCCCATCACCCAGGACATGCTCTCTTCTTATTACAACCATCAGGGAGGACGTATAGGAACCTGAAGACAAACATTCATTGTTTTAGTAACAGCCTCTGCCCCTCTGACATCAGATTTTTTTAATGGACAATGAATCAATACATGATCACTACCTCACTATTCTTGCACTACTTACTGCATTATATATATATATCTATTTTCTCATCCCTTATGGATGGCATTTATATGAATTTTTCCATCAATCAAACATCTTCTATCAAAGGCCTGGGAGCCTGAGGGTTCGGCATAGTATCCTTGCTGTTCCTAGGACCAAGCTGTTCTTGGTCTTCTGGACCAAGATCTCAGACGTTGTTCCTGGGATTTGTTGGAGCTACTCTCTCAGTCTAGGTGTCACAGCTCCAAGTGCTCTTGTCACCATTGGGATTACTCTGGCTTCCTTTCTATCTGCTCTTTCAAGCCCTGGTATTTCCCCAGCTTCTCATATTCCTTCTTCCTGATGTTATCGTCATTCGGGATTGCCATATCTATTACTATTGCTTTCTTCTGTTCCTTGTCCAATATTACTACGTCTAGTTGATTGGCCAGTACCTGCTTATCAGTCTGTATTTGGAAGCCCTATGGGATCTTAGCTCTGTCATTCTCCACTAACTTCTCGGGTGTTTCCCACTTGGACTTGGGAGTGTCCGATCTATACTCAGCGCAGATGTTCCTGTACACAATTCCTGCAACTTGGTTGTGCCGTTCAGTGTGTGCTGTCCCTGCCTGCATCTTGAACCTTGTTACTATGTGCTGGATGGTTTCAGTGGATTCCTTGCACAGTCTGCATCTTGGGTCTTGTCTGGAGTGATAGACCTCTGCTTCTATTGCTCTTGTTCTCAGCGTCAGTTCTTGTGCAGCCATGAGCAGTGCCTCTGTGCCGTCCCTCAGCCCTGCCATTTCCAGCCATTGGTAGGACTTCCTCATATCAGCCACCTCTGATATCCAGAGATGGTCCATCCTGTGCTATGGCTTGCCCTGTATTCCTTATTGTAATGTATAGTATTTTTATGTACCTCTGCCACAAAACACCAAACTTCATGACGTATGTTAGTGATACTAAAAACCTGATTCTGTTTGTCAAAGGGGAGAACAGACCAAGGTTGACCCTCAGAATAACATGATTCTGATGAGTAGGATACTATAAGGTGCACAACACAAACTAAATAATATTGTATGGTTGATTTTGTAACTCTTGATGACATACTTGATCTCTTCGAAGGGAATGACTGGGAAAACAAATCTCTAAAAATTCTACTGATCCAACTGGAACGAAAGGACTGCAGTGGGGAGCTTTGTCCATTATGCTCACTAACTATCCAACACACGATTGTGGAAAACATACAGATGTTATTTTGCATTCAGAAGAAATGAATGAAGGGCAACAGATGTGACTCAATTAACTGCTCTTTCACCTCGGAGCCAGAAATTCATTGGTTCAAATCACACTTTAGACCCTACAGCAACAAACTTAAGCTGATATTCCTGTACAGCTCTGAAGAAGTTTAAGGCGGTCTTGGACAAGGCTTGAAACCCATATGACATAATTTTTTCCTCTAGGAGGGGATTTCTCCACTATCCTGGCCAAAGATGATCCTTTAGACAACATCCGAAACAAGTGAAAGGTTATCAGTCTAAAACATTAGCACTGTCCCTCCTTCATAGTCAGTGCCTCACCTGCTATGTTCTAATTTTGCTTTTGGGTCATTGATACATCCCATGGGCCCAAATTCATTGACAGCCTGCCTTGTACCATGCTATCAGTCCCATTGTGGTCTCCCTCTCAGCCTTCTGCAGGGATCGTGGCTCTGATCCCTTCAGCTTGGCCTTATGCAACATTGGGGATGTATCAGCATTGACAACCTGCAGAGAACCCCTGAAGCCTCATCACCTCCCTCCTCTCCTTTCCCAGACAAAGCTGCTGGTGTGGTTGATGCCATTGAATATCTATACAAATTGTAAGACTGACATGTAAAAAAAAAGTATTGATAAAATTAAAACTTCATTTTTGTAATTTACTTAACTTTTCAAAAAATTAAAGTCAAATTCATGCACAAAAATACTTCTAAATCACTAAACTTAACAAATAATAGAACCATAACTCCTAAGTCTTCTGGGACTTCAGCAATATACACAGACACACAATATGCTGGAGGATCTCAGCAGATCAAACAGTATCTACGGACGGGAATTAAACAGTTGATGCTTCAGGCCAAGACATTTCATCAGGAGGCTTCTATCTACACTTCAATCAAGGCAACATTTTGGTAACCCTCTTCTGCACTCCCTCCAAAGTCTTTATTCCCCTCCGGAGCTGCTGCCTGACCTGCTGAGTTCCTCCATCATAGTACGAGTGTTACTCCAGACTTCCAGCACCTGCAGAATCCCTTGTATTTACGCTCTCCTGGGATATGATGTCACCAATTCATCTGTCATTCAGATTTGACTCCGCACAGGCTCCCAGCAGCACAGCAGACAGCACCGCCGCCTCAAGACGTCAGGGGCCCAGGCGCGATTCTGACCTCGGGCATTTGCACATTCTCTCATGAACTACAGTCCCCTTTGTCTCCTGTCAGTGTCTGGGTTTCACCCATAGTTCCTAAGTTTTTCTCTCACATCACAAAGAGGTTTCCAATAGGTCACAGCAAATGATTTCTCAGAGAACCCAAGTGCCAAAAACAAATTGATTGCCATGAGAACGAACAGGTTGTAGGGCAGAAGGAAATAAAGAGAACTGGACTGAGAGGATTACCCTGCTTAAGAGTTGGTATGGACTTGAGGGGCTGAAGTGTATCCTCTTTTGTTGGAAGAACTAAAAGATATAGTAACTGTGAAGCTGCAGAAGGTCCCACAACTCGTCAGGCTCAGTAAGGAGACTGGGGCCTGGGCAGAAGATACTGCAATTCTTCCATCATTGGAACCATTTCTGCAAACTGGGGTATCTCCTGGTTTACCTGGATAGGTGCAGAATAGAAAATTGGCTACTTTAGATGTATGGTCATTATCGTTCGTGTTGTTGAGACTTGCTGCGCTTGAGTTAGTTGGTGTGATTTCTGCAACCACGCCTGCATTTGAAAAGATGATAAGACATAGGAGCAGAATTTTGGCATTTGGCCTATTGATTCTGCTCTGCTGATGGAGCATAGCTGATTTATTACTCCTCTCAACCCCATTCTCCTGCCTTCTCCCTGTAACCTTTGATGCCCATACTAATTAAGAGCCTATCAACCTCTACTTTAAATATACCTAATAACTCAGTGCCCACAGCTGTCTGAGGTAATAAATTCCATTGACTCACTGACCTGTGGCTAAAGTAATTCCTCTGTTCTAAAGGGACATCTTTGTACAGGTATGTGTCGCTTAACGTCCACGGTACGTTCTGTGAAATCGGACGTTATGTGATTTGGACGTTGTGCAAACACCATATTATATACTTAGCAAACCTATATGGAGTACTGTAGTGTACCTGTATTGACAAAATAGCCAAGAACAAAAACTGTATACTGTACACTATAATACATTTATTTTATTTTAAACTTAATTTTTTTCACTTTTTAAACTTTTATGTAAACACTTTCTTAGCCCATATCACATACAATTTATCGAAGAGGATCAGGATCATCCACATCACCATCCTCAACTTCCTCACAGAGTTCCACTGGAAGAGTTTCAAGTTGAATAACCTGCATTGATGAACTATCACCAACAATGATAATATCATCTCCTGTAATGCCTGAAGGACATGGCTGACGCTCTTCTTCAGGAGGTGTTGGCTTCTTCAGGAATATGTCCAGTGTTGTTTGCCTAGTTTGCTTTTTCTTTTCTTCATAAATTTCTCTATATGGAGGAAACACTGCATGAGCATTTCTCTCTATCAGTGAAAAGCATTCAGTGTTCCTTTGCCTCTTGCTGCTGCTATCAGCGCGAAGCGCAGAATCAAATATCGCTGTGATGATTGTACACTCTAGTATCAATTGTTTGGTGACAATAAAAGTATCACTAGGAGTGGTTTTGCTGCGTTTGAAAGCCATGATGCACTTTACAGTAATATTTTCAAAAGAAAATTAAACAGAGAGATAATGCTACTACACTCAAGAGATGCGGGATACACGAGATTGGTTACATCTGCTATGTCACGTTCTCTGGATCGGATACTACGGACGTATATGCGATTGGACGTTGTCCGAATGGACCTGTATTCCGAAGCTGTGCCCCTTGGTCCTAGACTCCTCCATGATAGAAAACATCCTGTCCACATCCACTCAGTCTAGACCTTTCAATATTTGGTAGGTTTCAATGAGATCCCCCCTGATTCTTCTAAACTCCAGCAAGTACAGGCCCAGAGTCTTCGAGCAGTTCTCATAAGTTAATCTTTTCATCCCCGTGATCATTCTCATGAGCCTCCTCTGGGCCCTCTCCAACGCCAGTGCATGCCAAAGCTGCTCACAATACTGTAAATGTGATCTGATCAAAATCTTAAAAAGCTTCAGCATTACTTTCTTGCTTTTATATTCTAGTCCTCTCAAAGCAAATGCGAATATTGCATTTGCCTTTCTCCCAACCAACTCTACTTGCAAGGTAACCTTTAGGGAATCCTGCACGAGGACTCCCAAGTCCCTTTGTACCTCCAATTTCTGAATTCACTCCATGTAGAAAATAATCTACAACTTTATTCCTTATACCAAAGTCCATGGCCATACATTTCCCGACACTATATTCTACCTACCACTTCTTTAACCATTCTCCTAATCTGTCAAAGTACTTTTGCAGACTGCCTACTTTCTCAACATTGCTTGCCCTCCCCACCTATCTTTGTATAGTTTGAAAACTTGCCCTCAAAACCATCAATTCCATCATTCAAATCATTAACATGGACCGTAAAAAGTAATGGACCCCACACCGACCCCTGTGGAACATCACTAGTCACCGGCAGCCAACCAGAAAAGGCCCCCTTTATTTGCAACACACACAAAATGCTGGTGGAACGCAGCAGGCCAGGCAGCATCTACAGGAAGTACAGTCGAATTTCCAGCATCTGCAGATTTCCTTGTGTTTGCCCCCTTTATCTGCCGACTCTTTACCTCCTGCCAGCCAATCTTCAATCCATGATTCTTTCTTCTTATACCATAGCTTCTCATTTTCCTTAGTGGCTTCATGTACTGCAACTTGTCAAAAGCCTTCTGAAAATCCAAGTAAACAACATTCACTAATTCACCTTTGTCTATCCTGACTGTTATTTCCTCAAAGAATTCCAGAGTTGAAAGTTCAAAGTAAATTTATTTTTGAGGTACACATATGTCACCATATACAATCCTGACGTTTGTTTTCTTGTGGGCATACTCAGGAAATTCAAGAACCGTAATAGAATCAGTGACAGACTGCACCCAGGAGGGCAGACAAACAGCAAGTGTGCAAAAGATAACAAATGAAAAGAAAGAGAAAAATGAAATAATAAAAATAATAAATAAATATCGAAAACATGAGGTGAAGAATCCTTGAAAGTGAGCCCTGAGACTGTGTGGAGTTCAGTGATGGGGCAAGTGAAGTTGAGTAAAGTTATCACCACTGGTTCAATAGCCTGATGGTTGAAGGGTAATAACTGTTCCTGAACATGGTGGTATGAGCCCTGAGGCTCCTGTACCTTCTTCCTGATGGCAACAGTGAAAAGAAAGCATGACCTGGGTGGTGGGGATCCCTGGTGATGGATGCTGCTTTCCTGTGACAGCACTGTGTAAATGTGCTCAGCGGTGGAGAGGTCTTTACCAGTGATGGGTTGGTCAGTGTCTACTACTTTTGAAGGATTTTCCATTCAAGGGCATTGGGGTTTCCGTACCAGGCTGTGATGCAACCAGTCAATATATTCTCCACCACACAGCTACAAAGAGCTGTCAAAGTTTTAGTCGATATGCCAAATCTTTGCAAACTTCTCATGAAGCAAAGGCACTGCAGAGCTTTCTTCATAATTGCACTTACGTGCTAGAGCCAGGACAGGTCCGCTGAAATGATAGCACCGAGGAATTTAAAGTTGTACTCCCTCTCTGCCTCTGGACTTCCAGTTTCCTGCTCTTGAGGTTAATAATCAGCTCTTTGCTCTCACATTGAGTGAGAGGTTGTTGTGGCACCACTCAGCCAGATTTCCAGTCTTCCTCCTATATACTGATTTGTCAGCACCTTTGATTTGGCCTACACAGGTGGTGTCATCAGCAAACTTAAATAAGGTATTGCATCTGTGCTTAGCCATACAGTCGTGTAAAGTGTAAAGCAAGTAGAGCGGGGGTGAGGAGACGTTGTTGCCTATCTGAACTGACTAGAGTCTGCAAGTGAGGAAATCAAGGATCCAATTGCACAAGGTGGCACTGAAGCCAAAGTCTTGAAGCTTATCGATTAGTTTTGAGGAGGTGATAGCTGAGCAGTAGTCTATAAGGAGTACCCTGATGTATGCATCTTTGCTGCCCAGCGGTTCCAGGATTGAGTGAAGAGTCAGTGAAATGGTATCTGCCATGGACCTGTTGTATGTACCAATTGGCAAATTGAAAAGGATCCAAGTCACTTTTCAGGCAAGAGTTGATATTTTTCATCACCAACCTCTCAAAACACTTCATCACTGTGAATATAAGTGCTACTGGATGGTAATCATTGAGGCAGGTTATCACATTCTTCTGAGGCACCGGTATAATTGAAGCCTGCTTGAAGCACATGGCTACCTCAGACTGCTGAAGCGAGAGGTTAAAGATCTCAGTGAACTCTCCAGTCAGTTGATCAGCACAGGTCTTTAGTTCTCGACCAGGCACCCTGTCTGGGCTGGATGCTTTCCATGGGATCACCCTCCTGAAGGAAGCTCTCGTGCCAGTCACAGAGGCTGAAATCACAGGGTCAAGTCAAGTCTAGTCAAGTCACTGTTATTGTCATTTCGACCATAACTTCTATGTACAGTACATAGTAAAAATAAGACAATGTTTTTCAGGACCATGGTGTTACATGACACAGTACAAAAACTAGACTGAACTACGTAAAAAACAACACAGAGAGAAAAAACAACTACACTAGACTACAGACCTACCCAGGACTGCATAAAGTGCACAAAACAGTGCAGGCATTACAATAAATAATAAACAGGACAATAGAGCAGTAAGGTGTCAGTCCAGGCTCTGGGTATTGAGGAGTCTGATAGCTTGGGGGAAGAAACTGTTACATAGTCTGGTCGTGTGAGCCCGAATGCTTCAGTGCCTTTTCCCAGATGGCAGGAGGGAGAAGAGTTTGTATGAGGGGTGCATGGGGTCCTACATAATGCTGTTTGCTTTGCGGATACAGTGTGTAGTATAAATGTCCGTGATGGTGGGAAGAGAGACCCCGATGATCTTCTCAGCTGACCTCACTATCCGTTGCAGGGTCTTGCGATCCGAGATGGTGCAATTTCCGAACCAGGCAGTGATGCAGCTGCTCAGGATGCTCTCAATACAACCCCTGTAGAATGTGATGAGGATGGGGGGTGGGAGATGGACTTTCCTCAGCCTTCGCAGAAAGTAGAGATACTGCTGGGTTTTCTTTGCTATGGAGCTGGTGTTGAGGGACCAGGTGAGATTCTCCACCAGGTGAACACCAAGAAATCTGGTGCTCTTAACGATCTCTACTGAGGAGCCATCAATGTTCAGTGGGGAGTGGTCGCTCCGTGCCCTCCTGAAGTCAACAACCATCTCTTTTGTTTTGTTCACATTCAGAGACAAGTTGTTGGCTCTGCACCAGTCCGTTAGCCGCTGCACCTCCTCTCTGTAAGCTGACTTGTCGTTCTTGTTGATGAGACCCACCACAGTCGTGTCGTCGGCAAACTTGATGATGTGGTTTGAGCTGTGTGTTGCAGCACAGTCATGGGTCAGCAGAGTGAACAGCAGTGGACTGAGCACACAGCCCTGGGGAGCCCCCATGCTCAGTGTGATGGTGTTGGAGATGCTGCTCCCTATCCGGACTGACTGAGTTCTCCCAGTCAGGAAGTCTAGGATCCAGTTGCAGAGGGAGGTGCTCAGGCCCAGTAGGCTCAGCTTTCCAATCAGTTTCTGAGGAATGATTGTGTTGAATGCTGAACTGGTCTATGAACAGCATTCGAGCATATGCGTCTTTTTTGTCCAGGTGGGTTAGGGCCAGGTGGAGGGTGATGGCAATGGCGTCGTCTGTTGAGCAGTTGGGACGGTATGCAAACTGCAGGGGGTCCAGTGAGGGGGGCAGCAGGGTCTTGATATGCCTCATGACGAGCCTCTAGAAACACTTCATGATGATGGACGTGAGTGCAACGGGACGGTAGTCATTTAGGCAGGACACTGAAGACTTCTTCGTCACGGGGACGATGGTGGCGGCCTTGAAGCATGTTGGAATGACAGCGCGGCTCAGAGAGATGTTGAAGATGTCAGTGAGAACATCTGCTAGCTGGTCTGCACATCCTCTGAGCACTCTACCAGGGATGTTGTCTGGTCCAGCAGCCTCCCGTGGGTTGACCCTGCACAGGGTTCTTCTCACATCGGCCATGGTGAGACACAGCATGTGGTCATTTGTGGGGGGGGGGGGGGTGGATCTCCTCGCCGCCACGTCATTTTCCACCTCAAAACGGGCATAGAAGTTATTCAGCACATCTGGGAGGGACGCATCACCCACACAGTCAGGTGATGTTGTCCTGTAATTGGTGATGTCCTGGATCCCTTCCACATGCGCCACGTGTCACCACTGTCCAAGAAGTGGCTGTGGATTCACTGGGCGTGTGCACGCTTTGCCCCTCTGATGGCCCGCGACAGTTTGGCCCTTGCTGTTGTTAGGGCTGCCCTGTCGCCTACTCTGAAGGCGGAGTCACGGGTCCTCAGGTGCAGACTGTGGGAGCTTGAGAAGGTGCCTCCATACTTTCACAGTCAAATTGAGCATTGAGAGCAGAGAAGGCATTGAGCTCATCTGGCAGCAAAGCCCTGTTGTCACCTATGTCACCTGATTTCACTTTGTTGGAGGTATTAGCATTCAAGTCCTGCCACAGGCATCGAGCATCCTTCAGTGATTCAAGATTGGTTCAGAATTGCCACTTTGCCCAAGAGATGGCATTCTAGAGATCATACCTGGACCTCTCGCAACTTACCAGACTTGAATGCCACCGATCTATCTCTCAGCAGATAGCAGATCTCATGGTTCATCCAGGACTTCTGGTTGGGGAAGCCTCTGAATAATATTATGAGGACATACTCAACTGTTATAAAGTCTGTGACAACCATGTGTATTGGCTCAGATTCCCTGATGAGTCCTTGAACCCAGTCCACCGACTCAAAGCAACCCCATACCTGCTCCTCTGCCTTCTGCGACCACCTCCTTGTTGTCCTTATCTCTGGAGTCTTGCTATTTAGCCTCTGCCTGTACACAGTTAGGAGCAGGACAGTCAAGTGATCAGATTCCCCCAAAAGTGGTCTGGGCATGGCATGGTCAGGTGCGTTGGAACCTCGTGTGCTGCAGATTATATGCTGATGGTAACTGGGAAAAGATTTCTTCAAACAAGCCTGATTGAAGTCCCCAACTATGACTTGAAATGCGTCAGGGTGGACTGTTTCTTGTTTGGTGACAGTAACATGCAGTATCTCAAGTGCCTGATTACAGCCGGCCAATGGTGGTGCGTTAACTGCAGTCAGGTTCACAGGAGAACTACCTTGGTAAATAGAACAGAAATCCAACAGATTGGTTAGGTAAGGTTTATCCCAAAGCAAACCATAGAACATTATAGCTCAGAAACAGGCCTTTTGGCCCTTCTTGGCTGTGCCAAACCCTTTTTCTGCCTAGTCCCACTGACCTGCACCTAGACCATATCCCTCCATACACCTCTCATCCATGTACCTGTCCAAGTTTTTCTTAAATGTTAAAAGTGAGCCTGCGTTCACCACTTCATCTGGCAGCTCATTCCACACTCCCACCACTCTCTGTGTGAAGAAGCTTCCCCTAATGTTCCCTTTAAACTTTTTCCTTTTCACCCTTAACCCATGTCCTCTGGATTTTTTTCTCCCCTGGCCTCAGTGGAAAAAGCCTGCTTGCATTCACTCTATCTATACCCATCATAATTTTAGAACATAGAATAGTACAGCACATTACAGGCCCTTCGGCCCACAATGTTGTGCCGACCCTCAAACCCTGCCTCCCATATAACCCCCCACCTTAAATTCCTCCATATACTTGTCTAGTAGTCTCTTAAACTTCACTAGTGTGGCTGCCTCCACCACTGACTCAGGCAGTGCATTCCACGCACCAACCACTCTCTGAGTGAAAAACCTTCCTCTAATATCCCCCTTGAACTTCCCTCCCCTTTATTTAAAGCCATGTCCTCTTGTACTGAGCAGTGGTGCCCTAGGGAAGAGGCGCTGGCTGTCCTCTCTGTCTATTCCTCTTAATATCTTGTACACCTCTATCATGACTCCTCTCATCCTCCTTCTCTCCAAAGAGTAAAGCCCTAACTCCCTTAATCTCTGATAATAATCCATACTCTATAAACCAGGCATCATCCTGGTAAATCTCCTCTGTACCCTTTCCAATGCTTCCACATCCTTCCTATACTGAGGTGACCAGAACTGGACACAATACTCCTAAGTGTGGCCTAACCAGAGTTTTATAGAGCTGCATCATTACCCCGCGACTGTTAAACTCTAGCCCTTGACTTATGAAAGCTAACGCTCCATAAACTTGCTTAACTACCCTATCAACCTGTGAGGCAACTTTCAGGAATCTGTGGACATGTACCCCCAGATCCCTCTGCTCCTCCACACTACCAAGTATCCTGCCATTTACTTTGTACTCTGCCTTGGAGTTTGTCCTTCCAAAGTGTACCACCTCACACTTCTCCGGGTTGAACTCCATCTGCCACTGCTCAGCCAACTTCTGCATCCTATCAATGTCTCTCTGCAATCTTTGACAATCCTCTACACTATCTACACCACCAATCTTTGTGTCGTCTGCAAACTTGCCAACCCACCCTTCGACCCCCACATCCAGGTCATTAATAAAAATCACAAAAAGCAGAGGTCCCAGAACAGATCCTTGTGGGACACCACTAGTCACAACCCTCCAATCTGAATGTACTCCCTCCACCACGACCCTCTGCCTTCTGCAGGCAAGCCAATTCTGAATCCACCTGGCCAAACTTCCCTGGATCCCATGCCTTCTAACTTTCTGAATAAGCCTACTGTGTGGAACCTTGTCAAATGCCTTACTAAAATCCATGTAGATCACATCCACTGCACTACCCTCATCTAAATGCCTGGTCACCTCCTCAAAGAACTCTATCAGGCTTGTTAGGCACGATCTGCCCTTCACAAAGCCATGCTGACTGTCCCTGATCAGACCATGATTCTCTAAATGCCCATAGATCCTATCTCTAAGAATCTTTTCCAACAGCTTTCCCACCACAGACGTAAGGCTCACTGGTCTATAATTACCTGGACTATCCCTACTACCTTTTTTGAACAAGGAGACAACATTCGCCTCCCTCCAATCCTCCGGTACCATTCCTGTGGACAACGAGGACATAAAGATCCTAGCCAGATGCTCAGCAATCTCTTCCCTCGCCTCGTGGAGCAGCCTGGGGAACATTCCGTCAGGCCCCGGGGACTTATCCATCCTAATGTATTTTAACAACTCCAACACCTCCTCTCCCTTAATATCAACATGCTCCAGAACATCAACCGCACTCATATTGTCCTCACCATCATCAACTTCCCTCTCATTGGTGAATACTGAAGAGAAGTATTCACTGAGGACCTCTCTCACTTCCACAGCCTCCAGGCACATCTTCCTACTTTTATCTCTAATCGGTCCTACCTTTACTCCTGTCATCCTTTTTTTCTTCACATAATTGAAGAATGCCTTGGGGTTTTCCTTTACCCTACTCACCAAGGCCTTCTCATGACCCCTTCTTGCTCTTCTCAGCCCCTTCTTAAGCTCCTTTCTTGCTACCCTATATTCCTCAATAGACCCATCTGAGCCTTGCTTCCTAAACCTCATGTATGCTGCCTTCTTCCACCTGACTATTTTATACACCTCTATCAAATCTCCCCTCATTCTTCTATGTTCCAGGGAATAAAGTCCTAACCTATTCAACCTTTCTCTGTAACTCAGTTTCTCAAGTCCTGGCAACATCCTTGTAAACCTTCTCTGCACTTTTTCAACCTTATTAATATCCTTCCTGTAATTAGGTGACCAAAACTAATTGTGGAGCACACAATACTCCAAATTTGGCCTCACCATTGTCTTATACAACCTCACCATAACATTCCAACTCTTACACTCAATACTTTGATTTATACAGGCCACTGTGCCAAAAGCTCTCTTTACGACCCTATCAACTTGTGACGCCACTTTTAGGAAATTATGTATCTGTATTCCCAGATCCCTCTGTTCTACTATACTCCTCAGTGTCCTACCATTTACCTTGTATGTTCTACCTTGGTTTGTCCTTCCAAAGTGCAATACCTCACACTTATCTGCATTAAACTCAATCTGCCATTTGTCAGCCCATTTTTCCAGCTGGTTGAAATCCCTCAGCAAGCTTTGAAAACCTTCCTCACTGTCCACTACACCTCCAATCTTTGTATCATCAGCAAATTTGCTGATCCAACTTACCACATTATCATCCATATCATTGATATAGATGACAAATAACAATGGACCCAGCACTGATCCCTGTGGCACACCACTAGTCACAGTCCTCCACTCAAAGAAGCAATCCTCCACTACCACTCTCTGGCTTCTCCCATTGAGCCAATGTCTAATCCAATTTACTACCTCACCATGTATACCTAGTGACTGAATCTCCTTAACTAACCTCCCATGCGGGACCTTGTCAAAGGCCTTACTGAAGTCCATGTTGACAACATCCACTGCCTTCCCTTCATCCACTTTCCTGGTAACCTCCTCGAAAAACTCTAATAGATTTTTTAAACATGACCTACCATGCACCGTGCTAACTTCAGTCTATTTTATCGTTTGCCTCCAAGTCCCCCAAAACCTCATCCTTAATAATGGACTCCAACTTCTTGCCAGTCACTGGAGTTGGGCTAACTGGCCTGTAATTTCCTCTCTCTACCTGGCTCCCTTCTTAAAGAATGGAGTGACATTTACAATTTTCTACTCCCCCAGAATCTATGGATTCTTGAAATATCATTACTAGTGCCTCCACAATCTCTTCAGCTATCTCTTTCAGAACTCTGGGATGTAGCCCATCTAGTCCAGGTGATTTATCTATTGTCACATTTTTCAGCTTCCCAAGCACTTCTCCTTAGCAATAGCAACCAAACAGTTATGAAAGACATTGTATAAAGTATTACTTTATGCTAAGAAATTCCATAATCACACAACACACTGCAGTAACAGATTCAATACTGATCAATAACATTCTGAAGTAATGCCAGATACTATATCAGTTATTGTTATATTACCAAAAGTTGAGTGTAAACAGATCACTTGAGAAGTAACAATGCATGGATTTGAGTAAGTAATTGGAATAAATTAATATCAAATACCATACTGAGCTCTTACAAGGCAATATCATAAATACACAAACAGAAAATTGGATATATTTCCAGCCAAGAATCTGAACTTTGAGTTTGGAATTACAGTCTGCAATTCATCGTCTAAGATAAAATGATTGCGAAAGGTGAAGATCACAGCAAGGCTCTTCGGAGCTTTATTTACAGACCACTGGCTCCTTTCATTTTCCTGGTGTTTTTACTTAAAAAAAAGCATTCCCCTCCAAAAAGGGGCAACACTCACAGACCTTTTGTTTTTTTTTTTGGGGGGGGGAGCGGAATTGTACTCTGGAAGGAACTTTTAAAACAAAGTTATGATTATATGTAAGTGGCGGATCCGGCTATTACTGGCGCCAATTGAGTGGGCAGACCAGATAGACAGAGACTGCAAGGTACATTCGGAATTCTATTGTAAGTTATGCCTCTGTAATTAGAACTTTAAGAAAAACAAAATGCACACAACCGTTAAATGGCAACACCTGGTGCTAGCGAGTAAAAAGATCTTCCACCCACCGCAAATTCAGGGTAACTCCCTCAGTTGAACCCAAGCATTCAGAAATCATTCGTTCACCATTCAACGTTTCCTTTAAAACAAATACAAACTTTAAACTAGTTTAGTAAGCATTAGAACAGACACTTGGTAAAAACAAATCCTGTAGTATATTGTCCCATTAACTGATGATTAAATAAGTGTCCATCAACCGATTGCTGATTTAATCTGCGATGAAATAAAAGTGGGGTAACCTTTTCACGAGGAAAGTAGAAAACTTGAAAGTCAACATCAAAATAACTCAAGATAACATATGGACTGTCTCCTAGTAAAATAAAAGCACTGTGGACTATCTATCCTATCTATTCCTCTCAGTTCATATTCTTCCATCAGGTTGCCCGCTGTTCATCAGGAAGAAGGTAGAGGAGCCTCAGGACTCACACAACTAGGTTCAGGAACAGTTATTACCCTTCAACCATCAGGATCTTGAAAAAAAACGCGTTATGAAAACGAAGTATAATTCTCACCTGTTAATTTCAGGAAGATGAAAAAGAACAATCTGAAATGCGCTTTCAAGTCTCTCAGGTGGGTTCCAATCCAATCTTGTCTCCCTCTTTGCGTTCAGCGGGCAACGCAATAAATGACTGAAGACTTCGTCTCTTGCGGCTGCGTCTGCGCCCGCGCCCGATGCCCCCGTCACTACACCTGCCTCTCGCACTCTGCCAGGACAAACAACACGAGGAAACGCAGTTCGCTGCTTTGCTCGAGGCGCCACAACTGGCGGCAAACTCAATCAACCCCACGTAGCCAAGGAACGGTACTTGTTGATTCACTTCAACAACTAACGAACACAAGCTTCTCTTGTATTTTCTACGATGACATATTCTGCTCCTCCTACTCCCCACTAAACAAATATAAGTTCGCCAAGCTAATCATTTCAATCTTAACACTTCCAAATTAAAACAAAATAAACACGAATCTGGAAGTCAAATTTAACTTTTTTTTCTCATGCATGAAAATATTTCCAGTTAACCTTTTCAATAAATACAGATCTTCGGGATTCGTGTGAACAGAAATGCAATGAGCGACGCTAAGGATAAATTCAGCAAGCTCCGAATTCTTTTCCCCCCAATATTCCCAGTCCATCACTTATCGTTGCAATTGTGTTTTGATGCTGTCATTTTAAATTCTGTCCCCTTATGCCAATAGATTCATTCCATATCCCTCACAGTCTTTTCATCTCTGAGCAGAATTTCCAACCTCAAAGGATTCCTACTTCCACCTGGATGGCCTTCAGGCCAGGATGTATTTGTGTGCTGCATCTGTGACTGATGCAGCACTCTCTCTGTCCATCATTTTCTGATGTGATTGATGCATTGTTCTCACTTGAGCATAGAACAATAGAGCAGAGGAATAAGTCTTTAGGGCCATCATCTCTGGGACAACTATGACACCAACAGAAACTAATCCCATCTGTCTGCATATGGTCTATATCATTCTATTCCCTGCCTGTTTGTGGCGTTAGACAAGAATGTGTTTTCTCCCCTGCTTTATTTAATGTGTACAGTGAAACAATATTACAAAACATAAGAGACATCTTGTGAATCAAGGTTGGCGGTGAAAACATCAATAATTTCAGATATGCGGATGACACTGTGTTAATTGCAAGTACGGAGGAAGAACTACAAAACTTAATTGATATAGTTGTTGAAGAAAGTGCAAAAATGGGTTTATCTATCAATTGCAGAAAGACAGAATGTATGGTGATATCCAAAAAGAAGGAGAATCCTATCTGCAGGCTGAAAATAAACGGGGGAGACATAAAACAAGTACAGAACGTTTGCTACTTAGGAAGCTGGATGACATCAGATGGCCGGTGCGACATGGACATTAAAAGAAGAATAGGGATGGCAAAAGATACCTTTATGAGAATGAAGAATATACTGACCAACACTAAACTAAGCATGACAACCCACCTCAGAGTACTGAAATATTACGTTTATCCAGTTATGTTATATGGCTCAGAATGTTGGACAATATCTAGAAACATGAGGAAACAAATTGAAGCAGCAGAGATGTGGTTTTTGAGGAGGATGCAAAGAATATCATGGATGAAACAAATATCTAATGAGGATGTCATGAACAGAGCAAACACAAAAAGAGAAATAATATGAGATCATGAAAAAGCAATGTAACTTCATTGGACATGTGATTAGAAAAGAGGAGTTAGAATACACGGTAATTATGGGAAAGATTGAAGGGAAGAAAGCAAGAGACAAATGATGATGGAGACAGCAGCCAGAGAACTGGAAATGAACACCAATGAATTGAGCCACTTGACCCGAAACAGGAGTGTGTGAGCCATGGCAGTCAAAGCTCAAACTGGGTGTGGCACCTGATGATGATGATGTTCATGTCAGTCTGGGTGGCTCTAAAATGTTGCTATCATATCTTCTTCTCTCTCCACCTCTGTAGTTCAGGCACTTACAAGGTTTAAAAAAAAACTTGCCTCCTAAAACTCCTTTAAACTTTCCAGCTCTCAACTTAAACCTTGAGTATTTGGCATTTCCACACTCACTATCTATGTCTCTCATCATTCTAAATCCTTCGATCAGGTCGCCCAACACTTTGGAAAAAAGTGACTCCGACACTTTGGAGAGAAGATTCCAAGTTTGTCCAATCTCTTCTTATAGCTAATACACTTCAGTCTAGCAAACACTCTGGTGACTCTCTTCTGCACCCACTCCAAAGCCTACACATCCTTCCTATAGAGTGCTGCATACAGTACTTCAAATGTGGTGCTTTGTATAGCTGTAACATGATTTTTCAATTGTTATACTCAACACCCTGACCAGTGAAGACAAGGATGCCAATACACATTGTTTATCATATTATCAACTTGTGTTGCCATCTTCAGGGAGCCACGGACATTAATCTCAAGATCCCTTAATGTTCAGAATGGTCTCGCCATTTACTTTTTCCTTTCCTCTAGCATTTGACCACCCAAAATACATTACATGTCATAGTCCGGTCCGTGAAATCCGCATTCTGGTTCATGGTCCAGTCCATGCTCCTTATTCCAGTTTTTCCGGTTTTCCCCAGTTTCTGTTGAGGCAGCTGATTCTCATTTGGGCTGGCTTCATAAATAGCTTCAGGATTCAGCCTTTGGCTGTGGGATTGTTCCTGTATTAACCTCCTGCTTGTATCCCTTCCCATCACCTTCCTCCTGGAGCCTCGCCACCACCGCTGTCAAGTTCAACCACTGGAGCAATGTAAGGAACTGTCTTTTGTTGTTTTGAACTGTCTCTGTGTCCTTGCCTTCGCTAGGTAGGTCTGGCTGTCTGCTGCTACCTTGTGTTGGGAATCGTCTCGTTGTATTCTGCATTCTGTGTAATGAGTCCCAGCCCTATGTCTTGTACCTAAGGAGGGGTCCTGGCTCTATGTTCTGTGTAATGAGTCCTGGCCCTATGTCCTGTTTCCAAGGAGGGGTCACAGCTCTGTGTTCCATGTTCCTGTGTCTTCCTCGACCAAGGCTCTGTGTTCCTGTCTCTCCCTCGACCAAGTCAATGCTTCAGGGTCTCATCCAGTCCTAGCCATGTCCAAGAACCTTGTTCTGTCCAAGCCATGGCTTTGTGTTCTCGTCTTGTCCATGTACCTTGCCCAGCCTGGTGCTGGGATTCCCTCGTCCTGTGCTGGGGTTTCCTTGTCCTGTCCAGGAGTCTCACATCCAGTCCTGTTGCCTCTCCTCGTCCTGTAGCCTCGTCATGTCCTCGCCTAGTTCTGGAGTCTGAGTCAAGACCCAGGTTCTGGGTCCTTGTCCAGTCTCTGGCTCAGAGTCCAAGCCCGGGCTCCTAGTTCCCAGTTCCATGTCCTGGTTCCGCTATCCTAGTCAAGTCCTAGTCCAGGCCCGGAATCCTTGTCTTGTCCGGGGCCTGTGTCATGTCCAGCGTCCTTTCTTCCCCACTTTCCTTGCTTCCTTCTCATGCCTAGTCCTGTTCCTGGTACTTCAGTGTCTGTGTCTTGCATTTGGGTCTGTCCCAATGCCCACTGTATGACATCACATCACATTTATCCAAATTTAAATATACAGAAACATAGAATATTACAGCACAGCACAGTACAGATCCTTTGGCCCACAACATTGCGCCAACTTTGAACCTATTCTAAATCAATCTCACCCTTCCCTCCTACACAGCCTTCCATTCTTCCATCATCCATGTGCCTATCCGAGAGTTTTTTAAATGCTCCAAACGTATCTGTCTCCACCACTATCTCTGTCAGGACATTCTATGCACTCACCATGCTCTGCATTTATAAAAAAAAAACTTGTACTTTCTCCCAATTATCTTAAAATTATGCTCCCTCATATTAGCCATTTTCGTCCTGGGAAAATGTCTCTGGCTGTCCACTTTGATCTTGTCATCTTGTACACCTCTACTAACATCTGCTAATTCTTTACCTACATTTCCTATTAGTCTATACCCTGCTGTATACCCTTTAGTAACCTTCCTCATTATGCACAACTCCATCAATTTGAGATCATCTACAAACATAGCAATCAGACCACCTAAGTTTTCATCAAAATCATCAGTATACTGTACGATGAAAAGAAAAGATTTGCAAATTCTCAGACTTGCAATCAGTCTACCATTACCCTCTGTCTTCTGTGACTAATTTTGAATTTTGAATTCAGTTTACCAACTCACTGAGTATCCCAGCCTAGCATGAGGGAGAAAGAAAGAAACTGCTGGAGGGATTTACTGAGCCAGGCAGCATCTGTGGAGGTGAAAGAATGGCTGGTGTTTTAGGCTGACACTCTGCATCAGGACTGAGAATGTAAAGGGAAGAAGAACAATGGTCAGATGGTGCCAGGTGAATTTAAGGATAGTGTGGAAGTAGATTGGAAGCTGGAAATTTAGATCTGGAAACGCAATGGGTGAGAGGTGCTGGAATCTGACTGAAGGAAGGCAGTAAGACATCTAAACATGGACTGACATTTTCCCTCTATTTTGCTGCCTAACCCATCAGGTTCCTCCAATATCAGTGTAGAATTCTCCATATGTTCTGTCTCAGGTGGTGGTGTAACAGAGGACAGCAGGAGTCCTGGAAATGGAGGAAATGTGAGTGAGTGTTCCATGAACTATGGAAGAAGAGAAGGCAGATTTCTGGAAGTAGGATGACATTTCAAATGTCCTGGAACAGAAAACCTTATCTTCAGAACAGACAAGAAGACGGAGAAACCAGCTGGTAGGGGAGGAGCCTTTACAAGAAACCAGGTGGAAGGAGTGTGGTTGAGTTAGTTCAGGAAGCCAGTGGGTTTATAGTAAAAGTCGGTAGATATTTGTCTCCTGAGTACTGAGAGATTCAGAAAAAGGAGAAGCATGTCACAAAATTAACCAGCTGTCTCTTGTGTCTACCATGAGGGAACTTGATCAATGCATTGATCCAAGGGGACAACATCCACAAGTCTACCCTCATTACGTTCTTAAAAAATCTCAATGAAATTTGTGAGATGGGACTGCCCTCACACAAAGCCAAGGAGCTTTATCCAACTCGATGTTTGTCAAGACATCTAACACCTCCTTCTTCTTAATATTGACATGTCCAGGAACATCAGCATATGCAACCATAATCTCATCACCATTCTCCTTGGCGAATATCGATGTGAAGTAGTCATTAAGGACTTTCTCCACCTCCTCCAATACCATGCATAAATTTCCTCCTTTGTCATTGAATGCATCTACCCTATCCCTTGTTACCCTTTTATTCCCAATATAGATGTAAAATATCTTGGGATCATTCTTAATCCTAATTTTCCAAGGATATTTCATGGCTCCTTTCAATCCTTCTCATTTCTTGCTTAAATTCTTTTCTGCTTTGTTTATATTCCTCAAGGACCTTGTCTGATTAGTTTTGTGAAGCTTAAGTTTTCTTCCTTTTCCTTTTAACTAAACTTACAATATCTCTTGTCACCCAAGGTTCCCTCATCTTTCATCTTCAGATGAATATGCTTGTTCCGAACTCTAATCAACTGGCCTTAAGACCATAACCATATAACATATAACATATATAACAATCACAGCACGGAAACAGGCCATTCCGGCCCTCCTAGTCCGTGCCGAACTCTTAACCTCACCTAGTCCCACCTACCCGCACTCAGCCCATAACCCTCCACTCCTTTCCTATCCATATACCTATCCAATTTTACCTTAAATGACACAACTGAACTGGCCTCTACTACTTCTACAGGAAGCTCATTCCACACAGCTATCACTCTCTGAGTAAAGAAATACCCCCTCGTGTTTCCCTTAAACTTTTGCCCCCTAACTCTCAAATCATGTCCTCTCGTTTGAATCTCCCCTACTCTCAATGGAAACAGCCTATTCACGTCAACTCTATCTATCCCTCTCAACATTTTAAATACCTCGATCAAATCCCCCCTCAACCTTCTACGCTCCAATGAATAGAGACCTAACTTGTTCAACCTTTCTCTGTAACTTAAGTGCTGAAACCCAGGTAACATCCTAGTAAATCGTCTCTGCACTCTCTCTAATTTATTGATATCTTTCCTATAATTCGGTGACCAGAACTGTACACAATATTCCAAATTTGGCCTCACCAATGCCTTGTACAATTTTAACATTACATCCCAACTTCTGTACTCAATGCTCTGATTTATAAAGGCCAGCGTTCCAAAAGCCTTCTTCACCACCCTATCTACATGAGACTCCACCTTCAGGGAACTATGCACTGTTATTCCTAGATCTCTCTGTTCCACTGCATTCCTCAATGCCCTACCATTTACCCTGTATGTTCTATTTGGATTATTCCTGCCAAAATGTAGAACCTCACACTTCTCAGCATTAAACTCCATCTGCCAACGTTCAGCCCATTCTTCTAACCGGCATAAATCTCCCTGCAAGCTTTGAAAACCCACCTCATTATCCACAACACCTCCTACCTTAGTATCATCAGCATACTTACTAATCCAATTTACCACCCCATCATCCAGATCATTTATGTATATTACAAACAACATTGGGCCCAAAACAGATCCCTGAGGCACCCCGCTAGTCACCGGCCTCCATCCCGATAAACAATTATCCACCACTACTCTCTGGCATCTCCCATCTAGCCACTGTTGAATCCATTTTATTACTCCAGCATTAATACCTAACGACTGAACCTTCTTAACTAACCTTCCATGTGGAACTTTGTCAAAGGCCTTGCTGAAGTCCATATAGACTACATCCACTGCCTTACCCTCGTCAACATTCCTCGTAACTACTTCAAAAAATTCAATAAGGTTTGTCAAACATGACCTTCCACGCACAAATCCATGCTGGCTACTCCTAATCAGATCCTGTCTATCCAGATAATTATAAATACTATCTCTAAGAATACTTTCCATTAATTTACCCACCACTGATGTCAAACTGACAGGTCTATAATTGCCAGGCTTACTTCTAGAACCCTTTTTAAACAATATGTCTTAAACAATAAGACATAGGATTTGGTCCTATTTGCTCCACCATTTGATCATGGCTAATTTATTACCACTCTCCATCCCATTCTCCTGGCTTCTTTCCATAACTTTTCATGCCCTTACATGAAAGACTTCCAGATGTGAAATTATCTGAAAACATTCCCTCCCAATCTGCTTTCTCCAGTTCCAGCCTAGTCCTCAGTGCTCCTGACATGGCCTTCTCTGCATCAGCTAGACTAAGTACAGGCAGGGCAATTGCTTTGTCAAGCACCTGCGTCCTGCCATAGCCATCTGGAGTTGCCAGTTGCTCGCTCTTTGAGTTCCCCTCGCATTTTCCACACTGACCTGTCTGTACTTGCCAGAGTGAGGCCAAACATAAAGAAAAAGAACAGCACTTGATATTTCCCTTAGGTAGTCTACATGTTGATGGCATGAAAATGGAGTTCTCTAGTTTCGGGTAATCTGCTCCCCATCTGTCCCTTTTCTTCCCCTTCTGATCTCCCCATGTCCTCCTACACAGAACCATCCCACCCCCCCCAATCCCTAACTCCCAATTTATTCCTCCTTGCCTACCTACACCATCTACCTATCACTCATACACTCCTCCCACTGAGTCACCTTTTCCCACTGTTCCCACTCATCACCCACTTCCCTTACTTGGTCCCATGCTCCACCTTACTTTTGTATCAGATTCCATCATCTGAAGCCCTTTGTTACCTCCCAGCCTCTGCTGCTATTTCCACTCTTCCCTCCTCCATGTGCTGATCACCCCTCCTCAAAACAGGATCCATCTATTTCTTACCAGCTCTTGTCCCACCCCTTCCCTTCACTCTTTACACTGACCTTCTGCTCTCTACTCTTTCAGTCCAAATGAAGTGTCTGGACCCAAAAGGCCAACTGTCTCTACTTCCCTCTACATGTACTGCCTGACTTGTTGAGTTCCTCCAACTGTTTGTTTCATGCTCCATTTCCAGAATCTGCAGACTCTTGGATCTTCTGCCTAATACTGTTGTAATTCAGCTGAGGATTAATCGCATTATACGTAAATTTCTGAAAACTTGATGTTCTCAAAATGTTCCTTTGTAACAACTTCAATCACCTGGCCATGCTCATGTCCCAATATCTAATATGCCCCAGTCTCCTTGTTGAATCAAGAAAACATCCTAATCTCCTCTAATCTCCTGGTACTATGGGATCCCAATCAATACTAGGGAAGTTAAAATCACCTACTGCAATAACCCATAAACACAAAAGATTTGCAGATTCTGGAAACATGGAGCAACACAAACAAGATGTCAGCCAATCAAGCAGTACCTAGTGAAGGGAGTAAGCATTTGCCATTTTTACACCTTACAATGACTCGCCTACAGTTTTGTTCCTCTGGCTCTTGCTGGCTATTGGGAGACCTATATTAAAGCCCATTGGCTCTCTGCTTACTTCCTATCCTCTGTAGTCCATTAAATCCACCCCATCAAATACCCTACTGCTCGTAACCACACCAAGCCACATTCACTCATTGCTTCCCACGAAGCTACATTGACTCCTATTCCAGTGGTGTGCCGCACGTAGCAGCTATGGCTGCGTGTGAATTTCTGCACGCTCTGATCCCTCTGCATCACCATAATTTCCTCTGTCTGCACAATCTCATACCTGACAAATATTCCAGCCCAATGTCTCTATTCACAGCTCCTCTGACTCACAATTGGCTGCTATATCTTCTTCCATTTAACCCCATGCTTCGAAGTTCAAAGTTCAAAATTAATTTATTATCAAAGTACATATGTCACATATATAAGATGCGATTTTCTTGCAGGCATACACAGTAAATCCAAGGAAAACAATAGAATCAATGAAAGACCACACTAAACGGGAAGGACAATCAACCAATGTGCAAAAGACGCATAGCAATTCCCTCCCTAAACCTTCCCTTTATTTTACTGTTTTAGGACATCTTATTTGCCTGAATATTCCATTGTCATAAATTCTGACCCCTCTGATTTGCCTCCATTTTCCTTACCCTACTGTCAATGATCATGAGCTAAGATTTTGGAGGCATTGCATAAGTCAGAGTTGCTGAAGGCAGAGATTTTCACTTGCTTCTGTATGAGGTACAGAGGTTTGCACATCTGTCTTTAAAACGAAACTGATTAACAGTTTTATCCTTGCCCCATAAAGTAGCACAGAGGCAAAGGGGCGGAACCGTAGTGTAGCAGTTCACGCAATGTGTCACAGCGACAGTTGTAAGATTGGGGTTCAATTCCCACCACTGTCTGTAAGGAGTTTGTACATTCTCCCTGTGACCAGGTGGGTTTCCTCTGAGTGTTCCAGTTTCTTCCCACATTACAAAGACGTAGAATTAGGGTTAACGAGTTGTGGGTATACTATGTTGGCACTTAAGCATAGCAAAACCGGCAGGGTGCCCCCAGCACATCCTTGGGCTGTGTTGGCATTTCTCTGAATGTTCCGATGTACATGTGACAAATGAAGCTAATCTTCTGAAATAAAAGTTATTGAAGGCAAAGATTCTCACCTGTGGTTTGTACATCTGTCTTTAAAACATAACTGATTCTTTGGTCAATGGGGAAGAAAGTTGTCCATACTTCGTAAGATGCTTCCTCTAAGGTGACCACAACCTTGTCGTGGTTTGGAGTCTTGCATGCCTCAGCTATCCTGAGAGGTATGCTAACTGGAGTCAGGGCTTTATGGCTTGGCTCTTGGCAGGGTCACCCATTCCAAACAGTTCTAAGGGTAGAGGCCAGACCAGTTGTCCACGGGTCCTCCAGGTTTGGGGGTTCAGCTCAGGGCTAGCAAACCTGACTGGTCAAACAAAATGGTTACAGAAACAGCAATGAAGAATCCTTTTACATCTGTGTGTGATGGTATTCCTGAGCCTGCACAGGGACTTGCGTGATGGACAGTAGTGAAGACTGAGAGGAAGCTACTGACATGATGAAGGAGGCCTGAACACCGACAGAGATGGAGGACCTTCACTGCTGCCCTAAATGTCAGCGGTGTAATGAGCAGTAAGTAAGTAAGTCAAAAGATGCTTAAACTAGCAATGGGTGAGAGCCAGTGCATGTCTTATGTCAGGTCCCCAGCAATATTCTTTTGCACATTAGGTCTAAGGCACTGTATATACATTAGATTTTACACCAGACCAATAGGTAAAGATTTGTACAGAAAGATCTTTCCTCCACTGGCTCCATCACAGCACAGCCAACAAATACATCAGAGATCAAGGATTCTGTAGGAAGGGGGTTTGCTTTGAGAGAAACCTTGTAAGTCTGAGATGGTTTGGGAGCAATACCACTTCAGATGAAGTTCAGTGATCATGATCAGCTTACTAAGGTCATGATCATGATCGGGTTAGGGTCTGAAGGAGGATCCAAAGGACATTAGGACAATAAGTGTCGGAAGGGAGCAACCAGTGGGGACTCTATAGCTACCAGAATAATCCCCTCTAAACTGCTCAGAAGCAAACCGTTACATCAGTTGTTAAGATCTGCCTCTGTATGTGTGGGTCTGTGTTGTTTCCAGATGCACAAAGGAATTTTGCGTGAATTACATCAAAACACACATTGTGTTGTTTGATGACATTATATGAGCACAGCTGTCTTCTTCTTTAGCCTGTCGCATGTACGGGGGCATAGTCTGCCAACAGCATCTCGCTAGAGTCCTCTGTCCTGGGCAAGTCGTTCAAGGTGTAGCCCATTGAAGGTCCTTCCTCTCCCAGGGATAAGGTCATTGGAGTTCCTCTCCTATCAGATTCCTTCCTATAAAGCCCTTTACCTTTCCTACCTGCTTGGCTTCACCTATCACCTTATAGCTATCCTCCTCCAACCCCCCACTAACTCCCCCCCCCCCCCCCCCATCCCTTCCAGTCCTGAAGAAAGATCTTGGCCTGGAATGTCGACTGTTTATTCATTTCCATAGATGCTGCTTGACCTGCTGAGTTCCTCCAGCATTTTGTGTGAGTTTCTGTTAGCATTTCTGTTGCACTGGGTTTTTATGGGATGGGGTTGCTATCCGCACACCCAACTCTCCTCCTTTCACAGCAGGTCTGTGGCGGAGTTAAGTACAGATATAACTGCATGTAATCATAACATATACTTGGAGCATCAGAACAAATTTAATATTCTTTAAGAATTGTGCAGGTAAGTTCCTAAGCTGGATTTTGATTAAGTTCCTTGATGTGGTACGCAAAAACATCACTCTGAAATAATTCAAGGCCAACATTTGTCGATCTGAATTCTCCTAAAGGATAATTCTTTAATAAATGGTGTCTTTCAGTGAATATCTACTATCTTTTATCTTTTATTCTGCCTGAGAGCAATCATTATAAACGGAACCAAAACATCACAAATAGCGCATTCTTGGTTATTGTTTTCATTTTGAAATTTTGCTGTAGTGGCAATCAGATTACCGAGAAAGCACAAACTGCAAAGCACTTTAGCAAATGGAACTTTCTAATTCATTGGTTCAGATTGTCTCATTGATTTCTACAGTGTGCATTGTTACCCCATCAATTTTCCCTCATGGTTATGCTGATGGGATAAGACAAAAAGAGGTGGGAGGCTGCTTGTTTGCAGCATAAATGCCAGCACAGAGTAGTTTGATTGAACGGCCTGTCTCGGTGCAATAAATGTTAAACAATTCAATGCAGGAGGAAAGTGGGCTGCTTCCCATCAGTTCCAAATCCCAACCTCCTCGTGTCCAGTTGACATTCATCTCTCAGAGCCTGAGAATGCAGCCCTAATCTATGACCACTGCAGAAACAATGCAAGCACTTCAGGGTGCAGACCCAACCTCCATTCCGTACAAAGGAAGCCCAATTAAAGGCAGAGGAAATTCAAATTTATTTTCAAAGTGCGCACTTGTTACCATGTACAACCCTGAGGTATATTTCCTTGCAGGCATTTACCAGGAAAGTAAAGAAATACAATGGAATTTATGAAAAGCTACACAAAAACAAAGACTGACAAATAACCAATGTGAAAAAGAAGATAAATTGTAGACATAAGTAACTGAATAATGCTGAGAACACAAGTTGCAGAATCATTGAAGGTGAGTCTGTCGGTGATGGAATCAATTTAGAGTTGATGTGAGAAGTTATTCAAGTTTAAGTTTATCATCATCCACCTGTACGTACACACAACCAATAGAAAGTTTGTTCCTCTGGACAACGGTGCACCCACACATCATGTATCACACACAGCACAGAAATCAAAACATTATCCTATAAACATGCCAATAAAATATAATTCAAAATGCATGTAGTAAATTGCAGTAAGGTAAACAGTAAACAGCTTGCTGTCCTAGTGGTGGAGTCCTCGGTGGTGGCAGAGTATTCATCATTCTCACAGCCTGAGGGAAGAAGCTGTTACCCAGTCTGGCAGTCCTAGTCTTGATGCTGCTGTATGTCCTTCCTGATGGTAGTGGGTCGAAGAGATTGTGGGATGGCTGGTAGGGATCCTCAACAATACTTTAGGCCCTTCATGTGAAACACTCTTAGTAAACCACAGTCTGTGCGGATTGGTGACAGCATATCCTCTTCGCTGATGATCACCACTGGTGCACCTCGGTGTGTGCTTAGCCCACTGCTCTATTCTCTATATGCACATAACTGTGTGGCTAGGCATAGCTCAAACACCATCTACAAATTTGCTGACGATACAACCATTGTTGGTAGAATTTCAGGTGGTGATGAGAGGCCATACAGGAGCGAGATATGCCAACTAGTGGAGTGGTGCCACAGCAACAACCTAGCACTCAACGTCAGTGAGATGAAAGAGTTGATTGTGGACTTCAAGCAGGGTAAGACAAAGGAACACATACCAATCCTCATAGAAGGATCAGAAGTAGAGAGTAGCTTCAAGTTCCTGGGTGTCAAGATCTCTGAGGATCTAACCTGGTCCCAGCATGCTGATATAGTCATAAAGAAGGCAAGACAGCGGCTATACCTTATTAGGAGTTTGAAGCGATTTGGCATGTCAACAAATACACTCAAAAACTTCTATAGTTGCAACGTGGAGAGCATTCTGACAGGCTGCATCACTGTCTGGTATGGAGGGGCTACTGCACAGGACCGAAGGTTGTAAATCTAGTGATCTCCATCTTGGGCACTATCCTCCAAACTATCTAGTGGAAGCGGTGTCTCAGAAAGGCAGTGTCCATTATTAACGACCTCCAGCACCCAGGGCATGCCGTTCACTCACTGTTACCATCAAGTAGGAGGTACAGAAGCCTGAAGGCACACACTCAGCGATTCAGGAACAGCTTCTTAAAATAATCTATTAAATATACCTAATTGATTTACTTGTTTATTTATTATGTTTTATTTTATTTTTTTCTCTTTCTCTCTGCTAGATTATGTATTGCATTGAACTGTTGCTGCTAAGTTAACAAATTTCACGTCACATGCCGGTGATAATAAACCTGATTCTGATTCTGATAAATGTCACAAATGGGGGGAGACCACGATGAGCCTCTCAGCGGTTTTACTGCCCTCGACAGGTTCTTATGGTCCAATGCCATGCAGCTTCTGTTTCACACAATGAGGTAGCCAATCAGGACACTCTTGATGGTGCTCCTGTAGAAAGTGTTCGAATGGGGGGTGGTGTGTAGTTGTTGCTTTGCCTTCTTAAATCGTGAGGAGGGGTTGTGGGTCCAGGTTATTCATGCCAGTTCGGGAGCTGAATGGTCCTAGGTTAATACTGTTCCTGATCCAAGTGGTCTGGGACCTAAGTGGTTCTGTACCTTCTGCCTGATGGTCATAGCGAGAAGAGAGCAGGGCCTGGATGGTGGGGTCCCTGATGATGGATACTGCTTTGTAAGTGTACTCAGTGGTGAAGAGGACTTTGCCTGTGATGGACTGGGCTGCATCCACCACTTTCTGTAGACTTCTCTGCTCCTGGGCATTGGTGTTTCCATACCAGGCTGAGGGGCAACCAGGGAGGATAATCACAACTGTACATCTATAGAAGATCGTCAAAGTTTTTGGTGACTTGTTGAATTTACTAAGAAAGTAATTAAAGCAGACAACTGACATTCATTAAAGTACAAAACCTGTTCAGACTGAAGATTTATTTTATTTAGAGATACAGTCCGAAACTTGCCTTACCAGCCCAACAACCCGTGCAGCTCAGTAACTTACCTATTTAATACTAGCTTAGTCACAGGGAAATTTGCATTGACCAAATTAACCTACTAACCAGTATGTCTATGATTGAGGGAGGAAATCAGAGCACCCAGTGGCTTGAGACCTGTGGCCTCTGCAGCTTCCCTTGAGTGTTGAGCTTCTCGGGTTCTTGAGCACCTGTATTTACTAATCACTATCTTTACTAGAGCCATTAAGCCTCTGTGCTTTCAGTTTAATCTTGTCAAGTTAATTGTGACTGGCATGTGTTTCCTGTGTTCTGTAATTAATGAGGACTCATTCAGTGAGGCCCCATGTGCCACCTGGGCACTAAGGGTTCAGACAACAATGGCTCTCATTTAGTGTCATTGTGTTGGGGAGAATGATTTGCCTCATGGTGTCACTCAGACACTCATCTGTTGGTATTCCTATTTCCAACCTCTTGTTTCCGGCTCTTCATGGGGATTCTGCTCTTCCTCCACCTCTGGGTTGAGTCAATAACAGAGAAAGTCTGCCATTCCCCTGCACTTGGGTCCAGTCCTCCAAGAGCACACTGTGACACCCAGATGAAACCCATGCAGTCACAGGAGAAAGTACAAACTCATTACAGACGGCTCTGGAATTGACCTCCAAACTCTGATGTCCCAAGATGTTGCTCGAACCACAATGCTACCATGGTGCCTGTCTTAAACAACATGCATTTATTGTTCAACCAATGTAATAAAAATTGCCAACATGCTCTGCTGCACTCCAGAATCTGCTAGGTATTATGATTTTGATTTGATAAAAGTTGATTTGTAATCAACTATAATCTGGACGACTGTGGAAATTTCATCTGCTTATGTACACAAGCCGAGAGCCTTGCACTGAGATTTCTCCTGGGTATCGAGAGGAAAGGGTTTGGGTATGAGGACTGCTCACAGGTGCACTCCCACATAGTCAAACCACCCTATGTGTTGGCCAAGGAGCAGATATCCCAATATAACCTAAGCAAGGTGCTTTGTAAAGATGTATTTCATTGAGAGGCAGTGAAGTTATTCATCTAATGGTTTTTACACATGTTTTACAGATGAAGAAGTGCTTTTGGAATCATAGAATGTTTTTACTACAGCACCTGGAAGCCTGCTCCAGCATAGCCTCTGCTCATTTGGTTAGGCTCGGGTTAAATCGGAGGTGCTGAGTGGTGCGTCTCGAAGGGCCTGTTCCGCACTATATTTCAATAAATAAAATAAGTATGACATGAAACTGAGTGCAGGCTTCAGTCTTTATGCATCCATTACTCATCTTTAAGTGCTTATAATGCTGCAGTTCATTTGGTAAATGTGCATCTAAAACATTATTAATTTTATACTTCCAGGATTTAGAACTCCCAATTCTGACAGGACCATGATATACATTTCAAAATCAGCATTGTGTGTGGGACCAGAACAACATCGAACTGATGGTGTTCTCCTTGTAGGTAGAGGTTACAGATAATGGAGGTGCTTCTGCTTTTCTTGAAGTCCCCATGCAACAGTATCTGAAAAGCCAGAGAAAGAAATATTTCAATGTGTCGTATATTCATATTGATCAGATGGACTTGAAATATAATGGCATAAATTGTTTGAGTATTTGGCCTCAGCTTAATGTTGAAGACCCACATATTGTGGTTGAGCCCTAAGCCTCCTGACAAGCCATTCGTTTGTATCAAGCCTGAAACAAGGCAGCTAAAGAAAAGTAACAAATACCAGTCTGATATACACTCATATAGTTGTACCTGCCTGGTATGGAGGGGCTACTGCACAGGACTGAAAGGAGCTGCAGAAGCTTGCAAATCTAGTCAGCTCCATCTTGGGCACTATCCTACAAAGTATTCAGGACATCTTTAGGGAGCGGTGTCTCAGAAAGGCAGCTTCCTTTATTAAAGACCTCCAGCACCCAGGGCATGCCCTTTTCTCACTGTTACCATCAGGCAGGTGATACAGAAGCCTGAAGAGAGACACTCAACGATTCAGGAACATCTTCCCCTCTGCCATCCAATTCCTAAATGGACTTTGAAGCTTTGGACACTATCTCACTTTTTAAATGTATAGCATTTCTGTTTTTGCACGTTTTAAAATAATCTATTCAATATACATAATTGAGTTACTTGTTTATTTATTATTATATTTTTATTTATTATTATTTTTTCTCTCTCTGCAAGATTATGTATTGCATTGAACTGCTGCTGCTAAGTTAACAAATTTCACATCATATGTCAGTGATAATAAACCCGATTCTGATTCTGAAATGCTAACACTGAGGAATTTGAAGTTGTTGAGCCTCTCCACCTTTAATCTTCCATTGAGGACTGACTCATGGATCTCTGGTTTTCTCCTCCTGACGTCAAGAATCAGCTCCTTGGTCTTGCTGACATTGAGTGAGAGATTGTTGTGGCATCACTCAGCCGGATTTTCAATCTCCCTCCTGTATGTTGATTCATCACCATCTTTGATTGGGCTAATGACAGTGGTGTTGTCAGCAAACTTAGTTTTGGCATCAGAGCTGTGCTTACCCTCACAGTCAAAAGTATAAAGTGAGTAGAGCAGGGGGCTAAGCTCACATCCTTGTGGTGTACCTGTGCTGATGGTGATTGTGGAGGAGATGTTGTTCCCAATCTGAACTGGCTGGGTCTGCAAGTGAGGAAATCAAGGATCCAGTTGGACAAGGAAGTATTGAGGCCTAGTTCATATGTTTTTGGTGCAGAAAAAACAGTTCTAACTACTCGGACAGTGATAGGCTTCCTTTAAAATTGAGCATGCTGTGGTTAAGTTACGAGACAAGTAGACATGCAGACATGAATTCAAATCCCACCCTGGCAGCTCAAGAGTTCAAACTGAACTATTAAATAAGTCAGGAATAAAAAGAAGGTTTCAGTAAGCATTTCCACAATACTATTGAATGTTTTAAAAACATATCAGGGAAGGAATATCTGCCTTCTAGTCTACAAGTGAACACCAGAACATTACAGGGACGAATAACAAATAGTGGCTTTTCCAGTCGTGCCCACAATCTGTGAATGAATAAGAAAAAATGCATCAAATTGAACAATCATTGAGTATTTTTGTGTTTTAACAGCAGTAGCTAGAAGAGAAAAAAAACAAACCTTAAAGGAATATTATACTTCAGTAGGCTCTTGCCAATGGTGACACCAAGGTTGGTGGAATTGTGCATAGGGTAGAAGGCTGTCATAGTTACAATGGGCTATGGATAGGATGCAGAGCCGGGCTGAGAAGTTGCAGATGGAGGTCTTTCCAGGAAAGTGTGAAATGATACACTTTGCAAAGTTGAACTTGAAGGAAGAGTACAGGGTTCTTAGCAGCATGGAGGAACTGAGGGATAGCTCTCAGTTCTAAGTTTCAGGGAAGTTGCTATGCAATTGATAATAAGGCAGGTGGCTTTCTTTAGTCTGAGGGAATGTGTTCAGGATGTGTGAGGTAATGTTGCAGCTCTAAAAAAAACTCAAGTTAGTCCACTCCTGGAATATTGCATCCAGTTCTGGTCGTTCCATTATAGGAAGGATGTGAAAGTTTTTAAAGAGAGTGCAGAGGAGGTTTGCCAGGATGCTGCATGGATTAGAGAGCACGTCTTATGAGCAAACTAGGGCTATTCTCTTTGGAGTGAAGGAATATTAGAGTTGACTTGGTAAAGGTGAAAAGATGATAAGAAACATAGATAGTGTAGACAACCAACACTTTTTTCCCCCAGGGTGGATATGGACCATACTAGAGGGAATAAGTTAAGGGTAATTGGAGAGAAGTATAGGGGAGATGTCAAAGGTAGCTTTTTTCACTCAGGGAGTGGTGGGTTTATGGAACATAGTGCCAAGGCTAGTGGTAGAAGCAGTTATATTAGGGACATCTGGGAAGCTCTTAGATAGGCATGTGGATGAAAGAAAAATGGAGGGCTATGAGTGAGAGAAGCGTTAGATTGATCTGGGGATAAGTTAAAAGTTTGGCACAACACTGTAAGCCAAAGTACTTGTAGTGTGCTGTAATGTTCTACGGTCAGTGGGTTTGGGAAGAACAGCAATCTACCAAAAGGTCAAGGAAGTCACAATATAAGATTTAAGATGGAGAATTAGATTCAACTGAAGCCTCACAAAAGCTTGATTACCTTTAGGTTAGTTGCCAGCAGCAATTTCCTGCCCAGAATAACAAAACACTTCAGCATCCTTAATACAGTTGACTGTTGTGATGTGCACTGACATTGTTGGAACGCAGGAAAGACTGACTCTGATGTAGAGATGTTGATGGTTTATTCATAAGAATTCCAACAGAACATCAGTGGCTTGGCTGATCGATACCGTGAGATGTAACATTCTCAAAATTATGACCCCATGATTAGCACTAGTCAGGTGTCCACGTAAGTAACACAAGTAACACAGAATCCCTGAGCCTATAAACGTAAA
This sequence comes from Hemitrygon akajei, assembly GCF_048418815.1. Taxonomy (NCBI): domain Eukaryota; kingdom Metazoa; phylum Chordata; class Chondrichthyes; order Myliobatiformes; family Dasyatidae; genus Hemitrygon; species Hemitrygon akajei. Next base: position 184,363,225 of record NC_133130.1, read on the forward strand.
CTTAACAAGTTACAAAGAGTGAATCACTCTAGAAAAGACACAAGGAATTCTAAATGATTGACGACTCTCATTAATCAACAATTAACCAATTCAGGAGCTCTAAAAACTTTGGAACTCAATGCTCTGCAGCTCCCCACACAGGCTCTGAAGAGCTCATTAGAGTTGACTGCATTTAGCCTTGGGATGCGGTGAACTTGTACTTCTAGCACTGTAATGAAGCCAAATAGTTGGCAATGATGAAAAGATTTAATCCTTTCGATGCTCATATAGGAGGAATCTAAACAGTAACATTCTTCCAGAGAGCATAAATAGTGAACTTCCACACTATTTTTCTTTCCACTTTTATCAGAAATTTCTCTGGAATGGTCATTTGATCTTCTAACATTCCACAAGCAGGAAGTGGGGGATATTTATCAGAAAAAGATACAGCACATTATTTTGTAGTTAAAACACATTTTATCACAAAATATTTATTGCACTTAACTCAGCAAGTCCCTGTTGGTTCTCTGGGGTCAACAAAATATAAATAATGACCAGTATCTGTTCCATGCCCTTCACAGAATGAAATACCTTGACATTAAACAAAATTTGTCACTTAAGAAGCACTGCAGTTAAACACATGACCAAAAACATGGCAGAGACAGAGAGCCTTTATTGGAAAGGTTTTACAGAAAGAAAATGAGGTCAAAAATGGATAGATATAGATTAGGAATTCAGAGCTTTGGGCTTTGGCAACTGAAGACATGGCAATTACTGAAGGGCTGATTAAATTTGGAAGAGAGAAGGCTGGAGGACTGAAGATATCCCACAAAATTACTGGGTGAAAGTAGATGTCTAATTTTCTGCCTTTTGTTACAGCAGAAGAGGAAGAAACCTAATTAGAAGGATTTAAGTGAAGTGTTCCTTGAAAAATGGGCAGGATTGCGGAGGAGGCAACACATTAATTTACTTTAATGAGGAAATGGAGGTTGGAAATAAGTGGTAGCTTGCAAGGACTAAGGAGCAAAGGATTAGTTTCTAAAAAAAGACTCAAGAATTACTCACCAGGCTAGGGTGGAAATAAGGTCATCACCTCTCAGAGTATTTCCTACTCTCTATATGAAACCTGAAGACTCCATTTGGTTGGTTCTAGTTTCCCGTGTACCTCTGTTCCATGTGCTCCATCTCCAGCGTCCATGCCTTCACCTGCTTAGAATTTTCTTTCAGAACTTTTTTCCCTCACAACCCCTTCCAGTTGCTTTTAACCCATTTTGAAGCTATTGTTTTTGTGACCAAGCTTCTGATGGATCCTCCCTCTGTTCAGTCTCCAAAATTCTTTTTGTTGGCTCATTGTTTATTGTCTTCCTCAAGCCTCTCTCCAATGATTATTTTTGCTCCATTTTTAAACAAATGTAAGACACTGCTGACCCTTGAGCACCCTCTTGTGGTAGTTTGAAAACAACAAAAGTGAAAGGCTGGGTTGTATTCTTCCTCACCGCACACTACCCTCCTAGATCAGTTGACTAACTTTAAAGGCACCAAGAAATTTGGAAGAAGGAGAAAAAAGTCTTCATTTCCTTGAGTGGTACAGTAGTGCAGTGGTTAGCAAAATGCTTTGCAGTAGAGATGACCGGGGTTCAATTCCCACCATTACTTGTAAAAAGTTTGTACATTCTCTCCGTGACCTGCGGGTGCTCCACAATTGGAAACAGATGATAAACATTTTCTGGCCCACAAGTTCTATAATGAGCATCAATATAACGATCAAGATGAGCATCTTACTGAGCATGTTTGAAGAATGATAGATCATCTCTTTATAATGTAGCAAATAATTTCACAATGTTGAATCTTTCTGGTTTGTAACAAAGCAGTGATAGAAAATTGCTTTCAATGATACTCTTCATGTATTGGAAGCATCTAATTTCTTATTATAGTACACAATCCATTTTTGTTCACTCTTTTTAACTCTGCCAGATTTGGAAACAGATCAAGCTGCAAAAAGTTCAAAGTAAAATTTATTATCAGCACCATATACAACCCTGAAATTCTTTTTTCTGCAAGCATACTTTGCAAATCTATAGAATAGTAACTATAATCAGGATCAATGAACAATAAACTGCAAATGCAAACATAAATAAATAGCAATAAAGAGTAAGAAATAACAAGGTAAAGAGTCCTTAAAGAGAGACCATCGGTTGTGGGAACACCAGAAGTAGAATGAGTGTAGTTATCCACCTTTGTTCAAGAGCCTGATGGTTGAGAGATAGTAACTATTCTTGAACCTGGTGGTGTGAGTCCTAAGGCTCTTGTACCTTCTACCTGATGGCAGCAGCGAGAAAAGAGCATGGTCTGGGTGGTGAGGATCTTTGATGATGGATTCTGTTCATTGCTTGGGAGGGCTTTTCCTGAGAAGTACTGGGCAGGTCCTCTGAGATAGTGACCAGGAATTTAATGTTACTGACTCTCTCCACCTCTGATCCTCTGATGATTACTGCCTCATAGATCTCCTGAAGTCTACAATCAGGTCCTTCATCTTATTGACATTGAGTGAGATGTTGTTGTTATTCCACCACTCAGCCACATTTTCAATCTCCCTCCTGTATGCTTATTCATCACCACCTTTGATGAGGGCCAAATCTCTTTTTTTGCTAGAACGATCTAATAGTGTTTTTCATTTTCATAAATATTCATGGGATGTGGGTGTCAGTGATAGACCACATGTTTATTGCCCTTATATTGTTTTTGAGAAGGTGATAGATACTTCTTTGAACAGGCTGCTTTTGTTTTGGTGAAGGTACTCTCAGAGTGCTGTTGGGCAGGGAAACCCACGATTTGAACCATGTAATGAAGCAATAGTGATGTGGCCTGTGATTTATCCCCTTTAAATGGGTTTCCCACGCAGATGTCAGTAATTTCTAAGAAATAGGATAACCTTCACCTTTAACAGAAGAAAAGCAGGTGTTCAACATCATTGACATGGCTTTCCTAAGCATTTCCACCATTGACAAGGTACAAATCAGGAGTGTGATGGAATGCTCTTCAGTCACAGCTTCATAAAACATTATAGGACAGATACAGGCCCTTCTGCCCATCTAGTCCATGCTGAATGGTCATTCTAATCCCATGAGAATTCCATCCTAGTCCCATGAACTCACAGCTGAACTATAGCCCTCCTTACCCCTCTCATCCATGTACTTATCCAAATTTATCTTAAATGATGAAATCAAACCTACATCCACCACTTCTGCTGCAGCTTATTCTATATTTGTACTAACTCTGAATTAAGAAGATCCACCTGAAATATGTCACCATTCACCTTTAACATTTGAACTCATGCTGATTCAGAAATATACAACCCTTTCTCTATTGTTATCATCATCATCATCATTATGTACTGTGTTGTATTGACCTGGGCAATCATGGGCTGTCCATGACCATGATTGTTTTTGGCAAATTTTCTACAGAAGTGGCTTACCATTCCCTTCTTCTGGGCAGTGTCTTTACAAGATAGACAGTCACAGTCATTATCAATACTCTTCAAAGATTGTCTGTCTGGCGTCTCTGGTCGCATAACCAGAACTTGTGATATGTGCCATCTGCTCATAATACTATCCACCACCTGCTCCCATGGTTTCCCGTGACACTGATTGGAGGTCTAAGCAGGTGCTACACATTGCCCAAGGATAACTTGCAGGCTAGCAGAGGGAGGGAGCTCCTTATACCTCCTTTGGTAGAAATGTATCTCCATCCTGCCACTTGTCTTTATTAACACTGGATCTAAATCATAAACTTCCAGCTCCACAGCACTGTGAGAGTACTGTCACCATAGAACATAGAATAGTACAGCACATTCCAGGCCCTTCAGCCCACAATGTTGTGCTGACCCTCAAACCCTGCCTCCCATATAACCCCCCACCTTAAATTCCTCCATATACCTGTCTGGTAGTCTCTTTAACTTCACTAGTGTATCTGCCTCCACCACTGACTCAGGCAGTGCATTCCATGCACCAACCACTCTCTGAGTGAAAAACCTTCCTCAAATATCCCCCTTGAACTTCCCTCCCCTTACCTTAAAGCCACGTCCTCTTGTACTGAGCAGTGGTGCCCTGGAGAAGAGGCGCTGGCTCTCCTCTCTGTCTATTCCTCTTAATATTTTGTACACCTCTATCATGTCTCCTCTCATCCTCCTTCTCTCCAAAGAGTAAAGCCCTAGCTCCCTTAATCTATTATCATAATCCATACTCTCTAAACCAGGCAGCATCCTGGTAAATCTCCTCTGTACCCTTTCCAATGCTTCCACATCCTTCCTATAGTGAGGCGACCAGAACTGGATACAGTACTCCAAGTGTGGCCTAACTAGAGTTTTATAGAACTGCAGCATTACATCGCGTCTCTTAGACTCTATCCCTCGATTTATGAAAGCTAACGCTCCATAAGCTTTCTTAACTAACCTATCTCCCTGTGAGGCAACTTTCAGGGATCTGTGGACATGTACCCCCAAGATCCCTCTGCTCCTCCACACTACGAAGTATCCTGCCATTTACTTTGTACTTTGCCTTGGAGTTTGTCCTTCCAAAGTGTACCACCTCACACTTCTCCGGGTTGAACAACTCCATCTGCCACTTCTCAGCCCACTTCTGCATCTTATCAATGTCTCTCTGCAATCTTCAACAATCCTCTACACTATCGACAACACCACCAACCTTTGTGTCGTCTGCAAACTTGCCAACCCACCCTTCTACCCCCACATCCAGGTCATTAATAAAAATCACAAAAAGTAGAGGTCCCAGAACAGATCCTTGTGGGACACCACTAGTCACAACCCTCCAATCTGAATGTACTCCCTCCACCACGACCCTCTACCTTCTGCAGGCAAGCCAATTCTGAATCCACCTGGCCAAACTTCCCTGAAGTATCACCTAACCATCACCAAAAGTACTGCAATGGTTTCTGAAGACAGCTCACCATGATTTTTTTTCTACAGAGATAAATGCCAGCCTTACCAACACTGCCATCTCCAACAGCACAAACAAAATGCTGAAGAAACTCATGAGGTCAGGCAGCATCTATGGAAATAAAAAAACAGATGACGTTTTGGGCCAGGACCATTCATCAGTATTAAATAATATTCATGTTAAATCAGTCTCTCAACCTAAACACCCACTCCCTCCATAAACATTTAATTAACTCTTTATATTTACCTACATTTGAGTTCTTGCTTGAATAAAACAGAAGCAAACTATGAACTAACCACCCTTTCAGACTTTAAAAGGACAACTATTTGTACTCCTCTTGAATAATCAAATTAAGGGAGTCATTCATTATTCAGCTCCAGTTAGGATATTGTACTGTAGTTTTGGGCCACAGACTGACTGTCAGACTGGGCCACAATTTTGTAAGACCTCTCATCAAGAGAGATTTCATATAAAAACTTTGTCAGATTCTCTTCCTCAAAGGTTTTTCCTTCAATTTTTGTCTTCAGATTTACTTCTCAGAACATTTACTTTGAGTGAATATGAATAAGATTCCATTACTTTATAAGAATTTTTTTTTTAGTATTTTTAACAAATGCTAGAGACTTTTTAAAAATTCATTGAACAGTTCAGAATTTGCAGGATTAATGTGCCTCATATCAACCCAGTTAGATATCAAATACCCATTGGACTTCAAAAATGTTTCTTGCCACAAACCACGAGTACAATGAAGCATCTGAGTTCCCAGTTAATGAAACCAAGGACTAAGGACAAAATAGTGTGAATTAATGTCAAAAAGAGGTAGAGATGGAAAGAAGGATTAATTTTTAAAAAGTGAAAGGAGAAATAAAAGTAAGAATATGTTTCTGAAGTCCTTTCGGAATAATTTATCATCTGTTCCATTTCTCAGTTTGAATGAGTGCAAGAACATAGATCTTGCTTTGAAGTAGATCCATATATTATTAACCTAACTTTTGAAGGAAGCTGGAAGTTAGTTAGTGGTATTTCTAGGACAAATGCAGAAATTTTATTAATATTAATGGAAAATTGATAATGAGCACAGTGTAACACTGTCACAAAGTGGGGACAAGGGTGCTGAGGGAGGACCCAAATGCAGGACACAAAACACTGTTTTGTGGGGTTAACTAAATAGAGTTTATTACTAGTTACAAGGAGAGCCATGATGCAAGGATAGGACAAGGAGAAATCAAGGAGAGCAAAGTGGAAACGGGAATAGGCGTAATGGACAAGGACTCAGGCCCTGGACTAGGCTGGGACTCAGGGTCTGGGCTAGGACTCAGAGCTTGGACTTGATACTTGAACCTCAGAGCTTAAACTTGATACTCAAACACAGGACACAAAACACCGGGACTCCTCCTTTGACGCAGGATATGGAGCCGGGACTCTTCTTATTCATTGGACAGACTCAGACATGGGGCATAAAACACTGAGCCAGGAATCCTCCTTAGACACAGGACGGAGTCGGGACTCTTCTTGACACAGGGTCAGGACCCTTCTAGGGTAGAGGGCCGGGACCCCTTTTAAACACAGGACATGGATACAGAGACCACACAATGATAGATGGCACTATAACTGGGCTCAAGTTTGCGCCAAGCAGCGGTGAGCTCCTGACTCACCCTGGTAGGTTACCCTTGCCGGACCCGCTCTGGCAAGGGAAGGTGGCTTGCTGGCACTTGCTTCGGGAGGAGACTTGGCTTGCTCTGGCAAGAAACTTAGTTGGCTCCGGCTAGATGACTTTGGCTCGCACTAGCTTCAGTGACTTTGTTAACGCTCCATAATGCTCTCACCCTGAACGGCTGAAGCTGGAGACTTATAAACCGCCGGTTTGGTCGAGAGTAAATTGCCTTTAATCACCAAGCCCAAGGGATACAGGAAAACAGGGAATTAAAGGGAAACAAGGAGTCAACGGTCCGGATCGTAACACCAACAAGGTAAATTTAAAGGGAACCCAATCTAGACCATGACAAACACAGCTTTGGGCAATTTGTGCAGATTCCCAACAAGGGCACTTGCAGCAATTTAAAATGGACCAATTTTTACAAATGTGTATTTTAAATGTGGCTTATGTGTTGAGAGGTTCAGTTTTGTTGTTGCTTGCATTAAAAGTAAATGGAGGTAGAGATCCAGAATCATGTTAACAATTGAGCAATATTCAACTAAGTCATAGCATTTGGTCCAAAAATTTACCGAAATGTACCAAATGCTGCTACTTAGTTGAAAATTACTCAACTCTGAAGGGGTATTCAACTCTAAAGTTATAAAAACACCCTTAAACTGAGATGACCATAGTTCTGGATTGCCAATAGCATAGGTTGAATTCCCATTAACTGTGAGGATTAGGTTCACTCCTGTGGGATATTTGTTGAGGTGAGGTGCAGCATCGTGGTGAGAAGGATTGAAAAAAGTGTCAGGACAATAAGGCTAGCTTCCCTGTTGAACACCGGTCAACACTGACGGTGTCTCTGTGGTGGATGTGGTCTTTAAAACTGTGATTTTTACACAGTTTGTTCTTGGTGATTGTTTTATGATCTTCTGGGCAGCAGAAATAGAGGAGTGTCCCACCTTCCCATTAGTTGGAGGTTTCAAACAAGGTTGACAAAGGACACGTAGAGTGGTTGATCCTCCACTCTGCCCAAGTCATACAGAGAACATCATGTTCAGTATAGCTCAAGGCTGACAGGGAGCATCTCTACTTCAGAAAGGCAGAGGTGTCCAGGATCCCAGTGATGATTTCCCATGTAGCAGACAGGAGGAAATGATTCTACCGAACCTAACCTTGCTGTCTTGAAGATGCTCAAAGTCACTGTGCTCCCCAGTAAATCCTCCTGTTTTCAGATGTGGGTGATAAGATTGTGGATTTTTGACCAAAGTTCTTCATTGCTAAATATTTGAACTTCAGTGAGGACACAGTCTTTCAGGAAGCCTTGTTATTTTTTTAATTGAGATATGCCTTTTTCATCTTTTGTTGGTACAGTGTAGTAACGCTGGACAATATAGATTATTGTGGGATAGAGTTGAGGATGTTTACAGCTGAGATCTTAAAAGCGTTCCCTCCACTCACACAGACCACCTTTCTTTCCTCAATAAGTTCACCGCCATTCTTGGCTTTCAGTGGGTTGGAGCCTTGGGTGTTTGGTCTGCAGTTGGTCTAGACACTGCCGAAGAACCCAAATTTCAAAATTCAAAAGTCCAAAGAAAAAATATTATAAAAATACATTTGTATATGTTATCACGTACTACCTTGTGATTCATTTTCTTGCAGGTGTTTACAGGAAAACAGAAATACAATAAAACTTTATAGAAATTATACATAAACAGACAAGGACTGATAAATACCAATGTGCAAAAGAAAACAAACTCTACAAATAAAAATAAGTTACCTCCATCTTGATGGCAATAGCAAGAAGTGGGCATGGCATGGGTGGTCGGAGTCCTTGATGATGGATGCTACTACCTTGTGGCAGTAATCCATGTACTCAATGGTGGGGAGGACTTTTGCCAATTGGAAAATTGGAATTGTTGGAATTGGCCTTATCTATTCCCTCCTTGTCAATCCCATCTTGCCAGGTGGTTGAAATTTTCTCTCCTGATACTGGAATTAAACCAGAGGATTATTTTATCTCCATCAATTAAGTGGACCAGGGTTTTTTCAAGGTCAGAGTAAATGCCCTCCCTAGTCTCACCTGAAGCTTCTAGGTTTCAAGTGCATGGTCTGATGACCATAGATTTTGGTTTAAATTAGAGGGAGCTGAAGAGTTGTAAGGCACACGCTAATTCTACACTGAGAAGCCTGTGAAGCTCATTCCTGATGCTGGAGGTCACTTCATGAGGTGAGGTACCATATTCTTTAAATGTGCCATTTAGTCTCACATGGAGTAGCAATGTTGGTGCCCAGGTCTATGATAGTATTGTGGGCAATTCTTCCGTTGTACATGTTCAGGCCCAAACTCCAAGCCATCCCAGATTGGATTACATTTTGATGGTGGTTTTTTGGGCCAATTGAGTGATCTGGTGCTTTGTTGTCTCTAAGGGGGTTCAGTGGTGTTTGGCGAGGAGAGTGCTGCCTAGAGGCCTGGAAGCCTTGAGACAGGGCCAAGCCTGTGATTGACTCCATTGCTTCTCTCCAATTGAGGTTGATAAGGATGAGAGCGGAGGACAGGCATGTTTTTGGCGCCATCTGTCTGTGTTTGACCAGTGTTCCTCTCCCTCTTGCTAGCTGCTGCCAGAGGAAACTGCAGCAGTCTTGGGATCCATTTTGCAAGGATTAATCAATGAGGCTGAGGAGTCATTTTGGAGGACTTTGATGTTCAGATTGCATGTATTCCTGGATTCTAGTTACTCTTTTTTTCTGTTTGAGTGGTTTGATCAATGTGGACTGGGGTGCTTTGGTGAAGAATGGCCCTACAGTTTGCTAGTGGCATGGCACTGAACTGAAACAAACTGAATACGACTGGTCTCCTGGTTTGATGTTTGATATTCTATGTGTTGTTCACTCACTTTCTGCCACTTGCGCAATTTGTCCTTTTTTTTCACTTATTGGGTGTTTGAAGTTTTCTTGAATGGGTTCCATAGTCTGTTTTGTGGCTGCCTATTGGAGCATGAATCTCAGTTGTATTCTGTATACATACTTTGATAATAAATGTATATTTGAGTCTTTTTGAATCTTCAACTTGTTCACTGAAGCAGAAGCATTACAATCTACATCAACAAGATAAATGTTCTTCACCACCCTCCCACCAGTCCCACATCCAGACTCTGCCATACAGCAATCGTTACCTGACAATAAACGTTCATGGTGTACCACCTATCAGTGAAGGCAGACATTGATGATAAGATTCACCATCGCTTTCAATGTACTAACTTTGGTCTATTGAGGAAAAGGGTTCTTGAAGATCAAGACCTACTTTCAGACATTTCTAACCTCCCTTGCTTCGGCTGTTGCTCCCTCCTGCTTTCAGAAGACCAATATCATCTCGGTACCAAGAAAAACACGATAATATGACTTAACAGCTACCGCCCACTGCTCCAACATCAACTATCAAGTGCTTCGAGACGGTGATCATTGGCACATATCAGCTTCAGCCTTCCAGTCAACTTCGACCCACTGCAATTTGCCTATTGCTAAAACAGGTCTACACTGGATGCCATCTCCCTGGCCCTACACTCTGGCCAGTAAAGACATCTAAATTTATTGACTACAGCTCCATTTTCAATAGTGTAATTCCAAGCAAACTTATCACCAAGCTACAGATTCTGGGAGTCAATGCCTCCCTCTGCAACAGGATCCTTGACTTCCCGACCAATAGACTACAATCAGTACGGAGAGGCAGCAACACCTTCTTCGACAATGGTGCTCCACAAGGTTGCGTCCCCAGCCTCATACTCTACTCCCTATACACTCATGACTGTGTGGCCAGATTCCACACAAGTTTGTGGCACACATAGTGTGCCATAACTCGATCAGTGATGAGTCAGAGTACAGGAAGGAGTTAGAGAGCTTAGTAACAGGTTGCCATGACAAAATCTTTTCCTCAATGTCAACAAAAGAGCTTGTCATTGGCTTCAGCAAGTGGGTGGGGAGGAGATGGTGCACATGCTCCCATCTGCATAACAATATTGAGGTTGAGAGGGTAGCGAGCTTAGATTTCTTCCAGTGAAGAAACATAAGGTTGTGATAAGAGGTGATTTTTAACTTTCCACATTATTGGCTGGGATTCCAACTGCAGAAGGGCTGGATGGGATAGAGTTTGTCCAGGTAAGTTCCCTTCACCAGTACATAAGAGGTCCCTACTGGAGAGGGTGTGATACTAGATCTCCTATTCGGGAATGAGACAGGGCAGGTGACAGGTGGGAAAACACTTTACATTGATTGATCATAATGCTGTTAGTTTCAAGATAATTATGGAGAAGGATAGGTCTGGTCCTCTCGAGCTGAGGTTCTGAATTGGAGAAAGGCCAATTTTAATGACATCAGAAAGGATCTGGCAAGTGTGGATTGGGACAGGTTATTTTCTAGCAAAGGTGTACTCGGTAACTCAAAGACCTACAAAAGTGAAATTTTGAGAGTACAGAGTTTGTATGCAGCTGTCAGAATAAAAGCCAAGGATAAAATGTTTAGGGAACCTTGGTTTTGAGAGATATTGAGGGAAAAAGGAGATGCATAACAGGTATTGGCAGGTAGGAGCAAATGTGGTACTTGAGGAGTTTTAAGAATGCAAGAGAACACTTAAGAAGGAATCAGGAGGGCTAAATGAAGGCACGAGTTTACTCTAGCAGACAAGGTGAAGGAGAATCTGTGGGTTTCTACAGATATGAAGAGCAAAAGGAAAGCAAGGGGCAAAATTGGTTGGCTGTAAAATCAGAGTGGTAATCTATGCATGGAGCCAAAAGAGATGGGGGCGGGAGACATATGTCAGTCGTCTGACACATGGTGTTCACCTTCCCTTGTCTTGTTGAATCTGTGAGAAGGGATAAACATACCGCATTGTATTGCATGTTTCACACTTGTCTATTCTAAGTTAAAGATTAACTCCTGGTCGTCATTTTGCATCCAAAATAATTTAACTATGTTAATGACAGAAAGAGGAATAGCCGAGAAAAAGTGAAAACAAATAAATTGCTTGAGGAACTCAGCAAGTCAGCATACAATCAAGATTTGAATAGCTCAGACTCAGCAGAAAGCAGCTGATTGGGCATTCGAGGTCAGGTGACCAAGCAGTTTGAAAAGCTCAAACAAATAAATAGAGGGTTACCTCAAGTGAAGTGGCCTGTGGAAAGCGGCTAGTGAAGGAGTGGAGATTTGAGGCTATGACTCGAGAGGCTTCGACAAGAAGAGGCTGAGGATGAGCTTCACTCCAAGTGAGGTAAGGCCAGGTAAGTTCGTTTCAAAGGAGAACGTTTAAAAAGTTGAGGCAAGTATTGGGAAGGACGGCGGCTGAGATCAGCCCCGTGGTTTGTTCATTCTGCAGCATGTGGGAAATCAGGGATACTTCCAGTGTCCCTGACGACTATGTGTGCAGGAAGTGTGTGCAACTGCAGCTTCTGGTAGACCGCATTGAGCATCTGGAACTGCGATTGGATTCATACTGGAGCATCCGCGATGCTGAGAAAGTCGTGAATAGCACGTTCAGTGAGTTGGCCACACCACAGGTAAAGGCTACACAGGCAGAAAGAGAAGGGGTGGCCACTAGACAGCGTAGCAGTAGGCAGGCAGTGCAGGAGTCCCCTGAGGTCATCTCCCTCCTAAATAGATATACTGTTTTGGATACTGTTGGGGGAGATGTCTCATCAGGGGAAGGCAGCAGCAGCTGAGTTCATTGCACCATAGGTGGCTCTGCAGCACAGGAGGGAAGGAAAAGGAGTGGGAGAGCTATAGTGATAGTGGATTCGATTGTAAGGGGAATAGATAGGTGTTTCTGCGGCCGCAAACGAGATTCCAGGATGGTACGTTGCCTCCCTGGTGCAAGGGTCAAGGATGTCTCTGAGCGGCTGCAGGACATTCTGGAGTGGGAGGGTGAACAGCCAGTGGTTGTGGTGCACATAGGTACCAACGATATACGTAAAAAACGGGATGAGGTCCTACAAGGTGAATTTAGGGAGTTAGGAGATAAACTAAAAAGTAGGACCACAAAGGTAATAATCTCTGGATTACTACCAATGCCACGTGCTAGTCAGAGTAGAAATAGGAGGATATTTTAGATGAATACGTGGCTTGAAAAATGGTGCAAGGGGGAGGGATTCAAATTTCTGGGGCATTGGAACCAGTTCTGGGGGAGGTGGGACCGGTATAAACAGGACGGTCTGCACCTGGGCTGGACTGGAACCAATGGCCTGGGGGAGCGTTTTCTACTGCTGTTCAGGAGGCTTTAAACTAATGTGGCAGGGGGATGGGAACAAGTGCAGAGAGACAGAGGGGTGTAAAATGAGGGTAGAAGCAAAAAGTAGTAAGGTGAAAAGTAAAAGTGGCAGGCAGGCAAATCCAGGGCAAAAAGCAAAAAGAGCCACTTTTCAACATAATTGTATAAGGGCTAAGAGTGTTGTAAAAACAAGCCTGAAGGCTTTGTGTGTCAATGCGAGGGGCATTCGTAACAAGATGGATGAATTCTATGTGCAGATAGTTACTAATGAATATGATATAGTTGGGATCAGAGAGACATGGCTCCAGGGTGACCAAGGATGGGAGCTCAACATCCAGGGATATTCAATATTCAGGAGGGATAGACAGGAAAGAAAAGGAGGTGGGGTAGCATTGCTGGTTAGAGAAGAGATTAACGCAATAGAAAGGAAGGAAATTAGCCTGGAGGATGTAGAATCGATATGGGTAGAGCTGCATAACACTAAGGGGCAGAAAATGCTGGTGGGAGTTGTGTACAGGCCACCTAACAGTAGTAGTGAGGTTGGGGATGGCATTAAACAGGAAATTAGAAATGCGTGCAATAAAGGAACAGTAGTTATAATGGGTGACTTCAATCTACATGTAGATTGGGTGAACCAAATTGGTAAGGGTGCTGAGGAAGAGGATTTCTTGGAATGTATGCGGGATGGTTTTCTGAACCAACATGTCGAGGAACCAACTAGAGAGCAGGCCATTCTAGATTGGGTATTGAGCAATGAAGAAGGGTTAGTTAGCAATCTTGTCGTGCGAGGCCCTTTGGGTAAGAGTGACCATAATATGGTGGAATTCTTCATTAAGATGGAGAGTGACATAGTTAATTCAGAAACAAAGGTTCTGAACTTAAAGAAGGGTAACTTTGAAGGTATGAGATGTGTATTAGCTAAGATAGACTGGCAAATGATACTTAAAGGGTTAACGATGAATATGCAATGGCAAGCATTTAAAGATCGCATGAATGAACTACAACAATTGTTCATCCCAGTTTGGCAAAAGAATAAACCAGGGAAGGTCGTGCACCCGTGGCTGACAAGGGAAATTAGGGATAGTATCAAGTCCAAAGAAGAAACACATAACTTAGCAAAAAAAAAAGTGGCACACCTGAGGACTGGGAGAAATTCAGAGACCAGCAGAGGAGGACAAAGGGCTTAATTAGGAAAGGGAAAAAAGATTATGAGAGAAAGCTGGCAGGGAACATAAAAACTGACTGCAAAAGCTTTTATAGATACGTGAAAAGAAAAAGATTGGTCAAGACAAATGTAGGTCCTTTACAGTCAGAAACAGGTGAATTGATCATAGGGAACAAAGACATGGCAGACCAATTGAATAACTACTTTGGTTCTGTCTTCACTAAGGAGGACATAAATAACCTTCTGGAAATAGTAAGGGACCGAGGGTCTAGTGAGATGGAGGAACTGAGGGAAATACATGTTAGTAGGGAAGTGGTGTTAGGTAAATTAAAGGCAGATAAATCCCCAGGGCCAGATGGTCTGCATCCCAGAGTGCTTAAGGAAGTAGCCCAAGAAATAGTGGATGCATTAGTGATAATTTTTCAAAACTCCTTAGATTCTGGATTAGTTCCTGAGGATTGGAGGGTGGCTAATGTAACCCCACTTTTTAAAAATGGAGGGAGAGAGAAACCAGGGAATTATAGACCAGTTAGTCTGACATCGGTGGTGGGAAAAATGCTAGAGTTGGTTATCAAAGATGTGATAACAGCACTTTTGGAAAGAGGTGAAATCATCGGAAAAAGTCAGCATGGATTTGTGAAAGGAAAATCATGTCTGACGAATCTTATAGAATTTTTTGAAGATGTAACTAGTAGAGTGGATAGGGGAGAGCCAGTGGATGTGGTATATTTAGATTTTCAAAAGGCTTTTGGCAAGGTCCCACACAGGAGATTAGTGTGCAAACTTAAAGCACATGGTATTGGGGGGTATGGTATTAATGTGGATAGAGAATTGGTTGGCAGACAGGAAGCAAAGAGTGGGAGTAAACGGGACCTTTTCAGAATGGCAGGCAGTGACTAGTGGGGTACTGCAAGGCTCAGTGCTGGGACCCCAGTTGTTTACAATATATATTAATGATTTAGACGAGGGAATTAAATGCAGCATCTCCAAGTTTGCGGATGACACGAAGCTGGGCGGTGGTGTTAGCTGTGAGAAGGATGCTAAGAGGATGCAGGGTGACTTGGATAGGTTAGGTGAGTGGGCAAATTCATGGCAGATGCAATTTAATGTGGATAAATGTGAGGTTATCCACTTTGGTTGCAAGAACAGGAAAACAGATTATTATCTGAATGGTGGCCGATTAGGAAAAGGGGAGATGCAATGAGACCTGGGTGTCATTGTACACCAGTCATTGAAGATGGGCATGCAGGTACAGCAGGCGGTGAAAAAGGCAAATGGTATGTTGGCATTCGTAACAAAAGGATTTGAGTACAGGAGCAGGGAGGTTCTACTGCAGTTGTACAAGGCCTTGGTGAGACCTCACCTAGAATATTGTGTGCAGTTTTGGTCCCCTAATCTGAGGAAAGATATTCTTGCCATAGAGGGAGTGCAGAGAAGGTTCACCAGATTGATTCCTGGGATGGCAGGACTTTCATATGAAGAAAGACTGGATCGACTAGGCTTATACTCACTGGAATTTAGAAGATTGAGGGGGGATCTTATTGAAATGTATAAAATTCTAAAGGGATTGGACAGGCTAGATGCAGGAAGATTGTTTCCGATGTTGGGGAAGTCCAGAACGAGGGGTCACAGTTTAAGGATAAAGGGGAAGCCTTTTAGGATGGAGATGAAGAAAAACTACTTCACACAGAGAGTGGTGAATCTGTGGAATTCTCTGCCACAGGAAACAGTTGAGGCCGGTTCATTGGCTATATTTAAGAGGAAGTTAGATATGGCCCTTGTGGCTAAAGGGATCGGGGGTATGGAGAGAAGGCAGGTACAGGGTTATGAGTTGGATGATCAGCCATGATCATACTGAATGGCGGTGCAGGCTCGAAGGGCCGAACGGCCTACTCCTGCACCTATTTTCTATGTTTGTGTGTGTGTGTTGCTTGAATTTCCAGCATCTGCAGATTTCCTCGTATTTGCAAGTCAGATAACATCTAAGCGAAGGAATAAACAGTCGAAGGGGGCTCGGCCCGAAATATTGCCCTCTATTGATGTTGCCCGACTTGCTGAGTTCCTCCAGCATTTCGTATATGTTGCTCCAAATTTTGTGTCCAAGAACCAGTGAAATCGTTTAGACACCAGGTGGCACGATTGCTCCAGATTAAAAGTTTAATAAAGCAAACCAGAACGAAGTTTAAAATCGACCACCCTTCAGTAAAGCTGTAAATTAAAACAATAGAGAAATAGTTTTTTTTTAAAAAGTTGGCGAGTTGCGGGGCTGGAGTGATCTCCAAAGCCCCTGCCTCCACTCCGCTGCCCGACGGTGCTGCTGTCAATCAAGCCGGGGTCGGGTCCGGTCCGGTCCGGGAGCGAGGGCAGGCGGAGGCGCTGCTGACGGCTCGGGGCTGGGGTACGATGGATGGAGCTGTCCCCTCGGCCACCTCTGCCCGCTTGCTGGACACCAGGCGGAGGCCAGGCTTCGGAATGTGCCGGGAAAGGAGTACAGTATCGTAGTGATTGCTGGCAGACACTCAGCGGAAGAAAAAGTTTGGGCGGAGGGAGGTTTGGAGCTGGAATTACCTGCGGCCGGCCATGCATTGTAAGTAGCAGAATATATCAGAATCTTCTCCATGGCACTGGAGACCCGTACAGGGAACGGCTTCAGTCTTTGCTTTTGTTCTACTTTCGCTGACTTTATTGTTTCAAGAACTTAAGAAATTTTCTGTTTAAAATCCAACTTCTAGTAAAAAAAAGAAGCCTTGTTGCACGTGTTAGATGCCAACGTTACTTTTAATTGTCTGTTTTATTCAGTACACTGTGTGCGTTCACCTCTCCCCTCCCCACTTCATTTTTGGTGCTGAGGCCTGGGATCAGACCTCGGCCCCCAGTAAGAATGCGGGCGGCAGGAAGGGAAGGCAAGACCGGCTGGTCGTTCCGGATTTGTACCCTTTGGTAATGATTGGCTTACGGGAGGTAACTGAGCATGAAAGCATATACCTTTATTCCCCCTTGCCCTGAAGCTAATGTAAGGAAGAAAATTACTGAGAGTTTTATATTTGATCTGTGTTGCTGCCTCTAACTTTCTGATAGTGGAAACTGAGTAATCCTCCGTTAACCTGGAAAGGGAAGTTTACGTTTGAAAGATATAAATTTGCAACAGTGTACCAACAGCGAGCTCTGTCCTGAGACACAAGTCTTGTACAATACTGCATAAACTGGCAGCAAGTTTAATGTTTACATGAAGATAGGACTCTAGGGAATGATTGTTTAGTTATTTTCTCTTTTGGCTTAATGTCAGCTGATTAATGAGTTAGCATTTATTTATTTTTCACACACTTTAGAAACTGGTTGAGTAGACATAAAGCGAGATTATTCTTCGTCTATCTCTTTATCTTTGTTTTCACAGGCTCACTGACATTTGTGTTCAACCAGCATTTTCAGCTACAGCACTCTGCATTCCCAGATAATCAGTGTGTGTGACCCTGCTATTACATTAATCAACTCCAGATTTGCATGGAGATCAGATTGCACAGCAGCAGGATCAATAAGAGATGTAACTCGGGAAAGAAAGGGGTTCTAGTATGCATGAGTTTTGTGGGGGTTGGGGAAGAAGATTAATAGCTCTTTTTTTTTGGTCCATTCATTGTCTGGTCAAAATTATAGATGAAAGTTGAAGATTAAGCAGAAGGCTGTATTGTGATCCTTCCTTTTGAAAAAGGATGTAGTGCTTTCCTGGCATATATGATGAATAAACTCTTCTCGGGTTTCCAGCTGGGTACCGGTATCGATTATAACCGATGTTTCGATGACACTCTTGCCACCTTCTTCAGGGATGATGCCTGGGCATTTCTAGTGCAGTGGTATTTATACCCCCATGGTTCGTCCCTCTTTATTGGTCAGTCCTCATCCAATCATGCTTCTGCTCTTCCCTACTTGGATCAACTTCCAGTTCTTACTTGGAGTGAGACCTTCATTTTTGTTAAAGTTCTTTTCCTCTAGTTTTATTTCAGTGGTTTCCTTTACCAGGCGGTCGGAAAAGCAGTTGGTGCAGCACAGTAGTTTTACGCCAATCCTCAAATAGAGTCAATCCTATGGCCATTGCGAATGCAGTGTTTTGCTACCACCAGGTTCTCCGGGTAACCCAATGGATACACCTCCCATAATTAGAATGGAGAGTGAAGGAGGGGAGAAAAAGGGAATATCTGAGTGTGGCATGGGATAGCAAGTATATCAATCTTTGCATTCCAGTTCCCTTTTGTAAGTTCGTCCAGGTATTGAATGCATTTCTGTTGGTTTCTGGTGAAGAGTGAGCGGAAGGGCTTGTGCAGAACACTCATATCGTGTCATTTGATGGGCAGGACTTATTCTGTGCTGCAGATCATAAAGCTGTCAAACAGTGCATTTCAGGTAAAATTAAAAATCATGTTTCCATTCTCTGTTCTCTTGTTACTGGTCCTCCATCAGGGGATGTAGCTTCTCTTTATACTGTCAAAATACTTTGATTTTTGAGTACCTGTATAACATTATACTTCCTGGCTGAGGAGGCTTCTCTGGTCTCTCACTTCTCAAAGTATCCTAGAAGTTTTTGCCCACCCTTGCCAATGGTTTGACATGCTTCTTAATGTAAAAGTCCAAGATTGGACACCATATTTAAAGTTAGTCCTCGGTTTAATTGTTTGGTATGAAGCTGCAATATCTGCCAAGTTCCTCTTTTAACTGGGTGGGATTGTTATAATTTTCATAAGAAAATCCAAATTACTTTGTGGTAAAAACATGTCCTGAAAAAATGAAGAGTACTTAATTGTTCCATGATTTAAACTAGTCATTGTTAGATAGGAGAGGAATTTTTTTGGTCCCATTTTAATTTTGTGGGTTCTAAAGTAATTGATAGGTCAGGTAAAGGAACTGCAAATGCTTCAAAGAATGAGACAGGAGATGCCTATCAGGACAGTTTGTGAGGCGGTCAGCTCCTTCTGCCGTTTACACAGGTCTCCTGATGTTTGTTCCAATTCAATTTTCAGCTACTATTTGGAGAGACTGAAACTTGGTGCAAATCCTGATTTATAGATCTTGTTTCAAATCAAATGACTCCATTCAAAGGTATTAAAACAAGCTTAATGGAAGTTCTGAGATTCCAGGCTGCGATGCTTCCATGTGAGTTGGAGCATAGAACACTGAAGCAGAACAAGCTCTGCCATAAAATGTTTGCTTAGTTGGAAGTCATCCCACCAAGCTTTGCTGACTGTCAATAAAGCAAAAGAAACAGGATCCGTTTTAGTATCTCTGGCATATGTCGTAAAATTTAACTTTGTGGCATCAGTACATGATAAACAAAAAATCTGAATTACAGTAACAATATGTAAATTAAATAGTTAAATTAAGATAAGTAGTGCAAAAAACAGAAACTTGAAAAAAAGCAGAGAGGTAGAGTTCAATGGTTCAATGTACATTTAGAAACCGGATGGCATAGGGGAAGAAGCTGTTCCTGAATTGCTGATTGTGTGCTTCTGTACCTCCTTCCTGATGGTAATAATGAAAAGAGGGCATGTCCTGGGTGGAGCGGGTCCTTGATGATGGAAGCAGCTTTTCTGAGGCCACGCTCCTTGAAGATGTCTTGGATACTACAGAGCCTAGTACCCGTGATAGAGCTAGTTTTACAGCTTTCTGCAGCTTAATATGATCCTCAAACTCCTATTGAAATATAGCTGCAGTCGTGCCGCCTTTATAGCTGCATCGATAATGTTGGGTCCAGATTAGGTCCTCGGATATATTGACACGCAGGAACTTGAACTTGAAATTGCTCACTGTCTCCACTTCTGATCCCTCTATGAGGATTGATTTGTGTTCCCTCATCTTGCCCTTTCTGAAGTCCACAATCAGCGTTTTGGTCTCACTGACGTTCTGTGCAAGGTTGTTGCTGTGACACCACTCATCTAGTTGGCAGATCTCACTTTTGTATGCCCTCTCATCACCATATGAAATTCTGGAAACAGTGGTTGTATCATCAGCAAATTTATAGATGGCATTTGAGCCACACAGTCATGGGTATAGAGAGAGTGGAGCTGTGGGATAAGGACACATCCCTGAGGTGTGCCAGTGTTGATGGTCAGCAAGGTGGATGTGTTATTATCAATCTGCACAAATTGTGGTCTTCTGGTTAGGAAGTTGAGGATCCAGTTGCAGAGGGAGGTACAGAGGCCCAGGTTCTGGAGCTTTTTGACCAGACTGGAAATCCTGATCCGATAAGGCATGTATGGAGAGGGAAACAAAGTTAACATTTCTGGGTGATTCCTCTGGTGCTCCCCCCCTTCTTTCTCCTGAGGCCTCCCGTCCCATGATCCTTTCCCTTCTCCAGCTCTGTATCACTTTAGCCCATCACCTTTCCAGCTCTTAGCTTCATCCCACCCCCTCCGGTCTTCTCCTATCATTTTGCATTTCCCCCTCCCCCCCCACTTTCAAATCTCTTACTATCTTTCCTTTCAGTTAGTCCTGACGAAGGGTCTTGGCCTGAAATGTCGACAGTACTTCTCCTATAGATGCTGCCTGGCCTGCTGCGTTCCACCAGCATTTTGTGTGTGTTACTTGAATTTCCAGCATCTGCAGATTTCCTCGTGATTTCTGGGTGATGATCCTTTATTGAACCGAGGTGGAAAAGTAGTGTATTTTCATTTGCAGTACAAGGGGAGGGCTGGGGAGAATTAAAGAAATATTTGTGATAATTTGAAGACCGAGAGACAGCTGTACAGAAGTGGGTGGTGAAGACTTAATCACGCTGAATTTGCCTATACAAGGTGAAAGGAGGGAGGGAGGTGAATGAGGCGAGAGGGGGAAAGCAATGCTGGAGCTTGAACATGCAGAACAAAGCAGTGATTGGAGATTTGAACCCCTCAGGACTCTCACCACTGGGTTCAGGAACAGTTATTACCCCTCAACCATCAGGCTGTTGAACCAGAGGGGATAATTTCACTTGCCCCATCATTGAAATGTTCCCACAACCTAAGGATTCACTTTCAAGGACTCCTCACTTCATGTTATTTGTCTGTCTGTCCATCTATCCATCCATCCCTCTTTCATTTATTCTATTATGTTTCTTGGATTTGCCAACTGTGCCCGCAAGAGAACGAATCTTAGGGTTGTATATGGTGATTAATATGCACTTTGGTAATAAATTTACTTTGAACTTTGAAATAAAGGAAATGCTGGTAATATTCAGCAGGTCAGGTTTGCATCTGTTGAATCATGCAGTGTGGAAATAGCATCTAGCCAGCAGGCACCCTTCCATATTAATCCCATTGCCCCGATGCATAAGATTCAGGTGTAAACCTGGACAATTAAATGCTGTTCACGATCAGCTTGAATCACTCTCTTAGGCAATGCAGTCCAGGTACTTGCCCTCTCTAAATGAAGATTCCCCTCATATCCTTTCTGAATTTCTATATGCTTGCACTCAACCTATGTCCTTTCATTTTGTTTACCTCTGATACAGAAAAATTACCTGCAATGATCTGTACCCTTCTTAATCTTGTATATTTCAATCATGTCCCTTCTTAGCCTGCCCTGCTCTGATGATAAAAGGGCTTGCACCTCCAATCTCTGTTCATAATGGAACTGCTGCATCTTGGGCAACATCGTGGTGAATCCTCTCTGCACCCTCTCCCGTGCGCATACCTTGGTGTCCAAAACTGCGCACGCTATTTCTCGTGAGGTCTGACCAAGGTTTTAGAAAATTGAAGCATAACTTTACATATTCTGTATACCTTTCTAGTTATGTTATTCATCTCCATTGTTACTTTCAAAGATCTCTATCACTTTTTTTAATATATAGCTGCACGGCCAGCAGGAAACTTTTACATGGCCTGAAAACCGTGTAAAATAAAAGAAAATTCCAGCTGCATGGTAACAAAGGCTACATGTGTGGGAGCATTTCAGTTACTGTGCAGCCCAGAGGAAACTGTGCTGTGCACACTGAGTCCCTCTATTCCTCAATACACCCTAAGACTGTAGCACTTTTCCTATACGTCCTAGCCTTGTTTGAGCTTCTGAAATGCAGCAACACACATTAGTCTGAACTCCATCTGCCATTTTTAAGTCCAAGACATTGATATCTGAAGCCCAATACTACCCTCCGCACTATCAGCGACTGCACCGATCATTGTGTCCTTCATAAACTTCATGAATTTTGCCTTTTACTTCCACAACAACAAGGGTCTCAATACTCATCCTTGCAGCCAACCACCATGTCACAGTCATCCATTCACAAAACAACCCTTGACCATCACCCTCTGTCTCCAAAGCTGAGCCAGTTTAGGATCCAGTTTCCTAACTTGCCTCAAGTCCAAAGGGCCCCTAACCTTTGAACCAGTCTTCCATACAGGACCTTGCTAATGTCTTTACTGAAGTCCATGTATCTCATACTACCCTATGCTCTTTTCCACCTCTTCAAATAATTCAGTCAAACTGTAAAGGGAAAAGAAAACTGAATATCACAGGTTAATATTTAAAGTCATTTAAAGTAAAATTGGATAGGTATATGGTTAGGAAAGGAATGCAGGGTTATGGGCTGAGTGCGGGCCAGTGGGACTAGGTGAGTGTAAGCGTTGGCACGGACTAGAAGGGCCGAGATGGCCTGTTTCCGTGCTGTAATAGTTATATGGTTATATAATAAGGATCTTTCTCAGCATACATAACAAATCAGCTCTTTTTGGGCTTCTGCCCAGGTATAGGTATCGATTTTAACCGACATTTCGATGACAAACTCTGCAATCTTCATCAGAAATTATGCCTGGGCATGTCTAGTCTGGTATTATTGAGGCATGTCCAGGCGTCGTCCCTGATGAAGTAGGCAGAGATTGTCGTTGAAATGTTGGATAAAAACAATACCTGTCCCCAGCTAGAAGCCTGAGAAGAGTTCTTTTGTCATAAGTTAATGATCTTTTATTGGGAACAGGCCAGTCTGACATAGTTTGGAAAGGTTAACTCAGGCTTGAGCATGGGCGCTAACAACTTTAGTTGAAGGATGAGATGTTAAGTTGTTGGAATGGTGTAGGAGCCCAAGACTGGTAAGTGTGGGTTGGAGAATTAAAGTGATGGACAACTCAAAGCTCTAGATAATTTTTGATGACTGAATGGAGAAGTTCTGTCACCCGTCACGCAGTCTGAATTTGGTTTCTCCTGATTTTTAGATGAAGTCGAGTTGGATGTTTTCAGATATACTCACAACTGTGAGAAGCACGTAATGAGGGTTAATGGGTTGAATTAAAAAACAAAAAATGAGAAGTCTAGAAATTGCAAGGGTAATAAAGACCTACAAATAATCTCAGGAAAATAGAAGAGGCAATCTGTAAGTAAAATTTCTGATAAACAGAGCACAAGGGTGATTTTATTCACCCTGCATTTTAACTCAGAGTCAAAGTAACTTTAATACTTTGTGTAAAAGGTATAAAAGGCAATGGATTTGTAAATTGCATTCATGCCTTTTTTTAAACTGGTTTGTAAAAGAATTGTACGGGAGGGGTAATGTAATTCTGGGTTAAGTTTTGTAGTAATTAGATGTAGGTAGATAATATTTTTTCCTTTGCCTCAGAATCAGGTTTATTGATCATGTTGTATTTGACATGAAATTTGTTGTTTTGCGACAGTGAAGTCAAACATTATTCCTTTTTTTTGCACTTTGTAATTTATAGTAATGAGGTACTGTTCATGGATGGTTCTGAAATCTAACTGATGGTAGAGGGGAAGAACCTCTTCTGAAATCATCAAGTCTTAACAATGATTTAAGATAATCATTAGTTATGTTGAGCAGAGTTTGGGAAGAGGACAATGGTGAAGTAGAGGTTCTAAATTTGCAGTTCAGGTCAGTAAGAGTGCCGTGAGAAGTGAGTTAGCAGAAATGGACTGAAAGCTGTTATTCAATGGTAAATTATTTTCATACTGGGGAGAAACATTTAAGAATTAAACTTGAGGTAAGCAGTTTCCCACACCTACAAAGACGAAGGATATGATTGCAAAATATACTACAACTGCACTGTCTTTGCTGGCATTTGGGGGCAAAATGCTGCCTGTTACCTCATCTTTGAATGTGGCTGTTCAGTTTGTGTTGGGACAAAAGCTGTAATGGGCGTTTGTAGCCAAGTGGTTCTCAGGAAACGGTGCTGAGTATCGGAATGCAGTCAATGCGTGCCTTTCCCACTTGTTGATACCTTCTGTCATTTTGTTGTCTGAACAGTAATTAGATGGCTTGGATTTCCGTGGAGAGGGTGCCTGAGGTAATTTTCCATATTGTAAATCAGTGCCAGTGTAGTTAAAGTTGGATCAGCTTGACTAGTTCAGCCTTGTTCTGAAGCTTAAGTATTTGGAAGGCGTGTTTGCAATGTGGTCTCAACTTTAGCTGTATCTCTTGAACTTAGATGGAATAAATTGAAATAAATTGAATTAGCTGAAGACTGGCTTTATTAATGATGGAGATAATGGGGGAGTTGGGGTGGGAGGATCTGATAAGTCATCCACATTGTACTCCTGGCTGACTGCGGTTGCAGATACTTCAGCTTTGTAGTGTTTATTGGAGGAGGCCTTTCATCTGCTTTCTGCTCCTCACACGTAACCCCGGCTGTCATCACACCACTGGCACTAGAATAACAATAGCATAATTTCCCACAACAGCCTTTTAAAAAGCTTTTGAAGCAAAAATATCAAATTCAAGTAGAAATTTATGCAAATGAATAAGCTTCATAATGAGGAACATGATGTTTCTACTTGTAGTTAACAGCACAGAGTCCATACCAGACCTTTAAGTTAGTTCAAAGATAAATGTTGTTCATAATAAAACATGTACAAAAGAAGAACACAATGCAATGCTCTTTACGTTCTCAGTGTCACTTGTTCTATACATAGTAGTGTTAGCACATTTTTATCTGTACATAACATTCTTGCCACCCACATGGCCCTGATGTGCTGTGCTCTAAATTTTTTTGAGGGGCATTCTGCTGGACTCAGCCCCTCAGTGTTCACTATGGAAGAACCTGCTTTAGTCTTCCATCTAGAATCTCTCTACATCCCTCAGTACGAACTTTGGCAGCCTGGAATATGCTAGTCAGCAACATTCCCCTGTGGACTGCATGGTAGCGTAGCAGTTACCGTAACACTTCACAGCACCAGCAGTCGGTGATCGTGGCTCATTGCCTGCTTGTAAGGCGTTTGTATGTTCCTCCCATGGGTTTCCTCCAGGTACTCTGGTTTCCTCTCACATTCCAAAGACTACAACCCAGATAAATGTGAAGTGGTTCATTTTGGTAGTCAAATTTGAAGACTGAATATGATATTAATGGTAAGACTCTTGGCAGTGTGGAGGATCAGTGAGATCTTGGTTCCTTGTCCATAGGACACTCAAAGCTGCTTCACAGGTTGATTGTGTTGTTAAGAAGGCGTATGGTGTGATGGCCTTAATCAACCATGGGACTGAGTTCAAGAGCTGTGAGGTAACGTTACAGCTATTAAGACCTTAGTTAGACCCCACTTGGAATACTATGTTCAGTTCTGGTCACCTCATTACAGGAAGGATGTGGCTACGATAGAGAGAGTACAGAGGATGTTGCCTGGATTGGAGTGCATGCCTTATGAGAATAGGTTGAGTGAACTCGGCCTTTTCTCCTTGGAGCGACGGAGGATGAGAAGTGACCTGAGAGAGGTGTATAAGATGATGAGAGGCATTGATCGTGTGGATAGTCATAGGCTTTTTTCCAGGGCTGAAATGGCTAACACGAGAGGGTATAGTTTTAACGTGCTTGAAAGTAAGTACAAGGGGGATGTCAGAAGTAAGTTTTTACACAGAGTGGTGGGTGTGTGGAATGCACCGCCAGTGAAGGTGGTAGAGGTGGATACAATAGGGTCTTTTAAGAGACTTAGATAGGTACATAAAGCTTAGAAAAACAGAAGGCTATGTGGTAGGTTAATTCTAGGCAGCTTCTAGAGTAGGTTACATGGTCAGCACAACATTGTGGGCCAAAGGGCCTGTAATGTGTTGTAGATTTCTATGTTAACGGGTTAGTAAGTTGTGGACATGCTATGTTAGTGTCGGCTGCCCCCAGCATGTATTAGGACTGTGGTCGTTGACACAAATGACATGTTTCAATATACGTGTGGCAAATAAAGCTCCTCTCTATCTTTATCATGTTGGATGCTTCCAAACGAGAATGTATGTGTTTTGTCCTTTGTTTCATAGACTTTTTGTGAGGGAAGGTGAGGGATGTTAGTGAAATAGGCTGCAATCACGTGTTGGTCTTGCAACATGTTCTCGAATATGTAGTGTGTATCGTTCTCATCCCTGTTTTCTATATTAGACTTATTATTGCCACATATGTGATCTCTACAAAAAAAACATTCTGCAACAGCTATTTTTGATGCACATGGCCCTGTACAGAGTACGAATGTAGCAAGAACACAGAGCATCAGCAGGAAGTGGTGCATTTTTATTTTGGAATCCTGTGTCAGAAAGCATAGTGAAAAGACAGCTACTTGCACTTCCTAATAGCGAGTTTATTTTATGTAAAGAATCTCCCAGAGCCACTTTGCAAGAAGCGGTAAATGAAAGTAAGATAAATTTCAAATGCTAAGAATCTGACTTAAAAGGGAATGAATGCATCCAGCAGCATCTGTAGAAAGAGAAACAGTAAATGTTTGAGATTGAAGACCTTTTTGCTAGAAGAATCCTGGCTCTGACATGTTAGATTATTTTTTTATGTAGACATTGTCTGATCTTTTAAGTATTTCCAATATTGTCTAATTTCACTTTGGATGTCCATCATTTGCAGTTTCTTGCTTTTCATTGTTAAAAGCATAACTTTGGAGTTGGAGAGCAGAGAGACACTTGCGTGTTCTGGGTTCCAAAAGCTCGAGTTCAAGATTAGAGTTATTATCAAAGTGTGTGTGTGTGTGTGTGTGTGTATGTATATATATATATGTATGTATGTGTTTGTGTGTGTGTGTGTGTATGTGTATATATATATATGTATGTATGTGTTTGTGTGTGTGTGTGTGTATATATAATATAGGATTCTCAGTACCAGTAATAGTGGTGTTAACTGTTCAGGCTAACAAAATTGCTTCTCTGTACTTTATAATGAGATGGCTTCTCTGTAATGTTGTAATGGGATCCTGTGTCTCGTATGTCTGGGTTATGGGTATTGATAAGGGGAAAACTAACCAGTGGAGAATAGTTATGCTGTCTTGTTTGTGTAAGCGGAGCGGGAGTTCGCGGTCTTTTTCGGGAGGAGAGAGAGGAGGATGGACGTGTGTGGAGTGGGCAGTGGTTCCAGAGCAGTGGATACCGGACGTCGGCAGTTCGGACAGTGGCCGTAGGCTTGGAAGGTCGTTGTGAAAAGGAACCAGAGGTGTGAGCTCCAACCTATTAAAATATGTGCACAGACTGATTATTACTTTGGCGCCTTTGGGTTATCTGTTTCTACTAACCTATCACTAAGAAATCACTATAAAGTTGCAATTATTTGCTCGCTTTTGGGTATTGTCTGGTATTTGTATTGTGAGCGTGTACTGGGGGGACATCACACCGTATTTACACAGAAGTATTGCACTACTTGCGGGGCGACAGCAGTTTACTCTACGCGAATGGGGGGGTCCACTGGGGGCACGGAGGCTACATATATGTTACCATATACAGTACTACTTTTAGACAGTTACAGAAAATGAAGAAATACAATAGAATTAGTGAAAAACTATACATTAACAAAGACTGACACACAACCAACGTGCAAAAGAAGATAAACGATACAAAACAATTTAACATTGAGAACATGAGTTGTGAAGAGCCCTTGAAAATTGTTCAGTGTAGTGGTGATTGAAGTTTTCCGCTCTGGTTTAGGAGCCTGATGGTCGTAGGGTAATAACAGGTTTGGAAGTTGGTGGAGTAGGACCTAAGGCTGCTGTATCTCCTTCCCAATGGTAGTAACGTGAAGAGAGCAAGGCCTGCATGGTGGGGGGTCTTGATGATAGATACTACTTCCTTGCGACAGTGCTCCATGTGAATGTAATCTTCCCTGTTCCCGGGCATCGGTGTTTCCATGCCGGAGAGTTGGAACACTTGGAATATGCACCATTAGTAAAGTGTAGAGAACAAAATGGAACCAAAATTTTAAAAACCTGCATATTTTGTATTTTTTTAAAGAAGTTTGGATGTCCTCAAAGCTCAAAGTAAATTATAAAAGTATGTATACACTCACTGGCCACTTTTTTAGGTATGGGTGGAACCCAGTGTCGTCTGCTGCTATAGCCCATCTACTCCAAGGTTTGACATGTTGTGCATTCAGAGATGCTATTCTGCACATCACTGTTGTAACTTGTGGTTATTTGACTTATTGTCACCTTCCTGTCAGCTTGAACTAGTCTGGTCATTCTCCTTTGACCTCTCTCGTACACAAAGCATTTTTGCCCATAGAACGGCTGCTCGCTGGATGTTAATTGTTTTTTGCACCGTTCTCTGTAAACTCTAGAGACTGTTGTGTGTGAAAATCCCAGGGGAACAGCAGTTTCTGAGATACTCAAACCACCCCATCTGGCACCAACAGTCATTCCACAGAAAAAGTCACTTGGGTAACACTTATTTCCCATTCTGATGTTTGGTCTGGAAAATCAATGGAACCACTTGACCATCTCTGCATACTTTTATGCCACTTGATTGGCTGATTAGATATTTGTATTAATGAGCAGATGTAACTTTAAAAAAGTGGCCACTAGGTGTGTATTAGCTGGCCGGTGGTGTAGTGTCATCTGCGCTGGACTCGAGGTGAATGGTCACAGGTTCGAATCCGACCGGCTCCTTGCGTGCTTTCCATCCATGCTGGGTTGAGTGTCGAGCTAGCAACTCGGCCTTGTCAAAACACAGACAAAATGCAAAAGAAATGGCATGGGCCACAAGGTACTGAGAGGAATAACAATGTGTTATCATATACTGACAATTTATGAGCACTTTATCACCAATCAAAGGTAATCAGTTATAATGCGGCAATCATCATTTACACCCAAACACTGGGATAAATACCCAGCTAATTTGTTTATCAAAGAATAATTGATGGAACTTTGTTCTGTAAGTGAAGCATTCCCTGTGCTGCACTGGCATAGCGGCCTAAATTTTACATCGAAACAATAGAGTGCAGCATAAATTCACAGCGCTTTGATTTGGGTGTGATAATGAGTAAGTGTGAGGCATCATCACAGTGAAATCTGGGATCAACATGAGCGTGTTGGTGCTGAGTAAACATAGTGACACTTGGAAATGATGGGAATGTGTGCAGAAATGATGGATGGGAAGGGAAACAGCTGAAATGTAAGAGAAATGTACCTCCAGGTGGCGAGGATATAGAGTTATAATGATTAGCATTTTTTGTCAATGTTCGAAGTACATTTATTATCAAAGTATGTGTACTCTATACAATCTTGTAACTTGTCTCCTTACAGGCAGTGGCAACAAAGAAACCCAATAGAATCCATTAAAAAAAAATTGTCAAACACCCAATGTGCAGAGAGGAAAAAAACAAATTACGCAAATAATCAAAGTGAGCACATAGCATTGAACTGAAGTTTACGAAAGTGAGTCCACAGACACGAAGCCAGGTGTCACTGCAGCCGATTGAGGAGCAGGCCACAGTTCAGTGTAGAGCTGAGTAAAGGTCACGGAGCAGTGAGCTGAACTGGCCCGTCCCTCACCTCCCACCCCGACACCCTGACCTTTTCAATGATCACGTGCATCGAAACACGCAGTGAAATGTGTCATTTGCCTCACATTCTTGAGGATGTAGCGGGGACAGCCTACAAGTGTCACCACACTTCCGTGCCAACACAGCATGCCTACAACCTTCCAAACCCCAGGCCGTATCTCTGGAATTTGTAGGAACCCAGAGCATTTGGAGGAAACCCACAGTCATGGGGAGAACGTACAAACTCGTTACAGACAGTGGTGATCCTCAGTTGCTGATCGCTGGTGCTGTAAATCTTTACGCCAGCTGCTATGTTA
Organism: Hemitrygon akajei; assembly: GCF_048418815.1. Classification (NCBI taxonomy): domain Eukaryota; kingdom Metazoa; phylum Chordata; class Chondrichthyes; order Myliobatiformes; family Dasyatidae; genus Hemitrygon; species Hemitrygon akajei. The sequence goes on from NC_133130.1 coordinate 184,393,228, forward strand.
CTATGCTTGAGCAGTAGTAGAGTTGAAATTAAGCTGAACAATACTGCAGAGAACAGAGAAGATGGGCTTATGAGTTGTTGAGTGCTTAATAGAAATCTTAAATGATAGTGTGTAATTGACAGAATTTGGAAATGTTTGAAGTATGAAATGATACTGAGCATTGAAACCATTGTCACTTTCCATTTGATGCTAAACATGCTGGAATTAAGGAGATTGAGAAGGGATCTGATTGCAACATATAAGATTATTAAGGGATTGGACAAGATAGAGGCAGGAAATATGTTCCAGATGCTGGGAGAGTCCAGTACCAGAGGGCATGGTTTGAGAATAAGGGGTAGGTCATTTCGGACAGAGTTAAGGAAAAATTTCTTCTCCCAGAGAGTTGTAGGGGTCTGGAATGCACTGCCTCGGAAGGCAGTGGAGGCCAATTCTCTGGATGCTTTCAAGAAGGAGCTAGATAGGTATCTTATGGATAGGGGAATCAAGGGATATGGGGACAAGGCAGGAACCGGGTATTGATAGTAGATGATCAGCCATGATCTCAGAATGGCGGTGCAGGCTTGAAGGGCCGAATGGTCTACTTCTGCACCTATTGTATTGTGGTTCATAGTTGATGTATGTTTCTGGAAGAGAAATCCTGTTTCATACATTGGTGTTTTTGAGACTGAAATGAGCAAAACCGATTGGGCAATGAGGTGGTTATGGTATACTTGGGCTTTCAGAAGGCTTTTGATGAGGTGCCATACCAGATTGTTAAACAAATTAAAGCCCATGAGCAAAACCGATTGGGCAATGAGGTGGTTATGGTATACTTGGGCTTTCAGAAGGCTTTTGATGAGGTGCCATACCAGATTGTTAAACAAATTAAAGCCCATGGTTTTGGGGATAAATATGCTTGCATAGACTAATGACAGAAAAAAACGGTCTAAATATAAACTGAATCAGCATTTCTGTAGATAAAGGAATGGTTTATGTTTTGACTCCAGGTCTTGTATCAGGACTGAGTGTGCCGAGCAGGGTTCCCAACCCCTTGCTTAATGGTATTAGTCCGTGGCATAAAAAAAGTTGAGAACCTCTGGTTTAGAGAAAAGAGAACCAGGATATAGAGTGAAAGGAGAGATAGGCTTATGGGTGATAATAGAACTAGATGAGGAAAGGATAATGGTTAGATGAAGCCAGGTGGGAGGGAGAGAGTTTTGACGTAGTCAACCTTCTCACTCTCTTGTGGCAAGATGGACATTGAAAATTATGCACAAGTCTGATATCTCTAACTCGCTCAGCACTCTCACTGTCCCTCCCTCTTAACATATTACACATGACATTGAATGTGGAGTGACTAAGGGTGGTAGTTTACTGAAGATTGATTATTTGGGACCAGCGAGGAAATGATACTGAAAACAGAGTAAAGGGTGGACTTGGGTAAGGGGGCAGAGGAAAGTGAAAGGGAGAAGAATCTGGGAGTGTATTAGTACAGTTAAAGTTTGCAGTCGTTTATGTCTGAAAGGAATTTGGCTTTTGTCCTATAGCATGGACACACAATTTGAAAATACAGGGTTATTCAATCATTTTGGGATATCCGAAGTTGGGGAAAAACATTCTATAAGTGCAAGTCAATAATTTTGTTTCACATTAACTGCACAACTTCTTCAGCACGACAGAGAATATGGCACATTCTTCTCGCTACTACCATTGGGAAGGAGGTACAGGAGCCTTAGATCCCACACCATCAGGTTCAGAGACAGTTATTACCCTATAATCACCAGGCTTCTGATAAAATGGATCTGAAGGATGTTTATATGTACTTTGATAATAAATTTTACTTTGATTTTGTCTTGGCTTTTATAGTACAGTTCTGTGTGTACTGAAATGACAAATTAAAGCATTGCAGCTTCCTTCCCCTGCAGGGCGGCACAATAAAGTAGTGGTTAGCCTAATGCTTACAGCGCTAGTGATCGGGATTCAATTCCCACTGCGGTCTGTAAGAACTTTGTGCGTTCTGCCCTTGTCTGCGAGGGTTTCTTCCAGGTGCTCCAGTTTCTTCCAACGTTCCAAAGACATATGAGTTTGGGTGAGTAACTTGTGGGCATGCTATGTTGATGCACAAAAGCTGATGCAACTCTTGCTGGCTGCTTTCAGCACATTTTTGGACTCTGTTCGCTGTCACAAACAATTCATTTCACTGTCTGTTTTGTTGTACATTTGACAAATAAAGCTTATCTTTATCTTTAAGGAATTAGAAGGAATGTCCCAAGAGTGGGTTTGAAGATCAATGGGGAAATTTCTCAAATGCAAGTGTAGCAGCTATGAGTTTATTAATGGACACCTTGTGAGACAAGCAATAAGTGGATTGCTGTACTGTTTCTACTTTGAACTGTTGGAGTCTGGATGTTTACACGTGTAAATTATTCACTTAGAGAAAAAGGGAACTTGAGTGTGTTGTAAATTTAGTGCTCCAAAGCCATGAACAATGGAAATACACTGGTAATGTGATTACTGACCTGATTGAGGGAAAGCTAGTAGTTAATTTGCACAAAGCAAACTCTTTCAAATTGCTAATGATATTGAACAGCTTCTAGTGAAATTGCTTGGTGAAGGCATGGCAGGGGGAGGGGAAACTTCACCTTCACAACTTTGAAATCATACAATGAACTATTTTGTGTCAATTTGAAATGGTGCCTTTGTTAAACAACTCTTGTGAAAAATGGCATTGCATTTCTCCCACACAACTATGTACTGAATTGTTGCCCTAGATCCCTGTCTGAATCTGGCATCAATCCACTAAGGAAAGAAATCTGACTGAAGAAATGTTTTTCTTATCAGCTCTCTGCCGTTCTTAATTGTCTAGCTCTCCTCAGGAGCCAAAAAACACCAGCATAGTGACATCACTTTTAGCCAGAATGAAGATGGTGATAAACCATCAAGTACATTCAGGGCTCTGCTGTACAGAAAGGGGATATTTTTTAATTTGGAAGTGGGGAGCATCATTTTTTATATATCACTTTGCTAATCTCCACTCATTGCTTGTTGTGGAAGAAATATCAGCTTTCAGTCCTGATGAAGGGTTTCAGCCCAAATCGTTGACTGTTCATTTCCCTCCGTAGATGCTGCCTGACCTGCTGAATTCCTTCAGCACTTCATGTGTGTATGTTGCTCTTAATTATACTTTCAGCCTGTAATTTTTTTTGTCTTCATAGTGACTTCAGAAAAATAGATGGCTAAATAAACAGACAACTATTAAGGCTAACTGCTTATTATGTGTCTAACTATAAGTGTCAACTGCCGCCAACAAATTGATAGATGCTGCTGTTAAACTAGGCGCTTGAGACATACCTTGAACAGTATTTCTTATGAACTCATTTGTTTCCTATGCAGCACGTGCAAATGGGATGGTGATGAATGGATCAGTCCTGGATGCTGGGCTAGCATGTTGGGAGAGTGGGTGGTCACCTCGCAGTCGGTAAGCTTTGACTTCTTGTTGCATCTTTTGTAGAAAATGCACTATGATCCAAGCTGAGAGGGATGACAATCTTTTGTTCCTCTCTGAATTCAAGATAGATTATTTATCTCCACGTCATTTCTTGACTTGGATGTGCATGTGTACCTGGTTTTCACTCAGTGAGTTGTGGTAATCTATAGGATGCAGACTGAATGAGAAGCAGCAGATTGAGTTATACTTCCGGGGGATATATTTAATGACTATCATCCAGTTGCACTCGCATTCACGGTGATGAATTTCTTTGAGAAGTTGGTTATCCTGCCTTAGCAAGGACCTGGACTCACTGCAATTTGCCTATTGCCACAATACATGTGCAGTGGTTGCAATTCCATTGGCTCTTCATGTGGCCTTTGATCACCCGGACAGTACTAATGGTTATGTAAGAATTCTGTTTATTTAGTGTTTAACACAATCATTTCTACAGTCCTGATCAAAGATCTCCAAGACTTGGACCACTGTGCATGCCTCTGCAACTGGATCCTCGACTTCCTCACTGGAAGAGCAGTCTGTAAGAATCGGAAATAATATCTCCACCTTGCCGATAATCAACAGTGGCACTCTTCAGGAATGTGTGCTAAGCCCACGGCTCTACTCTCTCTACATCCTGACAGTGTGGCTAGGTACTTCTCAAATACCCTGTATAAATTTGCTGATGACATAACTGTTGTTGGCAGATTTTCAGATGGTGATGAGAAGGTGTACAGGCATGAGATAGATCAGCTGATTGAGTGGTATCGCAGCAACAACCTTGCACTCAATGTTGGGAAGACCAAAGAGTTGATTGTAGACTTCAGAAAGGGTAGGAAGAGGGAACACACATCAGTACTCATCGAGGGATCTGAAGTGGAAAGGGTGAGCAACTTAAAGTTCCTGGGTGTCAGCATCTTTGAGGAGATATCCTGGGCCCGACATATCGATGCACTTACAAAGAAGGCATGACAGCAGCTATATTTCATTAGGAGTCACCAAAGATGCTTGCAAATTTCTTCAGACGTGCGGTGGAGAGCATTCTAACTGGCTGCATCATTGTCTGGTATCGGGGGAGGGGACATTGCACAGGATCGAAATAAGCTGCAGATAGTTTTAAACTCACTCAGCTTCTTCATGGGCACTAAGCCTCTGTAGTATCGAGGACATCTTCAAGGAGCAATGCTGCAAAAAGGTGGTGTTCATCATTAAGGACCCCCAACACCTAGGACATTTCCTTTTCTCATCAGGAAAAGGAGGTACAAGATCCTGAAGGCACTCACTCAATGATTCAGGAACAGCTTCTTCCCCTCTGCCATCAGATTTCTGAATGGATATTGATGTCATAGACACGGAACAGCTACTTTTTTTCTCTTTCTGATTCAAGATTCAAAGTATATTTATTATCAAAGTATGTATGCAGTTTTCAGTCCTGAGATTTCTCCTCCTCACAGACAGCCACGAAACAAAGAAAACCATGGAACCCGTTCAAAGCAAAACATTAACACCCACTCCCCCCCAGCGTAAATAAAACAAATTACGCTATTAGCAACAAAAAAAAAAATCAATTTTAAAGAAAGACATAATATGAAGCACAAAATTGAAGCAGTCCAGGCTTATTCAGTTCAGCTCAGGGTTGGTTATCTGCAGACCATCCCAATTCACAATCGCCCAAACATAGCAAAAAAAAGAGTGACCAGAATCATGTCATAATATGCACTATTTATTGAATTTAACTTTTTAAATGTATATACAATGTAATTTATTGTTATTATGTATCACAATGTACTGCTGCTGCAATCTGATTCTGATTTGAAGAGAAAAATACAAACCCCATTTCCAGAAAAGTTGGGATATTTTCCAAAATGCAATAAAAACAAAAATCTGTGATATGTTAATTCACGTGAACCTTTATTTAACTGACAAAAGTACAAAGAACAGATTTTCAATAGTTTTACTGACCAACTTAATTGTATTTTGTAAATATACACAAATTTAGAATTTGATGGCTGCAACACACTCAACAAAAGTTGGGACGGAGTTAAAATAAGATTGAAAAGTGCACAGAATATTCAAGTAACACCAGTTTGGAAGACTGCACATTAAGCAGGCTAATTAGTAGCAGGTGAGGTATCATGACTGGGTATAAAAGTAGCGTCCATCAAAGGCTCAGTCTTTGCAAGCAAGGATGGGTTGTAGTTCACCCCTTTGTGCCAAAATTCGTGAGAGAATTGTTAGTCAGTTCAAAAGGAACATTTCTCAATGCAAGATTGCAGAGAATTTAGGTCTTTTAACATCTACAGTACATAATATTGTGAAAAGATTCAGAGAATTCAGAGACATCTCAGTGCGTAAAGGGCAAGGTCGGAAACCACTGTTGAATGTGTGTGTTCTTTGAGCCCTCAGGCAGCACTGCCTAAGAAACCATCATGCTACTGTGACAATTATAGCCACCTGGGCTCGGGAGTACTTCGGAAAACCATTGTCACTTAACACAGTCCGTCGCTGCATCCAGAAATGCAACTTGAAACTGTATTACACAAGGAGGAAGCCATACATCAACTCTATGCAGAAACGCCGGCGAGTTCTCTGGGCCCAAGCTCATCTCAGGTGGACCGAAAGACTGTGGAACCGTGTGCTGTGGTCAGATGAGTCCACATTTCAGCTAGTTTTTGGAAAAAACGGGCGTCGAGTTCTCCGTGCCAAAGATGAAAATGACCATCCTGATTGTAATCAGCGAAAGGTGCAAAAGCCAGCATCTGTGATAGTATGGGGGTGTATCAGTGCCCACGGCATGGGTGAGTTGCATGTATGTGAAGGTACCATTGGCTCTGAGGTGTATATTAGGATTTTAGAGAGACATATGTTGCCATCAAGGCGACTTCTCTTCCCAGGATGTCCATGCTTATTTCAGCAGGACAATTCCAGACCACATTCTGCACGGGCTACAACAGCGTGGCTTTGTAGACACAGAGTGCGTGTGCTTGACTGGCCTGCTGCCAGTCCAGATCTATCTCCTATTGAAAATGTATGGCGCATCATGAAGAGGAGAATCAGACAACGGAGACCACGGACTGTTGAGCAGCTGAAGTCATATATCAAGCGAGAACGGACAAAATTTCCAATTGCAAATCTACTACAATTAGTATCCTCAGTTCCAAAACAATTAAAGAGTGTTATTAAAAGGAAAGGTGATGTAACACAATGGTAAACATGCCTCTGTCCCAACTTTTGCTGAGTGCGTTGCAGCCATCAAATTCTAAATTTGTGTATATTTACAAAATACAATTAAGTTGGTCAGTAAAACTATTGAAAATCTTTTCTTTGTACTTTTGTCAGTTAAATAAAGGTTCACGTGAATTAACATATCACAGATTTTTGTTTTTATTGCATTTTGGAAAATATCCCAACTTTTCTGGAAATGGGGTTTGTATTTGGCTAAGGAAAATAGCCAAGCCAAGGAGGGCAAATTGGATGGTCTCTTTGAAGAGTGTGTAGGGATAATGGAACATGCTGTATTTTTGATTCTGTAATTGCATATTACTTTTCAAAGTTAATTTTATAGCACATATTACAGTAAAACTCTTTTGCCATCACCTGTGAATAGTCCTTTGTTGGTTTCATTATCAAATGATGCATTGTTTCTGGAAAATGTTTTTTTTTGTTCTTGGGATGCTTGTAAGCAATAAACTAAATAGAAATATTAGCATTTTACCAGCATCTTTAATGGCACTGGGTCATTCCGAACTTCCAAACTGGCATTCAGTTTGTTGCCATTCAAATACATTAAGCTGATTAATTAATAAAAATGCCATCATTAAATATTGAGTGTGGAAACAAATGTTTGACCTTCTGTTCCAGTTTGAGACTATTACTAATTTCCATTGGTTTTCTGCAAAGTGCCTAAAATAGATGAGAAGAAGGATGTACTTCTGTAATTTGGAAAACCAGCTGAGGTACAGTGTTCACAGGTTTGGCAGCATTCCAAACTCTCTACTCTCCCAGTCATTCATAGAGTCACAGAATAGTACAGCACAGAAACAGGCCATTTGGCCCATCTAGTCTGTGCCGAAACAGTTTAAACTGCCCACTCCCATCAACCTGCACTGGGACCATAGCCTTCCATACTCCTACCATCTGTGTACTTACTCGAACTTCTCTTGAGCGTTGAAATTGAGCTCGCGTGCACCGCTTGTGCTGGCAGCTTGTTCCACACTCTCACAACCCTCTGAGTGAAGAAATTTTCCCCTCGTCTTCCCCTTAAGCTTCTCACCTTTCACCCATAACCCATGACCTCTGGCTGTAATTCCACCCAACCTCAGTGGAAAAAGCCTGCTTGCATTTACCCCATTTATACCCCACATAATTTTGTATATCTCTATCAAATCTCATCTCAATCTTTGACATTCTAAGGAAAATAGTCATAACCTATTCAATCTTTCCTTATAACTCAGGTCCTCCAGACCTGGTAACATACTTGTAAATTTTGTCTGTACTCTTTCAACTTTGTTTACAATTTTCCTGTAGGTAGGTGACCAAAACTGCACACAATACTCCAAATTAGACTTCATCAACATCTTATACAACTTCAACATAACATCCCATCTCCTGTACTCGGTACTTAGCTTTTGGCACATTGGCCTTCATAAATCATTCTTTACGACTCTATCTACCTGTGACGCTACTTCTACTAAATTATGGACCTGTATCCCAGATCCCTTTGTTCTACCACACTTCTCCGTGCTCTACCATTCACTGTGTAAGACCTAGCCAGGTTGGTCCTACCGAAGTGCAAAACTTCACACTTGTCTGCATTAAATTCCATCTGCTATTTTTTATCAGCCCATTTTTTTTTCCATCTGATCCAGATCCCTCTGCAAGCCATGATAGCCGCCTTCACTGTCCACTGCACCCCCTATCTTGGTGTCATCCACAGATTTGATGATCCAGTTAACCACATTATCATCCAGATTGTTGATACAAATAACAATGGACCCAGCACCGATCCCTCCGTCACACCACAAGTTACAGGCCTGCAGTCTGAGAGGCAACCACCTATAGTCACTCTGGCTTCTCCCACGAAGCCAATGTCTATTCCAGTTTGCTCCCTCATCTTGAATGCCAAGAAACTGAACCTTCCTGACTCATCTCCCATGTGGAAACTTGGCAAATATCTTGCTGAAGTCCATGTAGACAACCTCCACTTCCTTGCCTTCCTCCACTTTATTGGTAACTTCCTCGAAAAACTCTATAAGGTTAGTTAGACATAACCTACCATGCACAAAGCCATGCTGACTGTCCTTAATTTGTCTGTGTCTATCCAAATACTTGTTTATTCAGTCCCTTAGAATACCCACCTCCTAACTTTTCCACAACTAATGTTAGACTCAACTGGCCTATAATTTTCTGGTTTATGTTTAGAGCCTTTTTTAAACAGTGGAACAAAATTGGCTATCCTCCAATCCTCTGGTACCTCCCCTGTTGCTAAGAGTGGTTTAAATACTGCTAGGGCCATGGCAGTTGCTGCTCGCCTCCTGTACAGTCTGAGGGAACACCCTGTCAGGCCCTGGGGATTTATCTGCCCTGATTTGCCTTGGGACAGTAAATATCTCCTTTGTAATCTGTATAGGTCCCATGAATTTGATGCCACTTTGCCTCACTTCTATAGACTCTGTGTGCATCTCCTGAGTAAATAATGGACAAATGATTACCTTTGAAAAGATAGTATGGAGCATCCTTAGTAAATTGAACCAAAAGCTCTTGCTCTGAAGCAACTCAGTCTTTGAATTCTTAGTGCATCATTCATCTTCAGGATGGAGGGTCTCGGCACGAAATGTCGACAGCGCTTCTCCCTGCAGATGCTGCCTGACCTGCTGCGTTCCATCAGCATTTTGTGTGTGTGTGTGTGTGTTGCTTGAATTTCCAGCATCTGCAGATTTCCTCGTGTCTGTCTTTATGATGCCTGCTGAAGCTTTTTTTTGTCAAATAAAGAAGCGCTTTTGCTCTGAAGCAACTCGGTCTTTGAATTCTTCATGCATTATTTATCTTCGTATGAGGTTTCATAATCTTCATCTGTCACCCATAGCCATGTTGCTATTTTGGGGAGCAGGACATGCACACTTTGTTTCAGCAAACAATTGTGATCATAATGATGACTGGTGGCTTCATAGCTAGGGTTCACTTTCTAATTTCTTTTGTACACATAATATATCTTGTCTCCTCAGTGGGAGGCATGACGGATCTCTGATTTTGGAGCAGTTTGCTTCATGTGAAAGTCTTTCAGTTAAAACTGTCACTGCGTTGAAAATATTTTTTCTCATATAATTTGTGAGTCTTCATCTTGCTGCTTTTAAGGCTGTTATAAGGATTTTGAACAAAATCTTGGAGTGATTTCTCTCCATGGTGTAAAAGATCTTTCAGTATAATTCAGTAACTAGGCCTCCTGAGAAAGGTCCGAAGTAATTACTTGCCTTTTGAGTGAAAAGTTTGGGACTTCAGGTGTAAGATGTCTTCCACATACCAACAATTTTAATATGAGAGTCCTGAATATGCCAGCTCTTGCCGAAGTGAATTGCTTTGGGACGGGTAAGGGATGGCAGTTGAGAAGGGAAGAAAAAATTTTCACAGTCAAGATTTTTGATGATTAGGCATTATTTTATTAATGCCAGCCATTCTGGGAATGTGAAGATTTTCCCTGCCTGTTTGCTTTGTTTCCTATTCCCTCCTAAAGAGCAAATTGCATGGAATTTTATAAAAACAATGGCTATTTGGCTTTGCAGTTTCATTCTGGTATTGATACTCATCACAAGATAGGAAGATGTGATTTTTTTAAACTTAATTGAACATGCTGTACATCTGTGCTTATGGCTTCCATCATTTGTGCAATTGATGAGTACATTGAAGACTGAAGGATCTGGAAAACTGGTATAATAGAAGAGGTGACACCAGCATTCCTCAGCTATGATCATGTTGAAAGGCAAGGAAGAAATATTCCCACAACCTATGGTCTCACTTTCAAGGACTCTTTGCCTCGTATTGTTTATCTATTGCTTTATTTTTTTTTCTGTTTGTGCAGTTTATTGTCTTTTTGCATACTGGTTGAGTGCCCAAGTTAGTGCAGTCTTTCAAAGATTCCATTATGGTTATTATTCTGTTATGGATTTTTTGGTTATGCCTGCAAGTAAATCAATCTCAGGGTTATGTATGGTGACATCGTCATGGCTATCCCTTGAGGTTGAGGATGATTGTCTTCATTCCGTTTCCATAGAGCGAGGACACCTGTGCGTGTATTTGTTTAACGTGTACTTGATGTTGCACTCCAGGAAGCACATGATACTTCACAAATCATCCAACTTATTCCAATGGCATGGAAACCATGACGATTGGAGCTGATGGATTTGTTGCAGCCTTCATCTGCCTTCACAGCCGTTGAGTTCGAAATAACATACCGTAGATTCCGGACTACAGAGCGCACCTGATTAAAAGCCGCTGGCTCTAATTTTAGAAAGAAAATCAATTTTTTACTTGTACAGGCCGCACCGGATTTTAGGCCGCACCGGATTTTCGGCCGCAGGTGTCCCACGTTGTAATATGAGATATTTACACAGAAAGATATTACACGTGAGGATTTTTTAACTTTTAATTAAATCCATATGGTAACATAAACAAATACATATTGCAAATGCTTTTTTTCGAACCATGCCTGTAACGCGGCTACTTTTAAATATACGTTGCGTATACTTTTTTACTGAACAACATTCCAATATCTCCTAACGACTGGTAAAAAATATATATACTGCAGCCTACCAGGAAAAGTTATTGATCGCCTTTAACTTAAAAGCAGCGTTCGCTCAGATCTAATGCCGCTCCCCCCCTCCTTCCCGTTTATCGCAAACCGGTATCCCACAAGACGCGGCAAAACCGGGTGTGACGTCATAGCATCCCGCGATGTAGTACAGAAAACAAATATAGTTAAAACACTTCTAACTTTAACTAACAAATGAATTACTAAGCGAAAATATTATAAACTAAATAACTGCCATAAAGGCAGCACAATGCTTTTCTTCGAGTGTTTTCCATGTTGATGAGGGTGAGTACAAATGACTGATTTACAATAATTTAATTGTGAATGTGCGCTTGATTTATCGTACAATTTCATTGGACCTCTGTGAACTACTCATCAATTTTATTGGTCTACTGTTACGAGGCAAAATGTTTTTGGCGGCATGAAAAAAATAATGCATTAGCCGCACCGTATTAAAGGCCGCAGAGTTCAAAGCTGTTCAAAATGTGGGAAAAAAGTAGCGGCTTATAATCCGACATCTACGGTATATGGTGACATATATGTACTTGGATAATAAATTTACTTTGAATTTTTGAACTTTGAGGGTCTTAATAGCTAAACTGCCATCTAAGCCCTGCATTGAATTAAATCCTATTAGCTTATTGGCCCTGAGATTTGGTTTCCACAAGTGGAGACAGCTTAACTTGAACCTACACTATTGAGTACCTTGATAGTTTGTCTTTTTCATTGTCTTGTCAGACACCTTTGTTTCACCTGAGTATCTTTGCCTGCATAACAGTGGAGAATTGTGAAATGCAGATTGTTGGTGAGCAGTTTGTTTTCAATGAATGATCTCCAGAGAAGTTATGATCAGCTGATGCCTCAAACAGGAATAATTATGGGCCATTTCAACTTGTGTTCTACTGCAAGACTGCATTATATACTGAATGTGCAAAGTATTGCAAGGACCACAGTGTAGCTTGAGCTGAGCCAGTATATTTCCAGTCGTTCCATTTTGTTTGGTGTTTGAGGAGATTACAAATTTCTACAGATGTAGAGTGGTGCTTAAAAGTTTGTGAACCCTGTAGAATTTTCTCTATTTCTGCGTAGATATGACCTAATATGTGATCAGATCTTCACGCAAGTCCTAAAACTAAGTAAAGAGAACTCAATTAAATAAATAACACAAAAGCATACTTGTTGATTTATTTATTGAGAAAAAGATCCAATATTACATGTAAAAAAAAAAGTAGGATTTGTGTGAAGGTCTGATCACAGTTTAGGTTATATTTATGCAGAAATAGAGAAAATTCTACAGGGTTCACAAACTTTCTAGCACCATTGTACTGTGGAGAACATTCTGATTGCATTACAGCTTGGTACGGAGTCTCCAATGCAAAGGACCACAAGAGGCTGCAGAGCGTTGGAGACTTGGCCAGCTTTGCCCCTCTCTGCCACTGAAGAAATCTACAAGAGGCGGTGTCTTAAGAAGGTGGCATCCATCACGAAAGACCCTCACCAGTAGGACCATGCCCTCTTCTCATTACTACCTTCGGGGAGGAGAAACAAGAATTTGGAGATCCGCACTCGGGTTCAGAAACGTCTTTTTCTCCTCTGCCATCACATTTCTGAATGGTCCATGACTTGATGAATTCTTACTGTTTCTTTTATTTTTGTAATTTGTAGTAATTTTTATACCTCTTCACTGTACTGCCGCAAAACAACAAATTTCACTTCATATAAGTCAGTGATAATAAATCTGTTTCTGATTCTAGGATATTGCTTCTTTGGTTGGAGTTCAATGTACATGCTGTGTTCGTATAGCTCTGAACCAATGCTGGTGTCTTCTTTGACAATTAACATATTCATATGGCTGGTTTTATCACTTCTGTTGAAGCTTTGAACATTTTTTTAAAAAGTTGTGTTGATTTCTTGGGGATGACCAGTATTTACTGCCAATGCCAGATTGCTCTTGAGAATGTGGTGTGAGCTTCCTCGGAATGCTGTAGTCCTTCCGGTGAAGGGAACTCCACAGTGCTGTTGGATAGGATGTTCTCAGAACTTAATAATAAAGCATCATCAGACTGATGTGTGATTTGAAGGTGAGCCAGCAGGTAGTTTTGCTCCTATTCAACTGCTATCCTGCCTTGGTGGTGTTCGTGTCTTTGAAAGGTGCTGCTGGAGCAGCGTGGGCTAGTAACTGTAGTGCATTTTGTAGATGTGTATACTGTAGCCTTTGTGTGTCAGTGGTGAGTGGATTGTTCGTCTAGCAGGCTGCCTTGTGTATAGTTTTAAGCCTTTTGAAAGTCATTGGAGCTGCACTCATCTGGGCAAGTGGAAAGTTTATCATAATCCTGACTTGTGCCTTGTTGTGGTGGAAAGGCTTTTTGGTATCGGGAGGTAAATCACATAATCTGCTCTAGTCTGGTTGAGTTTCTGGGCAGTTATCTGTTGGAATTCTTTAAAGAAATAATAAGCAGAATAGACAAAGGAGAATCTGTGTACTTGGATTTTCAGAAGGACTTTGATAAGGTCTTGTGCATGAGGCTGCTTAATAAGCTAAGAGTCCATGGTATGACAGGAAAGATTCTACTTGTGGATAAAGCTGATTGGCAGGAGGCAAAGAGTGGGACTAAAGGGAGCCAATTCTGGTTTGCTGCCGGTGACTAGTGTTCCACAGGGGTCTGTGTTGGAGCTGCTTTTTACGTTATATGTTAATGATTTGGATTACAAAATTGATGGCTTTGCGGCCATGTTTGCACATGATATGAGGGCAAGTAGTTTTAAGGAAGGACTTAGATTAGGAGGATGGGCAAAGAAGTGGCAGAAGGAATACAGTGTCAGGAAGCATATGGTCATGGACTTTGGTAGCAGAAATGAATTGGTAGACTATTTTCTAAATGGAGAGAAAATTCAAACATCTGAGGTGCAGGATTCCCTACAGGTGTATTTGCAGGTTGTGTCATTGGTGAGGAAGGCAAATGTGATGTTAACATTCATTTTGAGAGGACTAGAATATAAAAGCAAGGATGTAATGCTGAGGCTTTATAAAGCACTGGTGAGACCTTACTTGGAGTATTATGAGCAGTTTTTGGCCCCTTATCTGAGAAAGGATGTGCTGACGTTGGAAGGATTCAAAGGAGTTCACAAGCGATTCCTGGATTGGAAGGCTTGTCATATGAGGAGTATTTGATGGCTTTGGGCCTACTCACTGGCATTCAGAAGAATGAGGGGTGATATCATCAAAACCTGTTGAAAGGTCTAAATAGAATGGCTGTGAAGAGGATGGTGAGGGAGTCTAAAGAGTAGAGGACACAGCCTCAGAATAGAGGGACGTCCTTTCAAAATAGAGATGAGGAGGAATTTCTTCAGCCAGAGTGAATCTGTGGAATTTGTTGCCACGGGTGGCTGTGGAGGCCAGGTCATTGGATATATTTAAGGCAAAGGAAGATAGATTCTTGACTAGTCAGGGCATGAAAGGGTACAAGGAGAAGGCAGGAGATTAAGGCTGAGAAGGAAAATGGTTCAGCCATGATGAAGTGGCGGAGCAGACTTGATGGGCTAAATGCTCCTATATCTTATGGACTTATGACCCCCTAGGATGTTGGTGATAAGATGGATATTTCTATTTAACGTCACGTGTAGGTGAAACAGTCTTGCTTGTCACTTCTGCGGTGAGAGTCCCTGAATGTTAGTAAGTTCTTGTTAGATAGGGGTGTGGGCTGCTTCACTTGCTGAGGAGTTGTGACTGGAATTAAGTATTGTGCAATCATTAGGGAACATCCACAGTTCAAAGACCAACCTTCCATCACGCGATCAGATGAAGCAACGAAGGGGGGTTGAGTTTAAGATGCTGCCCAAACTGTAGTGTCCAGATACCGGGATGGTTGACCTCCAATAACTATAGTTTTCTTTCTCTGTGCAGCCATTGATCTCCTTGTTAAGTTAATTTTGAGCAGAGATCTTTGATGCCACACTTGTTAAATGCTGTCCTTAACTCAAGAATGGTTGCTTTTGTCTTTGGAATTCATTTTTTAAAACTCTGGAGCCAGGTGATTCTGGTAAACCCCTAACTTGGCATTGATGAGAAAGTTAATGATGAATGAGTGCTGCTTGATAATGCTGCTGATGACACCTGTCAGATTACTGATTGGATTGGATCTGCCTTGTCTTTCTTTGCAAATGGGTCTTACCAGGGCAATGGTTCACCTTGTTACGTAGATGCCAATGCTGTGATTGTATTGCTAGTGGTGCAAGAAGTTGTGAAATGCAGGTCTTCTGTACTGGAGCTGTATGTTTCATTATAAAGTTGCATGGAATTGCATGGGAAGATGGGAAGATATTGAATAATCTGAGTGAAGGTGAGTTCACACTTGTGGTCAACTATTTCATAAATGAATGTTTTCACTTCGAGTCATTCACAAAAGGAGTGGAGTTAGAACTGTTGAATGTTGATGTGTACTTATCATGTATTTTGCCTATTGAAAGCCCTATCCAGTTGAGTCCCAGAGTGCTTCTCCAGGCAAAATAGTCCTCCTACATGCTGTCAAAATAATTGTTTCTACCCCCTCAGATAGAGCTTTCAGACCAACAACACTCATACAGAGTAGTTACTGCCGTCTCACCTGGTATCTGAATTTGCACTTCAGTAGCATTACCCACCACCACAGAGCCTTGGTGCTATCTTATGCACATAAAATGGGTGCTACATTTATCCACTTGCATCCTCTGAAACAATCATCAAAGCAGTAACATTCCTGTGTGAGTTGTGATTTTGCATATGCTTTCACCAACCTTTCACAATATGTTCTCTATATTGCAGTGACAAAATACATAATGGGTGACTATCTAATATATCAGCTCTGTTTATAGATGTGAGCATTCTGTCTTTTTCACTTCACTGCACTTGAAGTCCTTCAGTATCACTGGCCAAGTACTGGTGTTATGTGCATGAACTGAGGGCACTTAGTTCTTTTACTTCTTATCCCTGCAATCCAGTTTGAACATTGATCTCAGTGACATCACCTAGGTAATTAGTAATAATGATTTTCAAGGTTTAGAACTCCCTCAGTTCCTGTGTCGGAATATCGAGCTGTCTGCTGAGACTTTCCGGTAAAATAGGATGGAGAAACATTTTCCTATGATGAGATGATCAGAACAGAGAGACATATTGGAGCAAGGAAATTGAAGATTAAACTGAGCTCTAACCCACATAGCTGTAGATGCTGGAGGTCAATTCGAGCTGATGAGACTGATGTATGAATTTGGTTGGTTGGAGGCATAGAGTAAACACAAAATATATGTAAAGATGTTAATCATCTATAATCTTACTAGATTATGGAGCAGGCTCATGGGGTAGAATAACCAACACCCATTCTTGTCTTGCCATTGCATTCCTCCATTTCTTCAGTTTGCATGTTCTTAACACTTCATTCATAATTGGATTGATGACACAGTATCTTATTTACTGACTTTTTATTAAAAAATTATTTTCATTTAACAAATGGGAGCAAAGTACTACTTGACACATCTCCCAGACATCTTTCTGATTTTCTTAAAATCTCCTTCTTCAAAATGTTGTTACGGGTTTGTACTTTAATTTTGTGTTTCAACTTGACTGCTCTTCCATTGTTGCACATGAGCCTGGTGCTTCCATGTATGAAGTGGATAGATATGTGTGGGTTTGTGTCTGAAAACTTCATAGTTGAGGAAAACAAGGAAATGCCAGGAGAGAGAGGATTGGAAATCTAAACTGGGGATTAGCTGAATGTGAGCAGGGGAAGCTGGTGTGGAACATTAAATGCTAAAATACCAAATGGCATGGTTCTGTGGAGTCCTTTCGAAGTAATTATGTCGGGAGCTTTTTCAACCATTCAATTAGATGATGGATGTTAAGTTCCTTAATTACACATTCCTGGTTTGAGTCCATAACCTTTTACGTTCAAATCCAGATATGCACATAATGCATCAAACATTATTTGTTAATCTGTAGTAGTACACACAATGCTGGAGGAATTCAGTATGCCAGGCAGCATCTATGGAAAAGATAGATACTTTATTGATTCCAAAGGAAATTACAGTGTCACAGTAGCATTAAAATAGCATAGATATAAAAATATTAGAAGATTAGTAAGAAAGAATTTTTTTAAAAAGTTGCTTCAAACAGTCTAACAGGAGGTGGTCATCACTTCCTCGGCCATAAGTTGACTCACTATAGAGCCTAATGTCCAAGGGTAAGAGTGACCTCATATAGCACTCTTTGGAGTAGCACAATTGTCTTAGTCTGTTACTAAAAGTGCTCCTCTGTTCAGCCAAGGTGGCATGCAGAGAGTGAGAAACATTGCCCAGAATTGTCAGGATTTTCCTTGGGGGTCCTTTGTTCTACCTCAACATCCAATGTGTCCAGTTTGACTCCTATAACACAGCTAGCCTTTCTAATCAGCTTGTTGATGCCATTGCCCTAGCACACCACCACATAAAAGATTGTACTAGCGACAACAGACTGGTAGAACATGTTAAGGGGAAGCCTGCATGCTGCAAAGGACCTCCGTCTCCTCAGGAAGAAGAGACAATTCTAGCCCTTGTACACAGCCTCTGGTGCTCCATTCAAATCTGTCATCCAGGTGCACACACCCAGGTACTTGCAGGTCCTCACCACATCCATGTCCTCGCCATCAACAGTAAAGGGAGCAGTGTAGGCTTAGTCTTCCTAAAGTCCATCACTATCTCCTTTGCCTTACTGATGTTGAGCTGTAGATGATTCAGGTTGCACTATTTGACAAAGTCCTCCACCACGGCCCTGTGTTCATCCTTCCGTCCTCCCTTTATACACCCAACTATTGCTGAGTCATCAGAGAATTTCTGCAGGTGTACCTAATGTCCAAGGTATACAGGGTAAACTGGAAGGGAGCCAGTACAGTCCCCTGTGGACCCCCAGTGCTGCTTATAGCCATGTCTGACACACAGCTCTGAGGCCGTGGCCTGCCAATCAGGTAGTCCATTGACCAGGATGCAATGGAAGTGCCAATCTGCATTGAACGGAGCTTCTTTCCCCCAGCAATGAGGGTTGTATGGTATTGAAGGCACTTGAGAAATCAAAAAACATGATCCTCATGTTCAAATGTGAGTAGGCTCTGTTCAGCAGGTAGATGACAGCGTCATTGACTCCAATGTGCTCCTGGTAGGCAAGGATCGAGGGCTGATCTGACCAGGGGTTGGAGGTGGGCCAGGATCAGCTTCTCTAGGGTCCTGATGATGTGTGAGGTTAAGACCACTGGACTGTAGTCATTCAAGACTTCTGGTTGGCCCTTCTTGGGTACTGGGACCACACATGATGTTTTCTACACAGTCCGGACCCATTCCAGACTGAGACTCAGATTGAAAACGCACTTGAGAACTCCACGCAGCTGTTCAGCACGTTGCTTCAGGGCCTTGGGGTTTAGACCATCCGGTCCCAATACTTTGCTGTGTCTGAGTTTCCTCGGAGCCCTTCTCATCTGCTCAGTAATGAAGGCGAGTCCATGATGACTGGGGAGCTGGTGGAAGGTGGGAGCCTGAGCGGGGGGTGGGTAGATGAAAATCGGGATGATAGCAGTGGGTATGTGGAGGTGTGGATGGTAGGTGCAGGGCAAGGAGGGGATGTAGACAATGGTAGCCTGTGTTGCTCTTCCGTGTATAGAACTGGATGGAGAAGGGGAGACATGGTGCTGAGGGAGCATTGGGTGCCTTGGCACTTGGACTGGTGCGTGGGGGGGGGGGTGGTGGTGGGGTGTGAACAGGAGGGCAAATGTCAAACCTTTTGAAGAATTGGTTTAACTCATTAGCCCATTCACGGCTGTATTCAGAAGCTCTAAAGCTAGGCTGTTTGAAGCTGGTGAGGTTCTTCATGCCTCTCCACACCACTTGTGAGCTACTCTGCCCAAGCTTGCTTTCTCCTGTATTCCTCTTTAGCCACCTTGATCTTCTCCTTTTACCTCTCTCTGCACATGTTTCAACTCCTCCCTTGTCTCTAAAGGCTCTCTTTTTGTGGCTGAAAGTCCACAGCTACCTGACAGTGGCATTGCAAGTAGACTGTGTGCGGCAAAGAAGGTAAAAGCCATGGTTGTCCTACATAAAACTTTGCCTAGGCTACATTTGGAGTATTGTGTGCAGTTCCAGTCACTGGAAGGATGTCGAGGCTTTGGAGAAGGTGCAGATGGTTCACCAAGATGTTTTTTGGATCGGAGTGTATGAGCCATAGAGGTTGGACCAACTTCAATTGTTTTCTCTGGAGCATCGGAGGCTAATGAACCTAATGAAAGTATATACAAAACTGAGAGCCATAGATAGGGTAGATAGAGAATCAAGGTACGGTAGGTGTGGGAATCTGGAGCAAAAATGATCTTCTGCAGAAACTTGGCGTGTTGAGTGTTACCTTCCTGAATTGCATCCGGTATTATTTAGCATCAGTTAGTCAAATGTTTGTCTTCATATATAGTATACTATGCATATAAAACACTTAAGAAACATATGTATTCCAATAATTAAACCACTGCGTTGCTTAGTAATAATTGTAGTTTTCATCGGGGCAGGGTCTTTCACTTGCTCCATTATTCTCACTTTATCCGTTATCCTTTAAAATTGTTCCGATCGTTAACCGACTGTAGCCTAACGCTTTTCCAATGACCGATGGCATTTCACCTCTTTCCAATTGCTTTATTATTTCCACTTTATTTTCAATTGCGATCGCTTCCCATCAATGGAACAGAAACACTGCGGGCGGCGGGTCCTGACCTGCGCTGGCTCCCAAGGTCCGCTGGGTCCTAAGGACCACAGCACTGATGCACCACACTGAGACAGGTTAAATGGGACAAGTGGGGACTGTGCTGGGTTTGGGTATTTGATCCTCCACAATATTCCACATGGGAATTTAAACTGGAGGTATGAGTTTTTTTTTACGAGGTCGAGTTGCGAGCTCGACATCAACCCGGCACGGATGGTACGGGAGTCACTGGATCGACATCGACCCGGCATGGGAGCGGTCTGTCACTAAATCAAACTCGGGAACCTCCGTTCTCTGGCCCGGTGCGATTCTGAATGCGCCACCAGCCGACCAGAATGGTGGGGGGGGGGGGGGGGGGGGGGGAAATCAGGGTGAATCTTACTAAGAAAAATTTAAGCCAAATACAAAGTTAAACACACAACACAGTGACAATGGCAACGACTTAAAATGGCTGACGGCGTCGCGATCCGACTTAACATGGCGGACGGCGTTCTCCTTCCTTGCTTCATAAGTACGAGTCGTCCGTAAGTCAGACGTTCGTAACTCGGGGACTGCCTGTAGTCCATTTGGTCTTGGTTCTCTGATCTTTCTTTATATTCCTGTAAATCCTTTCCTTTCACCCAGCTCACTTTTTTGAATACTTCAGTAGAAGCTGCCTCTATGCTACGTGTGGTGTACTTTCTAGCAAAAAAGATTCATTCACCAATCACTTGCGTCCCCTGTTCACTGATTCTTGAGCCAACTGGAACAGTTTCTTTCAATATGCTTTGTCTGGACCCTTAGTGATTTAAAAAAAAATCTCAGGGTGGAGGAGCAACACCTTGTATTCCATCTGGGTACTTTCCAACCTGATGGCATGAATATTGATTTCTCTTGGTAACAAATTCCCCCCGACCCCACCCCACCTTCCTGTATTCTCCACTCTGACCTTTCACTTCTTCTCACCTTTTCACCTTCCTGTCACTTCTCCCTGGGTCCCCTCCTCCTGCGGTTCACTGTTTTCTCCTATCAGATTCTTTTCTCCTGCCCTGGACCTTTCCCAACCACCTGGCTTCACTTAGCACCTTACAGCTAGCCGCCTTCCCCTACCCCCCCCCCCCCCACCCATCTTTTTTTTCTGGTAATTCCCCCTTCCTCAGTTCTGAAGAAGGGTCTCAGCCCGAAACATCAACTCTTTTCCATAGGTGCTGCCTGACCTGCTGAGTTCCTCCAGTATTCTGTGTTGATTTGAAATAGACGACTGAGTCCCCTTGCAGAGTCCTCTGTTCCAATCTATGCACGTAGCTGAAGTTCTTCATCTCTGCAAGTACTTCAGTAAATCTCCTTTTCTGCACTCCCATGGAAGCCTTTCTGCCCTTACTGAAGTGTCGACCAGAACTTTGCACCAACTTCTAGTTCTGACTTGATCCACTGTCTTATAAAGATTTATCACGACTTGCTTGTTCTACTCCACCCTCTAGCCTCTCCTGAAATTTATCAGTGCTATTCTTCATGGCAACAAGTTTCACTTTCTTGGAATGAGATCCTTTACTCCATTTCATACCTGTTAAATGGATTGCCTGAGAACATAAACTCCTGAAGCATCCTGGTGTAGGGTAATTGACTGGAGAGCCTGCAGCTGTTTTGCGCCGACTGGGTTCTGCTTGTTGCTGCCTTTGTTTATGCAGAATGCACATGTTGAGCAACTGAGACTGATAACTAGCTAATTAATGAATTGCGCTCGGGTAACAGAGCTGTCAGTGTTCAAAAGGCTGTCCGTGGGAGGAAAGATCGAACTCTCATTGATCTTTGAAACCAAGAGGCAGGAGGTTGGAGTTTTGCATGAGTGGTCAGTCTTGCACACTGACCTTTTGGAGGGGTCTTTGGTTAGCATGATGTCAGAAGCAGCAGGGTATAGCTCTCCCTGTTTCTGCACCACGTCTCCTGCTCAGTACACGACTGTACAGCCCAAATGCATAAGCAGACGGGTGTGCTCACAGCTGGGGGGAGTTGCCAGAGCTCATTCTGCTGATTTATTCCTGTCACTGCTACATTTGTGTGGTAAAAGGTAGGCAAGTCGATGACTTCATGGCTTTGTTTCCTAGCAATGAGAATCTGAGATTAATAACAAGGGCAATATCTTCCAGGTAAGATCTGGCATCTATTCTCATTGGGATACATCAACATTGCAATCTTCTTGCATGCTTTGCTGTTGGTTCATTTATCTTTTGCTTAATAAATGTGTTTTTATAACTTCCAAATTTTACATGGTTTGAAATAAGCATTGTGGTGTGTACTTAGATTAAAAAAGGCATTAAATTAACTTAATCAGGTTCTTAAAACAAACACCAGTTGAATCCAAATATTTGCTTAATTAGTACACAATGGTCATTATATATCTTTGTAGTTTAATTTCTGGAACGTATTCTAATAGACATTGTCTCTACTCTCTGTGTACCTTGATTCTGTATGCAGGTCTTTCAGACGTGGATGTGCTCAAGCCATTTTTAAGTTCCATTTCTTCACCTTGCAGTCATTTTGTTAAAGCTTGGTAGATGAGAAATATTAATATTCATCACCACACCTCTGGCTCTTGTGCGTAGTCTTGCTCCTTCCATGTTATTTGTGATCTGTTTGAAATAATACATCTCAAACTGTTGCAGATTGAATAGGGCAAGGCGATTGATGTTAATGCTTGTTGGATATAATTGCATTGATGCTTGGGACAAAACACAAGGGAGTTATATAGTTCCAAGCTTTAATAAAAATATAGCATGTCGCCGGCAGTATTGATTCTTCTTGCGATCAATATCTTCCTGTTTTTGTGTTATTGGTCAAATGTCCTCCACTTGCATGCAAGCACATAAAATTAAATAGTGAGAAATGATTATTGAGCAGGATTTTTCTTTTGTTTTCCCTTTCCTTCCAAGAAACAAAAAAAAACCTCTGTACGGATGTAATAAAAGGAAAGAAATTATTCAATTATGTAGCACAAAAGAAATTTGATTTCTGTGGTGCTTTAATTTTAGGATTGCTTTGAGTGTTTTCATAAAATGATGCAAAAGAGTCTGTGAACAATGATACGAAAAGATCTGTAGTTTAAAATCAAATGCTGAACTGCATGACACAGTTGCCTTGTATGAATCATTTCTGGAGTATAACCTGTGTATTCATGTCTTTTGTCTGCTACTTCATGTTGTTTCTTAAAATGAAAAGCACAAACTTAACTAGTAACCCATGCTCTGTAGTGAAATCTTTTTGGAATCCATGTGAAATTCTTGCTCCAGTCTTTGCAGGGATTTGTTTAGGTCTGTAAACGATTTAGTTCTGGTTTGTAGCACATCAAAATGTCCTGAGGCATTTTCATGCACATAATGGAGAAGCATTTGGTTAGGTAGCCAAAACCAGAGTTTAAGACATGGGTTTTGACAAATGTTTTTAAATAAGGAAAGAGAAGTTTTAAGGAGGAAGTTATCAACTTCAGGTTCTAGTTGACTGAAATATTGTTTTCTCTTAATCTAGTGCTGTAGTAAAGCACAATAGTGAATGTTGAAGGAATAGCCTTTAAAATTTTGTTATAGTTTCTAGTACACAGCTGGGAGCAACCAAGGAGGAAAAAAAAATTTTTAATTGGAGATGATGTGTTATTCCCTTTTTCCTTTGAAATCTTTATTGATTAGTTATATGCAACAATAAGACCATATGATCCCCCTCATATCCCAAAGGTGTGCAGTTTGGAAGGTTAATTGCTCATAAAACCACAATTCAAGCAGCAGAATTAGGCCATTCAGCCCATTGAGTCTGCTTTGCCATTCAATCATGGCTGATTTATTATCTCTCTGTCCCATTCTCCTTCCTTCTCCCCATAACCTTTCACACCCTTACTAATCAAGAACCTATTAACCTCTGCTTTAAATATACTCAATAATATCCTCCACTGTCGCCTGCGGCAACAAATTCCACAGATTCATCGCCCTCTGGCTAAAGAAATTCCTCCTCATCTCCGTTCTAAATGGATGTCCCTCTCTTCTGAGGCTGTGTTCTCTGGTCTTAGAGGACCCAGCCTTGGAATAATTGGTTTAATAAAAGGATAATTTCATGCATTCTTATCTGGGCAGGGACTTTGGCGATGAAAGGTCGTGTGATGATAGAGATGTGCTATTTTCACATGCCCAATCATATTGTAATGAAAACCTTGCAGTTTATTAACATGAATTTATTCCATACAATTACCAATGACACTTACAGATTTGAAAGGAACTGGCTTATGCCTGGTTGTTCATAATTTGTCAAGTATAGTTATTTATGGAAACAATAGTAACCCATTCTTCAGAAAGATGTATTAACTTTGAGCAGGGACTCTGATTAAGGGGAGGGGAGCAAATAAAAATATTTGTATGGAAATACGTATAAGTTTTGAGTTATTTTAATTTAGTTGAGTGATTCAGAATACTGTGTTGCAAGTTTTAAACAAGTTATCAATGAGTATACAATGCAGAAAAAAACATTTTTTCCCAAAATCTCCAGAATAATAATGTTTTTCAAATGAACCTCCTCCATCCCCCATTCACAAAAACAAAAGAAGCGGGTGTAGGCCTTTCAGTTCCTTGTGTCTGCTCCAGTGTTCAACAATACATTTGTGCTGTTGCTTACAGTCTCAATGACCTACCTGGGTTTGATCTTGACCTCCAGGGCTGTCTGCGTGCAGTTTGCATGTTCTCCCTGTGGCTGCAATTAAGTGCGGGCAATGGGATTGATTGAGAGCTGGTGTGGATCTGATGGACTGAATGGCTATCTCCTGTGCTGTAAGAAAATATGATCAGTACTTGAAACATTTTTGTGCACTGAATTCGGATCCTTCAATTCACCTTAAAAAAAAAAATAACCTCTGCCTTGAATATCTTCAAGTTTCAGAATTCTGAAGATTCACTACCCACTATATAAAAAAATTTATTTCATCTGTCCTAAATTGGCAGCCCCTAATTTGAAACTCTGACCCCTGGCTGAAGACATCCTGATAGGGTGGGATGAGACTCAATTTCACATCTAGAGTACACTAAGATTTTTGGATGTTTTTCGTGAGATCACATCTTGCACATTGTTCTGAACTTTAAAGTGCATTTGCCAAGTTTGTTTTATCTCTCCTTGTATAACTGGCTCACTATCCAAGGAGTCAAACTAGTAAATCTTCACTGTGCTCCCACTTTCACAAGTAGATCTTTCATTCTATGGAAGGTCCATGTCTCATTTGCAGTGTCAGCCAGATTGTACATCCCAGCCGTCTCTTAATCCAGTACTCTGATCAACCAAAAAAATGCTGGGGGAGCTCAGTGGATCAGGCATCATCTGATGAGCAAAATGTATGGTTGATGTTTCAGGACAGGAAAGAGTGGAGATGGCCAGTGGATAAAGAGGATAGGGAAGGGCTGGAGTAAGTGGTGCCGTGCTATTAGTGGATCCAAAGCATCGAAGGCACATTTCCATCCGCCTATGCTGCCTGACATGCTGAATCCTGCGGAAGGGTCTCTGCCTGAACATTGACTGTACTCTGTTTCCATAGACAGTTCTGCTGAAGGGTCTCAGCCTGAAATGTGGACTGTACTCTTTTCCATAGCTGCTGCCTGGCCTGCTGAGCTCCTCTAGCATTTTGTGTGCGTTGCTTGGATTTTGAGCATCTGCAGATTTTCTCTTATTTGTGAGTTCCTCCAGCATTTTCTTCGTGGCTCCGGATTGCATCATCTGTAGTCTCTTGACTCCTGTAGACAGATCTTCTGGCAGTTAAAGCCCTCGCCTTGTTTTCCTTCCTAATTGCTTGCGTGTTCATTTGGAATGAATCTTACAATGTAAAGAAAAATGTCTCATCCCCATTCTTTTCAATGTGCTGTACTGTTTTAAGACTTGGCCAGCCTGGAGATGATTTCATAACTCCCCTATCAATCACACAGGACATTGCATGCTCTAAGTAATTGGGACTGGCCATACACACAACTTTGTATGTCCTCAATTAGTTGCATTTTCCGGTGAAATTATTCTGCAGTAATGGGAGGTATCTGCTAAACTTTGGTCAAAACATGGGGAGGGTCCTGGAAATTGAAAGCCCAAGTACGCCCCTACCTCTTCCTCATTGACAGTGGTGCCACCATAGACTCTAATTAGAAATTTAAGTTTCAAATGAGTTACAATGTCTGACACAATGTCCTGGAGGGAGGGGGGCGTGTGTGTTGTTTTGGATTTCCAGCATCTGTAGATTTTCTCATGTCTGACACAAGTTCTGCAAGAGTAGTGTGAAGTTGGTGAAGGGTCAACTCTGAATGGAGAACAATGTTGTAAAATTGAGAAAACAACATGTCCCTTCACTACAAGGCAGTTATTACCAAAGCAGATACGTCGGCTGACTTCTTCATGTAGAGCAGCCAACCCTAAATGGGTGTAGTTCCAACCAACTCTTTGCTGATTGTGTAATATGGAGGACAGTGAAGTTGGTGCAATTATGTCTGAATAGTCACATTTCTTAAAAGAAGTAACCACTTTTCTTAAGGTGTCCAACTGAAAACATTACACTCATGATAGTTAAACAGTGACACACAAAATGCTGGTGGAACACAGCAGGCCAGGCAGCATCTATAAGGAGAAGTGCTGTTGACGTTTCGGGCTGAGACCCTTTGTCAGGACTAACTGAAAGGAAAGATAAGAGATTTGAAAGTAGTGGGGGGAGGGGGAAATGCGAAATGATAGGAGAAGACCGGAGGGGGTGAGATGAAGCTAAGAGCTGGAAAGGTGATTGGCGAAAGTGATACAGAGCTGGAGAAGGGAAAGGATCATGGGACGGGAGGCCTTGGTAGAAAGAAAGGGGGAGGGTGGAGCACCAGAGGGAGATGGAGAACAGGCAGAGTGATGGGCAGAGAGAGAAAAAAAAACAAAACAACTAAATATTGTCAGGGATGGGGTAAGAAGGGGAGGAGGGGCATTAACGGAAGTTAGAGAAGTCAATGTTCATGCCATCAGGTTGGAGGCTACCCAGCCGGTATATAAGGTGTTGTTCCTCCAACCTGAGTGTGGCTTCATCTTGATAGTAGAGGAGGCCATGGATAGACATATCAGAATGGGAATGGGACGTGGAATTAAAATGTGTGGCCACTGGAAGATCCTGCTTTCTCTGGCGGACTGAGCGTAGGTGTTCAGCGAAACGGTCTCCCAGTCTGCGTCGGGTCTCACCAATATATAAAAGGCCACACCGGGAGCACCGGACACAGTATACCACACCAGCCGACTCACAGGTGAAGTGTCACCTCATCTGGAACAACTGTCTGGGGCCCTGAATGGTGGTGAAGGAGGAAGTGTAAGGGCAGGTGTAGCACTTGTTCCGCTTACAAGGATAAGTGCCAGGAGGGAGATCGGTGGGAAGGGATGGGGGGACAAGTGGACAAGGGAGTCGCGTAGGGAGTGATCCCTGCGAAAAGCAGAAAGAGGGGAGGAGGGAAAGATGTGCTTGGTAGTGGGATCCCGTTGGAGGTGGCACAAGTTACAGAGAATTATACGTTGGACCCTGGAGGCTGTTGGGGTGGTAGGTGAGGACAAGGGGAACCCTATCCCAAGTGGGGTGGTGGGCGGATGGGGTGAGGGCAGATGTGCGGGAAATGGGCGAGATGCATTTGAGAGCAGAGTTGATGGTGGAAGAAGGGAAGGCCCTTTGTTTAAAAAAGGAAGACATCTCCTTTGTCCTGGAATGAAAAGCCTCATCCTGAGAGCAGATGCGGCGGAGACGGAGGAATTGTGAGAAGGGGATAGTCTTTTTGCAAGAGACAGGGTGGGAAGAGGAATAGCCCAGGTAGCTGTGAGAGTCTAGACTTATAGTAGATATCAGTAGATAAGCCATCTCCAGAGACGGAGACAGAAAGATCAAGAAAGGGGAGGGAGGTGTCAGAAATGGACCAGGTAAATTTGAGGGCAGGGTGAAAGTTGGAGGCAAAGTTAATGAAGTCAACGAGCTCAGCATGCCTGCAGGAGGCAGCACCAATGCAGTTGTCGATGTAGCGAAGGGAAAGAGGGGGACGGATACCGGTATAGACTTGGAATGGACTGTTCCACAAAGCCAACAAAAAGGCAGGCACCCATGGCTACACCCTTGGTTTGGAGGAAGTGGGAGGAGCCAAAGGAGAAATTATTGAGAGTAAGAACTAATTCCGCTAGATGGAAGAGAGTGGTGGTAGAGGGGAATTGGTTAGGTCTGGAATCCAAAAAGAAGCGAAGAGCTTCGAGACCATCTTGGTGGGGGATGGAGGTATATAGGGACTGGACGTCCATGGTGAAAATAAGGCGGTGGGGGCCAGGGAACTTAAAATCATTGAAAAAATTCAAAGCGTGAGAAGTGTCAAGAACATAGGTGGGAAGAGATTGAGCAAGGGGGGATAAAACAGTGTCAAGGTATGCAGAAATGAGTTTGGTGGGGCAGGAGCAAGCTGAGACAATAGGTCTACCTGGACAGGCAGGTTTCTGGATCTTGGGTAGGAGGTAGAAACGGGAAGTGCGGGGTGTGGGAACTGTGAGGTTGGTGGTAGTGGATGGGAGATCCCCAGAGCTGATAAGGTTGCTGATGGTATAGGAGAGAGTGGCCTGGTGCTCCTTAGTGGGGTAATGATCAAGGGGTAAATAAGAGGAGGTATCAGAGAGTTGTCACTGTACCTTGGCCAGGTAGAGGTCAGTACACCAGACAACAACAGCTCCCCCCTTATCAGTGGGTTTTATAGTGAGGTTGGGATTGGTGCGGAGGGAGCGGAGAGCAGAGCGTTCGGAAAGAGTGAGGTTGGAATTGGAACAGGGTGTGGTGAAGTCGATACGGTTGATGTCCCGTCGGCAATTAGCAATAAAGAGATCCAGAGCAGGCAGAAGACCAGAGCGGGGTGTCCATGAAGAGGAGGAGGGTTGAAGACGGGAGAAGGGGTCATCGGTGGGGGTAGGAGAGTTAAACAGTGAGTTTGAATTGCACTGTGTATAAACTTAGGGTAGACATGAGGAAATTTCATTTCTGATTGTTCTTACTCTTGGTGTGAAAATTAGTATTACTTGTTTAAGACTGCATCTGGTCCTAAAGTTCAGTTGATCTTGTTACTGGACTTGATGGTGCTTCCAGGGCTAAAGTGTGCAGAATTCTCAGTGGTTGATAGTTGGCAGTTTCTGACAGAATCGCAGTGGTTGATTGGGTTAGCTAAGTATAACAACTCTTGTACGTTAATGTATATGGGCTAGTGATGGTCATCTAAGTCTGTGGCACATTTAATGGAGTAAACTGTCTGGGGATATTTGACTAAAGTGGTTGTCAAACAAAATGACCAAATAATAAGCTTCGTCTAGAGGATGAGAGGTAATATTGGCCAAGATGACAGAAAGCTCTGCTTTTTTTCTTTGAAAATCCTCGTGGGATTTTTTTTACAACCATCTGAGAGGCAGTTGTAGGTTAGTTTTAGTGTTTCATGTGAAAGAGAAAATATTGATGGCATCCTTTCAGAAGAATTATTGATTCAAATCAATTGTTAACCATAATTGACTATGAGGGAAGGATGTAATCATTTTGGTAAAGTAAGCTTTGTGAAATAGGATTGTCCATACAGCTTGTTTTTGTTCAGTGTATTTGGCTCAAAAAGGCAGTATCCATCATTAAGGACTCCCATCACCCAGGATGTGCCCTCTTCTCATTGTTACCATTAGGAAGGAGGTACAGAAGCCTGAAGGCACAGCACACTCAACGTTTCAGGAACAGCTTTTCTGCTCTTCCATCCAATTTCTGAATGGACATTGAACCCATGAACATTACCTCACTACTTTTTAATTTTGCACTACTTATTTAATTTAACTATTTAATATATGTTTGCTGTAATTTACATTTTTTCTTTTATGTATTGCATTGTACTTCTGCCACAAAGACAGCATATGGCAGTGATGTTAAACCTGATTCTGACTTGTATATCAACTTCTGCTCTGAATTATAAATTCTTTCTCTAGCAGTTGTTAAACTAGTATGTAAATATATATGAATGCCCTTGTTAATGAAAGCTTGGAAAACCAGTTTGGGAAGTGTTTGAAGATAATCTGAGCAAAGCGTATTGTAATTTAGTTATTTGTGCATTGTATTAAACATAAAGCTCAGAGGTTTTGTTGTGTGAAGCAAATGCTCCTTCAATTACATTCTGCAAATGCAACGCATTAACCTTGTGTTTGTTCTGCAATCACAGTATTCTTCTCTGGTCTGTGTTCAGAGCAAGGTTACCATAGTGATGAGATCAGTAGCTGCTACCCCATTACACTGTCAGAATTGGACAGTCAACACAAAACCAAATATTCCCTGGTGACAAATCCACTCAATGGAGAGCATTAATAGAGTGGGCAAGTTGGCTCTTTCAGGAATGGATACCTTTTATTAAACTAGAAAATGTTACAGTCATGGAAAATGCTGGAAATAATCGGCAGGTCAAACAGCATCAGTAAAAAGCAACACAACATACTGGATGAAATCAGCAGGTCAGGCAGCACCTTTGAAACAAGTTGGGCTGTTGACGTTTATGGTCGAGACCCTTCATTTTGACTGCTGGTGCCTCGACCCGGAACACTGACTGATCATTTTCCTCCATAGATGCTGCCTGACCCACTGAATTGCTCCAGATTCCAGCATCTGCATTCTCTCGTGTGTGCATTTTGATAGAATGTAAAACACAGTTTGAGCCAGTTGGTACAACTACTGTAACTGTATGTACTTGTCATCATTGCAGGCTAGAAACTAAAGAGCCACCAATGTTCAGCTTGCTAGCAAACCTGGTCCCTTACTGTGTTGCTGGGATTCGAATGACTTTGCCTTCAGATTAAAGGCATCTCTTCCAGTGGTTCAGGATCTAGAAGTACACAGTGCATCCAGTGATGACTCAGAATAGGAGGTATTGGTCTCCATCTTGTACCATAAAAGCAGTGCTGCACAATGTAGGAAACTAGTTCTAAAGTATAGTATTAGCAATTTTTATTTGTATAATAACTTGAAGTGGCGATTACTGGCAAGATTTATTAGTGTACATTTAACATTTATGAAGGGTGCTGATCCAAAGCATCAACTGCCCATCTCACTCCGTCGATGCTGTCTGACCCGCTGAGGTCCTCCAGGTGTTTTGGGTGTTGTTCCAGATTCCAGCATCTACAGTCTCCTGAGTGTACATATACCATTGACTTTTGTCCTCAGAATCATTCAAGCCTTAATTATCAAGAGTTGAAATTAAGGAGACAGTTTTAATATCAGTCATTGAGAGCATAAGAAATGAGAGAAAGTCTTTTGTCCCTTTTGAATTTGCTCTGCTGTTCAGCAACAGGTCTAGCTGTTCATGATCTTATCACCATTCTCCTGCCCTGTTCCATATCCCCTGATCCCTCAGACAAAAATCTTTTGATCTCTTTTTAAATGTTCAATGACTGAAACCCCGTTTAAAAGTTGTCAAGGATTGACCAGTCTTTGAGTACAAGTTTCTTCTCAGTCAAAGGAGACTTGCCCTGAGTTTTTAGACTCTGTAGCCAGGAAGAACATCATTGTGGTATTTATCCTGCTGAGACCTCTCAGAATTTTGGAGTCACGTTGCATTCTTCTAAAATAATCATTTTTGTCTGTACTACTAAAGTGGATAACCTCACATTAATCTGCTTTGTTATTTACTGTTGACTTGTCTATATCAGTGTGTCCCTATTCCCACTCCGTTTTGTGTAGTCAGCAAACATTTAAGTGTTCATGGCCTCACAACTCAAGAAAGGTATTCCTGCTCTTGATTATTCTCATTATTAATTCATTCTCAATCCATATTGGTAACTTGCCTCCAGTGCATTGAATCCACTGATTTTTCCCCGTGATTCACTCTTGCAAGATATTTCAATAGATTAGTCAAGCATTATTTCTCTTCCATTAATCTTTATTGACTTTGCTCAGTCACTTCACTGTTTTCCAGTTTCAAAGTTCAAAGTAAGTTTATTGCCTAATTGCATATATCACCATGTACAACCCTGAAATTCATTTTCCTGCGGGCATACTCAGCAGATCTGTAGAATAGATCAACTAGCGTGCAGAAGTCAACAAGCTGTGCAAATGCCAATATAAATTTAAAGCAATAAATAATGAGAACATGAATTAACAAGATAAAGAGTCCTTAAAGTGAGATCGTTGGATGTGGGAACATCTCAACGGAGGTCAAGTGAGCATAGTTAACCCCTCTGTTCAAGAGTCTGATCTTGAATCTAGTGGTGTGAGTCCTGAGGCTCTTGTACTTTCTACCTGATGGCAGCAGTGAGAAAAGAGCATGGCCTGGGTGGTGAGGATCTTTGATGATGGATGTTGCTTTCCTATGACAGCTTTCCATAGTGATGTCCTCTGATTGAGAGAGTTTTACACGTGATGTACTGGTCCAAATCTGCTACCTATCTTGATAGTCGCATCCTTGATTATGGAGTCAGAATAAATACTACCATTAAACTTCAGTTTAAATTTAGAGTTGGGAGAAGATCAAACAATCAAAGAGCGAATGTCAGGTAGCACTACCAAATAATATACTTGCAGGTACAAAGCAAAGCGAGGTTTGAGGAGCATTATTGTGGTGTGTGCTCTGGGATAGTGTGAAGTCCATTTGTAGTTGATTTTGGCATAAAAAGAGTTGAGAGCAAACACCAGACCTGTGGGATGCAGTAATGGGTGAGTTCATTAGGTTCCACAGAGCTGCAACATGGAAGTTGGTCATCAGTCTCTGGGCATGGCATTGGTAGTAAGATAAATAGGAGTGCATTTCATTAATGTTGGTGGTGTAATTGGCGCACTGTCCTCTCACAGCAAGTAGAGCGCAGTTGAGCACCAACTCGGTATGTTTAACGCAGTTAGAAGTTTAGCAGAGTTGCCAAGCAACAGATTATGTAGCAGCACCCACGACTGAGTGAGAGGAGGGCAGCTTTGAATCGGACAATATTACCCATTGTGTGAAACCTGGTGAAAGGTCATGGATCTCTAATGTTAGCTCTTTCTTTCTCCCTGTCTCTCTTTCTCTCTCTCCATAAATGCTCTCTGCTCTGCTGAGTTTTTCCAAAATTTTCTACTTTTATTTCAGATTTGCAGCATCAGTTGTATTTTAGTTAAAGATATTATGACTATTAATTGCCCCTGCCATGCAGATGTATGATGGAATCGCGGTAGCATATCAGTTTGTGTGACACTGTTATTGCTTGGGTCATTGGAGTTCGAAATTCAAGACCGGTGTCCTATGTAAGGAATTTGTCTATCCTCCCTGTGAAATGCGTGGGTTTCATCCAGGTGCTTCGGTTTCCTCCCACAGTCCAAAGGTGGACAGGTTAGTATGTTGACTGGTCGTTGTAAATGAAGTTAGGCTAGGGTTAAATTGTGGAGTGCTGGATGGTGCAGCTGGAAGGGCCTGTTCCTCGTAGAATCTCTAAATAAATAAAAGAAATGAAATCCAGGGTTGAGGAAAACTGATGGGAATATGATTAATGTGAGTGGCTGTTTGATGTTGGGAAGGGACTTGGTGCTATGTGATTCGGACTCTGAGCAGAGAGAAGACAAATTGGATCAGGTAAGGTTGGCAAGATTGCAGAACCCTGGTTGATGAGGGATATTGACGTTCTTGGTCAGGGAAATGAAAGAGGCATATGTCGGCATTTCAAGATGGTGCCAGGCTGCGGGTCTCTGTCGAGGTCACAGCTCAGAGTTGGTTGTTAGTCCATAGGGTTGGTTTTTGAGATAGAGAGGTCAGTTAGGAATTGATTTAGGGTTTAGGGACTTGGATGTCAAGGAATTAAAGGAGCCTCCACTCCGCATTCGAAGTTCAGTGACGGACGTTGTCGATGACGATGTCGGACCGGCAGACCAGTGAGGACATGAGTTGGAGTTGTCAATGTATGCCGAGGTCAGTGTCCCATTTGGTTAGGAGGAACATGATCTTGTGACTGCCTAGCACCGTTCCCTCCAGGCTGTGTGGCTGCACAGCAGCTGAATGCTCCTATACACGTAACCTCTGTTGCCCTGCAGCTGGAATTTTATTTTATGTAATGTTAATGTAACTTTGAAGTTGTTAAAGTAATTTTGAATTGATCTAATATAGTTTTATCTATGTTGATATAATTGTGAAATGCACTGATTAACTATGGTATAATAAATCTTCTAAATAAATGTATCGCAACCTTTACTTTGAAACATCTTAGAGGTTACATTCTCAGTGTTTCAACTTGTAACACTTGTTACCATTTGTAACATAAACACAGAATGGAAGTTGGTAGCTCATTGTTAATAAACCTCTGGCCTGTGAACGCCAGCGCCATCTAGTCGAAACATTTTATTTTTGCCATTGTGCTGTCAGTTGTTTTGACTGCTTGATATCATTTATTTGTGTGGTGAGTTGTAGTTTTGTGTTTGTTTGATAGGCATAATGGTTTCTTAAAATAGGAAAAAATTACTTTCCTCTTGTTAGAAAATTGTTTCTGAGAGACAATTAAATGGTGAGAAGTGCTTAAACTTTCCATTGAAGGAAGGAGAGGAGAAAATAAGATAAAAGGATATTGGTTACAGCTGGGGGTGGTAGTGGGGATAAGCTTCCAATGGCATGTGTCTCAAATAGCCTCTGACAACCAAGTCTAGCTCTTGGCCTTCACGTGTGAGTTAGCTAGTAGGCCTGGCAAGACAGTTTCTGTTGACAGGAGAAGGGGCAAAGGCAAGTTTTGGCACCTTAAAAACAATCGCTTCGGGCAGATGGAGCTCATCAGCCATGGTTGGCAGCCTATCTAGGAAAAGGAAAACTTTGATCTCAAACCTTAGCTGCCTTGCGACTACACCCACTTATGGGGTAGACTAGTGGTCGCCAACCCGTCGATCGTGATCGACTGGTTGACCTTTGAGACTTTCCCAGTAGATCCCGGGGGGAAAAAAAAGAAGAAAAATAAATACACAAATACTGTTGAGAGATTGTGTCCGGGTTGTGAGGTTTCAGTTCCGTTCTTTCTGCCCAGTGCACATGCGTGTAGCTCCCCCGCACTACACAGTGTACTTCAGTGGTTCTCAACCATAATGCGAGGAAACAATATGAGTCAGCTGCACCTTTCCTCATCTCCTGTCACGCCCACTGTTGAACTCGAACCCACGCGAGGTGATCGGTCGCCTAAACGCAGTGACACCCTCGCATGGTCGGCGGGAACCGCCGATGCTGCTGGCCCGGAGCGCGGCCGGCGGGAAGT
This sequence comes from Hemitrygon akajei, assembly GCF_048418815.1. Taxonomy (NCBI): domain Eukaryota; kingdom Metazoa; phylum Chordata; class Chondrichthyes; order Myliobatiformes; family Dasyatidae; genus Hemitrygon; species Hemitrygon akajei. The sequence goes on from NC_133130.1 coordinate 184,428,463, forward strand.
GCCGTTGGTACTGGCCTGGAGCGCGGACAGATGGGTGCTGCCTCTGAACCTGTTTAGCACACTGAATGTTCGTGGGGAACCCGGTGCTAAAATATTCGCAGATGACCTAATTCGGGCTCAGGGTTTCGTAAGTAGCAGAGCAGCTACCTCGCTGAGATCTGCTGAAACAAACTTGTCGGCTGATAGATCCTACAAGGGGGGTGGACGCGGGCCTGTCGCTCTCCTCGCTCGGTTGTTCTCTCTGGACTGAGACCGCCACGGCCCCGGTACGGGGACCTCCGGCTCTGACCTTGTCCTCTAACCCCACCCACGACCAGCCGCACCTGGCCAGGGCATCTGGCGGCGGGTGGGCAGAGGCTGGAGTTCGGGCCGGGAGGCTGAGGCAATGAAGCCCTCAAAACTGCTTTGGTACCCTAATTCCCAGCACCCTGCACTTAAAGACGAACCTGCTGAGTTTTTTCAGCGGAAAAAACGTGAGCAGCGTGGGACAGCAGCTAAGTGCCAAGAGCCACGAAAATTAAATTGCGGAATAGTCTGGACATAAGGAACCTGCTTTGACGCTGTAGTCCCATCGTGTTTAACACCCCCCCGGTTGGCCGGTCCTCAAGAATATTATCAATATTAAACTGGTCCGCAGTGCAAAAAACAGTGGGTACCCCTGGTGTTATGCATTATTTCTACTTCTGGGTTACAGGGTTTTACTTCCGGTCTGTTCTGCCCCAGTGCGCATGCATGTAACTAATCGATCTGGGGTCGATCTTGCCTTTCACTAAGGCCGAAGTAGGGGATCTTGGGCTTAAAGAGGTTGGTGACTACTAGGGTAGACTATGGGAGTAAATGTCAAGGGAAAAATCTGGAGCTGGAGTCCCAAAGCAGTCCTACATTGAGTTCAGCACTGACTAGTAACTCCCAGTGCCAAACTGATCGGTCTTTGCCATTCCTTTGGATTCATCGGCTGTGTGGAGAGGGGGAGCCTGCTGCACGGGCAATAGCTTGCTCTCCATATCAGATTGCCTTGACTTGAGTATCATGGACACAGCTGGGACGCAACATCCATGGTTGACCCTGACCAACAGAGGGCCTCGAGGTGCATATTACAGAAAGGTGCATTTAAAGTGCCGAGCATTTTTAATGTAAAAAATTTCCCATTCAGAGCAATGGTTGGTCTGCACAGCTGTTTTAAAAGAAAATCTCCAAGGAATGCTGCCCTGAAGATTTGTGATCCGTGAGACATGATTTCAGGCTCTGTCATTAGTCCAGAACTGGAGGCTTGGAGTCCAAGTCCTCATTCTTTGTCATCGGTAAGTCCTGGGTTGGTATTGAAGATTGGGGCCTGAAGGTCAATCGGTGGTGCAGAGGTCAAGGTCCGATGGCTGTAGCCCTGAGTCTGTGAATTTCTGCAGCCCTGCTGGGGAAGCTGAAGACATAATGTATGCAAACCCACAAACTCGCTGACGGCCAAAGATACGGTCTGAACTGAGATGAGAAGATTATGCACGTAAGTAGGGAGGAATGATGCTTGTTTTCCTGTCGTAACTTTGCCATTTGGTATGTTATGTTTTGCTGTGTTCTGTTATTCTGCCAACCATGGTGGGCATGCTATGGTCTGGCAGGAATGTGCAGTGACATTTGTGGCCTGGCCCCGGCACATCCTTGTGTGTGTCGTTGTTTATGCAAATGATGCATTTCACTTTGTTTTGATGATGTAGATGAGATAAGTAAATCTGGATGTGAATTGGGTTGAGGCAGCTGTGATCAAATGAATTCCTGAGTATAATGGATGTAATTGAGGGAATTGGGTGGCGGGGTAGAGATGTGTCTCTACAGAAGGAGATGTAAGGTGCTCCTTCCCTCCTCGAGCCTGCAAGCCACCCTTGGGTTAGATGCAGCACCTCTTTACACCACTGATCAAGGTCACGTGAAGCCATGGAGACAGGTGGTGGATGGTCATAGACAATAGGTGCAGAAGTAGACCATTCGGCCCTTCGAGCCTGCACCGCCATTTTGAGATCATGGCTGATCAATTCCTATCAATACCTGGTTCCTGCCTTGTCCCCATATCCCTTGTTTCCCCTATCCATAAGATACCTATCTAGCTCCTTCTTGAAAGCATCCAGAGAATTGGCCTCCACTACCTTCCGAGGCAGTGCATTCCAGACCCCCACAACTCTCTGGGAGAAGAAGTTTTTCCTTAACTCTGTCCTAAATGACCTACCCCTTATTCTCAAACCATGCCCTCTGGTACTGGACTCTCCCAGCATCTGGAACATATTTCCTGCCTCTATCTTGACCAATCCCTTAATAATCTTATATGTTTCAATCAGATCCCCTCTCAATCTCCTCAATTCCAGCGTGTACAAGCCCAGTCTCTCTAACCTCTCTGCGTAAGACAGTCCAGACATCCCCGGAATTAACCTCGTGAATCTACGCTGCACTTCCTCTACAGCCAGGATGTCCTTCCTTAACCCTGGAGACCAAAACTGTACACAATACTCTAGGTGTGGTCTCACCAGGGCCCTGTACAAATGCAAGAGGATTTCCTTGCTCTTGTACTCAATTCCCTTTGTAATAAAGGCCAGCATTCCATTAACCTTCTTCACTGCCTGCTGCACTTGCTCATTCACCTTCAGTGACTGATGAACAAGGACTCTGAGATCTCTTTGTATTACTCCCTTACCCAACTCTATACCGTTCAGATAATAATCTGCCTTCCTGTTCTTACTCCCAAAGTGGATAACCTCACACTTATTCACATTAAACGCCATCTGCCAAATATCTGCCCACTCACCCAGCCTATCCAAGTCACTCTGAATTCTCCTAACATCCTCATCACATGTCACACTGCCACCCAGCTTAGTATCATCAGCAAATTTGCTGATGTTATTTTCTATGCCTTCATCCAAATCGTTAACGTAAATGGTAAACAGCTGTGGTCCCAATACCGAGCCCTGTGGCACCCCACTAGTCACCACCTGCCATTCCGAGAAACACCCATTCACCGTTACCCTTTGCTTTCTATCTACCAACCAGTTTTCTATCCATGTCAATGCCTTCCCCTCGATGCCCTGAGCTTTGATTTTACCCACCAATCTTCTATGTGGGACCTTATCAAATGCCTTCTGAAAATCGTGGTACACTACATCCACTGGATCTCCCCCGTCTAACTTCCTGGGTACATCCTCGAAAAACTCCAACAGATTAGTCAAGCATGATTTACCCTTGGTAAATCCATGCTGGCTCGGCCCAATCCTATCACTGCTATCTAGATATGCCACTATTTCATCCTTAATAATGGACTCTAGCATCTTTCCCACCACCGATGTCAGGCTGACAGGTCGATAGTTCTCTGTTTTCTCCATCCCTCCTTTCTTAAAAAGTGGGATAACATTAACCATTCTCCAATCCTCAGGAATTGATCCTGAATCTAAGGAACATTGGAAAATGATTACCAATGCATCCGCAATTTCCAGGGCCACCTCCTTTAGTACCCTAGGGTGCAGACCATCTGGACCTGGGGATTTGTCAGCCTTCAGTCCCATCAGTCTACTCATCACCGTTTCCTTCTGAATGTCAATCTGTTTCATTTCCTCTGTTACCCTATGTCCTTGGCCCATCCATACATCTGGGAGATTGCTTGTGTTTTCCTTAGTGAAAACAGATCTAAAGTACTCATTAAATTCTTCTGCCATTTCTCTGTTTCCCATAACAATTTCACCCAATTCATTCTTCAAGGGCCCAACATTGTTCTTAACTATCTTCTTTCTCTTCACATACCTAAAAAAGCTTTTGCTATCTTCCTTTATATTCCTGGCTAGCTTGTGTTCGTACCTCATTTTTTCCTCCCTGTATTGTCTTTTTAGTTAAGTTCTGTTGTTCCTTAAAAACTTCCCAATCATCTGTCCTCCCACTCACCTTAACTCTGTCATATTTAATTTTTTTTAATGTTATGCAGTCTCTGACTTCCTTTGTCAACCACTGAGGCCCCTTTCCCCCCTTTGAATCCTTCCTTCTCTGGGGGATGAACTGATTTTGCACCTTGTGCATTATTCCTAAGAATACCTGCCATTGCTGTTCCACTGTCTTTTCTGCTAGGCTATCCGTCCAGTCAACTTTGGCCAGCTCCTCCCTCATGGCTCCATAGTTTCCCCTGTTCATCTGCAACACTGACACCTCCGAGCTGCCCTTATCCTTCTCAAATTGCAGATAAAAGTTTATCATATTGCGATCACTACCTCCTAATGGCTCCTTTACTGCGAGATCGCTTATCAAATCCTGTTCATTACATAACACTAAATCCAGAATAGTCTTGTCCCTGGTCGGCTCTCGTACAAGCTGTTCCAAGAATGCATCCCGTAGGCACTCTACAAACTCCCTATCCTGTGGTCCAGCACCAACCTGATTCTCCCAGTTCACCTGCATGTTGAAATCTCCCATAACTACTGCGACATTACCTTTGCCACATGCCAATGTTAACTCCCTATTCAACTTGCACCCAATATCCATGCTACTGTTTGGTGGCCTGTAGACAACACCCATTTGGGTCCTTTGGCCCTTACTGTTCCTCAGTTCTATCCACACAGACTCTACTTCTCCTGACCCTATGTCCCCCCCTTGCAAAGGACTGAATCTCATTCCTCACCAACAGGGCCACCCCACCCCCTCTGCCCACATTTCTGTCCCTACGATAGCACGTATACCCTTGTACATTCATTTCCCAGGTCTGATCTCCCTGCAGCCATGTCTCCGTTATCCGAACAAAATCATAGTTACCCATTCGCACCTGGGCTTCAAGCTCATCGGCCTTATTCCTGACACTTCGTGCATTCAGATATAGAATTTTTAACCCATTTCTCCTCTCTCTGTTTGAATCGCTGCCTATTGTGCTTAACCCAGCTCCCCGAACTCCCATCGGGCTATATGCCCCTAGAATTTTGTTGTCCTTCCTACATTTACTTATTCTTTCAACACATTTAACTCCATGTTCCGTCAGACCATCCCTCTGTACATGAGTCCTCCTTATCACTTGTTCCACCCCACCTTCCTCTACTACACACTTAATATTCCGGAACTGTGGAGTCCCCACCTGTCCTTTATTCTTCCTCTCGCTATCCTCTCTCACATTCTGGATCCCCGCCCCCTGCAAATTTAGTTTAAACCCCCCCAAGAAGCTCTAGCAAACTTCCCTGCAAGAATGTTAGTACCGCTCCAGTTCAGGTGTAAACCGTCCCTTCGGAACAGATCCCACCTTCCCTGGAACAAGGCCCAATTATCTACAAACCTGAAGCCCTCCCTCCTGCACCATCCTCTCAGCCATGTATTAATCTTTATAATCCTCCTGTTCCTTACCTCACTTGCACGTGGCACAGGTAGCAATCCTGAGATTGTTACCCTGGAGGACCTGCTCTTCAGCTTCGCACCTAACTCCCTGAACTCCCTACGCAGGACCCCCTCACTCATCCTACCCATGTCATTTGTCCCTACATGGACCACAACATCTGGATTCTTGCCCTCCCTCTCGAGAATAACCTGCACCCGATCTGAGATGTCTCGGACCCTGACACCAGGGAAGCAACATACCATCTGAGACTCCCGATCTTCCCCACAAAATCTCCTATCTGCCCCCCTAACTATAGAATCCCATATCACTACCGCTCTCTTCTCTTCCCTCCTCCCCTTCCTAGTCGCGGGTCCAACCTCAGTGTCAGAGACAGGACCACTGCAGCTTGTTCCTGGTAGGTCATCCCCTCCAACAGTATCCAAAGCTGTATACTTATTTTTGATGGGAATGGCCACAGGGGTGCTCTTCTCTCTCTGTCTGCTCCCCCTGCCTCTCTTGACTGTCATCCATTTGCCTACCTCCTGTCTTTTCGGTGTGACTGCCTCCCGATAACTCTTATCTATCTCTGCCTCTGCCTGCCGAATGATCCGTAGTTCATCCAGCTCCTGCTCCAATTCCCTAACTCGGTCTGATAGGAGCTGCAGCTGGATGCACCTATTGCAGGTGTGGTCATCAGGGACAACTGTGTTGACCATGACCTCCCCCATACTGCATATGAGCAGCTCATATGAGCAGCCGGTGCATATCACAAGTCCTGGTTGTGTGAGTGACCACTGCCGCCAGGCAGACAATCTTTGAAGAGTATTGATAATGGATAGGGTCAACCAATTTGGTAAAGACACTACCCCAAAAAAGAAGGCGATGGCACACCACTTCCAGTGGTGAAATTTGCCAGTAATCATGATCATGCAACCATGATCGCCTGTCATAATGACACGTCACATAATGAATGAATGGAGGGAAATCAGGAGGGCAAATTAGGACACCCGGTTCTCGGACAGACACTAGCAAGCTGGAGAGGGTGCAAAAGAGGTTTACAAGGATGCTGCCTGGATCGAGGGTTTGAGTGGTAGCGAGAGGTTGTCCATGCTGGATCTTTATTCCTTGGAGCACAGCAGACTAAGAGATGCATCACAGAAGCATATAAAATAAGGAAAGGTATGGGTAAGGTGGACAGTCATAGTATTTTCCCAGAGTTGGGAAGACCAAAACTGGAGAGCACAAATACTAGAGGGGAGATATTTAAAAGAGTGTGAACTTTTTAGAGGCCACTAAATATCTGGAATGATCTGCCATTGAAATTGGTTAAAGTGGGTAGAGTCACAATTTTTTAAGAGGCATTTGGTTAGGAACATGGAGAGGAGCGGCATGGAGGGTTATGGGTTGAATGTGGGCTAGCAGGGAAGCTGCTGGGTTTGGCATTGGCTAGTCGGATCGAAAGGCCTGGTTTCTATGTTGTATTACTCCGTGACTATTTCATGTGTCTGTATGCCACAAAAAGGCGCTGTTAATACCCAAGTAAGTAACCATAGCAACCTTTTTTCAATCTGGAGGAAGCAATGGAGCCATTGTTTAGCCAGACGGAGAAGGGCAGAAGTGGACAAGGTTGATTGGCAGTTCTTCATCAAGAAACATCCCTCGGTTATTCCTGGTCACTGCTGGAGCAGTACAGAAACTATTAAGTCCATAATCAATGGTCTAGACTGGACCATATGTTCCCTACTATTGTAAGTATATCAGTTTGGCTGAGCTGATTTGCCCTGTGCCAAGATTGACATAATCAGAGCTTGACATAGATAATGCATGTATTTTTAACTTTTAAAACCACGCATAAATCGTTCTTTTAATTTGTGGCTGTTTGTTAATTAATTCTGTTTGAGCTCTTCTGCGTGTCTGCAATGCGGTGCTGCATCATTCCCAGCATCAATATGGTTATGTACAGGTGTACTTGCTTTCATCTGCGATCCATGCTCACGTTTAATTTGGCATCCAACAATTTATCCTCTCCCATGTTCGCATTGCACCCGTTCCATTGGGTTAAGTGAAAACAGCCCAGTTTAATTCTCATGATGCCACAGGATTTTCTGTAGCTATGAAGAGGCAATATTTGGCATCCATCTGGAAATACAATGAGCCACCCAGTGCTCCATATGTTGTGCTATGATGTTCCTAGCCGTCTTTGGTTCTTTAATAGTGAAGTCGGTTTTTTAAAATGTGACTTCCATATTAAAGCAAAAAGGAAGTGGTCTTTGCCATTGACCTTTGGGTGGCACGGCAGCGTAGTGGCTCTGGCACAACATTTCACAGTACAGGAGACCCCGGTTTGAGTCCCGCTGTTGCTTGTAAGGAGGTTGTATGTTCTCCCCGTGACTGTGTGGGTTTCCTCCCACAGTCCAAAGACATATTGGTTAATAAGTCCTTGTAAATTGTCCTGCGATTGTCAGAATTAATAAAAAATAATAATTGGGGAATTGCTGAGCAACATGACTCTTAAAGGCTGAAAGGGCCTACTCTGTGTTGTACCTCAAGAAATCAAGTCTTCGGACACAGAAGCTTTTGCTTTGAATTGTTTGGGAAAGATGTCGCAATAATCACAATATTTTGGAGACAACAAGTGCTTCATTTCTCTGGATAACACTTAGCATTCGCACATGGAGGCTGTAAGCCTTGAGGCAATGATTAACTGTGATCAACTACTAACTCTATGTTCTGTCCCTTGCCACCACCTCCCTTTGACAGGGAAAATGTGGAAACAGATTAGTGATACTGTGTAGTTGATGAATCAGATGTGCAGCCTCATGGTGGTGATATCTGTGTAGTGTTATGTACCCCGTAACTGGGTCACTTACCAGCAAAGATAGAGAGGTCCGTTGAAGTCTGATGGTACTATTTTTAACAGTATTTATTGATAAAAATACACAAAAATATTATCAATGCAAACATACAGATAATATATGTCGTCAATACTAAATCTAAAAGCGCGGGTATAATAATAATCAATAAGAAATAGCTCTATCGTTGTCTAGGGAATAATGTATTGTCCGATGGAAATATAAAAGTCACTCAAGTTCATTCAGGCGGCAGCTTTTGGTTGGAGAGAGAGACGGAGGTTTAGAACTTGCCCGTTTTTCCTTTTTATGCTGTCGATCCTTCGAAATGGCGTCGGTGGTGATCTTTTCCTTAGCTAAGCCGTCTTCCGTGGTAAGGCCTCAATCCCGGGCAACGGGAAAGGACACACCGGCTGTCGCTATTGAACGCTGTCACGGGATTTCTAGCGTTTCTCCTGGTGCGTCTAAAGGGGTTGTTCCCCAGACCCTCCTTTATCCTTACTCACGGGGTCTCAGATATCAATCAGGTTGGGATGATGCAATCCCTCAACCAGCCCACTCGGCTCATTCCCTGAGGGCTTCAATGAATAGTACAGTACTCAATACACAATTCCGTCTCCAAGAGACAATGGCCGTTTTCCGTGGCTTTGTATCGCTGAGGGGCCAGGACACATTCCAAACGTCTTTCTCTCATTTCCTGGGTCTCCTGACCTGAATTAATAGCGATCTTGCGATTCTCAAAAAGGAGGGGGCTACTTTGTACCCTTCGGCCCCTCAAAGTTGGGGCACAGTCGTAACAGTAGTTTAACATCCACTCCTCGCTGCTTGAGGGAGCTTTGCTGTGGTGATTAGTCACATGCACAGCGACGTGTGCATGTGCACAGACTTGCCACACAGCAAATGTGTAGGCTTCTGTCTGAACTCATTACAGTGAACTATTCCAGCCACCAAATTCTTGTACTCTTTTCCTTTCAGGTCAAACAAAACTGTATGTACCAGTTATGTCAAGCTCCTACTTGGAACAGCCCTTGCTCAATTCATTCATGTTTTGTGTTTCATTAACAATTGCAACAACTTGTATATATGCAATGCCACGAACATAAAAATAACTGCAAGGGTTACTATCAAATAAGAATTTGGCAGAATTTCACCCTCATTGATTATTATGTCAGATTAGCTGTGGTGAGAAACCTGAAAGTTTAACTATGTTTGATACATAATTGAAAAAAAAATCCGTGACAATCCTTGCTATTAGAAAAGGTGTGTTAAAAGGGGAATTAAGGGTTACAGGAAAAAGGCAGGTAGGTGGAGATGAGTCCATGGCCAGATCAGCCACGATCTTATTGAATGACGTAGCAGGCTCAATGGGCCAGATGGCCGACTCCTGCTCCTATTTCTTACGTTCTTATATATGAATTGGGGGAGAATGGTTCAAAAAGTAAGTTTAAGGTCAGGGAAATTGGGGATTAGCTTTCACTTTGATGATCTTGGAATAATCAGTTTAGTAATGGAAAGCAAGTTCAAAGGTTGCTGTGGTAACTGGTTAACAGTGCCATTGTGTGTGAATACATTGAATATGGTTGAACCAAATCTGGCCATGATCTTTGGTACCAGAGCATGAAATAAAGATAGATTATGAACAGTAATGGGAAGTTAGGATTTTATTGGAAGATAAAGGGCTTCTGAGGAATGTGATTAGGCATAAAGACTAATGGGCAAAATGCTTGAAAATTCGCATCTTTGAAGTTACTTCAGGGGAAAATTTGTACCAAAGCCAGACTCGGAAAATTAGAGAATGAGAAATAAGAATGGACAGTGAAAAAAGGAAATGGTCAGAGATTTTCTACAATGCTAACAGTTAGAAAGGGCAGGTGAAATAAAGGGATTAAGGGCGTGACCATAAAACTGGGTGGGAGAGTTTTAGTAATGAAGAATTAAGAAGAAAAAGTGCGCTGAAGTGAGAGGAAGAATGTAAAAAGCTGAAAGTCACCAAGGTGAAGAGCTACTCACGATGTTGAGCAGGAAAAGCAGAAAAAGTAATCCAATCTACAAATGTGGCATGAAACTTTTATGGATAGTAAAGAATGACTTTAAATGAAAAGGAAAGACCTGTATTTTAAAATGTCTGCCACAACTTTTTCAGGATGTCTCAAAGCAATTTTCAGGCAATGAATGCCATTTATGTATAATGACAGTGTAAAATGTGCAGCTAGGTGAATAGCGTGCACTATGTTTAGTTTATGTGTTCCTTGTAAGTGTTCTGTACTTGATGTTATGTGCCTTTTCATACTCTTGTCAGTTTTTCATCGCATATGTGCGATGACAATAAACTCGGCCTTGACTTTGATAGCTAGCTCTCTCAAACAGCAACATGGTGTTGTCCTGGCATTGTCTTCATGTAATGGTGATAGAAAACTATTGTGCTGTTCTTTTAAATACTGCCATGAAATCTTTTAAGCTGATTCTAAGAGGGGAGACAGGACTTATTATCCAAATCCTTTTTTTTTACAATAAGATATTATTCAGTAGAATTGTTCAGATTTCAGCATTTCAAGGGGCTATGTTAACAAAGATTTATTTAATACCACTCTCTTATTATTCATGTAAAAATAAGGATGTTTTTGGACATTTTAATTCTGCTCTTTGTGTAGAAACATGGTATGAGGCAAAAGGAACTGAATTCAATTTGAGTCAACAGCTATCAGGAATTTAACAATAATATATCTGTTGCCTTGGTTGAAGGAAAAGAAGTCTGCTCTGAACTTAATGTTGATTTGAATAGTTTGATTTTGTCTTATGTTTTATTGAAAATGGTGGTTTCTCTTCAGTGGGTGTTTTTACAGTCTAATGGGTTATTTTGGATTCCATTGTTTGATGGCTGCCTGTAAGGGACCGAATCTCAAAGTTGTATATAGTATACATACTTTGACAAATATACTTGGAACTGTTGGGCATTCAGTGCAAAATATAATTAGAATCTAATAAACATAATTTATCCATCTTCTAGAAGCTTTACACTTTAAACTTAATTGTAAATTTGGATTAAAATTACTAAAATCTGAAGATAAAAATACATCATTTTCTCTAGTGTTCACATATGTTGTCTTTCAAAGCCTCGGGGAAGCTTGCTGTCATACTTTGCTATCAGGTGTGGGTAAGGGTGCCCGACGAGGATCGCCAGTGAAATAAAGATAGTTGGTAAGCAGCAACAGCATGTTAGTGCAAGAGGTTTTATTTAGTGCCAGATGAAAAAAAAAGAGCAAAAGCTGCCCAAAAATTGTGAAGAAAGAAAAGAAGTATTTACAATAGAGAAATGAAAGCAAACATATATGTTCAAAAATTTACAAATGTACAGAGCTATGTTCCCTATAAGCTGTGCGCGTGTGTGCGCACACATTTCAACCAGCGCACAAAGGAAATTAATGTGCTCACAAAAGGTTAGTTACCTAAGATAATGTAGTGATTAATAATTATACTTATTGAAAATAATCTTTTAGCTAAATATTTCTGTTAACTAGTTAGTCGGTTTTTCAAATATCACAATGCACGTCACTAATTTACATCACCTCACCTTTCATAAACTGTGCCATGTGTGCATTCAGTGCGCACATACTTTTGTCACAGGAAAAAAATTTGCACAACCTAAGATTTTTGCACACCCTGACTACTAAAAATTAGAGGGAACACCAGTACAGAGGCTTTCTCTACAACGCAGTTTGTCTTTAACTTTCCAATATACCTATTCACCAGCTATCCACTTCAACCTCCACATCTCTCAGTAAAGCCAGACTGAGGGTTTAAATCTGCCTCCACCTGGCCTAGAAGGACCAGGAAATTCTACTGTTGGTCGGGGGGTGGGGGGGGGGTGAGAATCACATGACCAGACCGTAATAATCATTTCAGATGAAAAATTGGAACATTTCTGCTGCCATTCTACTGTCTACAAACTGATGTAATGGTGTGAGTGAAAATAAGTGAAACTTTGGAATGCTTGTGTCTAGAATCCTTATTTTTATAAGTTATAAACCAGTAGAGCATGTTAACTGAGTTGATTTTTTTTTTTGATTAGTCAGGCTAGCAATTGTTTTACTGTTGGGGTGTGTAAATGGTGAACTCCCAAGAACTGCAGAATGGGAGGACAAAGTGTATGAACTACTGGGAAAACTAGACCAGGGACAGAACAAGGAGGAGTGACAAACCAGGAAAAGGGGCAAGGTTAGTGGGAGAATTAGATTTGCCAACCTGTTCTGTCACACTTAACATTCAGCGATTTAATTTAAATAAAACAAGGAAATAAATCCTGGACTTCTGAAATCATATCCTGCCCCAATTTTGCAGCTCATTTATTTCTGCTATGAACAATGTCCTCATTACCTTTCATTAGCCTTGACACTAATTTATTTTTGTACAGTCAATCTTCACTAATCCAACTACCTGTAATCCGGTTCCTTCAATAATCTGGCACTGATTTCAAATTTTCCATGCAACTGTAATTTCAAATTTCTCGGATACCGTACCAATCTGCTGTGCATTGTTTTGGTTGCACTAGATCTGTTCACGTGTTGGCGCACTCTTGTAAGCATAGACAGGCGATTACTGCTTGTTTTCCTGCATTTATTAATATCATTTGCGTGAGGTGCGGCCGCCCAGCTCCCATCCGTCTCACCTACCAGCGACAGGGGATGCCTTCGCGCCCGCCTGCCGGCAGTCACACACTACCCTCCAGCATCGCCCGGCCGGCGCTCCATTCTCTTCTGCCTACGACCTCATTTGGCGACCTGCTGAATTTAAGCATATTACTAAGCGGAGGAAAAGAAACTAGCGAGGATTTCCTCAGTAACTGCAAGTGAAGAGGGAAGAGCCCAGCGCCGAATCCCCAGCCGCCTGACGGTTGCGTGAAATGTGGCATGTAGAAGACCTCCTTTCTCCGACTTCTGCTTCTGCTCACCCAGATGTGCTGCCACCAACATCAACAGTTTTTGAAGGAACTGTTGTGCCAGTTTCAGCACCAGTTCATGGTGCTTCACCTATTTTTCAAGATGAAGATGTTGATCCTGATGACTCCACACTTGCAGACATGTAACTTTTTCTGAAGGTATATTAAACGTCTGACTTTAGAAGCAGAAGTGCTCAACTGTTCTGTATGAGTTAATTCCTGTACACTTACCTGTACCCTTTTATTTTATCTGTGCCTGTACAGTATATTACTTTATTAAAATTTCTCTTGCTACTCATTTAATATTTCTGTTTCATTATTATCTAACTTGTACTGATGTACATGATATTTTAAAGATATGATGAGGCGGTTAGCTATTGCTTAATATGATCCTTCTGTAATTTGGCATTTTCACTAATCCGGCACTCCTCAGCTCCCAATGGTGCCGGATTATAGAAGGGCGACCTGTATTCATCTCTCACCACAAACCATCAAGTATAATTTATTTTCACCTCATGGCCTGACTTTGGTCAGTGTGCATTACTTACGTTCCCTTTTCTCAGTCTGCCATTGGTAATGGTAATCTCAATCAGACCAATCTCACGTTTTCTTTCTCCCTCATCTCCCTCTCTTCGCTTTCAGATCTCTCAGAACTGATTTTTAGGTGAAGAACACACACAAAATGCTGGTGGAACACAGCAGGCCAGGCAGCTTCTCCCTGTAGACGCTGCCTGGCCTGCTGTGTTCCACCAGCATTTTGTGTGTGGTGTTTGAATTTCCAGCATCTGCAGATTTCCTCGTGTTTGCTTTTTAGGTGAAGAATGCTTTTTGTCTTTTATTTCTGCCTCTCTCCTTACTGCTTGAGACCATGACACCTGCTGCCTCCAATTGCCACCTTAAAGTGCAAGATAAAAGTTTTGGTGCCTCCGTGTTAAAGTTGCAGTAGTCTGACTATACAGTACTATGCAAAAGTTTAAGGCATGTACATATATCTGGAGTGCTAAGACTTGCACAGTACTGTATTGTCAGTGTGGAGCGGAGAGCAAGTTCGTAACTCTGGGTGGAGCAAATGATGTTGAGCGTGGTGAGAGTGGAGTGCTGTGGTAGGGGTGAGGGACATTTGGCAGAGGAATGCCAGGGGCATGGTAGGGTGTGAGTGCAGGGACACCCAGACCTGAGACACCAGACTCTGTCATTTGATTCCAAATAATTGGTTTATTGACCATTACAGAATGTTTCTGGTGCTTCCTACTCCCTCCCGTCTCCCCAACCATGATTCTTCTCTCCCCGCCCCCTTTCCATTCTCAGTCCAGTATCAGTATCAGGATTTATCATCACTGTCCCCCCTCTACGCCACCGATGTCGTCCAAGGGAAGGGCAAGTGTCGATACAGCTTGGTACTGGTGTCGTCGCAGAGCAATGTGTGGTTAAGTGCCTTGCTCAAGGACACAACATGCTGCCTTTGCTGAGGCTTGAACTAGTGACCTTCAAATCACCAGACGAATGCCTTAACCACTTGGCCACACGCCAACACATTATACATATATAATATGTCCCTATGACTTTTCTACAGTGCTGTACATAAGTACTCACTTCCTGTTTTGAGTTTTAAAATAAAAGACACTTCTTTTGCCACTACATTTTCAGAATTTCTAATAACCTTTTTATCTTTCCTTTGTCCTTTACAACCTGCTCCTTTAACCTAACCTCATTTCTCCAAGTTTAATATTGACTTTTGTAAACCTGAAGCAACATGTGCACTCTGATGCTGCTGTTTTGTACATTTACAAGGGCATTTTTTTTGGGTGTGCTTACATATATTTACCTATAAATTAGCATAATTGAAATCAGAATATTTGGTCATGTTGACACTGTTGCTTTTAGATCTCGCCGTGCAAAGACCAGCATATTTTAAAATTGAAACAGTGACTTCTTGACCAGAGTATTTTGCTAAGGATGAGCTGAGGGTTTGAAACGGGCCATAAATATGCAAGTCTTTTTAACTTGTACTACGTGTGTTGTGTGTGTTGGTGTGTATATATACACATTTATTTATAGTCTGCTAAATAATATTTATGCTCCTTTCGAATGCCAGAAAGCCACATTTTGCCCATTTCAAAAACATTCTAAGCATAAGTGATAAATTATTACTTGGATCACATGACATAATTTGAAAGCATAAATTTGCCAATCAAATCTCAGTAGTGGTTTCTGTGGAGCTACAGCAATAAGCAAAGCAGTTATTTAAAGCAGCATGATACAGGGGAGACGGTATTCTGACTTCAACGTGTAACAGTAAGCCAACGAGACCAGAGACTCAACCTTCAAACATGGTATGGCTTGGCTAACACCTCACCCAGCAGCGTTGTGGAAGCACTATCTTGGAGAGTCTGATAATGTATACCTTTGCTTTCAAAGAAGGTAGGTGTGGATGAAAATAAATACTTTTAAGCAATAAATTGCCGTCTTCTCAAATCTGAGAACCTGCTGCTATCTTCATGAACTGATATGGACCTTGTAGGTCTTGTTTGCTGCTAGATTTGTGCATATAAGCTTGAAATTAAATAAAAGTGCACACACATGCGGGTGTACCTAGCACAAATAGAAAAATAACATAACTTCTTGGTTTAAAAAAAAGATTGGTCAAGAAGTGAATGCAGTCATTTCTTTTTAAACTTTGAGTCCTAGCTGTCCGGTGTAATTGGGAGAAAGTGTATTACTTCAGGAATAGAATGGGTATATAAAAAGAAACTTTAAATTTTCTACAGTTTTATAAAACCATAATTAAGGGTAGTGTAACAGGGTCAAGATCTCCAGATTTTGCATGTCCACTTCATGGATAATTTATTTAAAAAAATATTGTCAAGATTTTATCCAGAGATTTCATTGCCTGCTGTGTCAATTCAAAAATGAATATAAGCCAAGCATTCTCTGATCATCTTCTCAATGTCTGGCCTGTTTTGGAACTTGGTTTTGATGGCAATTTTAGTTATAATCCTTGATTTTAAATGGTATTATATATTGCTTTGAAAAATTAAAGAAATGTCTTTTTTGGTAAGAGCCATTGATGCAAAGATTGCAATTGCAATCTTTGTCAAAGACAACTTCAGATTCGTACTCATCTTATTTATGACGTGTACATCAAAATGCACAGTGAAATGTGTTGGTTGTAAACCAAAGGTGTGCTGGGGGGGAGCAGCCCACAAGTGTCACCTCACATTCTGTCACCAACATAGCATGCCTACAATGCTTGGCAGAATACAACAAAACACCACAACCGGCAACAATAAAAAACACAACAGTAAATTGAGCTGTGTTCTTACACACACACACACACACACACACAAACAGTCCTCCAACCCCAACATGGGCAATCTTTGGCTTCCAGCCTCCAGTGGATTCACAGATATGCAGACATTGGGCTGTGACGTCTCCAATGGACTTAAAGATTCAGGGCTATGGCCATCATGTCTTGACTTGTGGACTTTCAAAAAAAATCTTCAGAGTTCAATCCTCTGTATTAACCCTGGGACTCACCATTGGCGATTAAGAAATAGCATCATCCTTCTACACACTACTTGATCTTTCATTGATCCTATTACAGTTACAATTCTATAGATTTGCTGAGTATGCCCACAGGAAAAAGAATCTCAGATGACATAGATAGTGGTGCTAGAAAGTTTGTGAACCCTTTAGAATTTTCACTATTTCTGCGTAAATGTGATATACAATGTGAACCAACCGATCTTCACTTGTCCTAAAACTAGATAAAGAGAACCTAATTAAATAAATAACACAAAAATATTATAGTTGCTCATTTAATTATTGAGAAAAATGACCCAATATTACATGTATTTGTTGGAAAAAGTATGTGAATCTCGAGGATTATCAGTTCATTTAAAGGGGGAAATTTGAGTCAGGTGTTTCAATCAATTAGATGACATTCAGGTGTGAGTGTGGGAGGCCCTGCCCTACTTAAATAACAAAAATCTGTGTCTTCACTATCAAAGTCTGATCTTCACTGCACAGGTTTTTGAAAATGTACCATGCATTGATCAAAGGAGATTTCTGAGAACCTCAGAAAAAAAATTTGTTGATGCTCACCAGTCTGGAAAAGGATACAAAACCATTTCTAAAGAGCTTGGGCTCCATCAGTCCACAGTCAGGCAGATGGTGTACAAATGGAAGAAATTCAACACCATTGTTACTCTCCCCAGGAGTGGTCGACCACCAAAAATCATTCCAAGAGCAAGGGGTGTAATATTCCAGGAGGTCACAAAGAACCCCTGGGTAACATCTAAGGAGCTACAGGCCTCTCTTGCATTGGCTAATGTCAGTGTTCATGAGTCTTCCATCAGGCATACCCTGTACAACAATGGTGCACATAGCAGGACTGCAAGGAGAAAGACGCTGCTTTCCAACAAGAACATTGCTGCCCATCAAAAGTTTGCTGGAGACCACATGGATGAGCCAGAAGACTACTTGAAGAATGTTCTGTGGACAAATGAGTCTAAAATAGAATTTTTTGACTTAAGTGGGAAGCGTTATGTTTGATGACAGGAAAACTCTGCATCCCGGCATAAGAACCACTGTGAAACATGGTGGTGGTGATGTCATGGCCTGAGCCCGCTTTGCTGCTTCGGGACTAGCATGAGGGAACAATGGATTCTGAATCATACCAGAAAATTCTACAGGAAAATGTCAGGGTATCCATCTGTGAACTGAAGCTCAAGAGAAAGTGGGTCATGCAGCACAACAACGACCCTAAACACACGTTGGTCTACCAAAGAAAGGTTGAAGCTGAAGAAATTTCACATTTTGGAATGGCCGAGTTAAAGTCCTGACCTTAATCC
Source organism: Hemitrygon akajei (assembly GCF_048418815.1). NCBI lineage: Eukaryota > Metazoa > Chordata > Chondrichthyes > Myliobatiformes > Dasyatidae > Hemitrygon > Hemitrygon akajei. Next base: position 184,446,418 of record NC_133130.1, read on the forward strand.
TATAGAAATGTTGTGGAAGGAGCTTGAGCAAACAGGTCATGCAAGGAAGCCCATGTAAGGAGGAATGACCTAAAATTTCTCCAAGCCGATGTGCAGGAGTGATCGGAAATGTGTAGTTGAAGTTATTGCTGTACAAGGGTGTCACACCAGTTACTGACAAATACATGTAATATTGCATATTTTTTCTCAATAAATAAATAATAAAATATCTTTTTTTGTGTTATTTGTTTAATTGGATTTTCTTCATCTTGTTTTAGGATGTGTGAAGATCTGATCACATTTTAGGTCATATTTATGCAGAAATAGAGAAAATTCTAAAAGCGTTCACAAACTTTCTAGCGCCACTGTATGTACTCTGATAGTAACATTTACTTTGAACAAAGGCCCTGAACTCCAGGCCTCAACTTTGACTCTACGATAACCAAAACCTCAAATGCTGTTCTCTCCAATGACTGAGACCCAGAACACTTGGCCTTGAACTCGGTTCTTCACCGAAGTGCATACCTAGGTAGTCACCGTTTATCTTTTATTAAACTAACCTCCAAACATTTTGAAAGCTGTGATTTTTGACAGCCATTTCAAGCAGTAGGTAGATTCCTGGCACAGACAGATTCAGGTGATTGCAGTTCAGATGTGGAAGATCGGTAGGATATTTTAAATTGTGAGACCATTCTACTGAGTAGGAACGTTTAAACAACATACACAAATGCTGGATGAACTCTGGAGGCCAGGGAGCAACTATGGAAAAAAAGTACAGTCGACATTTTGGGTTGGGGCCCTTTGGCAGGATTGGAGGAAGCCACTACTTTCCAAGAGGAATATTGCTGGCTGTCTAATGTTTGCTAGAGACCATGTGGATGAGCCAGAAGGCTAGTGGAAGAATGTTCTGTGGATGAATGAGTTCAAAATAGAACTTTTTGGCTTAAATGGGAGGCATTATGTTTGATGGAAAGCAAACACAGAGTTCCAGCATGAGAACGTCATCCCATCTGGTGGTGCCAGTGTCATGGTCCTGCCGAAGGGTCTCGGCCTGAAACGTCGACTGTACTCTTTTTTTGATGCTGCCTGGCCTGCTGAGTTTCTCCAGCATTTTGTGTCTGTTGCTTGGATTTCCAGCATCTGCAGATTTTCTCTTATTTGTGGTAGGAAAGTTTAAAGTTCACATTGCAATTCACTCATTCAATTCAGAGCCTTGCTTGGGGATTGCCATTGGACTTCAGTGTATATACTGGGGTGGTGGTCCGCTGCTATTCCTTGACCTGCAGCACCAAAGGAGTGAGAATTGACGAGATTTGCATCCATAGTAATTCAAGTGAAGTCAAGTCATTTCGACTATAACTGCTGGCATAGTACACTGTAAAAACGAGGATGTTTTTCAGGACCATGGTGCTACATGAAACAATACAAAAACGACACTGAACTATGTAAAACAACACAAAAACTACATTACACTACAGACCTACCCAGGACTGCATAAAGTGCACAAAATAGTGCAGGCATTACAATAAATAATAATCAAGACAGTAGGCACAGTAGAGGGCAGTAAGTTGGTGTCAGTCCAGACTCTGGGCATTGAGGAGTCTGATGGCTTGGGGGAAGAAACTGTTACATAGTCTGGTCGTGAGGGCCCAAATGCCTCGGTGCCTTTTCCCAGACGGCAGGAGGGAGAAGAGTTTGTATGAGGGGTGTGTGGGGTCCTTCATAATGCTGTTTGCTTTGCGGATGCAGCGTGTGGTTTAAATGTCTGTAATGGCGGGAAGAGAGACCCCGATGATCTTCTCAGCTGACCTCACTATTTGCTGTAGTGTCTTGCAATCTGAGACGGTGCAATTCCCGAACCAGGCAGTGATGCAGCTGCTCAGGATGCTGTCAATACAACCCCTGTAGAATGTGATGAGGATGCGGGGTGGTAGATGGACTTCCCTCAGCCTTCGCAGAAAGTAGAGACGCTTACTATGATGATGAGGTTGTTAATTTCGAGGCAATTGCTTGGCTGCCAATGTCAATTTATGAATAAAGCAATTGTTGCTTGAGCATCTGATGCAATTTCTATTCCTCTGGCCATCACACTTCAGCGTTCGTTTGACATGGCAGCTGCTCGCCACTGTTTTAGTACCTTTTGGAGTCTGTGTCCTCTAATATATTCGTGCAGACTTCAAAATATTTCATCAGTCATTGTATTTTATAGTTCATTACGGCACAGTAAATCTAAATGACAGGCCCCATCAAAGGCATGGTACATAAACAATACGAGGTGTAGATTTATGAATGTGAACTGATTCATCTAACCACTCCGTTCTTCTTGCTCTGTTGATTGAGACTACGTTCTCTGCAGTGTGAGATGTTAATCATTTGATCAAGGAACATTTCTGTTACTTTTCCACACTAGATGCTGCTAGAATTGCTAGATTGCTCGAAGTCCAGAACAACACACACAAAATGCTTGAGGAACCCGGCAGGTCAGGTCACATCTATGGAGGGGAATCAACTTTCGATGTTTTGGGCTGACACCCTTCATTAGAACTGGCAAGGAAGGGGATAAAGCCAGAGCAAGAAGGTGGGAGGGAGGGGAAGAAGAGTGATAGGTCCACTCTCCTATCAGATTCCTCCTCCTTCAGTCCTTTACCTTTTCTACCTATCACCTTACAGCTTCTCACTTCATCCCTCTCTCCCAACCACCCACCTTCCCGCTCACCTGGTTTTACCTATCACCTGCCAGCTTGTACTCCTTCCCCTCCCTCTCACCTTATTTTAGCTTCTTTCCCCCTTCCTTTCCAGGACTGGTGAAGGGTGTCGGCCCGAAACGTTAACTATTTATTCCTCTCCGTAGATGCTGCCTGAGCTGCATTTTGTTTATGTTAATCCTTTTCCAGGCATCTATTAATAATGATTGAATGATAGGCATCTGGTGGGATCATTAAGTGTTCACCTTTGGTAAGGGATGATTTACATTTGGATCAAGAGATGGGCTTTTGCTTTGCCTTCAGTTGACATCATTGCAGAATATAACTTCTGTTGAGACACCACTTCTTCCAGAGGGAAGAATTCCCGTCACTTTTATTTAAAATATGGATATATTTCTAAAGGTGGCGAGTCATTTTGGAAAGTTTCACAATATTATTGAGAAAGGCACTAGTCAGTTAGATTTATGATATTCCCCTTGTCTACTTGGGGAAAATTGCTGTTCTATGTTCTATAGGTGGGAGGGGGTTTTTGATTTGCTTTTAGCATGTTTGGCATAACATTGTGGGCCGAACAGCCTGTTCCTGTGCTGTACTGTTCAATATTCTAAAACAAACCATATGTTATCTGAGTTTTTCTGTTGAAGTCCAAACAATTTGCCTTTTCTAACTTTGTCTTACATGACAAAAAGACTCATTACATGTCTCATCTCAGTGACATTTCCCCAAGTGTTACTAATTCTCAAAAAAAAATCCAATAACATCTGTTTCAACACATTTGCACAAATTAAAATCCTTATTTAGCTTGCTGGTTTGTACTCCATAGTTTCTGAAAGTCGTCCGTGTGTAATTTCTTTAACCTGGGGCAGCCATTGCACATCAGCTGTCATATTGACTTGATGAAGCAAGGTTGAAGTTCAGAGGCAAGAGGGTCAAATCTGCTGTGTGCTCAAGCATTGTTGGGTGCATTTGGATTACCACTGCAGCCTTGCAGTTACTGACTTGCACATGAACATCAATCTGTGTGCACTCGGACACAGGAACCCATGCTCACTGTTTCTGTATTTGTTTTTTGGCCCCCTCTATAGCCATGGACTCATACACACTCCTGATTACACTCTGTTGTCCATCTCCCAATGTCAGCTATTGACCTAGTGCATGTTCAGAATCAGTGTTAATATCACCGTGAAATTTATTGTTATGCAGCAGCTCATTCTTAGCTACTATGACACACCTATCTACATTACTGGGTCTGATTTACTAATTCTTACTTATTCATTTTATTCACTGTTTTATTTGCTTGTTTAGTCCCAGATTTAGATTCACCTGAGAGGAAAATCTTCCTAGTAAGGCAGCACTTTGCCAATGCAGGACTTCCTTAATGTAAGCCCAGATATTTATGCTAAGGTGGTGGTGTCAGCCATCAACCTAATGCTTGTTAGTCACAGAGCTAAGGTGGGTATAATATGCCTTTACACATTGGAGTCAAATCAAGTTTATTGTCATTTCAACCATAGACTGCTGCTACAGTACACAGTAAAAACGAAACAACGTTCCTCTAGAACCAAGGTGCTACATGAAACAACACAAAACTACACTAGACTATGTGAGACAGCAAAAGGCTACATTAGACTACGTAAAACAACATAAAAACTGCACTAGACTACAGACCTGCACAGGACTACATAAAGTGCACAAAACAGTGCAGGGCAGTACAATAATTAATAAACAATTTGATGAGACTAGTGAAGTGAAGCAAGTACACTATTTAAATTCTTGTTGGCACAGTGGAGCAGTTTGTACAGCTGTGGCCTCACGGTGCCAGAGACTGGGGTTCCATCCTGATCTCTGGTGCTGACTGTGTGAAGGTTGCTCATTCTCCACATTACTTCCCACACTGGGTTAGCGGTTAGCACAACTTTATTACTGCTTGGGGTGTTCTGGGGTTCAGAGTTCAATTTCGGCACAGTTCTGTAAGGAGACTCTGTACATCCTCCCTGTTTAATGTGTGGGTTTTCTCCAGGTCCTCCAGTTTTTCCCACGGTCCAAGAACATACCCAGTAAGTTAATTGGTGATTGTAAATTGTCCTGAGATTAGGTTAGGGGTTTATCGAGTTCCTCGAGGGTTTCTGAAGTGACGTGGCTCAAAGGGCTGGCAGAACCTACTCTGTGTTGTATTGCTAAATAAAATAAAAATAAATAAAATCTAAAATTGCAGGTTAATTGGCCACTGTAGATTTCACCCGAGGATGTAGGTGATTGGTAGAATTTGGGGACGTGATGAGGTTGTGCAGAGATTAAAATGTGATTTGTATTGGAAAGTTTATCTAGGTACTTGATGATTGGTATAGATTCAGATGGTCAAGAGACCATTTCTGTGTTCTATAACTCATACTAAGCTTTCATTCAAATCCAGGCAATTGTATGCACCATAATTTTAGGTTTTTAATTTTTTAAATGATCTAGTAATGCCACACAATTAGATTTGAATTTTAAGTGCCTTTTTTTCCCTAAATGATATAAAACAGGAGTCAGAAAGTGTGAAATATTGATGTCACTTCAAGTGTTATCCTGACTTAGTGATGACATTGTGAACTTTGAGTCCCAAAATGTTCGATCAAGGTTCCAGATTGAAACCCATTTGATTTTATTGATCCTTCAATGTAAAGGTTACTACAGCCCAGCACACTCAAATTTCCAAGATCATGTGCTGAGTGTTGGATCGATGCTGGGTGCAAGTACTACAAGGGCCCTATAATGAAGGGTCAAAATAGAGGGCATGTTCAAGTGCCAATAAAAAATCCTATTGACATTCTTTGGGAGAGCATTGAGGTTCTCAGTGTCCTGACTACTGCTTATGCCTCACCAGATGTTTGAATATACTTCTCTTGATTAGTAAGGGTGTCAAAGGTTATAAGACCATAAGACACAGGAACAGAATTAGGCTATTTGGCTTATCAAGTCCACTCCGCCATTTCATCATGGCTGATCCATTTTCTGTCTCATCCCCAATCTCTTGCCTTCCTTCTTCCTTCATGCCCTGATCAATCAAGTTAAGGTGAAAAAGGGGTTGAGAAGGAATAGTCAGCCATGATTGAGTGACAGAGTTGACTTGACGGGCCGAATGGCCTAATTCTGCCCCTGTCTTAGTGGCTTCATCACATGACCCTCAAGCTTACCTATTCAAACAGCCTTGTTCCTTACCACTACCCTCAACTTTCTCCCTAATCCACTTCCAGTTCTTGTATAACTAACAAAAATGTTCAAAGAAACCTCAAAAAATTTTGCTGCCCACATGGTTTTCCTCCCAGGTTACATTTAGCAGTGTCCTGGGGATTAACACTACTACAATAAAAAGACTCTGTGCATTCATCTATCAATGTCCCTAATGATTTTATATCCCTATTAGGTCATTCATAAGTCTCCTGGGAATAGTCTGCCCAACCTCTTCCTAGAACTCAGGCTGTTGAGTCCTAGCAACATTTGACTAGAGTATGTCTGTAAGATATTGGTGCAGATGTGAAAGTGAGTTATTGCTATGGTGCACAAAAAATACAGTGATTGAAGATTTATTTGTGAGCAAGGGGAAACAGTGCCCTTTTGGAGATCTTTGTAGTTGCTAAAGGGAGAGGAACAGCAATCAGGAAATTACAGGCCAGTTAACTTAACATCTGCTTGGAAAATGTTTGTCTATTATTAAACATACTATAGCAAAACATTTAGGAAAAAAAACTCAAGGCAAGTTGGCAAAGTCAATTTAGCTTTATGGAAGGAAAATGAAGTTTGTGTTATTTTTAGAAGTTGGTAAAAAAAAAAGTGCTGTGGATAAGAGGGAAATGGCGAATTGAGGAATGTTACGATTTATTGCGAGGGGAATTTAATACAAAAACAGGAAATAGGGCATTGGTGAGACCCCCATCTGCAGTACTCTAAATATTGTTTTCCTTATTTTAAGGAAGGATATTAATATATCAGAATAAGATTTATTCTCATTGTATAACATGAATTGTTTTTGCAGTAGCAGTACAGTGCAAAGACATAATCTATAATTAAATTATTAGTGCAATAAAGGAATATCAAGATAATGTTCTGGGTCCATGAACCATTCAGAAATCTGATGGAAGAGGAAAAGCATTGTTGAGGGTTGGAAATGGAGAACATTTACTGTGCTAGTGCTTGGAGTGAATGTGTTCTCTTACAAGTAAAGGTTGAACCAGCTGGGCTTGCATCTGTTGCTTTTAGAACAGAGGTTCCCAGGCTGGGGGTCTGTGGACCCCTTGCTTAATTGTATTGGTCCATCGCATAAAGGTTGGAAACCACTTTAGAAGAACAAGAGGTGGTCTGATTGAATCATGAGATCCTGAGGGATCTTGACAGGGTAGGTGTGGAAGGGGTGTTTCCTTTAGTAGGAGAATGTATAACTAGAGGTCACTGTTCAGAAAAACAAAGTTTTGCCTACTTAACATACATGATGCACACTTTTTTTTTCCTCAGAGGGGCATGGGTCTTTTGGAACACACTTTCTCAAGGGGCAATAGATGTAGAATCTTTGACATTTTTCCCAGTAGAAGTAGACAAATTCTTCATCAACGATAGATCATACAATTCCAAGAATTATTAAAGCAATTTGGGCCCTTGGCCAACTGAGTCTGTGCCAACCGACAAATACCCATTTACTTTTATTCTGCACTAAACGTATTTTTATTTTTCCCACATTCCCAGAAGTCTCACAGTTTATACCACCTGTCTGTATACTACAGGCAATTTACCCTGACCAATTTACTAAAACACAAAGCTTGCTAAATGTTGGTCTTTTAAACTTTTAAACTGGTGAACAGATATTTCAATGGCATCAACAGCTGTTTACAAAGACAATTTCATGCAGTAAAAATGTCTCGAAACACTTCATAAGGGCAGAATAAAGCAAGGGAATAAAGCACATGTTCATGAGGAGGTTTTTAAGAAGTGCTTTAAAGAAGGGGAACACAAGAATGAGAAAGGATTAGTGAGAAAGTTCAAAATGACCTCGGTCTTCTTAAAGATACAAAACATTTCAAAGTTCAAAGTAAATTTATTATCTAAGTATGTATATGTCATTATATTCTACCATGAGATTAATTTTCTTGCAGGGATTTGCAGTGTAGAAAAGAAATACAATAGAGTCAATGAGAAACTGCACACAATCAGACTGACAATTAACCAATGTGCAAAAGAAGACAATCTACAAATACAAAAGAAAACAAATAATAAGAATAAATAAGTACATAATACTGAATTACACAAGTTGTAGAGTCCTCAGAAGTTAGTCCATAGGTTGTGCACTCAGTTCAGATTTGAGGTGAGTGATCCTGAACCTGAACCTGGTGATGTGGCATCTGAGGCTTCTGTATCTCTTTCCACATGGCTGCAGCTAGAAGACAGTACGGCGTTCAAAGGTGAGCAAGAGGCAGGAATTGTCAGTGAAGATATTGTGACGGAAGAAGTGGCAGAGGTTACAAAGGCTAGGAATTGAAGGATTTTAAAATAAGGAAATGCTCCAGCAGGGGTTGTGTTTTCTTGCTGAACTTTCCTTTGGTCTTGATTTTTATTTAACAAAAACATACACATTTTCTCCCAGCCCTAGGTAGTTAATGTAAAACTATTTTTTGTGGGTGGACACCACCCAAGGCAAGGGAGAGAGTGTATTTTTATTTTTAAGTTTTGAAACTTGTCAGCAAAAGATAATCCCTGATTTATTTAGTGTTTTTCCCCCCCCTTTTTTTTCTCTCTGCCCATCACTTTGCCTGTTCTCCATCTCCCTCTGGTGCTCCCCTCCCTCTTTCTTTCTCCCTAGGCCTCCCGTCCCATGATCCTTTCCCTTCTCCAGCTCTGTATCACTTTCGCCAATCACCTTTCCACCTCTTAGCTTCATCCCACCCCCTCCGGTCTTCTATCATTTCGCATTTTCCCCTCCCCCCACAACTTTCAAATCTCTTACTATCTTTCTTTTCAGTTAGTCCTGACGAAGGGTCTTGGCCTGAAACGTCGACAGTGCTTCTCCCTATAGATGCTGCCTGACCTGCTGCGTTCCACCAGCATTTTGTGTATGTTGCTTGAATTTCCAGCATCTGCAGATTTCCTTATGTGAGCAATAGATAATTGACTATTTCTGAATAGTTCAGAAATTTTCTATTTGTACCCAGTGTTTTTATGGCAATGAAATTTTGAATTGTAGAACCATAGAACACTACAGCACAGTACAGGCCCTTCAGCCCTCCATGTTGTGCCAACACATATAATCCTTTTAAAAAAAAACACTAAACCCACACTACCCCATAACCTTCTATTTTTCTTTCATCCATGTGCCTGTTCAAGAGGCTCTTAAATACCCCTAATGTTTTAGCCTCCACCACCATCCCTGGCAAGTCATTCCAGGCACTCACAACCCTCTGTGTTTACATACATACATACATACATACATACATACATACATACATACATACATACATACATACATACATACATACATACATACATACATACATACATACATACATACATACATACATACATACATACATACATACATACATACATACATACATACATACATACATACATACATACATACATACATACATACATACATACATACATACATACATACATACATACATACATACATACATACATACATACATACATACATACATACATACATACATACATACATACATACATACATACATACATACATACATACATACATACATACATACATACATACATACATACATACATACATACATACATACATACATACATACATACATACATACATACATACATACATACATACATACATACATACATACCCCCGATGTCTTCCCTAAACTTCCCTCCTTTAATTTTGTACATCTGCCCTCTGGTGTTTGCGATTTCTGTCCTGGGAAACAGGTATTGACTATCCACCCTATCTATGCCTCTCATAATCTTGTAAACCTCTATCAAGTCCCCTCTCATTCTTCTATGCTCCAAAGAGAAAAGTCCCAGCTCTGCTAATCTTGCTTCATATGACTTGTTCTCCAATCCAGGCAACATCCTGGTAAATCTCCTTTGCACCCTCTCCATAGCTTCCACATCCTTCCTATAATGAGGTGATCAGAACTGAACACAATACAGTCTCAGCAGAGATTTGTAGAGTTGCAACATGACCTCTCTCCTCTTGAACTCGATCCCCCTGTTAATGAAGCCTAGCACCCCATAGGCCTTCTTAACTGCCCTATCAACCTGTGCAGCGACCTTAAGGTATGTATGGATTTGAACCCCAAGGTCCCTTTGTTCATCCACACTCTTAAGTAATTGACCATTAATCCTGTACTCAGTCTTCTGGTTTGTCCTTCCAAAATGCATCACCTCACCCTTGTCCAGATTGAACTCCATCTGCCATTTTTCTGCCCAACTCTGCAGCCTGTCCATATCCTCTTGTAACCTTCAACCACTTACAGCTCCATCCACAACTCTTCCAATCTTCGTGTCATCCACAAACTTATTTCTTGTAAACAATGCAAAATGTATAGAATCCCAAGAGATCTTAACAGAGTGGACATGGAAGGGATGCTTGTCCTTGTGGGGGAACCTGGAGCCTCAGGATCACTTATTTTAGAGAAATTATCTATTTTTTCCTGAGGATCATGAATGTTTGCAACTCAAGCACTCATGGAAGTAGAAATTATTTTTAAGATTTGAGGCAGATTCTCAATAAGAAAGGGAGTGAACGGCTACTGGGGGTTGGGAATTCAGAGTTTAAAGTTAATGATAACAAGATCTTGTTGTAACCTCAACTCTCAACAATAATTCAGGTTTGAGGTGCCAATGAGTGTATTCCTGTGAATTTATGCCATTATAACACCCTGAATTTACAAGGTATCCCAAATACAATAAAAATTCCTGTGGGATCCATAATCAAATTAAACTTTTCAGTGAGCTGTAAAAGCACACTAAAGAAGTAGAAAGCTCCTTAAAGTTTAGACCAAGTTCTAAGAAGCCTCAAAGCAGAAGCAGCTTAGGAATGGACTTCCAAAAGATTGGATCCATGGTAATGATGGATGGATAAATAATCTGCACACACAAAAATCTAAGCATCTGAGGTCTGCAAGATTGCAAAGAAAGTGAGGGTGAAATCATGCAGGAACCTAAAATTGAGAAATTTAAAATATCTTTCTGATACTTTTGCAGCTTATAAAATGAGTTCATTGTATTTCTAAATAATTGGAACAAAAGTGTTCCACTTGGATTTGAAACTGATCCTGCAGCTCTGATTTGCGTTCTCCTTTTGTGTAAGGGCTTGTGAAATCAAACAGTTCACAGTAAAGATACACTAGTATAGCACTGGAACTGGAGGCCTTGATTGATGAGGAGAAAATATATAAGCTGGGGCATTTTTCCTGGAGAGTAGTGGACAATAGGGGGAGGGGTTTATAAAGTCATGAGGAGTGGTCACAATCTTTTTCCTAAAGAGGGCAAGTCTAGAACTAGAGGGCATATTTTAAGGTAAGAGGGGGAAGATGTAAAGGAGATTTGAAGAGCAACTTCTTCCACACAGGAAGATGGTAGGTATATGGAGTGAGCTGCCAGAGCAAGTGGTAGAGCGGGATGCAATCACAATGTTTATAAATTGTTTCGACAGGCAGGTGAATAAGAAAGATTTAGAGGGCATGTGGGGAAAAAAAAGCAGGCAAGTTGGGCTACCTCAGCATCCTGGTCAGCGTGGCAATTAGGATTGTGCTGTGCTGTTTGACTATAACAGTAGTTGTCATCTCCAGTGTTTTGCTCAAATGGCAATCCTTGGGGAATATTATGTTTTATCTTAAATACATTGCCATATGTTGGAATTTGTACAGCAGCCAGAACATTCTCTACCTGTGGTAGGGTTATTTGTTAAGATGTGGCAGGAGCCATGACACTAGTAAACAAGGGGAGCTGAATTAAACAATTTTATTTAACTACCATACTAGTGATTAACCTGGAATTACCCTTGTTTAATGCCAATGGCTGTTTTCTGGCTCTTTATAACGGGGGATTTTGTTTCTCATGTTCCTGGTTACTCATTGGAGGGATTTGAGAAGCAGTAAGATGAGCAGACAAAGAATATAATCTATCTTTTTGATGTTTAGTGGACTGTTCAAGTTCAATGACCTGAATTGTTTTGTGTATTTTGCAGTAAGCTCTGAGGTTTCTTAAGATACCAGGTATGAGAGGATGTGGTTTGCAAAATAATTTTTTTAAAAAAGAGAACCTACTTCATACCGTTAAAATGGGAACACTATATGTTAAGTCACAGAATCAAGATTTTTTGGAGAAAAATAATCTTGACCACAGAGTGAACAATCTGATCTGCAATCTTGAGATATTTAACAGAATGAGAATCAAGAACAGAATTGCCAGCTGAGTAGACTCTAGGACTTAGTAACATAGTTGAGGTGTTTATCAGTGAGGTATTTAATGGACAATTAGAGAAATGCATCAAGAAATGATTATTGCAGTTGTGGGTGGCTTAGAATTTTAAAGTTTTTTCTTCCTTGATTGGGTGAAAATTTTAACAGATCAGGGAAAGAATCCAGCTAAAAAAGCCAAAACAAGGACTGTGATGTCTTTTGAACATCCAAACAAGTCTCAAGTAGTGCCAGCACATGTGAGGTCTGTTGCTGGGATGCTTGAATAGCTCCCTTTCTGTCAATGGCATTTACTCTGTGTGTGATTTGGATCATCTCTGGAATTGTGCGTCTTTATCAGTGCTGCTGAAAGTATTATGGTGTTGCTAGAATGCTGTCGGGATCCTTGAATTCCATAGACCTGTATGAAGAAGTGCAAATAATGAGCACAGAAAGCACTATGATGGAGAAGGCTGCTGCTGGCTAGAATTTTCCCATTTCACTAGATCCTCTCCAGGAGAAGCAGAATTAAGAGATGGAAAGCACCCATTCTAGAATTGTTCTACAATCCTCTTAAGCCAGTCAGAAATAGCAAGATTACTTGGGCCAAGTATTGTCCATTTGCCTCTGTCTCAGCTGAGATGTAGCCCATCTCCTCCTCAACTGCTTTTCTTCTACTCCTATGTCTTATGGTTGTGTTAGTTCCCATCACTATTTGAAATCTAGAAATCTGGATGTTCCAAATACATCACATGGTGTAAACTTGTGTCTCTTGCTCCATTTAAAAAAAATCTGACATAAATGGCTTTTAGTTGGTATGTGATGAAATCTTTGGATGAGAAGGTAATGATTGACTTTATGTATGTAGTATGTAGGCCTCCGTTAGTCTCGATAGACCATGGATTTGCACCTTGGGAAGTTTCCAGGGTGCAAGCCTGGGCAAGGTTTTTTTAATGGAAGACTGGCAGTTGCCCAAGCTGCAAGTCTCCCCTTCTCCATGCCACCGATGTTGTCCAAGGGAAGGGCATTAGGACCCATACAGCTTGGCACCGGTGTCATCGCAGAGCAATGTGTGGTTAAGTGACTTGCTCAGGGACGTACACATAGTCTCAGCCAAGGCTCGAACTAGTGACCTTCAGATCACTAGACGAACGCCTTAACCACTTGGCCACGCACCAACACTGACTGACTTTAATTGCTTTGTTAACAATACTATTCCATTTTTTTGGTTAAATTTGTGGTACAGCAGTCATTTTGGATTTCACTAACTTTGTGAACTTGCATTTTAAAGCATGCTTGAGTCAGTTGACGGTATAAAAAATGATATCCAGTGACTTTGAGGTACCGTGTGGACCTTGCTCTCAGTGGAGTAGCATTGCACTGAAACAGTGTTGTCTGAAGCTGGCATGTATGTAGTATATTGGAAATGCGTTGTGATTGCGTGGGTGTGTGTGTGCTACTGAAGGAAAGAAAGCTGCATCTCTCAGGCATCTGGAGGTTTGAGGAACCTCCTGAAAGCTCTGAGGTTGCAAGATGTAAAGTGTTAATAGCAGACTTTATTTGATATGATCACTCTCTTTGAAACACAACATAGATAGTTTTGCAGTAATACGTGCAATCACCTCATTCTGGCATTGAGCTTGAATAAAATAGTGCAAGTATTTGTTCACCAGTTCTATCAACTGATGTTTATACGTTTAGTGGTCGATTTGTTAGGTACAGGAGTGGAACCTGTCATGTCTTCTGCTGCTGTAGCCCATCCACTTCAAGGTTTGACATGTGCGTTTTGAGATGCTCTTCTGCACACCACTGTTATGACGCGTGTTATTTAAGTAACTGTTGCCTTCCTGTCAGCTTGAACCAGTCTGTCCATTCTCTTCTGGCCTTTCTCATTAACAAGGTATTTTCGCCCACAGAACTGCTTACTGGATGCTTTTTACTTTTTGCACCATTCTCTGTAAACTTACTGACTGTAGTTGTGCACGAAAATCCCAGGAAATTAGTAGTTTCTGAGATACTCAAACCACCCAGTTTGGCACCAACGATGATTCCACAAAGTTACTTAGATCACTTCCCCCCCCCCCCCACCCCCCATACACTGATGTTTGGTCTCAATAACAACTAAATCTCTTGACCATGTCTGCATGCTGTTACGTACTGAGTTCCTGCCACATAATTGGCTGATTAGATATTTGCATTAATGAGCTGATGTACCTAATAAAGTGGCCACTGAGTATACTTTGTGTTCACTTTAACATTCACAACAGCAGTGTTAACAACCATGTTACAGTGCATAGCTCTCTTTATAGAGAACATTATTGTAAGAAAGTTATTGTTTCAAATATCAGTATTCTATGGTACCTTAGAAGATGCTGCTGTCCAGAAGGCATAAGATTCTCTGAATTTTAATATTAAAAAATTAACTTATGTCATTATTAAAGGAAATACTTGGCCCATTCAGCATGTCACTGTGTGAATGACGTAGATTGAAATAGAACCATTGATTAAGCAGACTGTTTAGCAGATGGCTCTTTTGAGGTCCCTGTGATATCAATTAAACCTCTGATCTTTTAGTTACAAATAGCATAACATTTGTAATCAGAAAGTCTGGTTGAAACCGCTTGACCAAGTGAATAAACTGGTGTGGTGTTTCTAGTAATCGTGATGAAGATGTTTGATTTAAAGAGAAGTATTGGCTTTATTTGTCACATCGAAACATAGAAACAGTGAAATACATTGTTAGATTTGCATCAAATCCACGAAGATTGTGTCAGGCAGCCCGCAGATAAAGCCATGCTTCCAGTGCTAACCTAGCATATTAACCCTAACCATACATCTTGGGAATGCAGAAGAAACCAGAGCATCTGGAGGTAATCCACACGGTTATGGGGAGAATGTACTAATTCCTTACGGGCAGCCTCGGGAGTTGAACCCCAATCTTAAAGCGTTGCGCTGATTGCTTCGTGACCGTGCCAACCCTGACTGAAGATTTCTCTCTTGTTCAAAGGCAGTGAGCCACACGCATCTGCGATTGCCTGTGGTAAATAATAGGATTTTGTAGTTAATCAGTCTACCAGTTCCTGCTCATTTTATCTCATTCCGTTCGTGCCTCTCATTTCAGGTGAACTTTATTTGCCCTCACCATCTCCCCACCCACAACCCGCTACAGCCTTCTCCAAATCAGCAATGCAGTGGGGCAGTGTCTGACAATGTGCATAAGTGCAATCTTTGGAAAAGGGCGCTTCTTGGAAAATAATGGGCTGAGAGCAATTGCTTATTTTGTTTCATTTGACCTTTCTGGAAACATTTCGCATTGCTCTCTGTGTTTTGAGCTCCCTAACAGTAACCTGGGGGTTAAAGAATAGAAAGCTGATGCTGGCACTTTTCTGAATTACAGAGGATTTCTTTAGCAGTGTTAGCTGTGCAGTGACAGATGTCATTGTGCTTTCTGTAATTTTGGAGCAGTGAATTCTCTCTGTTGGGAACCTCAGACAGCAGTGCTGTTACTGCACAGCTGTGTTATTCCAGGGGATTGTCTGCCTTGCTGCAAATCTCTCATTCCAAGCTGCAAGGACAATAATGTCAATTCTGTGAAGATTACTCCGGATTCGTATTTCAGTCTTGGGAGCTTGCTATTCATTTTTAAAAAAGCAGTCTCATTTTGGACCTGTGAAAACAAGTAGATAGCTTTGTTATTTTTTTGGCAAGGTCTGGATCTTGTTCCTAAACTGGTCTTTTGAGAAATACTATGCCGATACTACATGTAAAGACACAGCCCCTAGGTTTCAACATGGCTGAGATGGCCGTTTGCAGGCTTATTCATTCTGGGTCGAGGCCCCGTGCTGTCTTGCTGCCAGTAGGCCTGGAGTTGTGGTTTTATGTCCAAAAAATTAAAAGCATGCAAAAGAAAAGGTAAGTTGATTTTTACACAATTTAAAGTAACAAAAAAGAAAAAAAAACATGTGGTGTTCTTTTAACCCTCACTGTCCAAAACTCTGTGGTCAGAAATCTTTGTACACGTTGAGAGCTTGTCCAATACTGTCCATTGCTTCAACAAAATAAAACCCATACTCTATTGACAAAAAAAAAATCTCTGTTTCTTTGCCTCTCACCTTCCCAGAGATACGTTCCATTTCAAAATGTAGACAGGACATGTTATTAGACTGTGCTGCCTGGAATTAGAGCGGCCTTTGAGCAAATATACCTGTGTTATTACACTATCCCCTTTGAAAAGTCAGTTCATTGTTGTGGATGACCAATAGATTTTCCTCTGTTCTACATCTTCAGGAAATAAAATCACCACCAAGTATTTATCCTGCAACAGAGAATGTAACCCATAGTTTGAGCCATGACCATCGGAACCACAATCACATGAAAATCACAGCCTAAGCCACATTCCAAGTTAAATGCTGCCAATCCAGGATGGAATGTTTCAATGTGAGATATAGCTGCTTTCATATTTTAAATGAAGCCATAAACTGGAGTTTTTCGACCGCCTCAGGGGAGCTTGCAAAATCTCATGACATTATTTCACAAAACCAGTGAAGTTCTCCCTGAAGGCAAAATTCAGGCTGCCTTCAATGTCAACAACACATGTCAGTTATCTCTGACTTTGCTGTTAGTGGGAACTAAATTAAATTGATCTGGTAAATTGATTTATTATTGTCACACATACCGAAGTACAGAGAGACTTTTGCCTTGCATATTGTTCAGAGAGCTGTTGCCAGGACTACTGCATATCCTACTTCATTTTCTGTGAGGTAGTGAAAGCTGAAATTGGCTGTACCCTAATGAAGGTTCTTGACCTGAAACGTCAAGTGTTTATTCCTCTCCATAGATGCTGCCTGACCTGCTGAGTTCCTCTGGAACTTTGTGCGTATTTCTCAAGATATGTAGAATCTCTTGTTTATGATTATCTGTAAATGATTATAGAAAATATAAATTCAAAATTTGAATTTCAATCAAAGAAAACAAGAGAAGTTTGACGATTTGCTGGAGATTTATTGTTTTTGGTTTTTTTTTGCTTTCCTGGTGTTGACTCCCTGTTACAAATTGGTTCCCTTTTAAGCTTTGTTCCTCATCCCCAAGTAACAGGTTTGCAAACTATGATGCTGCTTTAAGATGTTGGATTTCCTTTTTAAATTTTGTAGTGAAGTGCAATATGTTGCTAATTTAATTCCCTTGTTAAATGGATAAGCAAAATTTCACTGATAAAGATGTAAGATGACATGTTTGATTGCAGTTAATAAATTGTAGAAGAAATGAAAAGGTTGACTATTTTCGAAGTGGAGAGAAAATACAAACAACTGAGGTGCAAAGGGACTCGGGAGTTCTTGTGCAGGATTTCCTAAAGGTTAATTTGCAGGTTGATCTTGTGGTGAGGAAGACAAATGTGATGTATTCATTTCAAGAGGACTAGAATATAAAAGCAAGGATGTAATGTGGAGACTTAATAAAGCACTGGTGAGGCCTCACTTGGAGTATTGTGAGCAGGTTTGGATCCCTTGTCTTAGAAAGGAAGTGCTGAAACTGGAGAGGGTTCAAAGGAGATTCATGAAAATGATTCCATGATTGAATGACTTGTCATATGAAGAGCAATTAATGGCTCTGGGCCTGTATTCACTAGAATTCAGAAGAATGAGGGATGACCTCATTGAAATCTATTAAATGGTGAATGGCTTGATAGAGTGGATGTGAAGAGGATGTTTCCTATGGTGGGAGAGTCTAAGATCAGAGGCAAAGCCTCAGACAAGAGGGGTGTCATTTTAGAGCAGAGATGAGGAAGCATCTCTGATGAATGATGATGAATCTGTGGAATTCTTTGCCACAGACAGCTGTGGAGGCCAAGTCTTTTTGTTTATTTAAGGCAGAGGGTTGCCTGGATCGCTACCTGTACCACATGCCAGTGAGGGTCGAAACCGGATGATTTGGCAGATAAATGCACAGCTGAGAAGCTGGTGCAGGAAGCTTCAGGTTCTTGGATTTTCTGGGGAAGGTATGACCTGTACAAAAGGGACAGATTGCACCTGAACCTAAGGGGGCCAAAATTCTCGCGGGCAGGTTTGTTAGAGCTGTTGGGGAGGGTTTAAACTAATTTGGCAGGGGGATGGGAACCAGAGTGATGGGATTTGGGTTAGAATAGATGGTTAAAAAAATCAATGATAGCATGCAGTCAGACTGACAGGAAGGGTAGGCAAATGACAGTACAAAATTGCAGCCAGCAGGGTTGAGTATCAGTGCATTAAGGGTAGCAAATACAGTACTCAATATTGTATATTAATGCATGAAGTACAAAAAATACGGTGGATGATCTTGTTGCACTTTTACAGATGGTCGGGTCTGATGTTGTGGGCATCGGTGAAGGATGGTTGAAGTCAGGAGCAGAATGTCCAAAGTTACACGTTGTATCAGAAGGATAGGAAGAGAGGCAGAGGGAGTGGCATGGCTCTGCTGGTAAAGAATGGCATCAAATCATTAGGAAGATGTGACATAGGATTGGAAGATGTTGAATCCTTGTGAGTTGAGTTGAGTTGAGAAACTACAAAGGTAAAAGGACCCTGATGGCATTAATATACTGGCATGCCAACAGTAGCTGGGATGTGAACCACAGATTACAACAGGAAATTGAAAAGGAACGTCAAAAGGGCAATGTTATGGTAGTCATGGGAGATTTTAACATGCAGGTAGATTGAGAAAATCAGGTTGGTAATGGATCTCAAGAGAGTGAGTTTGTTGAATGCCTATGAGTTGGCTTTTTAGAGCAGTTGGTTGTTTGAGTCTACTAGGGGATCAACTATAGTGGATTGGGTTCTATGTAATGAACCAGAGGCAATTAGGGAAGTAAAGGAACCCTTAGGTGGCAGTGATCACTATATGATTGATTTCAACTTGAAATATAACCATATAACAATTACAGCATGGAAACAGGCCATCTCGGTCCTTCTAGTCCGTGCCGAACGCTTACTCTCACCTAGTCCCATCGACCTGCACTCAGCCCATAACCCTCCATTCCTTTCCTGTCCATATACCTATCCAATTTTGCTTTAAATGACAATACCGAACCTGCCTCTACCACTTCTACTGGAAGCTCATTCCACCCAGCTACCACTCTCTGAGTAAAGAAATTCCCCCTCATGTTACCCTTAAACTTTTGCCCCTTAAGTCTCAACTCATGTCCTCTTGTTTGAATCTCCCCTACTCTCAATGGAAAAAGCCTATCCACGTCAACTCTGTCTATCCCCCTCAACCTTCTACGCTCCATAGAATAAAGACCTAACTTGTTCAATCTTTCCCTGTAACTTAGGTGCTGAAACTTGGGTAACATTCTAGTAAATCTTCTCTGTACTCTCTCTATTTTGTTGATATCTTTCCTATTATTCGGTGACCAGAACTGTACACATTACTCCAAATTCAGCCTTACCAATGCCTTGTACAATTTTAACATTACATCCCAACTCCTATACTCAATGCTCTGATTTATAAAGGCCAACGTACCAAAAGCTTTCTTCACCACCCTATCCACATGAGAATCCACCTTCAGGGAACTATGCGCCATTATTCCTAGATCACCCTGTTTTACTGCATTCTTCAATGCCCTACCATTTACCATGTATGTCCTATTTGGATTATTCCTACCAAAATGTAGCACCTCACTTAATCAGCATTAAACTCCATCTGCCATCATTCAGCCCACTCTTCTAACTGGCCTAAATCTCTCTGCAAGCTTTGAAAACCTACTTCATTATTCACAATGCCACCTACCTTAGTATCATCTGCATACTTACTAATCCAATTTACCACCCCATCATCCAGATCATTAATGTATATGACAAACAACATTGGACCCAGTACAGATCCCTGAGGCACACCACTAGTCACTGGCCTCCAACCTGACAAACAGTTATCCACCACTACTCTCTGGCATCTCCCATCCAGCCACTGTTGAATCCATTTTACTACTTCAATATTAATACCTAACGATTGAACCTTCCTAACTAACCTTCCGTGTGGAACCTTGTCAAAGGCCTTACTGAAGTCCATATAGACAACATCCACTGCTTTACCCTTGTCAACTTTCCAAGTAACCTCTTCAAAAAATTCAGTAAGATTTGTCAAGCATGACCTTCCACGCACAAATCCACGTTGACTGTTCCTAATCAGACCCTGTCTATCCAGATAATTATATATACCATCTCTAAGAATACTTTCCACTAATTTACCCACCACTGATGTCAAACTGACAGGCCTATAATTGCTAAGTTTACTCTTAGAACACTTTTTAAACAATGGAACCACATGAGCAATACGCCAATCCTCCGGCACCATCCCCGTTTCTAATGACATTTGAAATATTTCTGTCTGAGCCCCTCCTATTTCTACACTAACCCCCCTGAAGGTCCTAGGGAATATCCTGTCAGGACCCGGAGATTAATCCACTTTTATATTCCTTAAAAGCGCCAGTACTTCCTCCCCTTAATTGTCATAGTTTCCATAACTTCCCTACTTGTTTCCCTTACCTTACACAATTCAATATCCTTCTCCTTAGTGAATACCGAGGAAAAGAAATTGTTCAAAATGTCCCCCATCTCTTTCGGCTCCACACATAGCTGTCCACTCTGATTCTCTAAGGGACCAATTTTATCCCTCATTATCCTTTTGCTATTAATATAACTGTAGAAGCCCTTTGGATTTATTTTCACTTTACTTGCCAAAGCAACCTTGTATCTTCTTTTAGCTTTTCTAATTTTTTCTTTAGACTCTTCTTACATTCTTTATATTCCTCGAGCACTTCATTTACTCCATGCTGCCTATATTTATTGTAGATATCTCTCTTTTTCCTAACTAAGTTTCCAATATCCCTTGAAAACCATGGCTCTGTCAAACTTTTAACCTTTCCTTTCAACCTAACAGGAACATAAAGATTCTGTACCCTCAAAATTTCACCTTTAAATGACCTCCATTTCTTTATTACATCCTTTCCATAAAACAAATTGTCCCAGTCCACTCCTTCTAAATCCTTTTGCATCTCCTCAAAGTTAGCCTTTCTCCAATCAAAAATCTCAACCCTGGGTCCAGTCCTAGCCTTCTCCATAATTATATTGAAACTAATGGCATTGTGACCACTGGACCCGAAGTGCTCCCCAATACATACTTCCATCACTTGACCTATTTCATTCCCTAACAGAAGATCCAACAGTGCCCTTTCTCTGGTCGGTACCTTTATGTATTGCTGCAAAAAACTATCCTGCACACATTTTACAAACTCCAAACCATCCATCCCTTTTACAGTATGGGCTTCCCAGTCTACCTGTGGAAAATTAAAATCGTCCACAATTACGACCCTGTGCTTACTACAAATATCTGCTATCTCCTTGCAAATTTGCTCCTTCAATTCTCGCTCCCCATTAGGTGGTCTATAATACACCTCTATAAGTGTTACTACACCTTTCCCATTCCTCAATTCCACCCAAATAGTCTCCCTAGACAAGCCCTCTAATCTATCCTGCCAGAGCACCGCTGTAATATTTTCTCTGACAAGCAACGCAACACCTCCCACTCTTGTCCCTCCGATTCTATCACACCTGAAGCAACGAAATCCAAGAATATTTAGTTGCCAATCACACCCCTCCTGCAACCATTTTTCACTAATAGCTACAACATCATATTTTCAGGTATCAATCCATGCTCTAAGCTCATCCATCTTTCTCCTAGCATTAAAATAAATGCATTTAAGAAATTCTCCACCTCTTCCTCTGTTTATCTCTAACAGTACAAAGAACTTTACTGTCTTTTTCTTCCTTCTCCCATACATCTGTTCTGACACTCTGGTTCCCATCCCCGCTTTTTGATAGGGCAATTTGATAGGGAAAAAGTAAAGTCTGATGTAGCAGTATTTCAGTAAAGGAAATTACAGTGGTATGAGAGAGGAGTTTTCAAGCAATATATATAAAAAGAGATGAGAGTGGATGTAGGACCATTAGAAAATGAGGCCGGAGAAATAATAATGGGGGACAAGGAGATGGCAGATGAACTAAATGAGTATTTTGCATCAGTCATCACTGTGAAAGACACTAGCAATGAGCCAGGTGTTGAAGGGTGTGAGGGAAGAGAATGAGTGTAATTACCAGTGCAAGGGAGAAGGTGCTCGAAAAGCTGAAAGATCTAAAGGCACATAAGTCACCTGGAGCAGATGAACTGCATCCTTGGGTTCTGAAAGTGTTAGCAGTAGAGATTGTGGAGGCATTAGTAGATAGATAGATAGATACTTTATTCATCCCCATGGGGAAATTCAACTTTTTCCAATGTCCCATACACTTGTTGTAGCAAAACTAATTACATACAATACTTAACTCAGTAAAAAATATGATATGCATCTAAATCACTATCTCAAAAAGCATTAGTAATAGCTTTTAAAAAGTTCTTAAGTCCTGGCGGTAGAATTATAAAGCCTAATGGCATTGGGGAGTATTGACCTCTTCATCCTGTCTGAGGAGCATTGCATCGATAGTAACCTGTCGCTGAAACTGCTTCTCTGTCTCTGGATGGTGCTATGTAGAGGATGTTCAGAGTTATCCATAATTGACCGTAGCCTACTCAGCGCCCTTCGCTCAGCTACCGATGTTAAACTCTCCAGTACTTTGCCCACGACAGAGCCCTCCTTCCTTACCAGCTTATTAAGACGTGAGGCGTCCCTCTTCTTAATGCTTCCTCCCCAACACGCCACCACAAAGAAGAGGACGCTCTCCACAACTGACCTATAGAACATCTTCAGCATCTCACTACAGACATTGAATGACGCCAACCTTCTTAGGAAGTACAGTCGACTCTGTGCCTTCCTGCACAAGGCATCTGTGTTGGCAGTCCAGTCTAGCTTCTCGTCTAACTGTACTCCCAGATACTTGTAGGTCTTAACCTGCTCCACACATTCTCCATTAATGATCACTGGCTCCATATGAGGCCTAGATCTCCTAAAGTAATGATCTTTCAAGAATCATTGGACTCTGGCATGGTTCCGCAGGACTGGAAATTGCAAATGTTATTCCACTCTTTAAGAAAGGATGAAGGCAGTAGCAAGGAAATTATAGACCATTTAGCCTGACCTCAGTCAGACGTTGGAAGACATTGGAGTCAATTGTTAGGGATGAGGTTATGGAGTACTTGGTAACACAGGACAAGATGGGGCATGGTTTCCTTAAGGGAAAATATTGCCTGTTGGAATTCTTTGAGTTGACAAGTAGGATAGATAAAGGAAATGCAGTGGATGTTGTATGTTTGAATTTTCAGAAGACCTTTCACAAGGTGTCACACATGAGACTGCTTACCAAGTTAAGAGCCCATGGTATTACAGGAAAGTTATTGGCATGGTTAGAGCATTGGCTGATTCATAGGAGGCAACGAGTGGGAATAAAAGTATACTTTTCTGGTTGGCTGCCACTGACTACTGGTGTTCTGCGGAGGTTGGTGTTGAGTCTGCTTCTTTTTATGCTGTATATCAGTGATTTAGGTGCTGGAATAGAAAGCTTTGTTGCCAAGTTTGCAGATGATGGATACAAAGATTGGTGGAGGGGCAGGTAGTGTTGAGGAAACAGGTAGGCTGCAGAAGGACTTAAACAGATTAGGAGAATGGGCAAGAAAGTGGCAAAAGAAATATAATGTTGAAAAATGCTTGGTCATGTACTTTGGTAGTAGAAATGAATGTACAGGCTATTTTCTAAATGGGGAGAAAATCTAAAAATCTGAGATGCAAAGGGACTTGGGAGTCCTTGTGCAGAACACCCTAAAGGTTAACTTGCAGATTGAGTCGGTGATGAGGAATGCAAATACAATGTTAGCATTCATTTCAAATGGCCGAATTTTGCTCCTATGGCTTATGGTCTTGTGGTCTAGGTTGACAGATTTTTGATTAGTCGGCATGAAGAGATAGGGGGGGAAGACGGGAGATTGGGGCTGATAGGAAAATTGGATCAGCCATGATGAAATGGCAGAGCATACTCAGGCCAAATGGCCTAATTCTGCTCCTATTTTTTTATGGTATTATGACAGAAGCAATAAGAAAAACTAGAAAGCAACATTAACATTAAATTACATTTGATGGCATTATGAAACAGCTGTCCAAAATTCTACGGAAAACTCATCTACTTCGAAGTAATCCCCTTTTAATTAAATATTTCTGCTTGGGTTCCACTAAGACTCCTATAAACATCTCATTGTGTGGTCTTTTAGGTAGTTAAGTTTCAAGTCAATGAGGCTGTGAACTCAAAACTTAAACACTGTTGAACCGAAAATTAAAAATAAACAGTGCAATGCACTCAATTGGTCAGACAGAACACGTGGAGAGAAGCAAAGTTTAATGTTGCACACCAGCAATTTTTGCCAGAACTGTGGAGTATTAAGGAATATTACAGATTATTTAAAAAAATGCCAAAATAAAATAATAAGTAAAGTCTTTGATAGGGTGTAAGGTAGAACAAAGGTAAAGTCAAGTGCACAAGAACACAAATGCAAAGGTGCACTGAGAAACTAATTGTAGAAGCATCACTGGCA
Organism: Hemitrygon akajei; assembly: GCF_048418815.1. Lineage (NCBI taxonomy): Eukaryota > Metazoa > Chordata > Chondrichthyes > Myliobatiformes > Dasyatidae > Hemitrygon > Hemitrygon akajei. The sequence continues at coordinate 184,471,055 of NC_133130.1, forward strand.
CATAGTATCTGCTAAACAACTTCTTTTAAAAAGCAGAAGTAATACCAAATAAAGAATATAATCGGAGCAAAGCAAAATCGAAGTCTGTTTGAGTGCAATGTGGTTAAAGTGTTACCAGACTGAGGTAGTGATTAGCATCGTGCAGGGTACTTCAAGAACTGTGCAGTTGAAGGGAACTTGGTCTTGAACTTGGCCTTGTGGGACTTCAGGTTCTGCACCACCTGCCCAGTGGTGGTTGTGAGAGGATAGCCGTGGCCTGGATAGTGGGGGATTTTGAGAGTTGTTGCAGCTCTCTCTGTTCATACTACTGATGATGGGGAGGAATGCACCAATGTTGTATTAGGCAGAGTCCACTGTCTCTGCAGCCTCTTGTACTCCTGTGCATTGAATTGCTGATGCACCCAGTCAATTGATGCTGATGTTTCGCAGCTTCTGGGATCCTTGCTGGATGGCATGGTCTCATAGTGGTTACCGTAAAGCTTTGCAGTGCCGGCGATCAGGGTTCAATTCCCACTGTTGCCTGTAAGGAGTTTGTACGTTCTCCCATGACCACGTGAGTTTCTTCCAGTTCTCTGGTTTCTTCGCACATTCCAAAGATGTACAGGTTAGCAAATTGTGAGCATACTACAGTACTGTGCAAAAGTTGTAGGCACATGCATGTAGCTAGGGTGGCTAAGACTTTTGCACAGTACAGTATATCTATGCCAGAAGCATGGGGACACTTGCAAGTTGCCCTGGCGTATCCTCGGACTGTGGTGGTTTTTGGTGTAAAAAAAATTATGCACTTCACTTTGTTTCAATGGACATGTGCCAAATAAAGCTGATTTTTAAAACAAATCTTTGATTTGTGGATGTCCTTCTGGAGTTTGCATGTTCCATTGGTGCTCCCGTTTCTTCCCTCAACAAAAAGTGCCTGCTCGGCTAAATGTTAATTGTAAACTACCCTTGATGGAGGTATTTAAAATTATGAGGGGGATAGATAGAGTTGATGTGGATAGGCTTTTTCCACCGAGAGTAGGGGAGATTCAAACAAGAGGACATTACCGGTAGTTAAGGGGCAAAAATTTAGGGGTAATACGAGGGGGGAACTTCTTTACTCAGAGAGTGGTAGCTGTGTGGTTTCTCCTGTGTCATAATAATTAAGCGGAATGGAGTGAACTTGCAAGGCAAAAAGAGAATAGTAGTGAGACAAGAAACAAAAATTGTTTTTTATTCCTTGAAGTCCTCCAGTGCTTAGGTGACAGCCCTTGGGAACAAGCTTTTGGGAGACAGACAGGGTGGATTTTCTTGCTGCAGATGACAGTTCTTCACACTTGCTGAAAAATTTCTGCATAGACTCTTAAGAAGGAATACATTATAGGTGATACATTGATGTTCATTTAGTGAATTTTGTCCAAAGACACTCTTGATGGGACTGGTAGCTGTGATCTTTTTAAAACCATAAATAGCAGTTAATACTCATCAATTTTCATCAGAACAAGATATGCTTGGGCTAAATTTGCTAATATCAGCTTTATTATTCAGAATGGTAAAACAAGGTAGAAACTCATTCCCTGGACTTTCTATTCCTGTGGACACTGCATCCCTGCAAACATATTCTACCATGTGGGAACTCGGTCTGTGGTTGCTTTGCTGACTTGTGAACGAGTCCCGATGAAGGCTCTCAGCCTAAACTGTCAACTGTTTCTTCACCGCCGTAGATGCTGCCTGACTTGCTGAGTTCCTCCATACAAATTTTATTTTGTACATGTTGCTGAAGTGATTCAGCACCTGTAGCAACACCTTGTACTCCATTTTCTGTAGCCTCCAACCTGATGGCATGAACATCGTTTTCTCAAACTTCCAGTAATGCCTCCCTCCCCCACTCCCTCACCATTTCCCATCTCCTTTTCCTTCTCTCATGTTGTCTCCATCGCCTCCCTCTTGTGCTCCACCCCCCTTTTTCTTTCACCAATCAACTTCCTAGCTCTTTGCTTCATCCCTTTCCTTCCAAGTTTCACCCATCGCCTGGCATTTCTCTGTCACCTCCCCCCACCTTTCAAATCTACTCAGCTTTTTCTCCCCGGTCCTGCCAAAGGGTTTCAGTCCGAAACGTCGACTGTGCTTTTTTCTGTAGATGCTGCCTGGCCTGCTGAGTTCCTCCAGCATTTTATGTGTGCTCCTGCAGAATCTCTTTGTGTTTCTGACTTGCGAACTATTTTGGTTGCGAACCCTGCCAGTAACCTGGGGGGAGAGAGAACCCACAAATGGGACAGCAAAACAGCCAAGATCTGCTCACAAAATTTGGAGCAGTAATTATGAACTGAACTATTTTTGAGGTTAAAAATGTAAACTCAGGCTTGGCCTTATTTGCTGAATCGAGTGCAGTCACTTAGAAGAGTATTTAGTACATGGCATGATATTCTTTTGATGAATTTTAACCGTTAATTTTGAACCATTCCTTTGAAGTTATCCCGTCACCAATATGCCTCTTCTAAGCAGATCCTGAGGACTGACTGGTGCATCCATTATTTATTTATCTTGTAGAAAAGTTAAATAAATCTATAATCAGTCTGGAGCCAGGGTTTGCAAGTTGCTATGGTGATGTGAATTTCTGTGTGATCTTTAACAAGGTGTAACTTGACAATTTTAGTTTCGATTCAGTCAATTTTCATCCAGTATTAGTTCTTCCACATAAAATTTGTATATTCCTGTTTTGACAGATACTGTACAAGTTTTCCATATATGATGTAAAAGTAAATTTTTTAATACCGAGGAAAAACTTGGAGATTTTTGTTAATCCCCTTACAGCTAAAATCCACTCTTCACACCTGTTGTGTATTTAATATTTGAGTAATACTGTAAATATATTGTTTGATTAAGCATTCTTGTTTGTTTTCATAATTCATTACGGGTTACATGAATTGCATATGTCTTGACACTACCACATGATACGTGTGCACCTCGCTTAAAGTAAACATGAAGTTAGGCTCACATTTAGGACTCTTGTCGTTTTCTTGCAACTAGTTGTATGTTTTGGAGTTACAAAAATATAACTGTGGCGATGAGGTATTTTAAAAACTAATTGGAATGATTACTTGCCTGTTGAAGCGCAGCGAGACATTCAAGTTTGAAAAAAGCAGAGTGAAACAATCGAGTAGAAATAAAACAGCAGCATGTTTTTCTTTTTCTCGGAGCAGCTCGTTTTCTTCGCAAAAGGAAAGATGATCAAGTAAAACAGGAAAGTAGAAAACAGAAGAACTCACTGGTTCATAATCAGTGAATACCGGGTGATGATAATCATTAAAAAAACTGGCTGACACTACTACAACTCGTTTGGCGATCCATCCATGATTTGCATGCCATATCCCCTGTAATAGTCAACTGAAATCGAATTAAGAAAGGTACTGGATGATGACACAACTGTCTCATGAACCGTTGTCCAAAAGAGCTGCTGGTGCTATCGTTTGTGCCTCTGCTTGGAAAGCATATTGGACCAACAAAAGACCTTGCTGCTAAGATGAAGCGTGGGCCAATTACAACAGTGTTTGTAGGCAACGTTATCTGTTAATCAGGCAGTTTCTTGTTAAATGTCACTTGGTTTTAAGCTGGAAGAGAATTCAAAGAGCTTCAGGAAAGTTGCAAGCATTCAGCTTTTTTGAGTATAAAGAACTAGAACCTATTCTGTGTGCATTAAGGTTAGTGAATGAACTTAAAGTGAAAGATAAAAAGCTGAATGTAAAAGTAGATGCAAAGAACAAAGCTCAGTTAGATGAATGGAAGGCCAAAAAAGAAAGGAGACAATGGAGATACAAAAACAGAGGACTCGTCAGATGATGCAACAGGCACAACATCACGCGCAACAACATTGCCAGATGATGTTGTGGATGAGAAAACCAAGAGGAAAGATCAGATCAGAAAGGGAGCAATGGAAGGATTAATAAAAGAATATTGCAGTGAGCAAGGTGTACCTTTTATTTAATGGTCAAATAGCAAAGAGAAGATTTTAAAACTTAGAGAAAATTTGCAGATGCTGGAAGTCCAAGCAACACACATTTTTCTTTTAACAACTTTACATTCTCTGAACACGTTTAGTACACAAGGCTGCCATTTTCATACCCAATATCCACCTCCTACCTTTTGCACGCATGCCTATAACAGAGAAAGTGAGCATCCCAACTAAATGCCTACGTAGCCCAAATAAACAAAACTCAACACCTCCCAAGATTAAGATGCACAAATTAGAAACAGAAAAAGGTGTCCAGTGCTGTCAGAACCACTTCCTGCAATCTGAGTCAACTCCTACAACCACCACCACAGAGGAGGCACCAGAACCTGAAATTATTTTCAGTTACTAGTCTCAGCTGCTAAGCAGAGTGACCTACCTTGTCAGGAAAGACGTCATCCCACAAGAATAAGGGATCCTCTGCAGCAATTAAATCTTCAGGCCTGAATGGGGCAATTTAAAATTTACTATGTTGCAGATGTCTGTATAGTTGTTTATTATATCGTTTACTGTTGAGGTGCATTCTGTACTGAGTTGAAATTGCTAGCCAAGCAGGGAGGCAAGTGTTTGTATTTATTATTTCTGTTTTATTTGATATTGCAAATGTATTTGATTAATTCGTTCTTGTTTTTTAAATTCATTATGGGTTATATGTAAAAATATGTGAATTGCGCAAGTCATCACACTGCCACATGATACTTGTGCACCTTGCTTAAAGTAAGCATTAAGTTAGACTCACATATTGGACTGCTGTCTTGTTCTTGCAATTAGTTGTATGTTTTGGAGTTAAAAGACATAACACCCAAAACTGTCAAACAAATTATCTTAAGCATGGTAACAACACACACAAAATGCTGGTGGAACACAGTAGGCCAGGCAGCATCTATAGGGAGAAGCGCTGTCGATGTTTCGGGCCGAGACCCTTCGTCAGGACCTGAAGGGTCTCGGCCCGAAACATCAACAGCGCTTCTCCCTATAGATGCTGCCTGGCCTGCTGTGTTCCACCAGTATTTTGTGTGTGTTGTTGTTTGAATTTCCAGCATCTGCAGATTTCCTCGTGTTTGCTCTTAAGCATGGTTATTGGTTTATCTAGTGCTTGATGTATTCCATCTGAGATAATCTGTTTCCTTGTCATGAAAGTATAACACCTACTGTGTCACTGCAGCTCCATGCATTGTTAGAGCAGGAGGAGGAAACATGTTTTATCAAGGGTTGAAGATATAAAACAATCTAGAAGAATTGACTGAAATGAGAAACCAATTATAAATCAGAATCAGGTTTAATATCGCCAGCATGTGCCCTAAAATTTGTTACCCCTATGCCAGCGGTGCAAAGAAATCCATGATAAATATAGAGAAAAAACTGAATTACATTAAGTATATATGTGTCTATTAAATGAAGTAAGATGCAGAAAATTGTAAAATGAGTCAGCTACATGAGGAGCTGTGCCTTAGGAAGGCAGCCTCCATCCTTAAGGACACCCACCACCCAGGACATGCCCTCTTTCCATTGCTACCGTCGGGTAGGAGGTACAGGAGCCTGAAGGCACACACTCAGCAATTCAGGACCAGCTTCTTCCCCTCTGCCATCCAATTCCTAAATGGACATTGAACCCATGAACACCACCTCACATTTATTTCTGTTTTTGCATTATTTTGAGTTTACCTGTTTAGTATACTGATATATATACTTTAATTGGTTTATTTTTTCTCTATATTATTGTACTGCTCTATATTGCATTTGTACTGCTGCCACAAAGTTAACAAATTTCATGACTTATGCCGGTGATATTAAACCTGAATTTGATTCTGATTCTTTATAGCTGCATCAATATGTTGCATCCAGGTTAGGTTCTCAGAGATATTGACACCCAGGAAGTTGAAGTACAGAACTTTTTGTTTCTACAATATGTTTTGTGAACTTGTTATGTACCAAAATACCACAGCAGTTCAGGTAGCAGAAGTGTGCTCAGAGATAGATACTTCATTCATTGCAGAGGAACTTGCAGTGTCACAGTAGCATTACAAAGTGCATAGATACACAAATGTTAGAAGAGAAGTTATAAAAATTATAAAAATAAGTTACTTTAAAAATAACTGGGTCACTTACCAGCAAAGATAGAGAGGTCCGTTGAAGTCTGATGGTACTATTTTTAAACATTTTATTTATAAAGGGGCACAAAAGTAAGGTTAATACAAACATTCAGATAATATACGTCGTCAATACTCAATCTAAAGCGCGGGTATAGTAATAATCAACAATAAGAAGTAGCTCTATCGTTTGTCTAGGGGTAAAAATATTGTCCGATGGAAATATCAAAGTCTCTGGAGTTCATGCAGGCTTTTTGCCTTTTGGGGACCGCTGGGTTTCACGTGTTGGAGAGAGAGAGATTTTTGGGTGAGAAAAATAAACTTGCCAGCCTTTTGGACTCAAATCGTTGAATCGGGAACGTGGGTTCCCCGTTGTCAGTTCGAAGTCCTTTTCGGTGTTATCAGCCACTCGTTCCCCAGGCTAGGGGAAACGAACCACACGTGGCTTCCGAATAGCTTCCCGTTATCACGGGAGCGATGAGCGATGGTGTCTCCTTCTGGTGCGTCGCTAGGGTACTGCCTCCTGCAGTCCCCTTTTTATCTTGACTTGCAGAGTTGTAGATGTCAATCAAGGTGGGGTGATACAATCCCCACCCAACATTGCCCGAGGGTGTCTATGTAGCCCTGATAGCTGGCACGTAGTATAGAGTCGCAATCCACAAGGGTGTCTCCAAGAAACAATGGTCAAAATCCGTTGCATTGTCTCTCTGAGGATTCTCTCTCATTTCCTGGGTCCAAGACCCAAATTAATAGCGATCTTGCGATTCTCAGGAAGGAGGGGGCTGGGATCATAACACTACATAAAAATAGTGATAGAGAATACTGTGGCGACCCACTTCCTAGCGCACTCGAACCGGCTCACAAATAGCCAACGCGCAGGCACAAAGGCCAGGTCCGCAACAAAGGGAAAAGCCTGCGGGGGTTTGTGAGTACGTGTCCCTTAGAGCATCCGCGCCCGGGGAGGGCGGGATGAGGGAGGCTTTAAAGCAAGGCTGTGAAGTTCGAATAAAATCATCTTTAATTGCAGTTTACCGACTCCGTGTTGTTATTTTAGCGCTGCATGTAGCACACCGCTACAATTGGTGACCCCGACGGTCCAAACGATTTTTGGACCGGAGATGACCGACGCCGCATCTGTTCATGCGGTTTCATTGAAACTGCCAAGCTTCTGGACGCTGCGACCTCACCTATGGTTCCAGCAAGCAGAAGCCCAATTCCACGTTCGGCAGATAACCTCAGAGGACACACGTTACTACTATGTGGTGAGCTCCCTCGACCAGGACACAGCGGCCCAGGTTGCGGAGTTCGTACAGTCTCCCCCGGCGGACGGCAAGTACACGGAATTCAAAGCCCTGCTCCTAAGGACTTTCGGACTCTCACGGCGCGAGTGGGCTGCCCGTTTACTGCCCCTGGATGATTTGGGAGACAGACCTCCATCGGCTTTAATGAATGAGATGTTGTCTCTGGCCGGCGGACACAAACCCTGCCTCATGTTTGAGCAGGCATTCCTGGAGCAGCTGCCCAAGGACATACGCCTGCTGCTGTCCGACGCGGATTTCAGCGATCCCCGGAAGGTGGCAACCCGGGCGGACTTGCTGTGGAACGCCAAGAAGGTGAGTGGAGCGTCCATCGCACAGATCAACGGGCCACGCTCCCAGCAGCAAACCAGTCCAGGCCCGGCCGCGGAGCCCACTAGCCCCAGAGGCAGGGGTGGGGAGCCCAACGAACACTGGTGTTTCTACCACCAGCGGTGGGGCGCAGAAGCCCGCCATTGTCGCCCGCCCTGCCAGTTCCCGGGAAACGCCAGGGCCAGCCGCCACTGATGGCTACGGCAGCTGGCCATTGGGTTAGCCTCCTGTATGTGTGGGACAAGAGGTCGGGACGCCGTTTTTTGGTCGACACCGGTGCCAAGATCAGCGTCTTACCTCCGACGAGTTATGACACCCGCAACCGGGCACCGGGTCCCCCCCCTGAGGGCTGTGAACGGCAGCACGGTAAGGACCTACGGCAACCGTATGGTGCAGCTACAGTTCGGCTCCAGCCGGTTCACGTGGGACTTCACACTGGCCGCCGTAGCCCAACCGCTTCTGGGCGCGGATTTTTTGCGGGCTCACGGCCTACTGGTCGACCTGCCGAGGCAGAGGCTGGTCCACACCGAGACCTTTCAGACGTTCTCCCTAGGAGAAGCCCAGTTGCCAGCCCCACACCTCGGCTCCATCACGCTGTCCGACAACGACTTCACCAGAGTCCTGGCGGATTTCCCATCGGTTCTGGCACCGCAGTTCACGGCAGCCATGCCCCGAAACGGCATACAACACCACATCCCGACCCAGGGACCACCCCTCCACGCCCGGCGGCTTCCCCCAGACAAGCTCCGACTGGTGAAGGAGGAGTTCAAGAGGATGGAGGAATTGGGGATCATCCGGCGGTCCGACAGCCCATGGGCCTCCCCCCTGCCCATGGTGCCCAAAGCGACAGGGGGCTGGAGACCGTGCGGCGACTACCGCAGGCTGAATGAGGCTACTACACCGGACTGCTACCCTGTGCCGCACATTCAGGACTTTGCAGCAAACCTGCACGGCGCACGGATCTTCTCCAAGGTAGACCTCGTCTGAGGATACCATCAAATCCCGATGCGTCCGGACGACGTCCTCAAAACGGCTCTCATCACCCCGTTCGGCCTTTTCGAGTTCCTCCGTATGCCGTTCAGCCTGAAGAATGCCGCACAGACGTTCCAGCGGTTGATGGACGCAGTGGGACGTGACCTGGACTTCGCATTCATCTATTTGGACGACATCCTCATAGCCAGCAGCAGTCGTCAGGAGCATCTGTCCCACCTCCATCAACTCTACGCCTGACTGAGTGAATACGGTCTAACAATCAACCTGGCCAAATGCCAGTTCGGGCTCGACACCATTGACTTCCTGGGCCACAGGATTACTAAAGACGGGGCAACCCCTCTGCCCACTAAGGTAGATGCGGTCCGCCATTTCCCCCGACCCACCACACTCAAAGGCCTTCAGGAGTTCGTAGGTATGGTCAATTTCTACCACCGCTTCCTCCCTTCAGCTGCCCGAATCATGCACCCCTGTTCGCCCTGCTGTCGGGTCCGGGCAAGGACATTGCCTGGGACGAGGAGTCTGCCGCCGCTTTCATTCAAACGAAGGATGCCTTGGTGAACACCGCGATGCTAGTGCACCCCAGAATGGACGTCCCTACCGCCCTCACAGTGGACACATTTAACACGGCAGTCGGTGGGGTGCTGGAACAACTCATCGAGGGTCGCTGGCAACCCCTGGCGTTTTTCAGCAAACACCTGCGGCCACCCGAGCTCAAATACAGTGCTTTCGACCGGGAACTGTTGGCGCTATACATGGCAATCCGGCATTTCAGGTACTTCCTAGAAGGTAGGCCCTTCACCGCGTTCACGGACCACAAGCCGCTTACCTTTACGTTCACGAAGGTGTCCGATCCCTGGTCATCCTGCCAGCAGCGCCATCTGTCCTACATCTCTGAATACACGATGGATGTCCGGCACGTCTCGGGTAAGGACAATGTCGTGGCGGACGCGCTCTCTCACCCTAACATTCATGCCCTTTCCCAAGGGGTAGACTTTGAGGCGCTGGCAGAGGCGCAGCTGGCAGACGAGGAGATCCCGAGTTACAGAACCGCAGTCTCCGGCTTGCAGCTCCAGGACCTCCCCGTAGGCCCAGGTGAGAGGACCCTACTCTGTAACGTCGCCACCGGCCAGTCCCGTCCCGTCGTCCCGGCAAACTGGCGGCACTGTGTTTTCGACTCCATTCATAACTTAGCGCACCCCTCCATCAGGACAACTGTCCGGCTGGTAGCCAACCGGTTCGTTTGGCACGGACTCCGCAAGCAGGTCAGTGAATGGGCCAGAACGTGCATGCACTGCCAGACGGCCAAGGTGCAGCGGCACACCAAAGCTCTGCCGCAGCAGTTCCACCCCACCCACCGGCGTTTTGACCACATTCACGTGGATATCGTGGGCCCCCTGCCAGTGTCGCATGGAGCACGGCACCTCTTGACTATCGTGGACCGGTTCACAAGATGGCCAGAGGCGATCCCGCTCACCGACACCACCTCCGAATCTTGTGCCCGGGCACTGATTGCCACCTGGGTGTCCCGCTTTGGTGTACCGGCCCACATTACCTCCGACAGAGGCGCCCAGTTCACCTCCAGCCTGTGGTCAGCTATGGCCAGCCTTTTGGGGACACAGCTGCACCACACCACTGCCTACCACCCACAGTCGAACGAACTAGTGGAGCGTTTCCACCGTCACCTAAAGTCGGCTCTCATGGCCTGCCTGTGAGGAGCTAACTGGGTGGACGAGCTTCCCTGGGTCCTACTCGGCATCCGCACGGCGCCCAAAGACGATCTACACGCTTCGTCGGCCGAGTTGGTGTACGGCGCACTCCTGGTCGTCCCCGGGTAGTTCATACCAGCCCCAAGGGGGCAAGAGGAAGAACCCGCAGCAGTCCTGGGCAGACTACGCGAGAGGCTCGGTGCCCTGGCCTTCATACCCACTTCGCAGCATGGGCAGCACCCGACCTGCGTACCCAAAGACCTGCAGAACTGTAAGTTTGTGTTTGTACGAAGGGGTGGGCATCGGCCACCGCTGCAACGGCCCTACGAGGGGCCATTTACGGTGCTCAGGAACAACGGGTCCACGTTCGTGCTGGACGTTGGGGGGAGAGAGGAGGTTTTCATGGTGGACCGACTCAGACCGGCCCATGTGGACCTGGTGCAACCGGTCGAGTTTCTGGCACCGTGGTGCAGAGGCCGACCTCCCAAACAGGGTCCGGCCCAGACTGTGGACATTGGGAGGTGTATCGCTGGTTCTGGGGGGGGGGGTTATGTGGTGACCCACTTCCTAGCGCACTCGAACCGGCTCACAAGTAGCCAGCGCGCAGGCACAAAGGCCAGGTCCACAACAAAGGGAAAAAGCCTGCGGGGGTTTGTGTGTACGTGTCCCTTAGAGCATCCGCGCCCGGGGAGGGCGGGATGAGGGAGGCTTTAAAGCAAGGCTGTGAAGTTCGAATAAAATCATCTTTAATTGCAGTTTACCGACTTTTAAAAGCTATTATTAATGCTTTTTGAGATAGTGATTTAGATGCATATCATATTTTTTACTGAGTTAAGTATTGTATGTAATTAGTTTTGCTACAACAAGTGTATGGGACATTGGAAAAAAGTTGAATTTCCCCATGGGGATGAATAAAGTATCTATCTATCTATCTATCTATTTTAGCGATGCGTGTAGCACACCGCTACAATACAAAAAATTGTTCTAATGAGGTTAATGCAAAGAGAAAAATGAAATAAACACAAACTGCAGAGACCACAGATTTTTGTGTTCAGTATCACTGATTTCAACGGTAGTATTTAGCAGTGGTGCAAGGGCCCATACCTGTTGTGCTTCTCTGTGAAGCTCTTGAAGTGGCTGCATTCAGTGTGTACCCAGCACTTAGTCCTGTACCCTTTTGTATATTTCAGCTTGCAACTTTGGGTCATGTGCAGCACTTGCTGTGCTGTCCATGCTAGAGAGCTTCCTTCAGCTGTTTGCATCTGTTTTGGTGTATGTCCCTGGGAACAACCCGCACTGTACAGTTCCTGCATTGTTGCCACTTTTCAGGAGGAATTTTAACAAATGCCCCTGCATCTCCTCCTGGACCATTTTGGCAGGGATGTGTTCGAGAAGATGAACAAAGGTCTTATTTCCAGTACATTGTGGAGTGTGCCCAATAATACATTTATATAAGCACTAGCTGACAGGAAGGATCTTTCTCATTACAACCTAATCAAGCTTTGAAAGCTTCCTTTGTGGGTCCTTAATGATGTCATGAGCAGAGCAGTGAATAAAATGTTCAAAGTAAATTTTATTATAAGAGTACATGTATGTCACCATGTACAACACTGACATTCTTTTACCTGTAGGCATATTCAGCAAATCTATAGAATAGTAACTATAACAAGATCGATAAGTTCAAGTAGAGCATAGAAGACAACAAACTGCAAATATAAACAAATAACAATAAATGACAGCATTGAAGTAACAAGATAAAGTCCTTAAAGTGAGATCATTGGTTGTGGGAACATCTCAGTAGAAGAGTGTAGTTATTCCCTTTTATTCAGGACCCTGATGGTTGAGGGATAGTAACTGTTCTTGAAGCTGGTGGTGCGAATCCTGAGGCTCTTGTACCTTCTACTTGATGGTAGCAGTGAGAAAAGAGCATGGCCTGGGTGGTGAGATTCTTGATGGATGCTGCTTTTCTATGGCAATGTTTCACGTAGATATGCTCAAGAGTCGGATGGGCTTTACCTGTGATGTACCAGGCCGTGATGCGGCTATAGACAATAGACAGTAGGTGCAGGAGTAGGCCATTCGGCCCTTCTAGCCTGCACCACCATTCACTGTGATCATGGCTGATCATACACAATCAGTACCCCGTTCCTGCCCTCCCCCCATATCTCTTGACCCCGCTATCTATAAGAGCTCTATCTAACTCTGTCTTGAATGCATCCAGAGACTTGGCCTCCACTGCCTTCTGGGGCAGAGCATTCCACATATCCACCACTCTCTGGGTGAAAAAGTTTTTCCGCATCTCTGTTCTAAATGGCCTTCCCCTTATTCTTAAACTGTGGCCTCTAGTTCTGGACTCACTCATCAGCGGGAACATGCTTCCTGTCTCCAGTGTGTCCAATCCCTTAATAATCTTATATGTTTCAATCGGATCCCCTCTCATCCTTCTAAATTCCGGTGTATACAAGCCCAGTCACTCCAATCTTTCAACATATGACAGTCCCGCCATTCCGGGAATTAACCTTGTGAACCTACGCTGCACTCCCTCAATAGCAAGAATGTCCTTCCTCAAATTTGGAGACCAAAACTGCACACAATACTCCAGGTGGGGTCTCACCAGGGCCCTGTACAGCTGCAGAAGGACCTCTTTACTCCTATACTCAATTCCTCTTGTTATAAAGGCCAGCATGCCATTAGCTTTCTTCACTGCCTGCTGTACCTGCATGTTTGCTTTCATTGACTGATGTACAAGAACACCTAGATCTCGTTGTACTTCCCCTTTTCCTAACTTGACTCCACTTAGATAGTAATCTGCCTTCCTGTTCTTGCCACCAAAGTGGAAAACCTCACATTTTTTGAGGAGGTTACAAGGAAAGTGGATGAAGGGAAGGCAGTGGATGTTGTCTGCATGGACTTCAGTAAGGCCTTTGACAAGGTCCCGCATGGGAGGTTAGTTAGGAAGATTCACTCGCTAGGTATACATGGTGAGGTAGTAAATTGGATTAGACATTGGCTCAATGGGAGGAGTCAGAGAGTGGTAGTGGAGGATTGCTTCTGAGTGGAGGCCTGTAGCGAGTGGTGTGCCACAGGGATCAGTGCTGGGTCCATTGTTATTTGTCATCTATATCAATGATCTGGATGATATTGTGGTAAATTGGATCAGCAAATTTGCTGATGATACAAAGATTGGAGGTATAGTGGACAATGAGGAAGGTTTTCAAAACTTGCAGAGGGATTTAGACCAGCTGGAAAAATGAGCTGAAAAATGGCAGATGGAGTTTAATACAGACAAGTGTGAGGTATTGCACTTTGGAAGGAAAAAACAAGGTAGAACATACAAGGTAAATGGTAGGGCACTGAGGAGTGCAGTAGAGCAGAGGGATCTGGGAGTACAGAAAATGGCGTCACAAGTAGATAGGGTCGTAAAGAGAGCTTTTGGTACATTGGCCTTTATAAATCAAAGTATTGAGTGTAAGAGTTGGAATGTTATGGTGAGGTTGTATAAGGCATTGATGAAGCTGAATTTGGAGTATTGTGTGCAGTTTTGGTCACTGAATTACAGGAAAGTTATTAATAAGGTTGAAAGAGTGCAGAGAAGGTTTACAAGCATGTTGCCCGGACTTGAGAAACTGAGTTACAGAGGAAGGTTGAATAGTTTCGGACTTTATTCCCTGGAGCGTAGAAGAATGAGGGGAGATTTGATAGAGGTATATAAAATTATGATGGGTATAGATAGAGTGAATGCAAGCAGGCTTTTTCCACTGAGGCTAGGGGAGAAAAAAAACAGAGGACATTGGTTAAGGGTGAAGGGGGAAAAGTTTAAAGGGAACATTGGGGGGGCTTCTTCACACAGAGAGTGGTGTGAGTGTGGACTGAGCTGCCAGATGAAGTGGTAAATGTGGGCTCACTTTTAACATTCAAGAAAAACTTGGACAGGTACATGGATGTGAGGGGTATGGAGGGATAAGGTCCAGGTGCAGGTCAGTTGGACTAGGCAGAAAAATGGTTTGGCACAGCCAAGAAGGTAATGTTCTATGGTTCTAAAAGTATTCTGCTGGATGTAATCAATGGGATGCAGACTTGTCCAACTGAGAGGAATATTTTGAAGTAGACTAGCCAGTATCCCTTCTGCTGTTTCTCCACAGTCTACTTGTACAATATGTAGAATCAATTCACCCAAACTGCAGTCTTAGACTTTGAGTTTGATTTTGATAATCTGCTTTATTTCTTTTAATGTGTTCATAACATCTCTGAACTCAAAGGTCAAAGTAAATTTATGATCAAAGTATGTATATGTCACCATATACTACCTTGAGATTCGTTTTCCTGCAGACATTCACAGTAGAACAGGGAAATCCAGTGGAACCAATGAAAAACTACCAATGTGCAAAAGAAAATGAGCTGCAAATAAAAGAATAAATAAGTTAATAAATAATACTGAAAACATGAGTCCTTAGAAGTGAATTCAAAGGCAACACGAGTGAATCTGCAGATGCTGGAAATAAATAAAAACACAAAATGCTGGCAGACCTGAGCAGGCCAGACAGCATCTATGGGAGGAGGTAGTGATGACGTTTCGGGCCGAAACCCTTCATCAGGAGTGAAGTAACGTGGGATGGTTGAGGGGGGATAAGAAGTGAGGGGAGGGATAAAGTAGAGAGCTGGGAAGTGATAGGCTGGAGGGAAATGGGCTAGGGGGAAGGTGGAGAATTATGGGAAATAAAAGAGAGAGAAAGGACTGGGGGGAGATTATAGTGAGGGGGGAAAAAGAGAGAGAAAGAGAACCAGACTAAAATAATAGGGATGGGGGTAAGGGGGGGCAGGGGTATCAATGGAGGTCTGTGAGTTGGATGTTCATGCCGGCAGGTAGGAGGCTACCTAGGCGGGAGATAAGGTATTGCTCCATCGACCTGCGTGTGGCCTCATCTTGATGGTAGAGGAGGCCATGGACAGACATGTCGGAGTGGGAGTGGTCTGTGGAATTGAAGTGTGTGGCCACAGGGAGATTCCGCCACTGCTGGAGGACTGAGCGCCGGTGTTCGGCGAAAAGGTCTCCCAGTCTGCGGCGGGTCTCCCCAATGTATAAATGGCCACATCGGGAGCACCGGATACAGTATATCACCCCAGTTGACTCGCAGGTGAAGTGGTGCTTAGAAGTCCTTAGAAGTGAGTCCAGAGGTTGTAGAATCTGTTCAGAGTTGGGGTGAGTGAAGTTATTCCTACTGGTTCAAGAGCCTGATGGTTGAGGGGGTGCTATGGTAGTGTTGCAGATAATGCAACACTATTTCAGCTTGGGCCATTCCGGTGCCATCTGCAGTGAGTCTGTACATCCTGCCTGTGGGATGTGTGGCATTTCCCCAGGTACTCTGGTTTCCTCCCACAGTCCAAAAGGCGTGCTGGGTATGTTAATTGGTCATTGTAAATTGCCCTATGATCAGGTTAGGGTTAATCTGGTTTGTCAACGGTTTGCTTTGGTGGCATAGCTCGAAGGGCTGGAAGAGCCTCCTCTGTGCTGTATTGCTGAATAAATAACTGCTCTTGAACTTGACGATATGAGACCTGAGGCTCTTGTACTTCCTTCCCAATGGCAGCAGCAAGAAGAGATTGTGGCCTGGATAGATGGATGCCGTTTTCTTGTGACAGTGCTCCTTGTAGATGTGCTTAATGGTGCTGAGGGCTTTGCCTGTGATGCACTGGGTTGTGTCCTTCCCATCCTAGGCCATGATGTAACCAGACAGGATACTCTCAAAATTTTAGATGACATGCCGAATCTGAGCAAACTTATGAAAAGTAGATTTGCTGTTGTGCCTTTGTTGTGATGCCTCTAGCTTGCTGGTCCCAGGATAGATTCCCAGATATGATAATGCCAAGGAATTTCATCTTCTGATCTTCTCTGCAGGATTGATCTCCTTTCAAAATGCAGAAGTAATTAACATTTCTGCCATTTGATTCTTGAAGCTCATGTTTTATTTTACTTCATGTGTAATTTCAAAAAATTATCTTCTGTTGTCTGTTGAATATTTCATCGCTTTGCTTTGTTCCTTGATAGTTTCTTAGTTTTCATTTACATTGCAAATTATTTTCTTGCTTTTCCCTGATCTCTTTGTTTGCATGCCTTTTTACCATAAAGCTGATATTCAGTAAATCAAATGTTGAGAAACCACATTTGCAGGATAAGCCCATAAGCTTGTCCCATGTTTGTTTTTTTAACCTCTTACTTAAATGCTGTTTGAGGTGATGTCTGTTTCATTGTTGTTTTGTTTTCCAATATCTGTTCGTCATTTCCTTTATTTCCGTACCACAATGTTTCAAGTTCAAAGAATTAACTTGAATTTTGCACAGTATAATCACTTCTTATGGCACAACCATTCATTTTGCATTGAGCCACTTTGTCTCACTCCAGCACCCAAAATCCATAGAACCATAGAACACTACAGCACAGTACAGGCCCTTCAGCCCTCCATGTTCTGCTGACCCATATAATCCTTAAAAAAAAAAGTACTAAACCCCAAAACCCTCCATTTTTCTTTCACCCATGTGCCTGACCAAGAGGCTCTTAAATACCCCTGATGTTTTAGCCTCCACCACCATCCCTGGCAAGTCATTTCAGGCACTCACAACCCTCTGTGTGTGTTTTTTAAAAAAAAACAAAAAAAAACACCACAAACTTATGTAACACTTACCCAACAGGCTGGTATATGTCTAGGGGAAAAGGAGATCCAGCCACTCACCAACCCCACCTCCCGTACACGCAGGTGCTGTGAGAATCAAGTTTATGCCGCGTGTACACACACAATATCAAACTCTCACCAAATACCGTTATGGAATACACTTTAAAGGTTTTACTAAAACTAAAAGAGTACAATGCAATACAGTATATATGAAGGAAAAGAAAATAAAGTAAAAGGCGCCAACTTATCAAAGTTCAGTCAGTTTAGTGCACATCGTTGGAGCTCAACCATCGAACCATTCGACCCCTTGTCACTTTCCTCCGACCTCCACGTCCTCGCACCTGGGACCACCCCGGTGGTTGACCGAGCAGTGCAGCGCACGTCCACCTTCCTCGGCGACTCCTTCCCGCCTCCCCTGAAAAGACCGCAAACCCCCCCCCCCCCCAAGCTCCCAGCCTCACAAGACAAAATAACATTCCCCATTGGTTAACAAATGAATACAATCCCCATATCAGCAAGTTCAAAGCTAAACAACTGCGAGAGAAAACACCTATGAAACATAAAAGCATTCCTACTCAAGCAAACCAAAGAAGCCATTTTGATTAACATACACAGTACATTGTACATTCTCCCCCCACCAGCAAATGTCATTCCCCAAGGCTTCTTGCAACACACAAAACCCAACCCAGGTGCAGAAAGCAGCGACATAACTACCCAGAGCAGTAGAAATCACACTCGGTTCTCCTGGCACCACATATGTCAACCGCTCCGGGGGGCGCCTACTCCTCTGAGATCTCCGTACCCCTTCTGCCGACCCTTCCGCCTCACTGAACTCCCCCCTCACCTGAGAACCCTCTGGCTCATGTTTGGGTTCCACCCTCTCTCCCCCCAATGCTGGCTGCCTCTCCATCTGACCATCAACACCTTCCCTCCTCTCACCCAACTCAGTAGGGGAAGGGCCAGGAGCCTCCTCTTCTGGTATTGAAACACCAGTGAATGGGAACAGGGGCCACTCATCTGAGTCGTCATCTTCCGAATCGGTCTCCATTCCCGGGTTAAGGACCCGTCTCGTCTCTTCAGCAGCGGGCTCTTCCCTCGCAGAGTTCTTGTACTAGGCACAACCTCCCACTCTGGCTCCTTGTCCACCCGCACCACTTGACCCAGGGGCAGCAGGTGATTCCGATGGAGTACCTTGATAGGCCCGTTCCCATCCTCAGGTTTCACCCGGTAAACTGGTAGATTCGGCATCTGGCTCTCTATTACATAGGGGCTGGCCGCCCATCGATCTGCCAACTTGTGCTTACCAGGGAGTCCCAAATTCTGTAAAAGGACCCGGTCGCCCGGCAATAATTGGGCAAACTTCACCTTTTGATCATATCTCATCTTATTTCTCTGATTTTGTTTGGTAGCCGCCACCTCGGCCAACTCGTACGCCCTCTGTAACTCCCTCTTCATATCGGACACATACTTTAGATAGGGCTTCCGGGGTAATTCACCCACTTCAGCCCCAAAACAAGTCAATGGGCAACCTCGCTTCCCGCCCGAACATCAGATAATAAGGTGAGTACCCTGTAGCATCATTGCGAGTACAATTGTAACAGTGAACCAATTGTCCAATATGACGACTCCACTTATTTTTCTGCTCAATCTCCAGCGTCCCAAGCATATCCAACAGGGTCCTGTTGAACCTCTCTGGCTGAGGATCTCCCTGTGGGTGATAAGGGGTAGTCCTGGATTTCTCAACCTCAAGCATAGTCAGTAATTCATGGATAAGGCGGCTCTCAAAGTCCCGCTCCTGATCACTATGGATCCGCCTGGGAAGGCCATAATGAACAAAATACTTCTCCCATAACACCTTCGCCACTGTCGTCGCCTTCTGATCCTTAGTGGGAAATGCCTGAGCGTAGCGAGTGTAATGATCGGTGATGACTAAGACATTCGCGGTGTTGCTGGTGTCAGGCTCAATCGACAGGAAATCCATACATACCAGGTCCAGAGGTCCCGCACTCTGCAAGTGCGACAGTGGAGCCGCCGACGCTGGCAGGGTCTTCCTCCGGATGCAACGACTGCATTTCCTACAGTATTCTTCGACCTCTCTCCTCATCCGGGGCCAGTAGAACCGGTCTTTGAGTAAGACATAGGTATTTTCCACCCCCAAGTGTCCGGAATCATCATACAAGGCCTGAAGTACAGTCTGCCGATACTTCTCAGGCATGACCAGCTGCCAACGCCGGGGTTGGTCCAGAGGCGCCGTTACCCGGTACAAGATTTGGTTCTTTAACTTTAACCGAGGCCACTCCTTCAATAACAGAGGCACCGATGGGTGTTTTGCCTTCTCAGCCAATGCCACATCCCCCTACTCTACCACTCTCCACACAGTGCCAAGACCCGGGTCAATTTGCTGAGCAGCTGCCACTTCCCCCGGACTCAGTTCCGGCAACGGTTTAGTCCGCAGTGCGGTCAGGTCACAGTAAGCTAGGGGTATGGCGTCGTCAAAAACCCCCAAATGGTCCACGGCTTGCTCCAGCCTTCCTCTTCCCTCGGCCTTCACGGTGATAGCAAACTGACACATAGCCTTCACTCCAGGGGCAGGGACACTTTCCCACTCCTCGTTCTTCTCCTGTTCCCCCGGCTCCCGACGTGACAAAGCATCCGCATCGACATTCTTGCTTCCTGGGTGGTACCTCAGGCTGAAATCATATACCGACAAGGCCGCCAGCCACCAATGTCCTGTGGCATCCAGCTTAGCCGAAGTCAAAATATAAGTGAGAAGATTGTTATCCGTTCTCTCCTCAAACTTGGCTCCGTACAGGTAATCGTTCAACTTGTCCACCACCGCCCACTTCAGCGCCAGGAACTCCAACTTGTGAGTGGGATAGTTTCTCTCAGATGGCGACAAGCTTCGGCTGACAAATGCTACCGGTCTTAATGCTTTGCCATGCTCCTGGTACAGAACAGCCCCGAGACCCTCTCGACTGGCATCCGTGTGCAGCACATATGGCTTCTGGGGATCGGCAAAAGCTAACACCGGGGCCTGGGTCAGTGCCCTTTTCAAAGATCGGAATGCCTCTTCACATCGATTATCCCATCTCGAGCCAAAAGGTTCCGCCGGGTTCCAGTATCCTCCAGCGTCTTGCCTCCGGTCCCCCTTCCTTTTCTTTCCCACTGGGAGATAGCCACACAACAGCTGAGTCAACGGGTGACACATCCTGGCGTATCCTTTCACGAATCGGCGGTAATACCCACAGAACCCCAAAAATGAGCGCAGAGCGCTCACGTTCTGGAGTCTCGGCCAGGTGGTCACGGCCTCTATCTTGGCTGGATCAGTAACCACTCCCTCTTGCGAAATGATATGGCCAACGTAGCTAACCGACGACTTGCAGAACTGGCATTTGTCCAGGGAAAGCCTCAGCCCTTCCTCCTTAAGCTGGCTTAATACCTTTAACAGCTGCTCTTCATGTTCCTCCAAAGTCGATCGAAACACTATCAAATCGTCTAGGTACACCAGCACCTCCAACAGATTCATATCCCTCACAGTCCTCTCCATGAGCCTCTGGAAGGTGGCTGGGGCCCCCGATATGACTTGGGGCATTCGTTCGAACTGGAAGAACCCCAGCGGGCAGATAAAGGCCGTCTTCTCTTTATCGCCCTCACTCATCGGGATCTGGTAATATCCACTCCTCAAGTCCAGCACACTGAACCACTTCGCTCCACTCAGGCAGGCCAGCGCGTCCTCGACCCTCGGGACAGTATACTGATCAGGGACAGTTCGCTGATTCAAAGTCCTGTAGTCAACACACATGCGCACCCTCCCATTCTTCTTCCGTGCCACCACTATTGGGGACGCATAAGGACTTCGAGACTCAGCTATGATTCCGGCTTCCTTCAACTTGCACAAGTGCTGCTGCACATCCTCAACATCTACTGGGGCCAGCCGCCGGGATCTCTCTCGGAACGGGGTGTCTTCCGTCACCCGGATGGTGTGGCGAGTGCTTTTGGAGCAGCCCACGTCAAACTTGCCCTGAGAAAAAACAGCTTCCATCTTCAGCATCTTCTCCTTCAGCCTGCGTTTCCACTCTGGCGACACAGGGGAATCCCCGAAGTTAAAGGCTTCAGCGGTCAGCTCCCTTCCATGCTCCAGTCCCTCCCCGTTAGGGGTCCTCACTGGTGCGCTAGACATTACCGTCACTGGGAACAGATGTGCCAGCGGCATTCCCCTCTTAAAGGTGATTTCTCTTGCTGTAGTGTTCCTGACACTTACGGCTATACGCCTCGCATGTACCACCCCTGGTCTCTGCACTTCGGGCCTCACCAGTACCCCCGCCGGAAATCGTGTCTCCCCTTCAAGATCGTCCGGGGCGTCTACTAACAGGGCTTCGCCCGTCAGCACTCCTGGGAATCTGGGGGTCCCCATCACGAGTGCTACCTCCCCTGGTCGGATCACCTTGGGCCTTGCCTGCGTACACCACACCGTCCCTCCTTTACACTCCAGGTCCAGCCCTTGGGGGGGGGGGGGGGGGAACCCCTTCTTTGAATACCACTCGAAACACTGGATGCACCGAGAGGGTCTCCAGAAAGTGTTCCCCACCTTTCTCCTTACAAGCTCCCAGGAGCCATCGCACAACGGGGGAGTTAGTCCCCACCAGGAGGGCAGCACCACCGGTTTCCATCGGGTCTGGACATACCAACACCAACGTCTCAATAGCTTCGGACACTCCCACATCGCCCTCCGAGAACTCCAATCTCACCGATAGGTACCCATCATATGGGTAGTCACCCTCGCTCACACCCCAAATCTGCAGGGCGTCAAATGGGGTTACGGGCAAATGCTTTAGATATTTGTTGTAGAAAGACCGATACAATAAGGTCACCTGTGATCCCGTATCAAGAACGGCTTTTGCGTAAACTCCCTCTATCCGTAGATACACACGGGCACGGGGTCCTGCTAGCCCATCCGGAATAGAGGCGTGGGCACCCAGTGGTCCCCTGGCTGATCTCTGGGAATGTGTTCCTCCAGAGGCTCCAGTCCGTTCCCTCACTGAGCCTCTCCTAAGTTTCCCGACACCTCTCCCTTCTTAGTCGCAGGGGGGCTTGCCCTCCGCGGGACTCCTTGTCTCTCACAATCCCACCGCAAATGTCCCTCCTCTCCACAGCTATAGCACACCCTTGGCTGCCAACAGTCCTGCCTGAAATGCCCCTCTTTCCCACAGTTAAAGCACACGCCGCCCACCCTGCCCCTCCTCTCCCAGGACGGTCCCCACTCCCAACCCACTGCACGGGCCGCCCCCGGGACTGAGTACCTTCCCTGTTCTTCCCCTCCGGGGGGGGGGGGGGAGTCCCTACTCCCCTGGGGGTTTTCAGTCCTCCACCCAGCCACTGAGGTGAGGATCGCTCCCGGTGGCCCAAGCCCCTTTTCCGCCCCAACGCTCTCTTCCTCCCGCACCTCTCTGATCAGTTGCCTGAAGGATGGAGGGGGGGGCCTTTCCTATAAGCCTGCCTAATAGTCCACGCCACCTTGTCCTCCTCCAGAGAGCCACTGAATATCTGACTCATCCTCACTCTAGCCACGTCAGGCGCCTTCACTACCCCCCAGTGCCGCAACCCTGTAAGCATCCCCTCCATCCGAAATATGTACTTGGAGAGCTTTTCCCCTCTCCGTTGTTCTAGGCGTTGGAACTCTGCTAAAAGCAGCCAGGGTTCCCCTGATAACCCAAATGCTCCCTCCAAAACTTCTATGCATTCCTCCACTAAAACCCCAGACTTTTCAGCTTTCAACTCCTGGACTGTTTTGGCTGCTAAACCCCTCAAACTTCCCATCAATCGCTGCCTCTCCTCCTTCTCCGAGCCTGGCCACTCCTCTAACATCAAAGATGTATGCTCGATCCAGGCCTCCCCGTCCGGAGTAGGCTTGGCTCCGGAGAACACCCCCAGCTTCAGCCGTGGCCTCTCGGCCACACTATCCACCAGGGAGTTGTGCGGCTGCCAGCTCCGAGGCTTCCACCCTACCTGGGGGGCGGGGCCTAGTCACGTCTCCCTCCTCCGACCTCCCTTTACTAGTGACGGGCACTTCTCTGGGGGCCACCCCTAGCTCTAGCTCCTCCTCCGGTGTCTCGTCATCCTCATCCTCAATGATGTCAGCACTCGTACAAACCAACACCCAACTAGACTCTACCTCTTTACCACACCACCTAGCTACCAATTCTACCTGCCCAATACCTTTTACCAAACTTAACCCCCGCACTAACGCGTCTCCCAAAACTCGAAAATCCACTCCATTCTCTACACAGGTATACTGCACCGGTACGTCTTCCAACTCGCACCAGCTAACAGTCTTATCTCTGTCCATCTCCGCACTGCTGCCTGCGCGATTCCACAGCCCCTGACAATCCAATCCCGGACGAGCCCCCACAAATGTAACACTTACCCAACAGGCTGGTATATGTTTAGGGGAAAAGGAGATCCAGCCACTCACCAATCCCACCTCCCATACACGCAGGTGCTGTGAGAATCAAGTTTATGCCGCACGTACACACACAATATCAAACTCACACCAGATACCGTTATGGAATACACTTTAAAGATTTTACTAAAACTAAAAGAGCACTATGCAATACAATATATATGAAGGAAAAGAAAATAAAGTAAAAGGCGCCAATTTATCAAAGTTCAGTCAGTTTAGTGCACATCGTTGGAGCTTAACCATCGAACCATTTGACCCCTCGTCACTTTCCTCCAACTTCCACGTCCTCGCACCTGGGACCACCCCCAGTGGTCAACCGAGCAGTGCAGTGCATGTCCAACTTCCTCGGTGACTCCTTCCCACCTCCCCTGAAAAGACCGCGAAACCCCCAAGCTCCCAGCCTCACAAGACAAAATAACATTCCCCATTGGTTAAAAAATGAATACAATCCCCATATCAGCAAGTCCAAAGCTAAACAACTGCGAGAGAAAACACTTATGAAACATAAAAGCATTCCTACTCTAGCAAACCAAAGAAGCCATTTTGATTAACATACACAGTACATTGTACACTTAGGATGTCTCCCCTAAACTTCCCTCCCTTAATTTTGTACGTATGCCCTCTGGTGTTTGCTATTGGTGTCCTGGGAAGCAGGTACTGACTATCCACCCTATCTATGCCTCTCATAATCTTGTAGACCTCTATCAAGTCCCCTCTCATTCTTCTACGCTCCAAAGAGAAAAGTCCCAGCTCTGCTAATCTTGCTTCATATGACTTGTTCTCCAAACCAGGCAACATCCTGGTAAATCTCCTCTGCACCCTCTCCATAACTTCCACATCCTTCCTATAATGAGGTGACCAGAATTGAACACAATACTCTAAGTGTGGTCTCACCAGAGATTTGTAGAGTTGCAACATGACCTCTCTACTCTTGAACTCAGTCCCCCTGTTAATGAAGCCTAGCATCCCATAGGCCTTCTTAACTACCCTATCAACCTGTGTAGCGACCTTGAGGGATGTATGGATTTGAACCCCAAGGTCCCTTTGTTCATCCACACTCTTAAGTAATTGACCATTAATCCTGTACTCAGTCTTCTGGTTTGTCCTTCCAAAATGCATCACCTCACACTTGTCCGGATTGAACTCCATCTACCATTTTTCTGCCCAACTCTGCAGCCTGTCCATATCCTCTTGTAAACTTCGTCAACCTACAGCTCCATCCACAACTCCTCCAATCTCCGTGTCATCCGCAAACTTACTCACCTATCCTTCCGCTTCTACATCCAGGTCATTTATAAAAATCACAAATAGCAGGGTTCCCAGAACAGATCCCTGCGGCACTCCACTAGTTACCGACCTCCAGGCAGAATACTTTCATTCCACAACTGCCCTCTGCTTTCTTCCTTTAAGCCACTTTTTTATCCAAACAGCCAAGGTTCCACTTATCCCATGCCTCATGACTTTCTGGATGAGTCTCTCATGAGGGACCTTGCCAACTGCCTTGCTAAAGTCCACGTTGACCACATCCACTGCCCTACCCTCATCAGTTTCTTTTGTTACCTCTTCAAAAAACTCGATCAGGCTCTATCAGGCTCGTGAGGCACGATCTTCCCCTCATAAAGCCATGTTGACTATCCATGAGTAGACTGTACTTCTCCAAATGCTCGTAGATCCTATCCTTAAAAATCCTTTCCAGTAGTTAGCAGACCACCGATGTAAGACCCACTTGTCTATAGTTCCCAGGTTTCTCCCTATTACCGTTTTTAAACAAGGGAACAACATTTGCATTCACCAGTACTCCGGCACTTCCCCTGCAGCCAAAGAGGATTCAAAGATCATAGCTAATGCTCCTGCGATCTTTTCTCTCAATTCCCACAACAACCTGGGGTGTATCATATCCGGCCCTGGGGATTTATCAATCTTAATGTTTTTAAGAAGATCCAGCACTACTCCTTCCTTAATCTCCACATTGTCCAGCACACAGGCCGGCTCTACTTCAACCTCATCCTGATCAAGATCCTTTTCACTTGTGAATACTGAAGCAAAGTATTCATTTAGGACCTCCCCAACCTCCTCTGCTTCCAGGCACATGTTGCCCTCTTTATCCTTTAGCGGTCCCACCTTCGTTCTCGTCATCCTCCTATTCTTCACATACGCATAGAACACCTTGGGGTTCTCCTTAATCCTACATGCCAAGGCTTTCTCATGCCCCCTTCGAGCTCTCCTAAGTCCTTTCTTTAGCTCCTTCCTAGCTACCCTATATTTCTCATGAGCCCCTCCTACTTCCTGCTTCTTATATCTAACATATGCTTCCTTTTTCCTCTTGATGAGTTGCCTCACATGTTTCGTCAGCCACGGTTCCCTTTTCCTACCATTTTTTCCTTGCCTCAGTGGGGCAAACCGATCATGAACCCAGCTCAAGTGGTCCCTAAACTTCTCCCACATTACTTCTGTGCTTTTCCTTTTGAACACCTGTTTCCAATTTACTCTCGCCAGTTCCTGCTTCCACCCTTCAAAGTTAGCCCTTCCCCAGTTAAGCACTTTACTATTTCATCTGATTTTATCCCTTTCCACAGCTATGCTGAAGCTAAGGGAGTTGTGGTCACTTTCACCAAAATGCTCCCCCACCAAGAGGTCTGTCACCTGACCAGGTTCATTACCCAGAACTAGATCCAGTATAGCCTCTCCTCTCGTTGGCTGGTCCTCATAATGTGTCAGGAATCTTTCTTGAACACACCTGACAAATTCAACCCCTTCTATCCCCCTTGCACTCAGGAGGTGCCAGTCAATATGAGGGAAGTTGAAATCATCCATAACTACTACCCTGTATTTCCTGCACCATTCTAAAATCTGCCTGCTTATCTGCTCCTTGGTGTCCCGAGGGCTATTTTGGGGCCTATAGACTACTCCCAGCACAGTGATTGATCCCTTCCTATTTCTGACTTCCACCCAGACCAACTCCGTGGACACTGTCTCTTCAGCGTCCTCCCTTTCTATAGCCGTGATACTATCCCTGACCAGCAATGCCACTCCCCCACCCCCCTTTCTACCTCCTATCCTATTCCTTTTAAAACACCTGAACCCCGGGACCTGCATCGTCCAATCCTGCCCTTCCTCCAACCAAGTTTCAGTAACGGCCACAACATCGTAGTTCCACGTACTAATCCATGCTCTAAATTCATCCTCCTTGTTCCTAATACTCTTAGCATTAAAATAGACACATTTCAACCCCTTTAACTGGCTACAATTGTCCCCTGCATGTCCTTCCTCATCAACTCAGAACTCTTAGCATCATGCCCTTGTCCTTCTACCTTAATCCCTGCACTCACATTCTAATTCCCACCCCCTTGCCAAACTAGTTTAAACCCTCCCCAACAGCTCTATCAAACCTGCCCACCAGGATATTGGTCCCCCTGGGATTCAAGTGCAACCCGTCCTTTTTGTACAGGTCACACCCGCCCCAAAAGAGGTCCCAATGATCCAGAAATCTGAATCCCTGCCCCCTGCTCCATTCCCTCAGCCACACATTTATCCTCCACCTCATTCTATTCCCATTCTCACTGTTGCGTGGCACAGGCAGTAATCCCGAGATTTCTACCTTTGCGGTCCTGCTTTTCAACTTCCTTCCTAACTCCCTGTAGTCTTCTTTCAGGACCTCTTCCCTTTTCCTACCTATGTCATTGGTACCAATATATACCACGACCTCTGGCTGTTCTCCTTCCCACCGCAGGATATCTTGGACGCGATCACGGACCCTGGCACCTGGGAGGCAAACTACCATCAGAGTTTCTTTCCTGCGTCTGCAGAATCTCCTGTCTGACCCCCTGACTATAGAGTCCCCTATCACAACTGCCTTCCTCTTCCTTTCCCTACCCTTCTGAGCCACAGGGCCAGATTCTGTGCCAGAGGCACGGCCACTGTCGCTTCCCCCAGGTAGGCTGTCCCCCCTCAACAGTACTCAAACAGGAGCACTTATTGTCAAGGGGCACAGCCACAGCGGTACTCTCTAGTACCTGACTCTTCCCCTTCCCCCTCCTGACTGTGACCCATTTCTCTGTCCCCCATGGCCCCGGAGTGACCATCTGTCAGTAACTCCTCTCTAACACCTCCTCACTCTCCCTGACCAGACGAAGGTCATTGAGTTGCATCTCCTGTTCCCTAACACAGTCCCTTAGGAGTTGCATCTCGATGCACTGGGTGCAGATGTGGCCGTCCGGGACGCCGGGAGACTCCAGGACCTCCCACATCTGACACCGACCACAGAAAACCGGCCTCACACACATACTACTTCCTTTTGCAATCAACCACTGCATCACCTCGTCCTGTTACCGCCGAAGCCTGTTGAGCCAAAGCCCTTTCACTCTGCTGCCTCTCACTACGCTAACATAACATGTTAGTTATTGTTCAAAATCTACAAACGCTGGACAGGAGTCAAATGCGGGAAATGTAAACTGCAGCTGATGGTGCTGGGAATACTCGGATAATGCAGCACCTGTGAAGAAGTTGAATCAGGTTTAATATCACTAGCATATGTCGTGAAATTTGTTAACAGAATGGCTGCAGTATAATGAAATCCATGATAAATGCAGAGGGAAAAAGACTGATATATATTAAATAGTTAAGTTAAAACAAGTAATGCAAAAAAGCAGAAATAAAAAAAGTAGGTAATGTTCATAGGTTTAGTGTCAATTCAGAAATTGAATAGCAGAGGGGAAGAAGCTGTTCCTGAATCTGAAAATGAAGCTGTTCCTGCCTTCAGGCTCGTGTACTTTAAAGGCTGATTTATACTTGTGCGTCGTGTACCCTGCGCCCTACCTGCACTGTACCCTACATCGTAGGGTGACGTGCACCTCTCCAGAAAAGTTACTCACTCACGCGTTGCGGCGATGCAGACCGCAACAACTGTGATTGGTCCGCTTGGTAGCATCGCATTTCCTCCTACACATTTCCGGTTGCTTCTTCTCTGCCATGTCTGTAGCTGTGCGTACACCAATAGGAAATAGATTAACCAAATCGTAAAATCTATATGCCGACATGTGAAAATGTTTGAAATGCATTTCCTTGTCTATATCTGTCCCAAAGAAACTCAACACAGTGGCATAGAAACCCCACCGCCAACTAGCGTTTGGGCGCACACCAATGCATGCTCGCTACGGCGTAGAGTGACGCAGAAGTGAAAATTAGGGCTGCGGCATAGCCCGTATGCACAACTATAAATCAGCCTTAATAATGAGAAGAGGGCATGTCCTGGGTGGTGGGGATCCTTAATGATGGACGCTGCTGCTCCTTGAAGTCTTGGATATTACAGAGACTAGTACCCACGATGGGGCTGACTAATTTTACAAGTTTCTTCAACTTTCTTTCTCCCCCAGCGCCCCCCCTCCCCAATTACAGAATTGCTCTGCTTTATAGTGGATGAGTTATAGCTGCATCAGAATTGATACTCCTCCATTTCCCCATTTGGTCTTCTATCTTTAGCTGCCAACACTATTCCAATGCAGCCAAAGGTATTGGACTGAAAAGTATTTGTTTTTGCCGCTAATTTCCATCCTGCTTGTTTTGTACATATGATCCATATCTGACTTTCCCCTATGTCTTCACTACTTTCACCTTGACCACATCATTTTCCACCCTGCTTCCATTCTCTGTTGTTCCTATTCTGATGACTGGGACTTTCCATCCCAGTGTGTATTTAGACTTTTTTCCTTTACTCTGGTTTCCTCTCGACCAAAGTTGACAGGGCTCTAATGTGTGTTGGCATATCTGCTCTCAGCCCCTCCTTTGAGCCAGAGCACAGCTGTGTTTCCTTTTTACCCCACTATCCTCATAATCATTGTGCAATTTCCTATAAGTTACACTACTATCAACTGAATTCAACACCAGACTCATCTTCTCCCCTCTCCTCTTTCAAAAGTCTGTTCTCTCCACGACTTCTTGGTTCACTGTTCCCTCTCTATTAATCACTGGCATTCTTGTAGCTTTTCCCATGAAAAGATGGGAGGGAAACACCTATCCTTTTACTGAATCTCTTTCTACCATCCCGAGATTGAGGCAGTTTTTTCAGGTGAGCAATAATTTGCTTGCTTGTCTTTCATTGTCGAAGACTGCAATGAATGTTCATGGTGCAAACTCCTCTCTACAGGAAAAACCAAAAGCTGATTGAGTGACCACTTTGTAAAATACTCTATTTAATCTACAAGAGGGAGCCTGATCTTCCAGCAGCCTGTCACTTCATTTCTCCATCCCTCTCCCACTCTGACCTTACTCTCTGTAATTTCCTCTACTGCTGAACTAAAGCCCAACCTAAGTTTGAGGAACAGTCATCACCTTCCCTCAGCATGTGAATTTATTGATTTCAGCAATTCAAGGTAACCGGTCTTTCCTATTTTTTTTCCTGAACTAGGCAGTTCCCAAGTAACGTTATCCAATGTGAATTTAGTTTTTTTTCTTTCTCAGCAGATTGATCATCTCTCTAGCATAAGACACAGGAGCAGAGTTCAGCCAATTGAATCCACTCCACCATTTCATCATGGCCGATCCTGGATCCCATTCAACTCCATACACCTGCCCTCTTACCATATCCCTTGATGGCCCAACCAATCAGGAATCTATCAACTTATGCTTTAAATATACCCAAGGGCTTGGCTTCCACCGCAGTCTGTGGCAGAGCATTCCACAGATTCACCACTCATTCGATTTTTAAAAAAAAATCCTCCGTACTTCTGTTCTAATAGGTCACCCCACAATTTTGAGGCTGAGCCTTCTAGTTTTGGACACCCCCACCAGAGTGAACATCTTCTCCATGTCCACTTTATCTAGTCCTTTCAACACTTGGTAGGTTTCAGTGAGATCCCCACACATTCTTCTAAATTCCAGTGAGTACATGCCCAAACCTGCTAAACACTGCTCATATGTTCACCCCTTTATTCCCGGAACCATCCTCATGAATCTCCTCTGGACTTCTCCAATGACAACAGATCCTTTCTGTGATAAGAGGCCCAAAACTGTTAACAGTGCTCCAAGTGCGGCCTGACTAGTGTCTTATAAAGGCTCAGCATTATCTCCTTGCTTTTATATTTTATTCCCCTTGAAATAAATGCCAACACCGAATTTGCCTCTTTACCACACTCAACCTGTGAACTAACCTTCTGGGAGTCTTGTACAAGGACTCCTAATTCCCTCTGCACCTCTGATATTTGAATTTTCTCCACATTTAGATAATAGTCTGCACTATTGTTCCTTGTACCAAAATGCATTATCGTACATTTCCCCACACAGATACTGCTGGACCCATTGAGTTCCTGCATCAGTTTATGTTTTGTTCTAGATGACACTATGTACAACCTCTTAGTATTTGTATATTGCTATGTTTACATTGGTAATTTGTTGCACACCTGGATATGCCTCCCAAGTTCAATCCTCCATGATAATTACAGGACACGAGGAACTTCTAACAAGAGTAGATGAATCTAGCAGCAATGCAATCTTAGCATGAAATTCCATTCTGAATGTTCATGATGACATCTTTATATTCACTGATATGATTCACACATATATCTTTACGTAACTATCCCACGGTGTCTATTTCCAAGCCTGTCATCTGACAGTAGACAATAGGTGCAGAAGTAGACCATTTGGCCCTTCCAGCCTGCACCGCCATTCTGAGATCATGGCTGATCATCTACTATCAATACCTGGTTCCTGCCTTGTCCCCATATCCCTTGATTCCCCTATCCATAAGATACCTATCTAGCTCCTTCTTGAAAGCATCCAGAGAATTGGCCTCCACTGCCTTCCGAGGCAGTGCATTCCACACCCCCACAACTCTCTGGGAGAAGAAGTTTTTCCTTAACTCTGTCCTAAATGACCTACACCTTATTCTCAAACCATGCCCTCTGGTACTGGACTCTCCCAGCATCTGGAACATATTTCCTGCCTCTATCTTGTCCAATCCCTTAATAATCTTATATGTTGCAATCAGATCCCTTCTCAGTCTCCTTAATTCCAGCGTGTACAAGCCCAGTCTCTCTACGTAAGACAGTCTGGACATCCCAGGAATTAACCTCGTGAATCTACGCTGCACTTCCTCTACAGCCAGGATGTCCTTCCTTAACCCTGGAGACCAAAACTGTACACAGTACTCCAGGTGTGGTCTCACCAGGGCCCTGTACAAATGCAAAAGGATCTCCTTGCTCTTGTACTCAATTCCCTTTGTAATAAAGGCCAACATTCCATTAGACTTCTTCACTGCCTGCTGCACTTGCTCATTCACCTTCAGTGACTGATGAACAAAGGACTCCTAGATCTCTTTGTATTTCTCCCTTACCTAACTCTACACTGCTCAGATAATAATCTGCCTTCCTGTTCTTACTCCCAAAGTGGATAACCTCACACTTATTCACATTAAACGTCATCTGCCAAGTATCTGCCCACTCACTCAGTCTATCCAAGTCACCCTGAATTCTCCTAACATCCTCATCACATGTCACACTGCCACCCAGCTTAGTATCATCAGCAAACTTGCTGATGTTATTCTCAATGCCTTCATCTAAATCATTGATGTAAATCGTAAACAGCTGTGGTCCTAATACCGAGCCCTGTGGCACCCCACTAGTCACCACCTGCCATTCCGAGAAACACCCATTCACCGTTACCCTTTGCTTTCTATCTGCCAACCAGTTTTCTATCCATGTCAATATCTCCCCCCCCCAATGCCATGAGCTCTGATTTTACCCACCAATCTCCTATGTGGGACTTTATCAAATGCCTTCTGAAAATCGAGGTACACTACATCCACTGGATCTCCCTTGTCTAACTTCCTGGTTACAACCTTGAAAAACTCCAATAGATTAGTCAAGCATGATTTGCCCTTGGTAAATCCATGCTGGCTCGGCCCAATCCTATCACTGCTATCTAGATATGCCACTATTTCATCCTTAATAATGGACTCTAGCATCTTTCCCACCACCGATGTCAGGCTGACAGGTCGATAGTTCTCTGTTTTCTCCCTCCCTCCTTTCTTAAAAAGTGGGATAACATTAGCCATTCTCCAATCCTCAGGAACTGATCCTGAATCTAAGGAACATTGGAAAATGATTACCAATGCATCCGCAATTTCCAGGGCCACCTCCTTTAGTACCCTAGGATGCAGACCATCTGGACCTGGGGATATGTCAGCCTTCAGTCCCATCAGTCTACTCATCACCGTTTCCTTCTGAATGTCAATCTGTTTCATTTCCTCTGTTACCCTATGTCCTTGGCCCATTCATACATCTGGGAGATTGCTTGTGTCTTCCCTAGTGAAGACAGATCTAACATACTTATTAAATTCTTCTGCCATTTCTCTGTTTCCCATAACAATTTCACCCAATTCATTCAAGGGCCCAACATTGTTCTTAACTACCGGTATCTTCTTTCTCTTCACATACCTAAAAAAGCTTTTGCTATCCTCCTTTATATTCCTGGCTAGCTTGCATTCGTACCTCATTTTTTCTCCCCGTATTGCCTTTTTAGTTAAGTTCTGTTGTTCCTTAAAAATTTCCCAATCATCTGTCCTCCCACTCACCTTAGCTCTGTCATACTTCCTTTTTTTTAATGCTGTGCAATCTCTGACTTCCTTTGTCAACCACTGTGGCCCCTTTCCCCCCTTTGAATCCTTCCTTCTCCGGGAGATGAACTGATTTTGCACCTTGTGCATTATTCCCAAGAATACCTGCCATTGCTGTTCCACTGTCTTTTCTGCTAGGATATCCGTCCAGTTAACTTTGGCCAGCTCTTCCCTCATGGCTCCATAGATTCCCCTATTCAACTGCAACACTGACACCTCCGATCTGCCCTTATCCTTCTCAAATTGCAGATAAAAACTTATCATATTATGAAAACTTAAAATTATAAAAACTTATCATATTATCATCTGATGAATAAAGTTCCTACATCGGAAACAAATGCATCTGGATCTGCTTCTGGGCCAGTGAAATAATAATTTTTATATACTTAAGTTAAACTACTTAAATATTTTCTTCTGTTTTGCAATTTATAACTTTCCTGGATCTATCTTACTCTATTTGCAATTTTATGCATTCAGTCTAGCCATTCAATTAGATGTCCAAAGCTCTAGAGTTCCCTCTGAGAACTTCTCCTTTTGTAAATGAGAAAATCTGCAGATGCTGGAAATCCAAGCGACACACAAAATGCTGGAGGAACTCTGCAGGTGGGCAGCATCTGTGGAAAAGAGTAAACAGTCAACATTGGGAGCTGGGGACCCTTCGGGACTGGAGAAAAAAAGGAGGTTAAAGTAAGAAGGTGGGCAGAATGGAGGGGAGGAAGAAGTACAAGGTAGTAGGTGATAGGTGAAACTGGGAAGGGGGTAATGAAAAGAGCAGGAAAGTTGATTGGTGGAAGAGATAAAGGGCTGGAGAAGGGTTGTGTGTGTTCCTCCTATTGTAATACATGCTAATACCCACCTCTTTAATTGAGTGATTGCTTGCCTGTCCTAATATCTCAACAGTGCTTGGTGTGAAGCTGTATTGAAACAGTTTTATGAAAGTCTTGGGACATTTCACATTGTTAAAGTAGTTTTCATTGATGCCTGGGTTGTTGCAACTCTACTTATGGTGTTGAGTGTCTCTCTAAGTTGAGACATGATAAAAAGCCACCACTTCAGACAACTTATTGTGCAAGTGGTATCTGTTACCGACAGTAAGTAACTATTTACATCAAAGTACTGTAGTGTTACTGCTTTTGCAAAGTCATGTATGTTCTTCAGAAGTAACTGTCTAGTCCAGGCATTGTAGAATATTGTCCTGCTTTTGAGCACCAAATGCAAGAGCCAAACATGGGTCAAGGACATACACTCAATGGTCACTTTATTGGGTAGCTCCTGTACCTAATAAAGTGGTTACTGAGTATATGTTGGTAGTCTTCTGCTGTTGTAGCCCATCACTTCAAGATTCTATGTTGTGCTTTCAGAGGTGCACATCTGCACACCACTGTTGTAATGTAATGTGTGGTTAATTGAGTTACTGTCACCTTCCTGTCAAGTTTGACCCAGTCTGGCTATTCTTCTCTGACCTTTCTCATTAATAAGGTGTTTTTGCCCACAGAATTACCACTCTCTGGATTTTTTTTTAATTTTTGTTTTTTGCACCATTCTCTGTAAACTGTAGAGATTGCTTTGTGTGAAAATCCCAGGAGTTTCTGAAATATTCTAACAACCTCGTTTGGTACCAACAACCATTCCACTGTCAACGTTATTTAGATCACATTTCTTCCCCATTCTGACATTTGGTCTGATCAACAACTGAACCTCTTGACCATGTCTGCATGCTTTTAAGCACTGAACTCCTACCACATGATTGGCTGATTAGATATTTGCATTAATGAGCAGGTTGTCGGATGTACTTAATAAAGTGGCCACTGAGTGTATGTCATGCATTGAGAGTTAATCCATTTTTGTGGAGCTTGGTTGTAGTTTTGATGCATTAACAGTTTCATGCAAAGCCGTTAATAGTCACATTTGCTCTGAGAATGCTCTTTTCTATTTTGTGCATATGTATTCTAGCATTATGTAAAGGAAATACAGGTTGAGTGAACGCAGTTTGCAAATTTGGTTTCTCAGTATATTGGGCAAGGTCTGCTTCGCTGGTGTTTTGTGTTCAGTAACAAATACAATAAATCAAACAACAGAAAATCAATATCTGACTCTGCTTTTGATCATCAAACAACCTATGAAATATCTGAGTAATTTTAAAAATAAAACTCCACTATATAAGCAGATGAATTCTTCCATAATGACACTGCGAGATTACTATGGAAACGCATGGTGGTGGTGTGTGGTATGCTTGCATAAGCCTAAGGGTTTTATTTTGGGAGTTTTTTTTCCCAATTCAGTTGTAGATTTAAAGCGCACAAAACCACACTCTGCCTGTGTGAACCCACTGTGCAGTTAAACCGGTTTCAGTGTTCGTGTGAGTACTTGTTACATTTATGATATGTCATTCAGAATAGTTGTGATTTCTTTTGTAAGTAAATGTATATTTCTGAGGGAATATGTGTTGTACCAAATGGTCAGAGGACCAAGGATTGTTAGCGATTTTAGTATCTTCTGGAGGGTGTATTGAACAATAGAGTTGTAGAAATCACAGCCTATTGTTGTGTTCAGTTTATCATGCCTAATCCTACTTTTCAGCTCTTGTTCCATCGGATGCTGTGTTAGAGTGAATGAGCACTTTGTGTTCTTATACCTTTTCTGGCTGAAAGCTCCAACTCATTTTTCACTTTCATCCTCCTATGGACTACTTCAAATCTGTCCTCACTACCTATTGCTTTCTCTGCAATATATGCACTGCAGTAATTGCTGACACTGCAGTTAAATCTCCCTTCAGCTCTTGGGTCCAAAGGCAACAGGCTCAGCTTTGTCCAAATTTTCCCTCCTGAAATTCTCCAGACCTGACAGTGCACCTGTACGTCACCAGTGCACCTTCTCTAATGGTTTTTGTGATGACCAGAGCACTACATGATGATCTAGCTGTGGCCTAAGTAATTTTATCTTTGGAACTTTTATATTCCCTGCCTAAATGAAGGAATGCAACCGTAACTGTCTTGTACTCTCTTGAGGGATTTGGCCTCTCTTGAGGGAGCTGGCCAAAGTTGATTGGAAGGGAAGACTAGCAGAGATGACAACAGAATAGCAATGGCTGGAGTTTTTAGAGGCATTTCAGAAGGCGCTGATTGGATGCATCCCAACGATGAAGTGTTCTAAAGGGAGGATGAGACAACTATGGGTAAACGGGAAGTCAAAGACAACATAAAATTCAAAGAGAGGGTATATAATGCAGCAAAAATTTGTGGGAAGTTAGAACACAGTATTGGGAAGCTTTTAAAAACCAACAGAACCAAAAAAAAACATCTGGAGAGAAGAGTTTAAGTTCAAAGTGAATGTATTATCAAAGTGTATGTATGTCACCTTATACAACCCTGAGTTTCTTTTTCTTGTGGCCATCCTCTATAAATCCATAATAGTATAATAACCACTATAGAATAAATGAAAGACCACACCAACTTGGGTGTTCAACCAGTGTGCAAAAGACAACAAACTGCAAACACAAAAAGAACGACATAATAATAAATAAACAATACAGTGGCATGCAAAAGTTTGGGCACCCCGGTCAAAATTTTACTGTGAATAGCTAAGCGAGTAAAAGATGACCTGATTTCCAAAAGGCATAAAGTTAAAGATGACAGATTTCTTTAATATTTTAAGCAAGATTACTTTTTTAGTTCCATCTTTTACAGTTTCAAAATAACAAAAAAGGAAAAGGGCCTGAAGCAAAAGTTTGGGCACCTTGCATGGTCAGTACTTGGTAACACCCCCTTTGGCAAGTATCACAGGTTAAAAGCACTTAATGTAGCCAGCTAAGAGTCTTTCAGTTCTTGTTTGGGGGATTTTTGCCCATTCTTTGCAAAAGGCTTCTAGTTCTGTAAGATTCTTGGGTCATTTTGCATGCACCTCTTTTGCGGTCTATCCACAGATTTTCGATGATGTTTAGGTCGGGGGTCTGTGAGAGCCATGGCAAAACCTTCAGCTTGCACCTCTTGATGTATTCCATTGTGGATTTTGAGGTGTGTTTAGGATCATTATCCTGTTGTAGAAGCCATCCTCTTTTCATCTTCAGCTTTTTTTTATATAGACGATGTGATGTTTGCTTCCAGAATTTGCTGGTATTTAATTGAATTCCTTCTTACCTCTACCAGTGATATGTTCCCCGTGCCACTGGCTGCAACACAAGCCCAAAGTATAATCGATCTGCTCCCGTGCTTAACAGTTGGAGAGGTGTTCTTTTCATGAAATTCTGCACCCTTTTTTCTCCAAACATACCTTTGCTCATTGTGGCCAAAAAGTTCTATTTTAACTTCTTCAGTCCACAGGACTTGTTTCCAAAATGCATTAGGCTTGTTTAGATGTTCCTTTGCAAACTTCTGATGCTGAATTTTGTGGTGAGGAAGCAGGAAAGATTTTCCTCTGATGATTCTTCCATGAAGGTCATATTTGTGCAGGTGTCACTGCATAGTAGAACAGTGCACCACCACTCTAGAGTCTGATAAATCTTCCTGAAGGTCTTTTGCAGTCAAACGGGGGTTTTGATTTGCCTTTCTAGCAATCCTATGAGCAGTTCTCTCAGAAAGTTTTCTTGGTCTTCCAGACCTCAACTTGACCTCCACCATTCCTGTTAACAGCCATTTCTTAATTACATCACAAACTGAGGAAACAGCTACCTGAAAACACTTTGCTATCTACTTATAGCCTTCTCCTGCTTTGTGGGCATCATTTATTTTATTTTTCAGATTATTACTAGGCAGCTGCTTAGAGGAGCCCATGGCTAATGGTTGTTGAGATAGGTTTGAGGAGTCAGGGTATTTATAAAGCTTTGAAATTTGCATCACCTGGCCTTTCCTAACGATGACTGTGAACAAGCCATCGCCCTAACAAGCTGTTTAAGGTCTGAGACCTTGGTAAAAGTTATCTGAGAGCTCAAATCTCTTGGGGTGCCCGAACTTTGGCATGGTGCTCCTTTCCTTTTTTTCACTCTAAAATTGTACAAAACAAAAATAATACACTAATCTTGCTTAAAATGTTGAAAAGAATGTTTCATCTTTAACTTTGACTTTTTGAGATCAGTTCATCTTCTACTCACTTAAATATTCACAGTAACAGAAATTTTGACCAGGTGTGCCCAATCTTTTGCGTGCCACTGTAAGTATTGAGAACGTGAGATAAAGAATCCTAGAAAGTGAATCAAAGTTGTGGAAATACAACATTTCCTGAACTATGTGGTAGTGTGAGTCATGAGGCTGCTGTACCACCTTCCTGATGGCATCAATGAGAAGTGAGCATATCCTGGCTGGTAGGAGTCTCTGATGATGAATGTTGCTTTCATACAACAGTGTTTCATATAGATGTGCTCATTGGTGGGGAGGCTTTCCCTGTGATGGACTGAGCCATATCTGCTACTTTTTGTAGGATTTTCTGTTCAAAGGCATTGATGTTTCCACGAAATAACACTGAAGATTTTAAAGTTGCTGACCCTGTCCACCTCTGATGCATGGATGAGGCTGGGTTGTGGACCTCTGGTTTCCTCCTCCTGAAGTCAGCTCCTTGGTCTTGCTGACGTTGAGTAAGAGGTTGTTGTTATGGCACTACCTAACCAGATTT
Organism: Hemitrygon akajei; assembly: GCF_048418815.1. Classification (NCBI taxonomy): domain Eukaryota; kingdom Metazoa; phylum Chordata; class Chondrichthyes; order Myliobatiformes; family Dasyatidae; genus Hemitrygon; species Hemitrygon akajei. The sequence continues at coordinate 184,509,796 of NC_133130.1, forward strand.
TCACTCTCTCTCCTATATGCTGATTTGTCACCACCTTTGATTCTGCCTGTGATTATGGTGCCATCAGCAAGCCTAAATATGGCATTGGAGTTGTGCTTAGACACACAGTCAGACCTGTAAAGGAAATAGAGCAGGGTGCTAAACACACAGCCTTGTGGTGCTCCTGTGCTGATGGAGATCTTGAAGGAGACTTCGTTGCCTATCCGAACTGATTAGGATCTGCAAGTGAGGAAATCAAGGATCCAATTGCGCAAGGAGGTATTGAGGCCAACGTCTTGGAGCTTATTGGTTAATTTTAAGGGGATGATGTAGGCATATAGTTGATAAAGAGCATCCCGATGTAGGCATCTTTGCTGTCCAGATGTACCAGGGTTGAGTGAAGAGCCAATGCGATAGGATCTGCTGTGGGCCTGTTGCTCCGGCAAGCAAATTCAAGCCAGGCAGAAATTGACCTGTTTCATCTCCTGCTTCTCAAAGCACTTCATCACAGTGGAAGTTAAGTCCTACTGTATGATAGTCATTGAGGCAGGTGCCACTTTCTTCTTGGGCACTGGTTTAATTGAAGCCTGCTTGAAGCACGTGGGTACCTCAGATTGGCAAATCGAGAGGTTAAAGATCTCAGTGAACTCTCCAACCGTTGATATGCACAGATTTTTAGTACATGCCCGAATATCCTGACTAGGCTGGATGCTTTTTGTGTACAAGATGAAATATGAAGGTAAGCCAACAGTATGCCAGAAATTCGACTGTCGGGGCAGAAAGTTCAAAGTACCTTTATTATCAAAGTGTGTATACTATATACAACAGGCAGCCAGAAAACACAGAAACACGAAAGAACCCATTTAAAAAAAAGACCATTGAACACCCAGTGTGCAGTTGAACAACCAGAGAAAAAAGTATCTTTCATTGTCCTTGTGACTGAATTCAGCTCAAACTTCTCAGCTTGTAAGAGCACCCTATTGAGACAAGATGTCTTTCTTCATGGAATCTCTGTCTATCACCTCACCAATGTTCTCATCTGTAAATCCGTTGCTTATAACTGCAACATTTAAGCCTGCTGCTTATCCTAGCTTTTCGTGATATATATCAGTACCAAATGCTGAATCAGAGGAGCTGCACTGCAAACAACCTTTCAATCACAAAAGCATAACCATCTGTTTCATGTCTCTTAGCAAAATTTGGATTTGTACATTTGTTTTCATCCCACGTTATTTTTTATTTTTCTGACCAATCTATCTGTTTTGACTTAATCTGGCAAAGGTCCATATAAACAACATGAAATGCAGAGACTTAATGATGTGCATCCTTTTTGGCAGAATGGCTTGATTGGCTTCTGAGAGCATATGCTTTAATTCTGCCCCTATGTCGTATGTTCTTCTGGTCTCTCAAATTACTTCGTAGTGCTTTTGCCTGAATTCCACCTGGCACCTCTTAAGTATGAAGAAACAAATTATATGAACAGCTGAGTACCTGTTCAGATTGTCACCAACCAGTAGCAAGCCAATAAGGATTTGTTTGTTTAAGCTGCAAGGAATTATTATCTAATATAATCTTAACTGTTTGAATGCTTGAAATCGTTTTTAGTGTTTATCAGTTATGGGAATTTGCTAACCGTCTTGATCCATATCTAAATATCATATCATACTTTGGTACTAAAATGACAAGTGCTTTATAAATTAAGTTAAATCTCAGTTATTAAAAGAATTTCAATATACATCTGAATTTTGTTTTCCACATTAATTTCCTTTTTTTTCTTTTGAACTCAAAGATGCTCTTTATCAGCCAAGTTTACAGAATGTTTTCCTGATAGGATGACTCATCATCCTGTAGTACCTGCACCCGACCAGAGATTTGAGTGATGTTAAATTGGTGGGGATAAGATTGGTCAAAAAGGTAAATTCCCAGGGATCCAAGCAAATGTGGAAGTGTGGCCAAGAGACATCAAACAAATTGATTGAAAGGGTTTGAATGGAATTCTAGGAATGGAGCCTGATGGGATTGGATCAGGCAAATACAAAATTACAGAGGTAATCAAGTTGGTTATCTTTCACTCTACAGTCTTATCTCCTCTCATATTTGCCTTTGAAAGCGACCAGACGCTATCATCATTGCTAGATATCTGACAATCATTTATCCTTTAAATTATGGTCAGAAATTGATTGCAACTGCTTAATCTCACCAGTGTATAGAATAGTTGGCATGCATTCTACAATGTGTTGTATTATATATACTTGTGAATTTTTTTGTTAAGAATGTGGAATGAATGAAGGAACTTAAAAATAGGGGCAGAATCTGAAATTAAGAGCCTTTAAGGTAAGGCATTTAAAAGCAATAAGAAACTTCTGTTGGATAGGGCTGTAGAATTGCTATTTTTCCTGTAGTTTAACTTCCCTTTGCTTGATTGTATTTTTATATAATGATCTGTATACATGTAACTGCTCAGTGAATTTTCCAGTAATTGAAATATAGCTGCTTCTGTGATGTTTAGAAACTTCCAAGTTTTTTGTAGCAAGTGTCATACCCCTTGAATCTAGTTATTTTATAGGTTAATTGTTATCACTGGAATGTTATCTTTTTAGTTGGAGTCTTTTTTTGTAGAGGACAACCATTGAGTGTTTTGCTCTTGGCCCTTCTTTGTTCTTGTAGCACTTAATAAAAAGGCCATAAGCAACAAGTTTTATACCTCATTCATGACTTCAGACACATGGTTTGCATAAGTACCAGGATCCACGCTCCCTACCCAAAGAGTGGTTAGTGAGTTAATTGTCCTCTGCAGTGGTGGAGATAATTGATTGAATTGAGAAGGGTGAAGTCTCAGGGTACTTGGAGGCAGATGGTAAAATAGGCTGTCATCAGCATGGTTTCCTCAAGGAAAATCTTGCCTGACAAATCTGTTGGAATTCTTAGAAGAAATAACAAGCAGGATAGACAAAGGAGAATTGGTTGATGTTGTGTGCTTTGATTTTCAAAAGGCCTTTGACATGAGGCTGTTCAGCTAGCTACAAGTCATGGTATTACAGGAAAGATTCTCTCATTGCTAAAGCAGTGGCTGATGGGTAGAGCAAAGATTGGGAATGAATGGAGCTTTTTCTGGTTGGCACCCGTGACTGGTGGTGTTCCACAGGAGTCTGTGTTGGGACAGATTTTTTTTTACATAATATATCAGTGATTTGGATGATGAAATTGATGGTTTTGTTGCAAAATTTACCTATGATATGAAGATAGATGGAGGGGCAGGTAGTTTTGAGGAGTAGAGAGGCTACAGAAGGAATTGAAGACAGATCAGCAGAATGGGCAAAGAAATGGTAGGTGGACCATAGTGTTTAGAAGTGTACAGTCATGCTCTTTGGTGGAAGAAATGGAAGGGTTGACTGTTTTCTAACTGGAAAGAAAATACAAAGAAGAACTGAGGCACAAAGGGTCATCTTGAGTAATTGTGCAGGATTCCCGAAAAATTAATGTGCAGGTTGATTCTATGGTGAGGAAGGCAAATGTGATGTTCGCATTCATTTCAAGAGGACTAGAATAGAAAGCAAGGATGTAATGCTAAGACTTTATAAAGCACTGGTGAGGCCGCACTTGAAGTATTGTGAGCAGTTTTGGGCCCCTTGTCTTAGAAAGGATGTGCTGAAACTGGAGAGGGTTCAAAGAAGGTTCACAAAAATGATTCCAGGGTTGAATGGCTTGTCACATGAAGAGCGTTTGATGGCTCTGGGCCTATAATCAAGAATGAAGTGTGACATCATTGAAACCTATCGAATGGTGAAAGAGTGGATGTGGAGAGGATGTTCCCTATGATTGGAGAGTCTTAAGACCACGGGATGCAGCCTCAGAATAGAGGGTTGTCCTTTTAAAACGGAGATGAGGAGGAATTCCTTTATCCAGAGAGTGGTGAATTTGTGGAATTCGTTGCTACAGACGGCTATGGAGGCCAAGACATATATTTACGACTGAGGTTGATAGATTCTTGATTGGTCAAGGCATGAAGGGACATGGGCAGAAGGCAGGAGATTGGGACTGGGAGGAAAATTGGATCAGCCATGATGAAATTGCTGAGCAAACTTGACATACCAGATGATCTAATTTTGTTCCTTTATCTTATGGTTTTATGAATTGGGAGTTGACAAGAACATGGGGAGAATAAAGTTGAATGAGTGGAAGATTGGTGATGGCACAAGATGGCCAGCACAGACTTGATGGGCTAAAGGGCCTACTTCCATTCTCTGATTAAAGGTGGTGTTATGCTATAAGGAGAAATTAAAGATGCTTTTAAGAGGAAATCTTGGTAAGATCATGATTGAGAAAGGAATAGAAATGTCTCTTGATGTGGTTTTATATGTATGGCAAATGGCTCACAAAGAACATAAACACCAATGAGTGTGTTTAGGCTATGTAGCAGGTTTCTGTGCTCTCAGTTTTATGCAACGAAGTTATCCCATCATTAAAGCATATGCATTATTTTACTTGAGGCTGCAGTATTCCCCTGAAACTACATAACATACCAAGAGCCATTATAAATTTTACCAGTTTTATTTTGATGTGCTAGCCAGATTGATAATCAAGCATACGTGACAAGTAACAGGTGTTAACATAATAGTGTTCAATGATACAGCAAGGGCATAACCTTCAGACTAAGATTACTTAATGATTACTGTGTAGATCTCTGAGAGCAGTGAGAGCCAGCTGCTTCGTGTACCGTAGATTCATGAAAACAGTTGCATTTTGTCTACCAATTCCTAGAAACTAATCAACACACACAAAATGCTGGAGGAACTCAGCAGGCCAGGCAGCTCCTATGGAAAAGAGTGCAGTCGGCATTTTGGGCCAAAACCTTTCTGCAGGACACGAATCATTCTGTTTGTGGTGTGATTTTTCTTCCCCTCTTCCTTGCTGTTTCCATCATCATAGTTTTGGATTCTAACCACAATGTAGAAACTTGACAATGCAGTACACGGTGTCACAAAAGATAGAATTTCTGGACATTTTTGAACTATTGATGAGAGTCATGCCAGTTTGCTGAGCACAAGTTCGTGGGATGTTGGGAAGGAAAGGTGAGAGGTGTGTATAGTCAGCGTATAGATTTCAGCTCTGCTTTCTGATTAAGGCATGTTGTTCCTACCCTGCTCATCATCATCATGTTACAAAATCCATCCACGATTTCTTGAGATTTTTGTCATCTTTCTTATGTAGATATTATGTTAGTTCAGCTGTTGGATGATTTTGCAACAGTTAACACTCATTTAGGAGGTGAAAAGTCCTGAGTTCAATTTTTTTTCATACCCATCTTTAAGTCTTGAGCGTAAGGTTCTAGGATAATGTTTCAGTAGTGGGGGAAGTGTCTCTGCAATCTCGTACAAGTCACTCAGTCATGATCCGTGTGCTGTAAGTGTTGCAAATAAAACGGCAGTTAGCTCTCCTCTTGTCCCACGATGAGGCCACTTGCGGTGGAGGAGCAACACCTTCTATTCCGTCTGGGTAACCTCCAACCCGACGCCGTGAACATTGATTTCTCCTACCCAGAAACAAATTTCCCACCCCCTCTTCTATTCCCCACTCTGACCTTTTACCTCTTCTCACTTGCCTATTACTTCCCCATGGGGTCCCTCCTCCTTTCCTCTCTCCTATGGTCCACCACTCTTCTGTCCTAACAGATTCCTTCTTCTCCAGCCCGTGACCTTTCCCACTCACCTGGATTCACCTATCTCCTACCACCCCCCCACATCTTTTTATTCTGGCATATTATATATTATGTATATATACTAACTCCTCTTCAAAGCTTTCCTTCTTTATGTTGACAGATGTGATTATTTTATCTGTCTTCATGCTGAGATTTAGAAATGCTTCTCTGATGAGTGAATTGAAATGAAAGATTGAGGATTTTTTCTCCGCCCATTTCCTTTGTCATGAAAATAAGGCACTTCAGGAATAGCTTTGGATCCTGCTGAAAAGCTCTCAAATCAAGTTCTCTGATGCCTATTTAAAGTAATTGTGAGTAACAGGGAGGCTCTGTAGTTAAGTGTCATTTTAGGGTCAAGTACAACACCACAATCATGAAAATTTAAATTGGGTTTTGGAACATATTTAAAATGGGACTATTTCTGGTTGGCCAATGTATAATTCTCCGTAACTTCTGCCACCTCCAATGGGATCCCACTACCAAGCATATCTTTCCCTCCCCCCTCCCTTTCTGCTTTCTACAGGGATCGCTCCCTACGCGACTCCCTTGACCATTCTTCCCCCCATCCCTTCCCACTGATCTCCCTCCTGGCACTTATCCTTGCAAGCGGAACAAGTGCTACACCTGCCCTTACACTTCCTCCCTCACCACCATTCAGGGCCCCAGACAGTCCTTCCAGGTGAGGCGACACTTCACCTGTGAGTCGGCTGGTGTGGTATACTGCGTCTGGTGCTCCCAGTGTGGCCTTTAATATATTGGTGAGACCCGACGCAGACTGGGAGACCGTTTCGCTGAACACCTACGCTCTGTCTGCCAGAGAAAGCAGGATCTCCCAGTGGCCACACATTTTAATTCCACGTCCCATTGCCATTCTGATATGTCTCCATGGCCTCCTCTACTGTCAAGATGAAGCCACATTCAGGTTGGAGGAACAACACCTTATATAAACCTGATGGCATGAACATTGACTTCTCTAACTTCAGTTAATGCCCCTCTTCCCCTTCTTACCCCATCCCTGATATATTTAGCTTTTCCCCCCTCCTTTTCTTCCCTCTCTTTCTGCCCATCACTCTGCCTGTCCTCATCTCCCTCCGGTGCTCTCCCCTCCCCCTTTCTTTCTCCCTAGGCCTCCCGTCCCATGATCCTTTCCCTTCTCTAGCTCTGTATCCCTTTTGCCAATCACCTTTCCAGCTCTTAGCTTCATCCCACCCCCTCCAGTCCTCTCTTATCATTTTGCATTTTCCCCTCCCTCTCCTACTTTCAAATCTCTTACTATCTTTCCTTTCAGTTAGTCCTGAGGAAGGGTCTTGGCCCGATACATTGACAACACTTCTCCCTATAGATGCTGTCTGACCTGCTGCGTTCCACCAGCATTTTGTGTGTGTTGCTATTTCTTGTTATTCTTCCTTGGTGACTGAGGATCACCTCCCTAAGCTGCTTCATTTCCTCAAAAACAAGATGTTTGAAGCTTCTGGGCACCTGTTCTAATATCTTGTAATGTGGAATATTGTTCTACAATACTCCTGATTTTTATTTTGTAGTTATCTTGTTACAGGTATTCTATAAATACAAACTATTACTTTGCAATAATGATGTAGGTTACAAAGTAGACAGTGGAGTTTTGAATGAGTTCAAATAGATGGATAAGGAGAACATTGCAACAGATCAGGGGTTCCCAGTCTTCTTTATGCCGTGGACCAATATCATTAAGCAAGGGTTCCGTGGACCCCAATTGGGAACCCCTGCAATAGACAAAGCTGGAAAGGTGTGTGAAAGGCAAACACGAGGAGATCTGCAGATGCTGGAAATTCAAGCAACACACACAAAATGCTGGTGGAACGCAGCAGGCCAGGCAGCATATATAGGGAGAAGCGCTGTCAACGTTTCGGGCCGAGACCCTTCGTCAGGACTAACTGAAAGGAAAAATAGTAAGAGATTTGAAAGTAGGAGGGGGAGGGGAAATGTGAAATGATAGGAGAAAGAGTGTGTGAAAGAGTGTCTGAGCTGAGGCAGGGCTAAGGGTAGGCCATTGTCATAGCAGTGGAAGTGGGTGGCCACATCACAAGAAGTTTCTGTGTTTGGAATGTGTATTAGGATTAGGTGGAACATAACAGCAATGACTAATATGATTAAGCTTTGGATAATGACCTCAGAGAGGAATGATGCAATTACTGTACATTAACAAGGAGAGCAATGATGTATAATTAATTTTACACATCTTTTTGTAATGACAGGATGGAGGCTTCATGCCTTGAGCTTGCCCTGGAAGGGGAACGACTGTGCAAAGCCGGAGATTTCAAGGCTGGAGTGGCCTTCTTTGAAGCTGCTGTGCAGGTCGGAACAGAGGACTTGAAGACTTTGAGCGCCATCTACAGTCAGCTGGGTAATGCCTACTTTTACCTGAAGGAATATTCAAAGGCTCTGGAATACCACAAGCATGATCTAACCCTAGCCAGGTGAGTTGGGTGAAACTAGCACAAATAAAACATAATAAACAACCTGAAGTGCAGAGAATTCATTCACCAGCCTGCTTGGTTAAGGGCGAGATTAAGAGCAATGTAATGTGAGGGGAAATAAACCAAAAGCACCAATGTGCGCCTAATATTTGCTGTAAGCAGAATTTGCCAAACTCATTATGATATATACATGGTGTATACCCAATTATTTGAAAGTCTTTGGTTTCTGTTTATTTAACGGAACACTCCACACCTGTTTACTTACTGCAAGATTTAGGATTGGATTTATCATAGTAACACTACTGATGTTGTGATTAGCGTGTTAGATTAAATGACAGTATTCATATGATAAATATCTCTTGGAATGTTTTTAGCACGGAGAGATGTTAAGACAATTTTGAGAAGATGCAAACAGATTTTTTGTTGTGATATAACTGTATTAACTCATTTAGTAAGAAGCTCCAAGATAAAAACTGACTGTAAAAGCTTTTATAGATATGTGAAAAGAAAAAGATTGGTCAAGACAAATGTAGGTCCTTTACAGTCAGAAACAGGTGAATTGATCATAGGGAACAAAGACATGGCAGACCAATTGAATAACTACTTTGGTTCTGTTTTCACTAAGGAGGACATAAATAACCTTCTGGAAATAGCAAGGGACCGAGGGTCTAGTGAGATGGAGGAACTGAGGGAAATACATGTTAGTAGGGAAGTGGTGTTAGGTAAATTAAAGGCAGATAAATCCCCAGGGCCAGATGGTCTGCATCCCAGAGTGCTTAAGGAAGTAGCCCAAGAAATAGTGGATGCATTAGTGATAATTTTTCAAAACTCCTTAGATTCTGGATTAGTTCCTGAGGATTGGAGGGTGGCTAATGTAACCCCATTTTTTAAAAATGGAGGGAGAGAGAAACCAGAGAATTATAGACTGGTTAGTCTGACATCGGTGGTGGTGAAAATGCTAGAGTTGGTTATCAAAGATGTGATAACAGCACTTTTGGAAAGAGGTGAAATCATCGGACAAAGTCAGCATGGATTTGTGAAAGGAAAATCATGTCTGACGAATCTTATAGAATTTTTTGAAGATGTAACTAGTAGAGTGGATGGGGAGAGCCAGTGGATGTGGTATATTTAGATTTTCAAAAGGCTTTTGACAAGGTCCCACACAGGAGATTAGTGTGCAAACTTAAAGCACACAGTATTGGGGGTATGGTATTGATGTGGATAGAGAATTGGTTGGCAGACAGGAAGCAAAGAGTGGGAGTAAACAGGACCTTTTCAGAATGGCAGGCAGTGACTAGTGGGGTACCGCAAGGCTCAGTGCTGGGACCCCAGTTGTTTACAATATATATTAATGATTTAGACGAGGGAATTAAATGCAGCATCTCCAAGTTTGTGGATGACACGAAGCTGGGCGGCGGTGTTAGCTGTGAGGAGAATGCTAAGAGGATGCAGGGTGACTTGGATAGGTTAGGTGAGTGGGCAAATTCATGGCAGATGCAATTTAATGTGGATAAATGTGAGGTTATCCACTTTGGTTGCAAGAACAGGAAAACAGATTATTATCTGAATAGTGGCTGATTAGGAAAAGGGGAGGTGCAACGAGACCTGGGTGTCATTGTACACCAGTCATTGAAGGTGGGCATACAGGTACAGCAGGCGGTGAAAAAGGCAAATGGTATGTTGGCATTCATAGCAAAAGGATTTGAGTACAGGAGCAGGGAGGTTCTACTGCAGTTGTACAAGGCCTTGGTGAGACCGCACCTAGAGTATTGTGTGCAGTTTTGGTCCCCTAATCTGAGGAAATACATTCTTGCCATAGAGGGAGTGCAGAGAAGGTTCACCAGATTGATTCCTGGGATGGCAGGACTTTCATATGAATAAAGACTGGATCGACTAGGCTTATACTCACTGGAATTTAGAAGATTGAGGGGGGATCTTATTGAAACGTTTAAAATTCTAAAGGGATTGGACAGGCTAGATACAGGAAGATTGTTTCCAATGTTGGGGAAGTCCAGAACGAGGGGTCACAGTTTAAGGACAAAAGGAGAAGCCTTTTAGGACCGAGATGAGGAAAAACTTCTTCACACAGAGAGTGGTGAATCTTTGGAATTCTCTGCCACAGGAAGCAGTTGAGGCTGGTTCATTGGCTATATTTAAGAGGAAGTTAGATATGGTCCTTGTGGCTAAAGGGATCAGGGGGTATGGAGAGAAAGCAGGTACAGGGTTCTGAGTTGGATGATCAGCCATGATCATACTGAATGGCGTTGCAGGCTCGAAGGGCCTAATGGCCTACTCCTGCACCTATTTTCTATGTTTCTATGTTTCTCATCCTCTTGGAAAAATCTGGAAGAATTATATTTCATTGACAGCTCAAATTAACCTGCCCTTGAAAAGCACGAAAGTTACTCCATACTGAACTTGGTAATTATCATGAAACATTTATAAACGATCACTTCAAAAGTAAATTATTGACAGTGGCAAATAGCTTGCATGGTTTAAAGAGACAAGTCAAGGTCACTGAAATTTTGAACAGATTTAAATACATGAAGCTTTCTACTGTTTAAACAGTGGGCCTGCAGAGACTGTACCCTGAGCTTTTCACTTGGCTGGGATCATTCGGGAACCCCTTGTTGTTCACTTCCTCTCTGTTCTCAAATTCCACTGAGGTCAGAGTGCAAAGGCTTGAGTGTGGTGGTGGAATGACCGGTTTTCGTTGAGTGCTTTACTGACCACATGTTCTGTGAAACTTCCATCTCAGAGTTTGAGTGAATTCTACCTAATTCAATGCTGAAAACATAGTCCTGATAGCTTGAGGCAGGGTGACTGAGGAAAATCAATATAAAGTAAATGATACTTATAAACATTATGCAAGAATAGGCATGTGTCCAAATCTGTAAAAGTAACAAGCTGAATGATGTGAAGGCCTGGGGAGGGTACAAGCAAAATTTGGTCAAGTGGTTCCAGTATTGATATTGGAGATAGAGAGATAGAAGCAGGGATTATTGCTGGAGCGGAGAAAGGTAAGAAGAGATTTCAATATCATGAATGGTTTAGATAGAGTAAAGTGAAGTATCTTCCAGTGACCGGTGAGCCATCTGTTTCAGGACAGAAGAATCAGAGGTGAGGTAAAGAAGTATTTTTTTTGGAATTCACAGCCTGAGGAAGTAGTGAAATCCAATTCATTCAGAGCCTTCAACATCAAAATTAGTCTAGTTTGAAGGGAAAAAAAATTGCATGACTGGAATAGGCTGGCTTCCTGTACCTGTACAGAGCTCATTAACTTTATCAACTTTGCCTCCAACTTCCACCCTGCCCTCAAATTTACCTGGTCCATTTCAGATACCTCTCTCTCCTTTCTTGATGTCTCTGTCTCTGGAGACAGCTTATTTACTGATTTATTTTATAAATCCACTAAATATCACAGCTACCTGAGCAGGAACTCTTCCTGCCCTGTTACTTGGAAAAATAACATCCCCTTCTCTCAATTCCTCCATCTCTGTCGCATCTGCTCTCGGGATGAGACTTTTCATTCTAGAACTAAGGAGATATCCTCCTCCGTCAAAGAAAGGGCTTCCCTTCCTGAAGAATCAACGCTGCCCTCGCCTGTATCTCTTCCATTTCTCACACGTCTGCTCTCACCCCATCCTCCCACCACCCTATCAGGGATAGGGTTCCTCTTGTCCTCACCTACCACCTCACCAGCCTCTGTGTCCAGTACATAATTCTCCACAAATTTTGCCATCTGCAATGGGATCCCACCACCACCAAGTACCTTTATCCCTGCTCACCCAGTGGCCACCCATTTTAATTCTGCTTCCCATTCCCATTCTGTCATATCAGGCCGTGGCCTCCTCTACTGTCACGATGAGGCCACACTCGGGTTGTTGGAGCAACACCTTATATTCCATCTGGATAGCCTCCAACCTGAAGGCATGAACATCGATTTCTCGAACTTCCAGTAATGACACCCACCCTTCCCGCCCACTTCACTATTCCCCATTCCCATTTCCCTTTCTCACCATATCTCCTTACCTGCCCAGCACCTCCCTCTGGTGCTCTTCCCCCTTCTCTTTCTTCCATGGCCTTCTGTGCTCTATCAGATTCCCCTTCCCCAGCCCTTTCTCTCTTTCACCAATCGACTTCTCAGCTCTTTACTTCACCCCTCTTCCTCTTCCTGTTTCACCTATCACTTTTCTACCTTGTATTGCTTCTTCCTCTCCCGCTACATTCTTACTCTGACTCCTCTCATCTTATTTTTCTCCAGTCCTGATGAAGGATCTTGATCGGAAGATTGTTTAATCTTTTCCATCCATAGATGCTGCCCGGACTGCTGAGTTCCTCCAGCATTTTGTGTGTGTTGCTTGGCTAAATGGATTGCTTTTTGAAAAGAGTGCATGTGGATGTTTTGGGGACAAGTTGATGAAGCTGTATCTGAGGTGATAGGATCTCCCAATTTATTGAATATTTCAAAACTACATAAAATGATCATTTCAGTAGAATAGAGCTTGCTGTTTCTGTGATTTTCCGGTCTTGCTACAGATTCATAGGAAGCTCTGGCGCAATATTTTTAAGCTGTCATTTTCATGGCACCATGCCCTGGTTCAATAGTCTACTGAGAATCCAGTTGGTAGATCCTTGTATAGAGTACTAATAAGTGGCATTTTGCATTTTTTAAAAAAAGCTCAATTTGTCTGAGTTCCATTTGCACAGTAATGATAAATTGATCTGTCTTTCAAAGAACCATTGGGGATCGGATTGGTGAAGCAAAAGCGAGTGGTAACCTTGGAAATACATTGAAGATTCTTGGCAACTTTGATGAAGCTATTGCTTGTTGTCAGAGGCACTTGGACATCTCGAGAGAACAGAATGATAAGGTAATGTTCTTTTCCTAATCGAGCATTCGATTCATGGGCTGACTGATTTAATTATCAAGACGGTCCTTGATATTTGTCTAATTGTTTACTAAAGCATGGAGTAGCATGTTGCCATGGCTACGTCACTCCCTGTTACATCCACTTAATGTCATTTGTCTGCATCATCAGTATTCCCAAAAATAAAACTAAATTTTGGCCTATTTTTTTTTCCATCCCCAATGGCAGAGTTAACATTTCCCTACTGAAGACGAAGATGCCCCATATTGCATCTTAATATAAGCCTGTTGCTTAAAACATCTCTGCAATGCAATTACTGTACAAAGCAGAAGTGGGTCATTCAATCTTTAAAGCCATTTCCAATCAGGAGGCTGATGTGCATTGTAAATGTACATCGTGTGTAAGAGATGACCAAGTACAATTCTTGTTTTGAATGCATCCAGTACTTTCAGTCTGAACTTTTAAACCCAACTCTGGAGGCCACTACTGTCATAACATTATAAACCTGGCAATGTTGCACTTCCTTGTACCTCAAAATGTTTTGGAATTAGTAACATCCAGTTGGGAGTCTTTATTCCAGCTGGATGCATAAACTGCATATTTGCAAATTTAAACTGGAGCAGGTCTAATTTCTTTTAAAAAAAAAAAAGTTTTCCTCAGCCATTTGATGCGATTTATTCAGAACTGTCAGCAAAAAAAAGTAAAGCAATGAAATGCCTAAACATTTTTCTTTTCAAATAACAGTAAGTCAAAAAGTTAAAGATAACCTTCCCCTACATTTGCACAGTATTAAAAACATATGAACCGTGGCACAATCAAAGGAAGTTAGAGGAAACTAGGGAATAAACGATCAGGACCGTGACAACTCTCGGACAAGAGCCATGACTTCAGGATTGATGGACGTCCATTTAGAACCGCGATGCGGAGAAATTATTTTAGTCAGGGTGGTAATTCTGTGAAATTTGTTGCTACGAGCGGCTATGGAGGCCAATTCATTGGGTGCATTTAAGACAGAGATAGATAGGTTCTTGATTAGCCTGGACATCAAAGGGTATGGGGTGAAAACAGGGGAGTGGGGATGACTGGAAGAATTGGATCAGCCCATGATTGAATGGCAGAGCAGACTCGATGGGCCGAGTGGCCTACTTCTGCTCCTATATCTTATGGTCTTATCTTATAGGTGGATAAAATGGAAGGAGAATCAAGGACAACTAACACTTTTCTTTGAAAAAGACCATGTGAATAATTCGTGTAGCTTCTGTAGAGGATGTCCTGTGTGTAGCTATGGTGATAGTTATTTATTCTCTTCATTATCACCTTCATTATGTTTGGCATTTATAACCTGCTACTGGTATCAAAAGGGTAACTTCAGGCATCGTTGATGAGGGGAGGAGAAAATCCACTGTAGCAATGCAGAACACAACTGATGGCATTTTACTCTTTGCATGATGTGCTGTTGGCTGTGGGGATAGCCTCTGCAGCTTGTTCATCTTTCACATTTACTCTACCAAGACAAATAAAAATACCGAGTACAGGATGAGCACATGGCATTTAATTAAATTCAGTTATTTTATAATAGTCATGCTTTTAAGTAGTTTCAGAGTCATTCCTACATGCACAAGGCCATGCATGCTCTTTCGAACCATCTCTGTAGTCAGTTGCATTCTGTGTTATATTTTTATTATTGATTTTGAGGTACAGTGCAGAATCGGCCTTTCTGGCCCTTCGAGATGCACCATCCAACAATCTCCCAATTTTAATCCTAGCCTAATCACCAGACAATTTACAATGGCCAATTAACCTATCAACCGGTATGTATTTGGACTGTGGGAGGGCAAACCCACGTGGTCATGGGGAGAACGTACAAACTTCTTACAGGCAGTGGCGGGAATTGAACCCAGGTATCTGGCACTGTAAAGCGTTGTGCTAACCGCTACGCCACCATGCCACCCCTAGAATACAAGTGACAAACAACAGCAAAGCAAGTCCAGTTCCTCATTCCCACCCATGCATATACCATCTTCTGACCCTAGGACAGGCGGTCTTCTTCGGCCTCTGTCCAGTGGAGTCTGGCTCACACTGCCTTGACTTCCCCAGCGCACTCAGAGACTTGCACACATGTACAGTACCTATCCAAACTTCTCTTAGATATCACAGTTGAGCTCAAATCTACCATTTCTGCTGGCAGCTCGTTCCACACTTGCACATCCCTCTGAGTGAAGAAGTTTCCCCTCAGATTCCTTTTAAGTATTTCACCTTTCACCCTAAACCTCTGACAACTTGTTTTAGCCTTACTCAACCTGAGGGTAAATATTCACCCTATCTTCTTATTACTTGAAGTTGAGCAGGGAAAGTCATCTGTTTCCTGATCAATATTTAACCTCACCAATCATCACTGAAACTTACTGTCAGACTAATTTAGTGTCAGAGAAATGTATACAATATACATCCTGAAACGCTTTTCCTTCACAAACATCCACATAAACAGAGAAGTGCCCCAAAGAATGAACGGCAGATAAATGTAAGATCCCCAAAGTACCCCCCCAGCTCCCTTCCCTCCCACACATAAGCAGCAGCAAGCAACAATCCCCCCTCCCCCCACTGGCAATAAAAAGCACACGTTGGCACCACCACCAAGCGCTCAGGCGTGAGCAAAGCAATAGCAAAGACACAGACTTGCAGTTACCCCAAAGGCTTCGTGTTACACCCAGTATTTGACATACCACAGGTTTTCTCTCTCTCATGAATAGGGAGAAAAAGGTGTCTCCATTTTCCTAGTGAGTTGGGAGACATAAGCAACTCGCTGGTTTACAATGTTAAAAGTTTGTTACGACACTTTTTTTCGAGCTCTGTGCCTGAAGATTGTCAGGTTCTCGGGTCTTTGGGTCCACAGCAGATATCCCAACTCCCATGACGACAAATGGGTCTCCTGCCGTGACACCGACCCTCGATCCACCTGTCTCCAGAGCCCCAAGATCTTAGGCTTCTGAATTCAAGCTGGACTCTCAGGCCGAACCCTTGGCGTGCCGAACATCGGCCAGCCTTGAAACCCTGAGATCGGGTGTCATTCCCGCAAAGAACCGAAGTCAGCATGTAACTCCAGGTCAGGGTCTTCAAAAGAACCCTGAAAGGGAAAAATAAAAATATTAAAGATGGAAATAGAGCTGTTTCCGAAGATGCAAGCAAAGGAGTCGCCGTTTAGCGCTATCTTAACTTTGCTTTTTAGGGAGGTTGTTGTGATCTCATCTTTCAAAGCAATATTACAACCATGACAATATTGCACAAGCACTGACTTGAATGTAAAGTGACTTAAAACATATTCAAGTTATGAACGGCACTTTAAATTTTATTTTTCTGCAGAATCACGGAGACAACAGTATAAATGTCCTAATTTTTGCTATCTTTCCCATTGCGTGCTAATTTAGAAACTGATATCTACTTGTGTTGTATTTCCATTTAGTGACATTACTGTCTAATTCAATTGGTCTTTATAGTTCCAAGTCCATTATAGTTTGAGAGATTACACAGAATCAGTTGTACAACTCTTAACAATTAAAGGATTGTACAGTCTTATTTTGATTCAGTGGGTGGGAGAGAGACAACCCCTTCTTTGGCGACTTGCAGAAGTGTTCATTCAGAACCTTAGAAACCATATTTGTTATCTCTGTAGGATGAGCACCAGCAGACAGATGATCTCAGAATATTCTGAGTTTAATTTCAATCTGATAAGTTGCCATGTGTAATTATAATTTATTGCATCAGTTAGCAGACCACTGCTAGAAGTCTTTCATTGTTTAAAAAGCAACATTTGCAGTTTTCTGGTCAGAAGAAATAATGGAATTCAGCAATTCAAAAACATTTGAAATAATTTCTAGTTAAATAATGCGTTAGATTTCTCTATAATTATTAATCATTCAAGATAATTCACCACACAGTACCTGATAAGGGAAGATTTGTTTCAAGTGTCATGCTCTTGAAACATTAATTAACAGCATTTTATGATACAGTGAGGAATACATGGATTTCGACAGGTTTGTTCTAAGAAAAGAAGAAAAGTTTTAGGATGAGTTCCAGAAATTAAAGATGAAGCTGTTAAACCTTTGGAGCAGTTTTATAGAGATGTGTAGATGAAGTGGGAGATATGCTGCATTCAAGGCCAATTTTTGGGACTCAACAGTTGGAAGGAAAATAAAACTAAAAGACGTTGATTAAAATAGATACGGAAGCTTTGGAGGCATCAACACTTCGTTACATTGCAAGCAGGAAATGTCAAGGGAGTGAAAGAAGTGTTAGTAATAGACAAGAATTGGCCCAGCCAAGAGAGAATAATCAAAGGTTCGCTTGAGTAAGGTTAAGCAAGTGACAAGGAAAAATGATGACTCAGGTTGTATGTTGGATTAAAAATGGCAGTGGCTTGGGCTTTCCCAGTGGTCATCTAGAGGAAGTGGCTGCTTACTCATTGTTGAGTGGTGTGCAGATTGTAATTAGGTTGCGGGAAGACATGAGGTAGACAAAAATATTAACAAACTAAATTTGGAAGTTAATGATATCCCTTTGGCAAAAAAACAGGAAGGATCAAGATCTGATCGTATATGAAAATATAAGAATCACAGAGCTATAGATCGTGGAGAAAGGCCCTTTGGCTCTATTTGTTCATGCCAATCCAGTTGCCTAACTGAGGTAGTCCCATTTATCTGCATGTGGTCCATATCTTTCTAAACATTTCCCGTGCAAAGCTGTTTTATGTAGATCTTCCTCAGCTGTCTGTTGCGAAGTTCTTACCCAAGCTTTGATTTTTCATCAGACTTTGCTATTACAGCATTAGTCTGGCCTCCAATGTTACAAAGCTCCAAACATTACCCAGTGATGGTATCGGAACTCAGAGCAAGTTCTGTGAATTCTACACTCCTACATTGATTCCCAAAATAACTTCATTTTGAAGTCAATTTGATAATAATTTAATAACTAACTTCTAAATTATTAAATTTTAATGTTAAAATGGTGCACCCCACCTCTGAACATCCTCCATCTGTACTGTCCCGTGAAATTTCTGTGTTCTTCTGGAGCTGGCCTGTGCACGCCTTTGTAGCTTGTCTGTTTTGACAATGCACTTGTCCAAGCCTACCAAGATGGCTATTTAACATAATCCCATCTGCCCACTTTAGGCCCATGTCACTCTAAACCAGGGATTCCAACCTGGGGTCCACAGACCTTTTGCTTAATGGTATTGGTCCTTGGCATAAAACACTTTGGGAAACCCTGCCCTAACCCTTTCTTATCCATGTACATAGTCCTAGTACCTTTTAAATATTGTTAATGTACCTGCCTCAACCACTTCCTTTGGCAGTTCATTCTGTTGACTTGCCACTCAAGAGGTTGTCCCTCAAGTTACTTTTAAAACTTACCCCCTCTCAAACCTGTGCCCTCCATGTTTTGATTCCTTTTCCCTGGAAAAAGGGCAGTGCATTCACTTTATCGATGTCCCTCATGATTTTAAATACTTCAGTAGCACAGACCAAAAATTCTAGAACTGCTTCTCCATGTCTCTGATTTTCACCTTATGAAAGGGTTTCATCTTAAAGCTTTTCAGATCTAATATTTCTATCTAAAACTGTTCAATTAAATTTCCCACAATAGAGGTATGATTTAAATCTAAATGGTTGTGAATTGAGAGTTCTGATGAAGTAGCTCCACGTCATCTCACTCAGATTGTTCTACCTCCTTTATTTTTTGCATCATGAGTAGAATCTATCCTTCTCTGGTCTGTGCTTTACGATGTGTCCTTCTCTGACTAGCTTTTGATCTTGCCTCAAAGATACTATCTGCCTAAGTAACGATAAATAAAAGTTAAACATTTTAAATTTGTAAAATATACTTGGTTTTCACTGTTTAGGCAAGTAAAGTGTTTTGGTTACCCGGAGAGAACCAAGTACATTGATACATGTGTACAGAAAGCAGGAATTCCAGGGATCTCCAGGTGTTTGGAGCATACAAACATGATATGGCACCAGATCCAAACAGAAATCTCAATGTTATCTTCCTGGACCTCGCCAATGCATTCGGCTCAATTCCCCATGCACTCCTCTGGGAAGCATTTGACTTCTTCCAGCTACCAGAGCCCCTCACAACGCTGGCGAAATTGTACTTTCAAGACCTGCAGTTGTGCTTCACAACAGCAGATTTTACCACAATATGGCAGAGACTGAAAGTAGGCATTATGGCAGGTTGCCCTTTGTCGCCCCTGGTCTTCACAGTGGTCATGGAGGTCGTTATGATGACTTCAGGATGGGTGGTAGCCGGTGAAAGAGTAAGTGGGGGATTTTGTCTTCCCCCATTAAGGTGTACATGGGTGATATAACAACACTGACCACCACTGCAGTATGCACCAAGCAACTACTTGGAAAGCTGCAGGAAAACATCACGTGGGCCAGAATGAAAATCAAACCCAGTAAGTCACAAAGCACCTCCATAGTCAAGGGAATGCTGAAAGATATGAAGTTCTTCATCTGTGATGACCCAATTCCAACAGTGTCTGAACAGCCTGTCAAGAGCCTGGTAGATGGTACAATGCCAGCCTCACAGACAAAGAGCAGGTGTGGCAACTAAATAAAGCAACACGTTGCCAATGACCTGGATAACATCAACAAGACCATGCTGCCTGGAAAACAGAAGCTCTGGTGCCTACAGTTTGAACTCCTACCCCAGTGATGTGGCCACTCACTGTCTATGAGGTCCCACTAACAACCGTGAAGAAGCTTGAGTGAACCATCACGTTGTTTGTAAAGAAGTGACTCAGTGTTCCCAGGTGTATCAGTAACATCAGTCTCTATGGTAAAGGAATCCATGAACTACCTTTCACTGGCCTTACACAGGAATTCAAGTGTTCCAAGATGCATCTACAGATGACATTGAAAGACTCTCAGGACAAGACCATCAGTAACACTGCACGGACCTTATCAACTGGGTGGAAATGGACCACAGTTGATGCGGTGCAGCAAGCAGCAGCAGCCCTTAGGCACAGAAACATTATGGGGTAAGTCCAACAGGGCGGCAAGTGGACCCCTGACACAAGGCCACGATTCCAGACCGAAGGAAGATGGTTGTCGAGGAAATGTGGCGACAAGAAGAGTCAGACAGAAGTGCAAAGGCTGTCTCCCTGGCTAAGCAGGGGCACTGCATGCAGTGGGAAAGCATTGAGAGCAGGAAAATCAGCTGGAAAGGTATATGGGAAGACAGACTTGGCTTTCTCATCAGAACTACGTAGGTGTATAAGATGATGGGAGCCATTGATTTGTGGATAGTTAGAGGCTTTTTCCCAGGGTTGAAATGGCTAGCACAAAGAGGGCACAGTTTTAAGGTGCTTGAAAGTGTAAGTTTTCTACTCAGAGAGCGGAGAGTACGTGGAATGGGCTGCCAGCGATGGTGGTGGAGGCGGATACGATAGGGTCTTTTAAGAGTCTCCTGGATAGGTACATGGAGCTTAGAAAAATAGAGGGCTATGGTTAACCCTAGGTAATTTCTAAAGTAAGTACATGTTCAGTGCAGCATTGTGGGCCGAAAGACCTGTATTGTGCTGTAATTTTTCTATGTTTCTATGTCTATGATGTGGTTCCCTCACAAAAAGACCTCCACTAGTGGTTCAGTGAGCACCCAACTTGTTCCCTGTACCTGATTCCCTCAAGCTTATCCTGGCAAGCTGCAAAACCAACCTCACGCAAGGCAAATACACGTGGCGTCACAACCAGGTTTTAAAGAGTCTGGCAGCGGCAATCGAGACCAAGAGAGTAGCAACAAACTGCTTGTCCCCTAGAACGACTAACGCTGTGACACCAACAGCATTCGTCTGGGAAGGAAGGAAAAGACCAACTAATCTCCCTCCTAAGCCTGAAACAGGACAGATGAACATGGCCTGTGACTGGAAAATGCTGATGGATGTCAATAAACAACTTGCCTTTCCACTGGAAATTGCTACCACCAACCTTAGGCCAGACTTGGTTCTCTGGACCAATTCATTACAGATCATCTGCATTGTGAAACTCGCACTCCTGTGGGAGGATTTAGTGGCTGAAGCATTTGAGCACAAGAGGCTACACTATACAGATCTAGCAGCTGAAGCTTAGTGACGAGGCTGGAAAACCAAAGTTTGTCCTAAGTAAGTGTGTTGCAAGGGATTTATAGCCACATCCACCTTCAGATTGCTGAAGGGGAGCCAGGGATCCATGGTCAGACTCTACGGTAAACCATCAGAGGCAGCGGCATGAAGCAGTCACTGAAAAGACCTCTTTTGGGCTTCGAGAGTGGGAAGACACAACAAGGGGTGACTTTGGGACTCCAGAAATCATCATTCGGCCCTCCAGAGATGTAGTGGGCTACCCCTTAAAACATTGCGGAAGGAGGGTGCCCATTTGAAAACCCTTGTGTGTTAACCCTGAGCCACAACCAACGTCAAGGCAGTCTCGAGCAAGTGCTCAGGACCCATTGGCACAAGGGATATTAACATGTCTTTTTTGATTTTTTTTTAATGTCTTGAAGGTGTTCCTGGAAGGTATTTATGACTACCCCTTTGGAAGTAGTTCAGTAATAAAACAAAACATCTCTCTCTCTCGCTCTCTCCCTCTCTCTCTCCCTCCCTCCCCTCCCTCCCTCCCCTCCCTCTCCCCCTCCCTCTCTCTCTCCCTCCCTCCCCTCCCTCTCCCCCTCTCTCTCCCTCCCTCCCCTCCCTCTCCCCCTCCCTCTCCCCCTCCCTCTCCCCCTCCCTCTCCCCCTCCCTCTCCCCCTCCCTCTCCCCCTCCCTCTCCCCCTCCCTCTCCCCCTCCCTCTCTCCCCTCCCTCTCTCCCCTCCCTCTCTCCCCTCCCTCTCTCCCCTCCCTCTCCCCCTCCCTCTCCCCCCTCTTTCTCTCTCTCCCCCTCTCCCTCTCCATTTGACACTACAATCTGTTCTTTTGCCTGCAGCCATAACTGGAAATATGTTTCTTCCTTCTGTAAACTTTTTTTTACTTTTTTTTTAAAGAAAGGGTTCTCAACCAATATTTTCTCTTTTCTCTCCATTTCCCAGGTCAGTGAAGCACGAGCACAGTACAATATTGGAAATATTTTTCACGCCAAAGGGAAGCAGCTGTCCTGGCTCGCTGCCCAGGAATCTGGAGACCTACCCAGTGAAGTGAAGGAAACTTTAGAGAAGGCCACCGAATACTATGAGTGAGTAATGCAATTTGCAAATTAAGTCCTTGAGAAGAATTAGCAGGAATTGAGACTGTTGTCCAAAATGTGTTCTGACTACACATGTAGCATGTGCAGCATTTTACTGCACTCCTCACTTTAAAGGTCCTTCATGGATTGTTGTGCTTTACCCTGTTTATGTAAAAGTATCTTAGTTATATTGGCAATGCAATAAATGCATTCATTGCAGATGTCATTATACATCATCTACCTATGCACAGTTCAGTGAAGTGAGCCCCAACAGTTTGTCACTTCAAGTAAACTGGGTAAAGTAAATTGTCCCAAAAGCATACCAGGATGCTCCTCTCCTCGGAATCCAGCACCAGTTCTCACCCCCTTCACTATCTCAATACATTACAAATCTATGGAATGTCAAACAGAAGAGGTTCTGCAGCTGCTGGAAATCCAGAGGAACACACACAAAATGCTGGGGGAACTCAGTAGGTCAGGCAGTTTCAATGGTGATGAATAAAGAGTTGATGCTCCGGGCCAAGACACTTCATCAGAACTGGAAAGGAAGGGGTAACTTCCCTCTCAGGCTTCACCTACCTTCCTCTTCACCTGGCTTCACCTATCATCTTCCAGCCTGAACACTTCCCCCTTTCTTCACCTTCTTATCTTGGTTTCTTCCCCCTTCCTTTCCAGTCCAGATGAAAGGTCTCAACCCGAAATATTGACTTATTATTTCTCTCAATAGATGCTGCCTGACTTGCTGAGTTCCTCCAGCCCCTTGCATGTATTTCTATGAAATCTATGTTTCCTTTACTATCACTCAGCTATTCCCAAGGTTGACCCAGAATGCATGCAAGTTGACCTAAGAGCCTTTCATGGGGAATTAAGTGGAAAAACATGTTGATTTGAGACACCCACTTCAGCTGGCACACCATAATCCATGTTTCAGGATCCATATTTGCTTCAAGTTCTGATTGCTTGTCATACCTTTACCCACTGAGTTACATCTCTCTCTGTTCAGTGAATTTAAAAATTCTCCTGAGTTTTCAGTTCCACCATAACCACATCCTGCTCCACCTCTTTATTCTTCTCCAGTTGTGGAAGCCCTTTGTCACATCTGTACTCCTGACGTTCTAGCTTCGCCTTTATCCCTATTTTGAATTGCTTCACCTTTGGCAGTGCCTTCAGCCAGCAGTGCCTGCAACTCAGGAATTCTCTCCTCTCTTTGCTACAGGTTTTGGTCGGCTGTTTTGAATGCCTCTTTCAGTAACATGGTGCCAAATTTTCTTGTATATATCTCTCATGAATACTTTGGGAAGCTTCAGTATGTTCAAACATCTTTTCCATAGATGCTGCCTGGCCTGTTGAGTTCCTCCAGCATTTTTTGTTTGTTTGTTTGTGTGTGTGTGTGTGGTTTTTATTTTATTTTAGACTGATGTTTGGAAGCATGTGGAAACAGTCAAAATTTTAGACTTCAATAGAATAATGAGCTATATTTTAGAAAACAGATTATTCAGACAGGCATTTTGTGCAACTGCACTTCAGAAGAATTCACTTAACATCTTGCTGTAATTAGTCATCCCAAGGCTATGGAGGCATTTGAAGGCATTTGCTTTTTCTCATGTCTCTCACAGCTCCAAACTCACTTATTACTCGCATTCATTTTCTTTCACCCTCTTGTTGCTGGGTGATAATTGTCAATTCCGAGAACTGAAGGAATGCCAGAGCATGCCAGTGAATCGGGACATAGAATTTCTTTCTCGCTTTGTCAGGGTTAACACAAAGCTACAAGACAAAAAGTTGCAAGGGAAAACATTAACAGCTAGAGAAAACAATTGGATAAACTGCTGCTCCAAGAACCTATTCAAATATCACCAGGCACATTTAGAAATATATATTTGTGTAAAATTTTACCATAAGGAAAGAAAAATCAGGACCAACTCTACAAGGTGATAACTAAATCGTAGCATTTGAGAATTTACTTCATGAGCTTTTGGCTTTTTCCAATGGCCCTATAGAATTGAGAGAGGAGGCTACACAGGTTGGGGCAAAATATTTAAAAAGTGATGTACATTGGCTTTTGTTTTTATCCAGCGGTCCAGTCAAATTGTGAGTCAATATTAAGGTCAAATAAAAATAAGATAGGGACAAGTGGTGCAGCCATTAAGCGAGTGGACCAGTGTTAGAGTGGGGAGGCTTTGGCTAAACTGACTTGGACGGGAACAGGCTTGGGTGAGGTAAGTGTCTTCTTCATTCTTCATCTGTTACTGCATAATTAGTGCTGTGAGATTAGCTCCAGGGGCTGTGTTGTATTCTTTGTGTGAGATGTGGAAATTCTGAGAGATCTCCAGCCTCCCAGATAACCACATCTGCACCAGATGTACTGACCTGCATCTCCTCTGAGAATGTGTTAAAGAATTGGAGCTGCAGCTTGATGACCCTCACCTCATATGGGAAACTGAGGATGCGATAGATAGGAGCTACTGGGAGGCAGTCGCTCCTAAGTTGCAAGAGACAGGTACCTGGTTGACTGTCAGGAGAGGAAAATAAAAGAAGTCGCCAGTGCAGAGTACCCCTGTGGCCACTCTCCTCAACAATAAGTAGACCGTTTTGGATACTGTTAAGTGGATGACCTACCGGGAGAAGTCACATTGACCGGATCTCCAACACTGATTCTGGCTCTGTGACCCAGAACGGAAAGGGAGAGAAGAGGACTACAGTAGTGCTGGGGGATTCCATGGTTAGAGGAGTGGATACAAGACTCTGTGGATGTGAAAGAAAAACCTGTGTGGTATTTTGTTCTAGGTGCTAGGGTCAGGGATGTCTTGGATTGGGTCCACTGCATTCTCAAGGTGGAGGTTGAGCAGCCAGAAGTCTTGGTACAAATTGGTACCAATGGCGCAGGTAGGAAAATGGAGAAGGTCCTGAAGAGAGAATTTAGGGTGTTGGGTAGAAAGCTGAAAAGCAGGACCTTCAGGGTAGTGATCTCTGGATTGCTGCCTGTGCCACATAACAGTAAGGGTAAGAATGTGGCAGATGAATGCGTTTCTGAGGAACTGGTGCAGGGGGCAGGGCTTGAGATTTCTGGTTCATTGGGATCTCTTCTGGGGAAGGTATGACCTGTACGAAAGGGACCGCTTACACCTGAACCCAAGGGGGACCAATACCCTTGCGGGCACATTTTCTGGAACTGTTGGAGAGTGTTTAAAATAGTTTGGCAGAGGGATGGGAACCAGGGGGATGGGGCAGTTGGTGTACAAGTAGATTCTGTGTGCAATTTTTGGATACCAACTGTCAGGAAGGATAAGTAGATGTTAGGGCAAAATTACAGTCAGTAGGATGAGTTGCAGTGTAACATGGGAACAAAATTTTAAAAAAAAGGTGTTGCATTTGAATGCACACAGTATACAGAATGCGGCAGATGATCTTGTAGTGCAGTTAGATATTCGTAGTTATGGTGGTGTGGGCTGAAAAGTAAGATCATAGTTGGGAGTTTAACACCCAAGGTGTGTCGAAAGCACAGGCAGCTAAGCAGGGGCTGGAGTTGCTGTGTCGGTAAAAAAATGAAATCAATTCCTTAGAAAGAGGTGGTATAGGATCAGAGAATTTCACAGATTCACCACTCTCTGTAGAATCCTTGTGGGTAGAGTTAAGAAACTGCAAGGATGAAAAGACCCTGATGAGAGTCATATACAGGCCTCCAAACAGTAGCCAGGATGCTGGCTACAAATTACAATGGGAGATAAAAAAGGCATGACAAAAGGGCAATGTTATGATAATCCAGTGAATTGGGAAAATCAGATTGGTGCTGAACATAAGAAATAGGAGCAGGAGTAGGCCATCCGGCCCATCGAGCCTGCCCTGCTATTCAATAAGATCATGGCTGATCGGTCCGTAAACTCAGCTCCATCTACCTGCCTTTTCCCCATAACCCTTAATTCTCTTACTATGTAAAAAGCTATCTAACTGTCTCTTAAATATATTTAGTGAGGAAGCCTCAACTGCTTCCCTGGGCAGAGAATTCCACAGATTCACCACTCTCTGGGGAAAAGCAGTTTCTCCTCATCTCCATCTTAAATCTTCTCCCCAGAATCTTGAGGCAGTATCCCCTCATTCTAGTCTCACCCACCAATGGAAACAACTTTCCTGCTTCTATCTTAACTATCCCTTTCAAAATTTTGTATGTTTCTATAATATCCCCTCTCATTCTTCTGAACTGCAGAGAGTACAGTCCCAGGCGACTCAATCTCTCCTCATAGGTTAACCCCTTCATCCCTGGAATCAGCCTGGTGAACCTCCTCTGCACTGCCTCCAAAGCCAGTATATCCTTCCTCAAGTATGGAGACCAGAACTACACACAGTACTCCAGGTGCGGCCTCACCAGTATCCTGTACAGTTACAGCATGTCCTCCCTGCTCTTGAATTCAATCCCTCTAGCAATGAAGGCCAACATTCCGTTTGCCTTCTTAATAACCTGTTGAACCTGCAAGCTAACTTTTTGCAATTCATGAACAAGCACTCCCAAATCCCGCTGCACAACAGCATGCTGCAATCTTTCACCATTTAAAAAATAATCTGCTCTTCTATTATTCCTTCCAAAGTGAATGATCTCACATTTACCAACATTGTATTCCATCTGCCAGACCTTGGCCCACTCACTTAACCTATCTATATCCCTCTGCAGACTCTCCACATCCTCTGTACAATTTACTTTTTCACTAAGTTTAGTGTCATCAGCAAATTTTGCTACGCTACACTCAGTCCCTTCTTCGAAATCATCCCCAGAGAGAGAATTTGTGGAATGCCGATGAGATGGCAGCTTTTCATTGAGCCTGCTAGGTGGGCTATTTGGGATTGGGTGTTATGGAATGAACTGGATTTGATTAGGGAACCCAAGGTAAAGGTGCCTTTAGGAGGCAGTGATTGTAATACGATAGACTTCATTTTCCAATGCGAGAGGGAGAAGTTAAAGTCAGATGTATCAGTATTACAGTAAAGTAAAGTAGAGTAAAGGGAATTACAGAGGCATGAGAGTGGAGCTGGCAAAGTTGATTGGAAGGGTACACTGGCAGGGATGATGGCAGAACAGCAACGGCTGGACTTTCTGGGGGCAACTTGGAAAGTGCAGGATAGATCCCAAAGAAGAAGTATTCTGAGGGAGGGTGAGGCAACTGTGGCCAACAGGGGAAGTCAAAAACAACATAAAAGCAAAGGAGTGGGCATATAATATAGCCAGAACTAGTGAGAAGATAGAGAATTGAGAAGCTTTTAAAAACCAAGAAAAGGCAACTAAAAAGCCTTAAGGAGGAAAAAGATGACACATGAAGGTAGCTTAGCCAAGAATATAAAAAAAGCATACAGAAAGTTTTTTTTCAAATATATGAAGAGTAAAAGAGAGGTGAAAGTGGATATTGGACTGCAATGGTTGCAATGGGGAACAAGGAAATGGCAGACAAACATAATCAATATTTTGCATCTGTCTTCACATCAGTATGCCAGAAGTTCAAGTGTCATGGGGCAGAAGTGAGTGCAATTGTTATTACTAGGGAGAAGCTGCTTGGGAAGCTGAAAGGTCTGAAGGTAGGTAAGTCACCTTGACCATATGGACTGCACCCCAGGGTTCTGAAAGAGGTGACTAGGGAGATTGTGGAGGCATTAGTAATGATCGTTAAAGAATCACTAGATTCTATTATAGTTCCGAAGGACTGGAAAATTGCAAATGTTGCTCTACTCCTCAAGAAGGAAGGGAGGCCGGTTAGCCAGAGCTCAGTGGTTGGAAAGATGTTGGAGTTGATTGTGAAGGATGAGGTCTCAGGGTACTTGGAGGCACATGGTAATATAGGCCAAAGTCAACATGGTTTCCGCAAGGGAAAATCTTGCCTGACAAATCTGTTGAAATTCGTTGAGGAAGTAACAAGCAGTGTAGACAAAGGAGAATTGATGGATTTTCAGAAGGCTTTTGACAAGGTGCCACACATGAGGTTGCTTAATAAGATAAGAGCCCATTGCATTACAGGAAAGATGCTTTTCATGGTATTACATGGATAGAGGATTGGCTGATTGGCTGGAGGCTAAGAGTTGGAATAAAGGGAGCTTTTTGTATTTGGCTGCCAGTGACTAGTGGTGTTTTGCAAGAGTCAGTGTTGGGTCCGCTTCGTTTCATGTTGTACGTCAGTGATTTGGATGCCAGAGTTGATGGCTTTGTAGCCAAGTCTGCAGATTATATGAAAATAGGTTGAAAGGCAAGTAGTGTTGAGGAAGCAGAGGGGCTGCAGAAGGAATTAGATGGATTAGGAGAATGGCAAAAGAGGTGTCAGGAATGCAGTCAGGAAATGTATGATCATGCACTTTGGTAGAAGGAACAAAAGCAGAAACTATTTTACAAATGGACAGAAAATTCAAAAATCTGAGGTGCTAAATGACTTGGAAGTCCTCGTACAGGATTCCCTAAAGGTTAATTTGCAGTTTGAGTCAGTGGTGAGGAAGACAAATACAATGTTTGTATTCATTTCAAGAGGACTAGAAGGTAAGAGCAGGGATGTAATGATGAGGCTTTATAAGGCACTGGTGAGGTCTCACTTGGGGTATTGTGAGCAGTTTTTATCCAAGAAAGGATGTGCAGACATTGGAAATGATTCAGAGAAGGTTCACAAGAATGATTCTTGAGAAAGAAGGGTTATTGCGTGAGGAGCGTTTGATGGCTTTGGGCTTGTACTTGCTGGAATTTAGAGGAATGGTGGGTGGGACCCCAATGAAACTTATTGAATAGTGGAAGGCCTGGATGGAGTGGATGTGGAGAGGATGTTTCCTATAGTGGGGGAGTCTTGAAACCAGAGGGCACAGACTCAGAATAGAGGGATGTCCATTTAGAAGAGAGATGAAGAGGAATTTCTTTCGCCAGAGGGTGGTAAATCTGTTGAATTCATTGTCACAGGTGGCTGTGCAGTCCAAGTAATTGGGCATATCAAAGGCAAAGGTTGATAGGTTCTTGATTACTCAGGTTGTGAAAGGTTACTGGGAGAAGACAGGAGAATGGGGTTGGTCCAGCCATGATGAAAAGGTGGAGCAGAATCATTGGGTTGAATGGCCTAATTCTGCTGCTGTCTCTTATGTTCCATATTTTGATCCGTTACAAAGCGAGGAGGAAGCCAACATGTTGCTTTTTGTAAAGATTGCTTCTTCATTTTTCTTTGTCTCACACTATTTGCTTTTCCCATTTTTTCTTTTTTGTTTCCTTTTTTAGTTTTTTCCCCTCATCTTCTTATCAGTCTCCTCCTTGCACATATCCACTTATGACTCCATTTCCTTTTGATATTTTTAAGAAATTACAGCAGGTGTTGGCCATTCAATAAGTTCCGTTTTTTTTAGATCTTCATTTCCCTTGATTTCCTTGGTGCTGTATTTTATTTCACTTCCTGCTATCCCATCTTTCGCTTACTTTCTTTCCTGGACTCTGGCCATAGGATGTCAGATTGGACCATCACCATCAATGATTGATCATCAAACAAATCACATCAGTAGTTATCTCATCCTAGGTTCTACAGTGATGAAACGAGACGTGTTCACCAAGTACCCATGCAATCTGAGTACTGTTGCCTGCCAATTAATAAAATTCAAAGTTAATTCTCAAAGACGTGTAATCTCTTAATTAAATCAGATTGAACTTTAATTTGATTGGATAGTTTATTTTTGCTGGTGTGGATTTTGTGTAGCCCTAGTCATGAGCCTTAAAGTTATTCAATATAAAACAAAACTAATACCCCTGGAATCAATCCGAAGGCCATAATCTAGATTTGGACAATAATTATTATCCATTTAAGGTTCATATTGGAGTTTTTAAGTCCCAAATGTATTGGTCTTTTTTGACCATGAATGTCATTTTGTGCTCGTTTTGAATAGGAAGGATTCTTCAGTTTCACTTTAGGTTTACAATGTTTTTGATTCTTTTTCTTGTCTCGTTTAGGATGAATCTTAAAATTGTCAAAGAATTAGGTGATCGAGCAGCTCAAGGCCGAGCCTATGGTAACCTCGGCAACACACATTACCTGTTAGGAAATTATCATGATGCCATCAAGTTTCACAAAGAGGTAAAAGACCTATCATCACATTTCACAGTAATGATTTGAAATAAGATACTGATGTGAAATTGTTGAATGTTTAAATTTGCACACCAACTTTAAATCATATTCAAAGGATGATTTCAGTAGCAAGAATTTTTTGTACACCACCATCTAATTATCTAAGCCTAATAGCCACTGTCTTGTGGTGCTCTGTTAGTGTGTCACCCACTGGGGAACCGGAAGGAGCCTAATACTTGTTTTTGTCAGAGTGCCTATCAGCATCTCTGTGCCACTGTTTACTGGTATATGTCAGATAATCAGCTGGAGCAGGGATGAAACTCGGGGAAAACCGTTGAGGCAAAGTATTGATTTAAATGCAAGCAATTACTTTAACGGTGAATAAAATTAATTTATGCAGCAGAATTTAGATAAGCATCATTTTCAACAAGAAGTCTGAATCTATTTTCAAGATGTCTCTAAGAACCGTATGCAGAAAACTTGTTGATGTTTGTAATGACCAGCATCATGGGATTAATAAACTGTCCTAGTTAATAGATAGGTGAAGCTGGTTAGATGGTTGACTTGGCACATGAGATGAATGATGAAGGTTATCAAGTATAATTTTTCCACTGTGCTGAGAACTGACTTGTTCCGTAGACAGCAACTTGAGCCTCTGACCAGCTCAAGAAATGTTTATTGTATAGTCTTAGTAGTTAGAGCCCATGATCACCCACCGTCAGGTGCAGTGGCTGGGGCACATGATAAGGATGCCCCCATGTCGGCTACCCAGCAAGAGTGTTATACGACCAGCTACATCATGGTCGACGGTCAGCTGGAGGGCCGAAGAAACGCTATAAGGATCAGATGAAGAATGCTTTAAGGAAATGCAAGATCAGACCTGAGGACCTGGAGGATGTTGCTGCCGACCGTAACACTTGGCGACAGCTGTGTAGTGACGGGGTTCGTATTCTGGAGATGGAAAGAACAACCAGAAAACAGCAGAAGAGAGCCAGGAGAAATGCAGCCATGGTTGCCACCTCTATCACCACTACCACATATACATGTGCCATCTGCAATAGAGCTTGTGGGTCCAGGATAGGACTGTATAGTCATCAAAGATCTCACTGTTAGAGTGGACGTCGTCATCAGATTCCAATGGACAACCGAAGAAGAAGCAGTAGTTAGAATGCTGCAGATAAAAGAGATGCAATTATGTCTGTATATTTGGATTAGTTTCAGATGGTGAATGCACTACGAGCCATTTATGTCTACAAAGTGCACAAATATTAACACAGACAGACAAGACATACTTTATTGATCCCGAGGGAAATTGGGTTTCGTTACAGCCACGACAACCAAGAATAGTGTAGAAATATAGCAATATAAAACCATAAATAATAATAAGTTAATCATGCCAAGGGAAATAAGTCCAGGACCAGCCTATTGGCTCAGGGTGTCTTGACACTCCGAGGGAGGAGTTGTAAAGTTTGATGGCCACAGGCAGGAATGACTTCCTATGACGCTCAGTGTTACATCTCGGTGGAATGAGTCTCTGGCTGAATATACTCCTGTGCCTAACCAGTACATTATGGAGTGGATGGGAGTCATTGTCCAAGATGGCATGCAACTTGGACAGCATCCTCTTTTCAGACACCACAATCAGAGAGTCCAGTTCCACCCCCACATCACTGGCCTTAACAAATGAGTTTGTTGATTCTGTTGGTGTCTGCTACCCTCAGCCTGTTGCCCCAGCACAAAACAGCAAACATGATAGCACTGGTCACCATAGCCTCGTGGAACATCCTCAGCATCGTCCGGCAGATGTTAAAGGACCTCAGTCTCCTCAGGAAATAGAGACGGCTCTGACCCTTCTTGTAGACAGCCTCAGTGTTCTTTGACCAGTCCAGTTTATTGTCCATTCGTATCCCCAGGTATTTGTAATCCTCCACCATGTCCACACTGATCCCTTGGATGGAAACAGGGGTCACTCGTGCCTTAGCCCTCCTCAGGTCCACCACCAGCTCCTTAGTCTTTTTCACATTAAGCTGCAGAAGATTCTGCTCGCACCATGTGTCAAAAATTTCCCACCGTAGCCCTTTAATAGACTTTAATTATAATTGCCATGTGATTGATTTATTTTGCATCTCTCAGGCGGTTACAGTGGAAATGGAAGCTTAAGCTCAAGAGTAATACACTCCCTTGTGGGGTACCAGTGTTCAGCATAATCATGGTGGAGATGTTGTTGCCTATCCTTACTGACAGCTGTCTGTTCCTCAAGAAGTCAAAGGCCTATTTGCAGAAGAGAGTGTTGAATTCTAGGTCTAGTTGTTTCGAGATTAGTCTGTTTGGACTCGTGGTACTGAAGCTCGAGGTGATGTGAGTAATCGAGTTGATTCAGCAATGAACTGAAATTGGAAATAGAAACAAAAAGACAAAATGCTGGCAGAACTCAGCAGGCCAGACAGCATCTATGGGAGGAGGTAGTGGCGACGTTTGCCGAAACGTCGTCACTACCTCCTCCCATAGATGCTGTCTGGCCTGCTGAGTTCTGCCAGCATTTTGTCTTTTTATTTATTTCCAGCATCTGCAGATTCACTCGTGTTGCCTTGGAAATAGAAACGCTTGGCATCGTAACAGAAAGTCGATTTAAATTTGGTACCTTTAGCTGTGTCCCAGCTGTTGGCTATGAAAGGTGATGTTGATAGTCATATGGGGAAGCTGGAATTGGTTTCCTCAGAACAAGGAGGTATTACATACTATATGAAATTTTGATGGAGCAAATAAAGAAAAAATATTTTATTTGCCATGTGGATTGGAAACATAAAGCTTAAAATAATTAGAAAATGAAGATGATGACCTGGGAAGAATGCTTCTTCAGAGAATTAAAAGGATCTCAGAACGATCATCCAAAAGGGGAGTGTAGTCAATTTTCAAAGAATCTTAAAAATAGGCTATTGCACTCATGCTTGTGACCATCCCGTAGGTATTTGAGAAACCGAAGCGGAAATGGTGGGGTAAAATCAATGAAACTCTTTGAAGTTGGCCAAGTTGTGATGATGAGGATGGTTTTAAGCTACAGGCTGGTATTGATCAGTTAGTTAGATGGGCAGATCATATACTTTGGGAGGCCGAATAATGATAGGACACGAACATTACATGGGATGACTTCACTAGTATTGTGGAATATAAGGACTATGGTGTACAAGCCCAGGAATTCCTGGAGGTGGCAGCACATGTAGTTTAAGTCGTGAAGAAGGCATACAGGATACTTGCCTTGGTGGAACATAGAACAAGGAGGTTATGTGCAACTTTGAGTTGGAGTTCCATGTAAAGTTTGGGTTCCTGTATGATAAAGACATGGAGAAAGTGCAGAGAATATGTACAGTGCATGCTGTTGTCTGAAGTGGAGCTGTTTGGTTGTTAGGCAAGAATGGACAGACTGGGCTTATTTAACATGGAGAAGGCTGAGGGGGAACCTGATAGAACAAGTTAAAGAAGGTCTGCATTTCTAGAAAAGCCACCTGTAACCTGAACTCTTGATAGAAATTGGCACCATTTTCTTCTTTCACATTTCTTATTTATTCAATAATTTTGATGTCAAATTACATAAGAGTGCATTTTTTAAAAAATCTCATTGCGGTTTGTGAATTCCATAAGGGCGAGTTGCTGTTAGTTGAACTGAAATACAGTTATTCTACATACACGGTTATGAGAAATGGTAGATATAAAGAACTCTATCTTTGGAGTGGTGTTTAAAACTGAAAGACTAGGTTTGTGTCCCTCTAGATAATTATCTTTGTTGTCTATTTGGGTGATGCTTCCCAGATTATATAAATTCTTCGAAGAAATCTTCTCAGGTTTTCTGCTTGATCTTTTGCCTTACTTATAAGGTACAGTAGGAGGGTTAGAGGAGATTGGAAAAAGATTTTTTTTTCACCCAAAGGATTAACTGGAATCTGGAATGCACTGTCTGAATAGATGTGGAGTCAGGTACTCAATTGACACTTCCCATATATCTAAAGGTGCGCTTGAATTGCCAGACTTAGAAGGCTGTGGACCAAGTGCTGGAAAACGGGATTTGTATAGGTGAATACTTGATTACAGGTGTGGACATGGTGATTGGTGACCTCTTCTCACTTCTGTTTCCTAGCTGTGAGGAGGTGTTGAGCTGTGCATTTCATATTGGGATTAGAAAATGGTAACCTGCTGTTTTTATTGGCTTACCTCCATTATGTCCTGTCTAAGTTTAGAGAAAATAAGAAGTCGGACATTTGATACATCCTTTAAATTTGAAGAAACTTGGTGACCTTTTATTCAACATTTTCATATGGTTTGATTTATTGCTCTTCCAGTTACTTTCTCGAAACTTTGGATTTGCTCAGAAAGTTTCTCTTTTTTCTTGCTTTTACTCTCAGTGTGGGCTGCCCAGTCCCTTTATTTTTCTCTTTTTCTTTTTTTTTAGTGGATTTTTTAATGTATATAAAAATTATAAAAGTTTCTTTATCTTTTTTCTTCTTTTCATGGAATGATAAGAGGAGAATTGATTATCTTATTTTTTTATTATATACTGTTAGATTAATACTATGTATGATCCTGATAATATTTATTTTACCTTTTATATGAATTGTTATCAATATAGATATTTGAGATAATTCTCCTCTTGTTTATATATATATGTACTTTTTTAATTAATAAAAAGATTGATAAAGAAAGAAGAAAGAAAATAGTGGGAACTTTCTTCGTCCCATCTCTTCACGGCTTTGCTCCATGCACACTTATGTTACAAAACGATTAGATGTATAGATTAAATTGTCAAAATGAAATCTTCCTGCTTTGATGGTGACCACATAATTAATCAAGGGAATATCGAACATTTCATTTGGCAGCAAGATTTGAATGAAAATTGGCTAAATTTGTAACATGCCATTATTTGGGGGAGGTCTTAAAGGCTTCATTAAGATTATACAGTGGCATATCAACATGGGAAGGGACATATAAGAGAACATGTGCCATGTGCTAATAATGACAAGCAAATGCCTAAGATAAATGTTTCCATTTATGTTAAATATTTCCATTTAAGGTAAATGTTTCCATAAGAGACTACAAATGCTGGAATCTGGAGCAAAAGACTCAGTCTATAACAGGGGTTTCCAACCTGGGGTCCAAGGACCCCTTGGTTAATGCTAAGGCTCCATGGCAAATGCTGCTTGGATTTCCAGTGCCTGCAGATTTTCTCATGTTCATACAGCAGTTTGATTTTTGCCTAAAATATATAGCTGTACATTTGTTCATATTTTATTTTTCTCAAGTATTTGTAAAGAGTGTCATATTTCAAAAACCTGTTGAAAGCCACTATTTACAGCAGTGTCTACAGAGGCACTAATTGTCTGAATCTAGTGTGATTGTTGCAAACCATCATCTGTAGGGGGCACTGGTGTCAAATAAGTCAACAAAATTATCTGTTGTTCTTAAAATGTTAGCCACAGATGCAAAGGAGGGCACTGGTTTATGTCCCTCAATAAAAAGAAGCTGAAAAGGATGAAGGTTACTTGTCTACCTGGGAAGCTGTGAATTTTGAAATGATTTTCCCGTGAAGTTCCAGATAATCAGTCAATATGATTCAATTTTATTTCAGCGTCTTTCAATCGCAAAAGAATTTGGAGATAAAGCGGCTGAGAGAAGGGCCTACAGCAACCTGGGAAATGCACATATATTTCTGGGAAGATTTGATGTGGCTGCTGAATATTACAAGTAAGTTTTTGTTCATAAAGAAAGGAGACATTTCTTCAAACCATTTCCACCATTTAGTATCAAAAGATGAGCTTCATTCTCATCTC
The DNA here is from genome assembly GCF_048418815.1 of Hemitrygon akajei. Taxonomy (NCBI): domain Eukaryota; kingdom Metazoa; phylum Chordata; class Chondrichthyes; order Myliobatiformes; family Dasyatidae; genus Hemitrygon; species Hemitrygon akajei. Next base: position 184,545,868 of record NC_133130.1, read on the forward strand.
AGCTTTCCAGCATTATCCCCATGTTCTCAGATTTCCTTAAGAGTCAACAAATCTGTTGTGAACAACTACATCATGTGCAATTTCTCCTGGGAGTGATTGCCAAGGATGGTAACCTTATGCATTGCCTTGATATATTTTAATACAAAATTAAATGAGAGGACTGAATAGTACAGTAATTCTAAAAATTAAAGTGGAAGATTGGTGAATGGATCGTTGACTAAGTAGGTTTCATCATAAGCAAAATGTGTATGTAGTTAGGTTTCTGTACTAATATCTTTCTGCAGGAAAGATGTCAAAAAGATCGAAAGAGTGCAGAATAAATTTACAAAGGACCTGAGTTCAATGGGAAGTTTGAATAGATTTGGACTTTTCCCCCTTCAGCATAGTAGAAGGAGAGGAGATCTGATAGAGGTATACAAACTTATGAGGGGTATAGATAGGGTAAATGCAAGCAGGCGTTTTTCCATTGAGATTGGTGAGACTAGAACTAGAGATCATGGATAATGGCTTCAAGAGGAACATAGGTGGTGAAAGTGTTGATCAAGCTGCCTGTGGAAGTGGTGGATGGGAGTTCAATTTCAACATTTAACTGAAATTTCTATAGGTACATGGATGGGAAAAGTATGGGAAGCTATGTGACTAAACGTAATAGTTGTTTGGCATAGACTAGATGGGACGAAGGTCGTATTTCTGTGCTGTAATGTCCTATGGACTTTATGATAGTGTCATGCAACTGTCATTTGTGTTTATTAATCTTGTGTAATCCAATGAGTTTTCCGGTTGAGAAGCTAGATCTGGCAGCAAATTTGGACTAAATATTGGACTAACATGCTCTCTCATTCTGCCATTCTCGTTTCGTGTTGCGCTGCTAACATTACTTTGTAAGGATATTTCAGACTTTGCTGCTCCCTTTTTTTTTAATAAAATTTTTTAAATTGAATTTTTCAAATGGTTACAGAAGGAAAAAAAGTATTATCAACCCTTCCCCCCTCCCCTTAACCCCTCCCCCCTAACATATCCCTGTAAAAAGAGAAAAAGAAAAGAAAGAAAGAATGCCTGGATATCAGAAGATCCCCACAATGCTCCATGAAGGTCACAATAGCTTTAGTATATATATATATTTCTTTCCCCAAATAACCAATAATTTTATCTTCGGAGCACCTATATATTTAATTCTATCTTTTGTAAATAAGGGCGCCAAATTTTCAGAAATATTTCGTATTTATCTCTTAAATTATAAGTAATTTTTTCAAATGGAATGCAGCTAAAAGCTATATCTATTTTCATTTTCTTAATGTATGTTAAAATTCTTTTTCTTTTCACTGGTCCATTAAGCCCATTAACATTAAAACTTTAAAAATTCAGTAAATTAGTCATTATTTTTAACAGGGTTACTCCAGTCTATAGTAATACCTAACTTTTCAACTTTTGTAGTACCTTGGGGAATCTTTTTAAAATTCTCCATGTTGCTATGTGTGTCTCCCCCCCCCCCCTCCCCCCAATTGTCCAGGCAAAGAAAGAAAGATTAAAGAAAAATAGATTATAAAGAAAAAAAATAACAAAATACCCTCCTACTAATGTTGTGAATAAAGAAAAAACACAACATTACCCCCCCCTCCATTGTGCGGGTCATGGCAATCGCCATGATTACACACGTGAATCCCGTAGCAATCGATCCGAAGTTCCCCCCAGCTCCCCGTAACATAAAAAAGTATATATAAGAGAAGAAAAAATAATATCACTACTCTCAATTAATATTTCTCAAATTTTTACCTTTCTCCCCCTGTATCATATAATTAAGAATATATTTAAATATTCTTCTGTCCTTAAACATCCATCAACTCCATTCACTGTCCCTGTCTTCATCTTTAATCCGTTTTACTTTTCAATCTTTGGCTGTGGTTAGCGAATATTTGGGAGTTCTTGTGCAAATTCTTCCGCATCCCGATAATCAGTAAAAGATCTTTTTCCGTCATCCAAAAAAATTATCAGGGTTGCCGGGTGGTACAATATAAATTTATAACCCTTTTCCCATAAAACTTTTTTCGCTGGGTTAAATTCCTTCTTTCTCTTCAAAAGGTCATAACTTATATCAGGATAAAAAAGAACTGTTTTCCCTTCTATCATCAATGGCCCGTTTCTCTTTCTGGCACGTTGGTCAGCCGCCTTCAGGATCTTTTCTTTATCTTGATATCTTAAGCATTTTATCAAGATTGATCATGGGTTTTGATCAACTTGAGGTCTTGATCTTAAGGCTCTGTGAGCCCTTTCAATTTCAATTAACTGGGTTCTTCTTCCATTTCCAAAATTTCCGGAATCCATTTTTGAAAAAAATGTATTGGATCCTCTCCCTCTATACCTTCTTTAAGTCCAACAATCTTAGTATTATTTCGTCTGTTAAAATTTTCAAGTACATCCACTTTTTCCAACAACCGTTTTCTTTCTGATGTCCAGGCAGAAATATTATCTTCCATTTTATTTACTCTATCAATGGTGTCTCTCGTTATTTCTTCCAGGTTTTAAATTTTCTTGTCCATTTTGTCCTGTCTTTTCATCATTTTATCAAACATAATCTTCATATTTTTAATATCTTTTTTTATTACTTTTAATGCTTTTAGTTCATACATTATTTGCACCAAAGATTTTTTTATGTCTCCAGTATCACCTCCAACCTCTTCCTGTTGCTCTTCTTTGTTTGTCTCTTCATCTTCGTCTGATTTATCCAGAGAATCTGATTCCACCTCATATTCACTTTCACTTTCAGTTCCGATCATAGCTGGGAATTGTAGTTTGGGTTGCTCGTGTTTGCGCATGCCCCTTCCTTCACGCATGCGCAATTCCTGTTGCTCTTTTTTTTGGAAATGGTTGATGTTGCCACAGTTTCCTGTTCTGTATCGCCGGAGGTAAAATGCACTTGAGCCTGAGGCTCTTTCGTGGCTGCCGGCCTTGATTCTTTTCCAACTTGTGTTGTCTTCAAAGTAGTAGTTTTCTTCTGCTTCTGTTTAGGAGACATATCTTAAGACAATCCTGAGTAGTTTATAAGTAATTTTTAAAAAGTATTTACTAACTTTTCTTCACTTAAACATTATTTTACTGGTTTTTTACGGGAGAGCTGGATTTCCACGTCTCGATCCTACGTCATCACGTGACATCCCCGCTGCTCCCTTTAATACAATAAATAATCAAAAGTACATTTGCATTGAATGGGTTGTTTATGTAAGTGTCTCTTTCAATATCTCCCTCCCTTGTGCAGCTTAGAGAACTGGACTGATTTTAGTCATTGAAATAATAAATGGGATGACCAAATTTCTTAAAAATGTTAGTGTCAAGCTATAAAACTGCTCTTTAGCTGAAGGACATAATTTTTCCATTAGACAAAGCAGTTTGGTTGTTAACCTCATGATAATGATAAGTAGGACATTAAATAGGCTCCTGCTTGTGTGCTGTACAAGACTGGGATGGCCATTGTTGGACTCTGAGTCACATCTTAGTTTTGTGCCACAGGCTTAGAATTAAAATTCATACAAATTTTTAGAACTTGGTAGAGAAGGGATTCACCTCTGTCCTCTTCATTTCCATTAAACAAATTCTTTGTATTAACGCATAAATGTGCTCAAAGAAGATAAGTGATACTTTGTCCAGTATGAAACTGAACCAAAATTGCAAGTTTGTGCTTAGCTTATCCAATTAGTTTAGTTCCCCTGCTCCTTCCCCCAAGAAATCCAATCATCTTTTCCCTCTTTTTAAAAACCTATACCCACTTCTATTTCAAAAAGTACTTAACCATCTTCTGCTGACTTTTATAAGGTAGCATTTTCCAGATGTCACCAGTCTCAGCTGTGCAGTTAACTTCAGTCCTTACAAGCAAAGAAGAGGAACATCACTCAGGAGTTTGAATATCCTTTGAGACTGTACATTTCAGCTGCCAGGTGAAGAACAGTACCTACGTCAAGCTGCTGTTTACAGCTCAGCATTTGAAATAATCAAGCCTTCAGTTCTACTCAACAAGCTCCAAAGCCTGAACCTTGGTACTACACATCCTTCTGCAACTAGATCCTTGACTACCTTCTCATCAGGAGACCTCATTCAGTGCAGATTGGAAATAACATCACCTCTTTGCTGACAATCAACACCAGCACGCCTCAAGGATTTGTGCCTAGCCCATTGCTCTACACTACCGTAAACCCATGACTGTGGCTAGGCACTGCTCAAATGGCATGTATAATTTTGCCAATGACACATCCATTTTTGGCCAAATTTCAGATTGGTGATGAGGAGGTGTACAGGAGCGAGATAGATCAGCTGGTTGAGTGGTGTTTTAGCAACAATTTTACACTCAAAGTTAGTAAGACCAAGAAGTTGATTGTAAACTTCTGAAAGGTAAAGTTGAGTGAACACAGAGCCATTCTCATTGAGGGATCAGTAGTGGAAAGGATGAGCAGTTTTAAGTTCTTGGATGTCAGCATCTCTAAAGATCTGTCCTAGGCCTACCATATTGATGCGATTACAATGAAGGTGTGACTGTGGGTGTATTACGTTTGAGGAGAATTGGTATGTCATCAAAGACTCTTGCAAACTTCTGTAGATTTACCGTGGAAAGTATTCTGACTGGTTGTATCACTGTCTGGTATGGAGAGGCCACTGCACAGGATCTAGAAAAGCTTCAGTAAGTTGTAAACTCAGCCAGTTCCATCGTGGGTACTAGCCTCCCCAGAATCAAGGACAGCTTCAAAAGGTGATGCCTCAAGAAAGTGAGATCCATCAGTAAGAACCCCCATCACCCAGGACGTACTTTCTTCTCACTGCTACTATCAAGGAGGTACAGGAACCTGAAGAGAGATGGTCAACATTTCAGGAACAGCTTCCCCTCTGCCATCAGATTTCTAAACAGTCAACCCATGAACACAACCTCACTATTTTACCTCACTTTTTGCAATACTTACTTATTGTAATTTATATATTTTTTAATGTATTGCGAGGTTCTGCTGCCACAAAGCATCAAATTTCACGACATATGCCAGTGATATTAAACCTGATTCTAAGTAGTCTAGGTTTACCACATTCAATGCTTTGTGGTGGAGTAATTCATCCAAAAGCCAGCATTGACGCATAATTAATCAAATGGCTACTTTCTTGCAATGATTCAGCATCGTTTAACGTCCTTTCCAGTACTCGAGTATAATGGAAAATGAAATAGTTGTTGATCCGGATCCAATGCAGTTTGAGAGATTCTTGATGGTTTTGAAGAATGAGAGGGTTGAAAGAAACAACAAAAGAAATGTTAATGTCAAGCTTATTGTCATATGCTCAGGTATATGTTTGCATAGGTGCAATGAAAAATTTACTTGCAGTAGCATCACAAGCACAGCATCATATAAACAACATTCACAAGAAGGAAAAAGCAAATTATGGACAATTTTCACAAGAACAAGCGTAAAAGAACATAAGAAAACAAGTTCATTTTAGTGCAAAGTGTAGGATTCTGAGGGAGTTTTTTCGACATTTTGTGGTTGTTTCATCTGGGAAAGAAATGCCTAAAACTAAAAGGGCATGGCCTTAAAATGAAAGTTCAGCCACTGAAGACAGAGATGAGGAGTGGAGTGTAATTTCTTTACTTCATTGGCTAAATCTTTGGTATCCATTAACACTCAGAGATTCTGAATTAGAGCAACACGTCACCAGCAGATGTAATCTCATTGGCTCTTCACACCAATGTGGAACATCTGGTCAACAAAGATGCATACATCAAAATGCACTTTAAGGATTATAGCTCAGCATTTAATACCATCATCCCCTCAAAACTGATCAGTAAACTTCAAGACCTGTGCCTCAATACCCCCTTGTGTAATAGGATCCTGGATTTCCTCAATTGCAAGCCTTAGTCAATTCAGATTGGCAAAAACATCTCCACAATCACCATCAACACTGGTGCACCACAGGGCTGTGTGCTTAGCCCCTGCTCTACTCACTTTACACCTATGACTGTGTGTGGCTAAGCACCACTGTTGTGATGATGAATCAGCATACAGGATGGAGACTGAAAATCTGGCTGAGTGGTGTCATAACAACAACATCTCGCCCTATGTCAGCAGAACCAAGGAACTGATTGTTGACTTCAGGTGAGGGAAATCAGAGGTTCATGAGCCAATTCTCATTGGAGGATCAGAGGTGGAGAGGGTCAGTAACTAAATTCCTGGGTGTCACTATCTCGGAGGACCTGCCCTGGATCCATCATATAAAAGTAATTGCAAAGAAAGTATGAATGCGCCTCTTCTTCCTTAGAAAGCTGCAAAGATTCGGCATGACATCAAAAACCGTGGCAAACTTCTATGGATGTGTATTGGATATTATCAGTCAAGATGGTGCCTGCGTAAAACTCTCCTTCAAAGGTTTCAAAGGTACAATTTAGTGTCAGAGAAATGTATACAACATACATCCTGAAATGCTTTTTCTTCGCAACCATCCACAAAAACAGAGGAGTGCCCCAAGAGTGAACACCAGTTAAATGTTAGAACCCCAAAGCCTCCCCCCCCCCCCCCCCAACTCCCCACCGGCAAAAATAAAGTGCTTCCACTACCAGCACTCAAGCGTGAGCAAAGCAATAGCAAAGACACAGACTTGCAGTTACCCCAAAGACTACATTGTTCACCCGATAATTCGACATGCTGCAGGCTCTCTCTGTCCTAATAAGGGAGAAAGAGGTGACCATTTTTGAACGAGCAGGGAGACATAAAAAACTCGCTGGTTTACGATGTTAAAAGTCTGTTACGTCACTTTTTCTGAGCTCTGTGCCTGGAGATCGCAAGGATCCCGGGTCCCCAGGCACATAGCAGATGTTTCGACTCCCCCAACGACACATGGGTCTTCTGTGGTGACACCGAGCCTTGATCCATCCGTCTCCAGTTCTTTGAGATCCCAGGCTTCTGAATCCATGCTGAAATCTTAGGCCAAGCATTTGGCATGCCGAAAAGCGGCCGATTGTGGAACCCCGAGAGCGGGTCCCATTCCCACAAAGCACCGTAGTCAGTGTGTAACTCCAGGTCAGGGTCTTCAGAAGAACCCTGAAAGGGAAAAATAGAGATATTAAAGATGGAAATAGAACTGTTTTCGAAGATGCAAGCAAAGGGGTCGCCATTGGGCGCCATAACTACTTAGCTCTGCCTCCTCAACATCTCCTGGATAGAACATGAAACCATATATTTCACTTTGGTTTTAATGTCTTATACATTTGCTTTTTATCTTGGATGTGATTCTGGAACTGTTGGTGTCTATGATTTGATGTTTGAAGATTGGGTGTTCCAACGCTGTGCAGTCTCTAAGAGGACTCAGGAGGAAGAGGCAACACCCATGAAATTCATGGTAAAAAGGCTGCGGGACGAGGAAGCAAGCTGTTAGACTCCATTTTGCCGATTAAAGTAACGAGGGAGATTGAAACATCGAGGCAAATGCAGAAGCTGGGAGATTGTTTGGATGTTTCAGCGCTCTGCAGTCTCCAAGAGGATTCCAGGAGACAGAGACAGCGTGTACTAACTTTATAGCAAGAAGACTGTGGGACAGCTGTGGGGTGCAAGCTGTTGTTAGACTCCATTTTGCCGATTAAAGGCGTGTGTGGAGGGTGAGCGCCGACTGTTTGTATTTTAATCACTCTGCTGCCGGAGATGGGAAAGGTCTGCCACTGGGCCTGGAGAGTGTTCCCCAGGTTTTTCTGCATTTTGGATGTTGACTTGGACTGTAGACTTCTTTTTAGTCTTATAGTTTTTTTATATTCTGTGTTTTTCGCCCAATCTTTTTTTGTGTGTGTGGGGAGGAGGGATTTAGGGATTAATATGCTTATTCCATTTTATTCATTTTTGGTGTGGGAGGAGGAATTTGAGGGTCGATATGCCTATTCTGTTTTTTATTTGCTATTTTTTTGTGTGGATGGTGGGATTTTGGGATTGATGTTTGTGCTGCCTTTCTTTTCTTACTTGGTTTCATGGCTACCCAGAGAAGAAGAATTTCAAGTGTGTGCTCTGATAATAAATGAACCTTTGAACCTTTTGAAAGTGTACTGACTGGCTGCATTATGGCCTGGTACGGGAACACCAATGCCTTTGATAGATAGATAGATAGATACTTTATTCATCCCCATGGGGAAATTCAACTTTTTTCCAATGTCCCATACACTTGTTGTCGCAAAACTAATTACATACAATACTTAACTCAGTAAGAAAATATGATATGCATCTAAATCACTATCTCAAAAAGCATTAATAATAGCTTTAAAAAAGTTCTTAAGTCCTGGCGGTAGAATTGTAAAGCCTAATGGCATTGGGGAGTATTGACCTCTTCATCCTGTCTGAGGAGCATTGCATCGATAGTAACCTGTCGCTGAAACTGCTTCTCTGTCTCTGGATGGTGCTATGTAGAGGATGTTCAGAGTTTTCCATAATTGACCGTAGCCTACTCAGCGCCCTTCGCTCAGCTACCGATGTTAAACTCTCCAGTACTTTGCCCACGACAGAGCCCGCCTTCCTTACCAGCTTATTAAGACGTGAGGCGTCCCTCTTCTTAATGCTTCCTCCCCAACGCGCCACCACAAAGAAGAGGGCGCTCTCCACAACTGACCTATAGAACATCTTCAGCATCTCACTACAGACATTGAATGACGCCAACCTTCTTAGGAAGTACAGTCGACTCTGTGCCTTCCTGCACAAGGCATCTGTGTTGGCAGTCCAGTCTAGCTTCTCGTCTAACTGTACTCCCAGATACTTGTAGGTCTTAACCTGCTCCACACATTCTCCATTAATGATCACTGGCTCCATATGAGGCCTAGATCTCCTAAAGTCCACCACCATCTCCTTGGTCTTGGTGATATTGAGACGCAGGTAGTTTGAGTTGCACCATATCACAAAGTCCTGTATCAGTTTCCTATACTCCTCCTCCTGTCCATTCCTGACACACCCCACTATGGCCGTGTCATCAGCGAACTTCTGCACATGGCAGGACTCTGAGTTATATTGGAAGTCTGATGTGTACAGGGTGAACAGGACCGGAGAGAGTACGGTTCCCTGCGGCGCTCCTGTGCTGCTGACCACCGTGTCAGACCTACAGTCTCCCAACTGCACATACTGAGGTCTATCTGTCAAGTAGTCCACTATCCAATCCACCATGTGAGAGTCTACTCCCATCTCCGTTAGTTTGTGCCTTAAGATCTTGGGCTGGATGGCTGAATGGAAAATCCTACAAAAGGTAATGATTTCGGCCCAATACATCACAGGTAAAGCCCTCCCAATCATTATGAACATCTACATGAAACACTGTCGTAGGAAAGCAGCGTTCATCAGCAAAGATCCTCACTACTCAGGCCACGCTCTTTTCTCGCTGCTGTCATGAGGCAAAAGGTACAAATGTCTCAGAACTCGGACCACCAGGTTCAAGAACAGTTCAAGAACCCCATAATCATCAGGCTCTTGAACAAAGAGGATAATTACACTCACCTATTGAGATGTTCCCACAACCAGTGATCTCACTTTAAGGACTCTTTGTCTTGTTACTTCATGCTCTCATTATTTATTGCTATTTATTTATATTTGCAGTTGCAAGGTTGTTGTCTTCTATGTTCTTGATCCTGTTTACAGTTACTATTCTATAGATTTGCTGAGTATGCCCGCAGGAAAAAGAATCTCAAGATTTTATGTAGTGAAATGTATGTACTCTGTTAATAAATTTTACTTTGAACTTTCGAATCATCAAGTATATTCAAGACCAGGGGTTTCCAACCTTTTTCATGCATTGCATCCATACTATTAACTGAGGGGTCCATGGAGTCCAGGTTGAGAACTCTTGTTAAAGACTGAGATAAATGGTTGGATTGCAGGGGATTTCAAGGTTCTGAGAAATGAGATGGAAAGCTCTTCAGGACAACAATTAGCCCTGTCATGGTTGTAATGAATAGTTGTGTCACAGTTGGCCTAGTTATTGTATTATGTATCTGTCAGTAGAGTACCAACTGTTCTCCCCAGGGGCAAGAAACCTTCAAGCATAATTCTAGGACAGGGGTTCTCAACCTTTTTTATGCCATGGACCAACACCATTAAGCAAGCAGTCCGTGACTCCAGGTTAGGATCCCCTGTTCTGGAATCTTCAAGAATTAAAGGTTTATATTTGTAATTGGTGGCAGATAATGTGATGAAACGTCTCTGAACAAACACGCCAACCCTAATCACACCAGTGTGACTGATTTGTATGTGTTGTTTCAGTGGATGAGTTCGCCAAATAAAAAGTCAAATTAGAAAGGCTCAGGTCAATTTTTTCCTCTGGAAAATCTTTGCATTACTGAAATGAATTGCAGAAGTGCATCTTCATTTAACATTATTCAGCTGGATTGAATATTAAGGGGAATCAATATCGAAATCTAAAAGCAGTGTTGTAAAATTCAGCAGCACTTCGACATTTGGGGTTTTCCCTAATAACTTGCTACACAAAAATAACCAGCTGTCAAATATTGCAGGATATATTGTTAAAGTTGCCCACACGAGGGCCATGTGCTGACTGAAAGAGTTATCCACTTAATCTCATGCATCTACATTTTCCCTGTGAAAATATCTTCCTGGCAAGCATTTAACCAGTTCACTTTTGAAATTTGCTTTTAAATCTGCTTTCACAATCTTTACAAGTGGTACTTTGCAGATAGTAACAACCTCTTTAAAATAGAAATTCTGTTTAATCTCACCTCTGGCTGTTTGGAAGTTGCCAAATGCTGAAGGAAGTTGTATGTTATATATGGAGAATTCCTGGCTATGTAGTGTCTCAGTCACATTACTGTTAATTTTGTTTACAGTTAAATGATGTTAAAAATGCCATACACCTGTTCTCTATCTGCTTTGTATTCTGTGTTGTATTTTATGGAAACTAGTCACGAGTGGGGGCATGATAAAATTGAAGGGAATAAGTAATTATGCAGTTTGTGGCTGGGGACCACCGGATGTCATATCTTTTGTTGACCACTCAATTATGCTGAATTTTGCTTAGTTTCATTGTTTCAGGGTTGTATATTTGCTAACTGCTAATAAATAATCAAATACATATCTTCGACTTTGGAGAAATCATTGGAGCTGAGAGCGTGTCATATAAGTATAACAAATCTGTGGGGCTCCCTAGCAGAGACAATTGGTTTGGTTAGAATTGGCTGCTATAGGTTGGATGATTGAACTTGCAATTCCGAAGGAGCGATGCATGGATTTGTCAGTGAGGATGAACTTGCAATTCTGAAGAAGTACAAATTTGTCAGAGAGGAAATATCCTTGAGAAATGAGCACACAGAAGGACACAGATGCCTTGTGCAGGAAGGCACAGAGTCGACTGTACTTCCTTAGAAGGTTGGCGTCATTCAATGTCTGTAGTGAGATGCTGAAGATGTTCTATAGGTCAGTTGTGGAGAGCGCCCTCTTCTTTGTGGTGGCGTGTTGGGGAGGAAGCATTAAGAAGAGGGACGCCTCACGTCTTAATAAGCTGGTAAGGAAGGCGGGCTCTGTCGTGGGCAAAGTACTGGAGAGTTTAACATCGGTAGCTGAGCGAAGGGCGCTGAGTAGGCTACGGTCAATTATGGAAAACCCTGAACATCCTCTACATAGCACCATCCAGAGACAGAGAAGCAGTTTCAGCGACAGGTTGCTATCGATGCAATGCTCCTCAGACAGGATGAAGAGGTCAATACTCCCCAATGCCATTAGGCTTTACAATTCAACCGCCAGGAGTAAGATATGTTAAAGTGCCGGGGTTGTTTGTATTTAATGTATTTAAGTAAACTACTTAAGAACTTTTTAAAAGCTATTATTAATGCTTTTTGAGAGAGTGATTTAGATGCATATCATATTTTTACTGAGTTAAGTATTGTATGTAATTAGTTTTGCTACAACAAGTGTATGGGACATTGGAAAAAATGTTGAATTTCCCCATGGGGATGAATAAAGTATCTATCTATCTAAACATTTCTATGGTATGTGTCACAACTTCTTGGTGTTATTGCTCATTACCGGCGCTTTGGCACCGGAGATGAGCAGTAACTGTGTAGGAAATGTGACAACTAATTAACACTGGCGTGAGGATGATAAAGACGAAATAATCATTTGTATTGATTGTTGGGAGTGTGGGTGGCACTGACCAAGACCCAGGAAGTACATCCCAGCTCTTCTTTAAAGTTGCCCCAACAGTTCTGTCTTCTTCATCTGGAAGATGGGAAGAAGCCTTGATTTAGCAGGTCCTTGGGAACTGGTACTTGTATCCATCCAACGTTCTTCAGAGGTTTATTAGGAATGCTGGGTTAGATGATCTACTTAAATAGTTCAGTGGATATTGAATCATTAAAGGAAGTCTTAAAGAAGAAATGCAAATCCATGATGTTCTGTCAATGTTAGAAGTGACTGCCTCTCCAGTTTTACAGCAGTGCCATTCTGCTGGATTTGGAGTTTACCTTTAAATTACACAGGAACAGTTTACAGCAGTGAACTAATTTGTAATTATGCAAAACTACATCCTTGGCGAAAAAGCGTTCTTCATTTACACAAGAGATTCTGCAGGTGCTGGAAAAATTGCAGCGTAGCCTTAAAAATACATCTTGAAATTGTGGGCTGCAAAGGAACATTTGACTGGCACTGTAATTTACTAGTTATGAGCAAGCTTGATTTACTGGAAATTACTTTAATGCTTTCCCTAAAAATGAAAGCATGTTTATTAAGGCATATTATCTTCTACTGCTTTTTAAGTTTGAGTGTTTGATTTCTGGACATATAGACCCACCCCCCCCCCCCCCCACCAAGAATCTACCTCTTTAAATCCGAAGATTGCGGAGTTCTCTTTCTAGGTTTTGGTTCCCAATTCTCATCCCAATCCCCATTTCCTAATCCCACTGGTCTAATTTCAGATGTGGCTTGTTCCTACTCATTCTTCATTTGCTGTCAAAGGAGCTGATTCCATGATCTAGATATAAGAATCTTGTCATCTCTCTTTAAATCCAGATCTTTGCAGTTAATATATTTATGAAATTTTATGGAAAGGAACTTTTTGGTTTTGTTTTAACCATAAAATTACACTGTTAACTTTATTTTGAACTCTGGTGCTGTGCATAATTATGAAAGCAGACAGAGTCAATAATTTGCTTATTAAATAAAATTTAAAGAAAATATACTCTGTTAAGGAACAGTAAATAGAGTTTATACTCTCAAGCAGGATAGATGAATCTTGAGTTTTGCTTGAGTAGTGTCAACGTTATGAAAGGATATGATAGTGTAAGTTGTGATGATCATCAGTTAATCAGTTGAAAGCAACTTCATTAGCTCGAGTGTGGAAACGGCATGGAACATGCCCCAAGGAGCAGTTGAATGAGATAACAGAAGCATTCAAGAGGGAAGCTGATGTGCTCATCAGGGAGAAAAGAGCAGAAGGATATAGATATATTAATGCAATTCTGATGCAGACAGAACAAAAGAGTAAACTACTTAAAGCTGGAGAATTTGAGTTAAACCCTGAAGTCTGCAATGTGCCCAGACAATAGACAATAGGTGCAGAAGTAGACCATTCGGCCCTTCGAGCCTGCACCGCCATTCTGAGATCATGGCTAATCATCTACTATCAATACCCGGTTCCTATCTTATCCCCATATCCCTTGATTCCCCTATCCATAAGATACCTATCTAGCTCCTTCTTGAAAGCCAAATGAGATGTTGCTCTTCAGGATTGGGCCTTATCTGCAAGAACCCATGGACAGCTGAAAGTGTCAGTGAGATAGAGAATTAAAGTGCTGGACAATCAGAGGCTCAGGGTCTCTCCTCCTGTAAGAATCCAGATTCTCCAGAGAGCCGTCTCTAATCTACGTTTGATTTTTCTGGTATACGTTGTGAGCACCAAGTGCGGCACCCTAGATTAGAAAAGTGCATGTAAATCGCTGCCTCACTCGGACTGAGTCCCTAGATGATAGTGAGAGAAGAGATGAAAGGACAAGTGTTGCATGTGCCATAAGGGTGGGAATGGTTGGTGGAACAGAAGGATTGACCAGGAGGTTATGAAGGGACCGAGCCCATGAAATGTTGAAGGGGCAGAAGAATATGTGTTGTGTGGTGGAATCTTACTGGAGCAGGTGGATAATCAGTTGAATGCAAACGCTGGCAGAGTTGAAGGTAAGAACCAGGGAACTGTTGGTTTTGGAGAGGGGCTGACCAGAGATTGAGGAAATAGGTAAGTTGCAATCAAGTCTGTGTTTTATGGTAGAGGTTAAGCTATGATTCAGAAGAAGGTCATTTCATCAGAACCTGTACAGCAAGTTTCATTGTCAGAGCAAATACAACAGTAACAGTTGAACTGGGGGAATGGAATGGAGTACTTACAGGAGACGAGGTGGGAGGAATATGGTCAATAGCTGTTTGTGCGATATCTCAGGAGATAAGGCAGAACGACGCAGATGAGTTGGAGATGTACTGTGTGGAGATGAGACATCCACATGAGAGGCAAACGTTAAAGGTGAAGAAATTGATCTACGAACACTTAATAATGTCTGTATTTGAGTTGTAACATAGGAGATCTATTTTAACAAATGCTTAGAGAGAGGGGTCTGAGCAAATTGGTACCTCATCTGAATGTTGTGTGCTGGTATAAAGAATGATATGTCAACACATTATTTCTGTTCAATACCAGTTCCTTCTGCTTAAAACTGCCTTATATTTGTAACCATTGGAAATTCAATACAAACAGTGAATTGTTTTGAGCTCCCAGGAGTAATATGGTTGTGGAACAGATTTAATAAAGTGAGTGAGTGTGCCTGACTGTTTTTTAATTTGAAATTGAATTTCAGTAAATCTACCAAAAAAAACACATTCAGGATTGATTTACCCAGCAACAGTGGATGATGGGATGTTAGGTAATTTGGCTTTTGAATCAGAATCAGGTTTATTATCATTAACATATGGGGTGAAATTTGTTCTTTTGTGGCAGCAGTACCATGCAATGCATAAAAATGGCTATAACTTACAACGTGCAATTAAAATAAATAAATAGTGCAAAAAGAGAGCAAAATAATGAGATAGTGTTCATGCATTGAGATATTGTAAATCGGCTGGTTGAGTGGTGTCACAACAACAACCTTGCACTCAGTATCAGTAAGACCAAAGAATTGATTGTGGGCTTCAGGAAGGGGAAGTCAAGGGAACACACACCAGTCCTCATCAGGGGATCAGCAGTAGAAAGGGGTGACCAGGTTCAAGTTCCTGGATGTCAACTTCTCTGAGTATTTATCTGGGCCCAGCATATTGATGCAGTTACAAAGAAGACATGACATTGGCTATATTTCATTAGGAGTCTGAGGAGAATTGGTATGCCACCAAATGGTATGCTTGCAAATTCTACAGATGTACCATGGAGAGCATTCTAACTGATTGCATCACCATTTGTGGTATGGAGAGGCCACTGCACAGGATCATAAAAAGTTGCAGAAAGCTTGTAAACACAGTCAGCAGCATCATGGGCACTAGCCTCCCCAGGACATGCCCTCTTCTCATCGATGCAATCAAGAGGGAGCCTGAAGACACACTCTCATCATTTCAGGAACAGCTTCTTCCCCTCTGCCTTCAGATTTCTGAATGGACAATGAACCCATGAACACTACCTCAGTATTTTCTCTCTCTTTTTGCACTAGTTCAATTTAATATTTATTTATTTATTTATTTACATAATGTACAGAATAATAAAAAAAGTACTATATGTATTCCTAAAATGCTGAGTGTGTCTTTTCAGAGTCCTGTACCACCTCCCTAACAGTAGCAATGAGAAGATGATGGATGCAGCTTCTTAGGGCACCTCCTTTGGACGATGTCCTTTAATGGAGGGAGGGAGCTGAGTCCGCAGCTTTTTTCTATCTTGTGCATTGGCACCACCATACCAGACAGTGATGCACCCAACCAGAACGCTCGCCACGGTGTATCTGTAGAACTTTGCTTGAGTCTTTGGTGACCTACCAAATCCCCTTAAACTCCTAATGAAGTATAGCTGCTGGCATGCCTCCTTCATGTGTTTGGGCCGAGGATAGATCCTCTGAGATTCTGATACCCAAGAACTTAAAGCTTGATTGAAACATATAAGATTGATAAGATTATTAAGGGATTGGACACGGTAGAGGCAGGAAACATGTTAGCGATGTTGGGGGAGTCCAGAACCAGAGGCCACAATTTAAGAATAAGGGGTAGGCCGTTTAGAACGGAGTTGAGGAAAAACTTTTTCACCCAGAGAGTGGTGGATCTATGGAACGCTCTGCCTAAGAAGGCAGTGGAGGCCAATTCTCTGGATGCTTTAAAGAAAGAGTTAGATAGAACTCTTAAAGATAGCGGAGTCAAGGGATATGGGTAGAAGGCAGGAACGGGGTACTGATTGTGGATGATCAGCCATGATCACATTGAATGGCGGTGCTGGCTCGAAGGGCCGAATGGCCTACTCCTGCTCCTATTGCCTATTGCTCAACTTCTCCACCATTAACCTCTTGATGAAGACTGATGTGTGTTCCTGACTTCCCCTTCTTGAAGTCCATAATCAGTTCCTTGGTGTTACTGATGTTGAGTGTAAGGTTGTTGAAATAGCCAGTAAATCTATCTCACTATATTTTTATTCAGAGATACAATGCTGAATAGGTCCTTCCAGCCCTTTGAGCTCCACTGCCTAGCAACCCTGACAACCATGGTTTAACCCAAATCCAATCACAGGAGAATTTACAATGACCAATGAACCCACTCTTTGGACTGTGAGCACCAGTGAAAACCCATGCATTCTACAGGGAGGACGTACAGAGGACACCAAGATTGAACTCTGACAAAGGGGTGTAAAAACTCTTGTACACATTGTCTAAGATTCTGTCAACAGTAATTGTGTCAGTGCTGAATTTGTAGATAGCGTTTGAACTGTGTCCTGCCACACAGTCACGAGTGTAGAGAGAGTACAACAGTGGGCTAAGCTTGGGCCTTGAGTTGCGCCTGTGCAGGTTGTCAGCAAAGAAGAGATGTTATTATTGATCCAAGCTGTGGTCTCTTGATGAGGAAGTCCAATTCTAGAGCGAGGTACGGAGGCCCAGATTTTGAAGCTTGTTGATTAGTACTGAGGGGGATGATGGTGTTGAACACTGAGCTGTAATCAATAAACAGCAGCCTTGCATAGCTATTGCTATTGTCCAGATGATCCAAGACCGATTGGAGAGCCAGTGAGAGCACATTCACTGTAGACCTATTGTGGCAGGAGCAGGTCTTTGCTCAGGCAGGGGTTAATTCTAGCCATGACCAACCTCTGAAAGCAGTTTAACATAGTACTTGTAAGTGCTGCTGGATAATAATTGTCGAGGCAGCTCGTCCTTCTCTTCTTGGGCGCCAGAATGATTGATGCCCTTTTATAGCAAGTGAGAACCTCCACCTGCAGCAGAGAGTGGTTGAACTTAATTCTTGTGTTTATGTTTTGCCGTCATTCACTGGTTGATCAGAAACTGGTTATTTCTGTGAAGGAGCCTCAGAAATTCTCACAAACCTTAGTTAAGCGCTTTGAATAATTGCTTTTTGGTGGGAAATCTCTGCTCAGTGAAAGGATCGTAAGCTTGATAGTATCGAGACTTATTTCTATATACTTTAAAATATTTGTGTTTTCTGAGGCAGAATAAATTTGTAACCCCAGATTCCTTTGCCTCACAATTGGTACTCTGCTGTTACTTGTTATTTATTGGGATACAGCGCGGAATAAGCCCTAACGGCCCTTTGACCCTCGCCACCCAGCAATCCTGCGATATAATACTAGCCTAATCACTTGACAATCTACAATGACCTATTGACTGTCTTTGAACTTTTGGAGGAAGCTGGAGCACCTGGAGGAAAGCCACGTGGTGATGGGGAGAACGTACAAACTCCTTACAGACAGCAGCGGGAATTGAACCCGGGTCGCCTGTACTGCAAAACCATTATGCAAACCACCATCCTACTGAGTCGTCCAATCTCTTTAGGCTCTGACATGTGATATTCTCCCTCCAAGCCTCTTAACTTCACTGGCTAGAAAAGTGGGGGGAACTCCCTTGGTCCATTTCAAATTTGTGGCAAGAATTCCTTTATACTCATTTGCAAGGACGGACAGACGGTATCTATTTAATTTCATACCCTTGCTGAACTGTCATTTATTTTAAGATGTGTTTGAACTGTCACAGAGGTTTGCCATGGTTAGTGAAAGGCTTAAGTCATATCCAAAATACAAGCCAGCCGGTGGCGTGTATGAAGGCTCATTTACTCTCCTCCTATCCCTGCTCCCTTTCCTCCCCTCCTTTCTCTTCCCCTGTGCACATGTCCCACTCCCAGCCACTTCTTACCTCTTGTTCTTTATTGCACATTATAGAAATCAATTTATTTCAAACTTGCAGAAATCTTCCTGTGGGAGTCAGAACTGCTTATGCTGGATAACATGCCAGTAGTTAGCCAAGCTTGCTGATTCTGCGTACGTGATAGCTTTAAACATTCAGCAGTGAAGAGAAAGAGTAAATGAACCTGGAACGCACTTATAAATGATCAGGCAAAAGCCTGCTCCAGAGCACTGTACAACCATATAAAATTACCAGTGCTGTGAAGCTCATCAAGTAGTTTAGCCACAGCAATCTGCACCTAGCAAAATTGTGGTCGTGGCCAAGTTATCTGCCTTTGGATGTACTGGCAGAGAACAGGGCACAGCATCCTTTCTAATTCAGAAGGTGGGTTACTACATTTTATTCCTTCCACTAAAGATCAATAGAAGTCTAATAAAGTAACATCTGGAGAGTTGTAAACATTTTTATGATCCTGTTAGGGTATCAGATTTTTTAAAAGCTCTTTCAATAATGCTTGCTTTCTGATTTTAGTGCATTTCCTTATAAGGAATCAATTTGATCAAGTTTGTCAAGGGATTTTGTGCTTTTATTTCCACAGAAAAACTCTTCATATTTCGAGGCAGCTAAAGGACCAGGCTGTGGAAGCTCAAGCTTGTTACAGCCTGGGCAACACATATACTCTGCTGGAAGATTATGAGAAAGCTATTGACTACCACCTTAAACATCTTTCCATTGCCCAGGAACTAAATGACAGGTAGAAGCTGCTTTATGTCTTTGTTTCAATTCCTGTATCTGTTAACTGGTGTTAGCATTTACTTGATTTACTGATGGCATTTGTTTAATTTACTCTTGCATTGTTACAGAGATCAGCTCTTACTTTTTGCCTTCCTGTGTTTGACAGCAATAATCTCTTACTGATCATATTAAGTTCATCCGAAGGTCAGCTTCCTGATGATTATATAGGAAGCAACTAACATTGATTTGTTCATCTCTAGTGTGGGCTACAGTACATTAATAATTTGGTACAATGGAAACAGCTAATGTACATGGGTATAACTTTGATCTATAATTTGTTAAAGCTGGCTAGTGGCATAGTGGCATCTGCACCAGACTTCAAAGCAAGCGGTCCTGGGTTTGATTCCGGCCGGCTCCCTGCACACTTTCCATCCATTCTGTGTTGAGCATCGAGCTAGCAATTCAGCCTCATAAAGACAGACAGGTGCTAAAGAAACAGCAAGATTGGTACACCACAAGGTGCAGAGAGGAACAACAACAATAATTCTTTAAGAGCTCCATCAATTTTCCATATTTCATGTCTGAATCTGTTGTCTACCAATTAAAGGTTGAAAGGTCCAATTTAATGTCAGAGAAATGTATACAATATACATCCTGAAATGCTTTTTTTTTCACAAACATCCACGAAAACAGAGAAATGCCCCAAAGAATGAACAACAGTTAAACGTGAGAACCCCAAAGTACCCCCCCAGCTCCCCCCTCCCACGCGTAAGCGGCAGCAAGGCAACAATCCCCCCTCCCCCTCAACAAAAAAAGCACACCCACTACCGAACCCAAGCGTGAGCTGGCGATAGCAAAGACACAACTTGCAGTTACCCCAAAGACTATCACATTTCATCCGCCATTCAACAAGCTACTCGTTCTCTCTCTCCCAAAAAGAGAGAGGGATGTGTCTCCCATTTTCACAGCGAGCGGGAGACATAACAACAATCCATTGGTTTACGGTTAAAAAGTCAGTTTCATCGCTTTTTACGAGCTCTGTGCCTGAAGATGGCATAGATCTTGGGTTCTTGGGCCCACAGCGAAAGATTTTCTGGCCTCCCTGATGACACTCGAGTCTCCTGCCGTGACATCGATCCTCGATCTGCCCGTCTCCAGAGCCCCGAAATTCTCAGGCTTCCAAATACGAGCCGGACTCTCAGGCTGAACCCATGACATGCCGAACAACAACGGCCAGTTCTGAAACCCCGAAAACGGGTCCCATTCCCACAAAGCACCGTAGTCAGCGTGTAACTCCATGTCAAGGTCTTCAAAAGAACCCTGAAAGGGAAAAATAAAGATATTAAAGATGGAAATAGAGCTGTGTCCGAAGATGCAAGCAAAGGAGTCGCCGTTTAGTGCTATCTTAATTAATAGAAATTAATTGTAATATCTTGCCAACTGCTCCTCAGCTGTTGCATTATGTTACCATTCCTATGACAAAACCCAGAGAAAATAATCGTTGGTCAGCTTTTCCATTGATCCTACATATCTAAAGCTTTGGTGACTAAATAAGTTTTCAGAGAGGTAAGCAGAATGTGGATCTGAGACTGTGTTCTTAATGACATTGCTATTGGGGTAATATCATTGTTATTGGTGTTACCAGTAGGAATACAAGTTGTATGCATTTGGATTATACTGTATAAGTTTAACATGTTTCTCTGCTATCTAATCAAAGTTCTATTATAATTTTGGTTGTATTTACTTTGCTCAATATAGAAGAGCAATTCCTTCCAGTGAATGGAGTTCTAAACATATCACTGTTTTGGAGGTAAATCTGGAAGCTTGATTTTCATTCTATGGAATAGTGAAAATTGGGAGTTCTTCCTCAAATTGTTGTAAATAATGAGTTGATCAAAGTTTTTTTGATACGTTGTATCTTTGTTCAGGGAAAATGTAAAGGAATATCAAGCAAAAGTAATTAAAAGCATTTGATGTGCACAATAATTATGTAAACAAATAGTTGAATAGGCAGGAGGAGTTAAGGAATCATCTCCTGTTTGTGAATTCAGGTGGAATGTTTTCCATGGTTCCTTTTGGCATTTGCACATGTTTGTTTCAGGAGAGTTGGATTGGTGCCTGCTGAGATCAAACATAACAGAATAACCTGCAGGAATGACAGCTACCCAGAAGAGGTGTTGAAGAAGCAGACAGTTACTATTTTATCACATGTCAGTGAGAGCCCCCACTTCTATTAAAGGAATGGAGACAGTTCAAACTTCAGTTGGCCTTTTGATGTTATGTAACTGAAATCAACTTAAAATAATCAGAAATTAGTACCTGGTATTAGAAATTTTAAAAGAATATTATTAGAAATTAGTAACATAATGTTGTGACATGTGAGACCATTATATATTAGTCTATACATCACAAAGTTTTATGTTTTAAAATCTTCCCCTTCAATGTATACAGAAGAAACAATGGCTGTAATGTAATATTTTTATTTTAAACTGCAGACATTTAATTATAGATTGAATTAATTGTTAGGAAATGTTAAACTAGAAAATATTAACATGTTAACTGCTTAGGATCTCCTTTCTTACTGAACTGGAGTTATGTTGCAACACAGCCATATTGCATGGTTTGTAAATAACGTTTCAGGATGCAGACACTGATTAGAACTGAATGAAAATGATAATTTAGATAATTAGTATATTCAAAACTTAACTATTGTTCCCTCTTAAGTCTGTTGAAATGAATTTTTCAAATAGCCTGGAAATTACTTCATCCATTCTCTGACTTTCATTCCAATAACATGAGCAATATGCTTTTGCTGTTGTCAAATATTGTAATGGCACATAGCACATCCCTGTTTATTTTGAAGTGCTGACTGTTAATGGAGCCTTGGTTAAGATTTATTCTTAAGCTTTTTCTGTTGTTTATGAGCACTGGAAACTTGTTAGTATGGAACATGTGCCAGTCAATTTAATTTTATCACAGCCAAGTAAATTTACTAGTGCTGCTATGAGACAAAGACCACTATTCCATCAAAGTTCAAAGTAAATTTATATTAAAGTGCATATATGTAACCATATACAACTCTGAAATTCCTTTTCTTTTTATGGGCATACTCAATAAATCCATCAGATGATGACTGTAAATGATCAATAAAAGACCACACTAATTTTGGCATTCAACCGGTGTGCAAAAGATAATAAACTGGACAAATAAAGAAAGAAAAAATTAATAAATTATTTATATATATAAATTTAAAAAACATGAGATGAACAATCTTTGAAAGTGAGTCCATAGATTGTAGGGGCATTTCAATGATGGGGCGAGTGTAGCTATCCCCTTTGATTCAAAAGCCTGATGTTTGAGGGGTAATAACTTGTTGAACTTGGTGGTGTGGGTCCTGAGGCTCCTGTACCACCACCTTGATGGCAGCAGCAGGAAGAGAGCATGGCCTCGGCGGTAGGGGTCCCTGATGGTGGATGCTGTATTGGATTGGAATAAGTTTTATGGCAAGCTACAGGGATTTTTTTTTGTAGGTACAATGGAATTTTATAACTCTTTTAATTCTAAGAACAATGAATTCATCAAACAATTAAAATATAATGAACTGTCATTTGTTATTTTTAAAACCAAGGCAATCACTTACTCCCTGAAGAATTAAACGCAGCCTGCTTTTTTTTTTGCTGCTTGATATGGAGTGTGACGGGTTCTAAGGCTTGTTTTGTTTAGAAATACATAAATGTACAAGGTTAAATTCTCCTAAGTGTATCATATGTGGCAGACAAAAGAGATTTTCAAAGTTTGATACCTTGTCCATGTTGAGGGCTTCGTTGACCATGGTTATTGCTTCCTCACTGTCTGGATTTGCAAGCCAGGGCTGTGCAATATGGAGAGCAAGCTGTTGCTCATGTAGCAAGCACCCCCTCTCCACACAGCTGATAAACCCAAAGGAATGGCAGAGACCGAAACAGTTTGACACCAGCAGTGAGCAGGAGTTGCCAGTCAGCATTGAACTCAATGTGGGACTGCCCTAGGCACTCCAGCTCCAGATTTTTCCCCCGGTGTTTACTCCCAAAGACTTCCCCATGAGTGGGTATAGCCACAAGGCAGCAGAGGTTTGAGGTCAGCGTTTTCCTTCTCCGAGGTGAGTTGCCAATCACGGAAGCAACTAGTTTCCCGCCTTTGCCCTTTTTCCTGTCAGTAGAAACTGTTCTGCTGGGCTCGGTAGCTGAGCCACATGTGAAGGCCAGGAGCTGGACTTAGTTGTCAGAGGCTATTTGAAGCACACAGCATTGGGAACATTTAATAGGTATTGGGAGCTTATCCCCAGCTATCACAACCTTAAGAAACTATATCTTGTCTGTACTCTTCACTTTAGATAAGAGCAGATGTGGCTGTCAGTTGGAGGGAAAAATCTTCCTCTCAACACTGAGTATAGAAGAATAGCATCTGCACTCAGTTTGGACCTTTCTGTAGTGAAGTTTGACCTCTCAAAGTAAACCCAAGCATGTATTCTTCTTTATTCCTGTAACTTGCTTACCTGATTTTTCTGACTTGAAGTTTGGTTGTTCAGAGTTGCTTGTTAACCTTTTCAAGTAACCTTCATCCATTTCTTAATTATTTTTCCTCCTATGGACAGTCTAGCTTATAGTTCTACATGTTTTTACACAATCCAGTAAATTGTGGTACAGGTAGTCTCTAACCATGTTAACTGAAAACTAGATTCAAAGATATAGTGTAGGTTGTTTAATACTCTGAACATTATACTTGGTCCAGTATCATCTGGCATTTGGTTTGTAAGCAAATCATCATGATCTCAATTGAATGATAATTCAGGTAAGGAATGTAGTCTGTTACTGTCAACTGTTTTAGTGAGGTTGAGTTTGAGGAAAAGTAGAAGCTTTTTACAGTTTTTTTTAGTCTTTGTACATTGTTTTTGATAAGCACCCTAAAACGTTGAACGTTGTTGCACTTCATAATTCACAAAGATGTCTAAAGACATCAGCTTGTACAGTGGTCTCTGATCAACTTATCTGTAAATAAAGCTCTTCTGCGAGAGTGAAACTAATATCTGGAGTTCAGTCTCACAGCAAGCAAGTGCACTCTGAAAATATATCAACCTTAAAATGTTTGGATGTTTGGTCAAGCCTCAACACAGTGATGGCCAAAACTAGATGCTGGTGGTTGGCATTAAGCAGGAATAGAGACCTAATGGGGCAGCAAAGTAGTTTTCTTTAATGGAACGGCACATACATATCACTGGGATAAAACTTTCAGTAGTAATTATTAATGAAAGCCTTTCTGACTTTTTATCATCGTTGAATGAGAAAATTTCACTCCTCAGCACATTCTGTTTCAAGTAAATTTTTTGCCCACACTCAAGTTTTCCCTCGAGTGATATCGTCAGACTATTTCAGCCAGCTTTGGCAAGGATAATTGATTCACCTGTCTTAATCCTGCGGAACTAGGTGCACACACTTTGAATAAATATAAAGTAGTGATAAGCATTGGGAAGAAAATCTCTTTAAAAATTCACACTGCCACTTCTTGTTGCCAGGAGGGCTCCGTGATTAATAACGTTGACAAAGAAAATAGTACATATCAGTAATCTTTCTGCAAACTATTGTGGAATATCATTTTCTAGCTAATACAGTGACCATGATACAAACAGATGGGTCTTTACGTAAAGATTTTGCTGGCATTCTTGGAGGAAGATATTACCATACAAGCTAGATGCACCTTTTGTGATTTCAGTTTCATGAGGGTGAATAAAGGTTTCAAATGTACATTTAATGTCAGGAATATATACAATATACATCCTGAACTCGGCCCATTGATTCTGCTCTGCCATTCAATCATGGGCTGATCCAGTTCTTCCAGTCATCCCCACTCCCCTGCCTTCTCTCCATACCCTTTGATGCTCTGGCTAATCAAGAACCTATCTATCTCTGTGTTAAGTGCACCCAATGACTTGGCCTCCACAGCTGCTCGTGGCAACAAATTCCACAGATTTACCACCCTCCAACTAAAGTAACTTCTCTGCATCTCTGTTCCAAATGGACGTCACTCACTCCTGAAGTTGTGCCCACTTGTCCAAGACTCCCCTGTCATGGGAAATAACTTCGCCATATCAAATCTGTTCAAGCCTTTTAATATATGGAATGTTTCTATGAGATCCCCCTCATTCTCCTGAACTACAGGGAAAATAACCCAAGAGCTGCCAGACGTTCCTCATACAATAACCCTTTCATTCCTGGAATCATTCTCGTGAATCTTCTCTGAACCCTCTACAATGTCAGTATATCCTTTCTAAAACAAGGAGCCCAAAACTGCACACAATACTCTTGAGTGTGGTCTCACGAGTGCCTTATAGAGCCTCAACATCACATCCCTTCTCTTATATTCTGTACCTCCAGAAATGAATGCCAACATTGCATTCGCCTTCTTCACTACCAACTCAGCCTGGGGGCTAACCTTTAGGGTATCTTGCTTAAGGACTTCCAAGTCCTTTTGCATCTCTGCATTTTGAATTCTCTCCCCATCTAAATAATAGTCTGCCCTTTTATTTCTTCCACCAAAGTGCATGACTATATACTTTCCAACATTGTAGTTCATTTGCTGCTACTTCGTCTATTCCCCTAAACTACCTCTCTGCAGGCTCTCTGTTTCCTCAACACAACCCAGTCCTCCACCTATCTTTGTATCATCGGCAAATTTAGCCTCAAATCCATTAATCCCATAGTCAAAATCAATGACGTACTTAAAAAGCAGCAGTCCCAACACCAACCCCTATGGAATTTCACTGGTAACCGGCAGCCAGCCAGAATAGGATCCCTTTATTCCCACTCTCTGTTTTCTGCCGATAAGCCAATGCTCCACCCAGGCTAGTAACTAACTCCCTTTTAATTCCATGGGCTCTTATCTTGCTAAGCAGCCTCATGTGTGGCACCTTGTCAAAGGCCTTCTGAAAATCCAAGTACAGCACTTCACTGCATCTCCTTTGTCTACTCTGCTAGTAATTTCCTCAAAAAATTGCAGTATGTTAGTCAGGCAGGATTTTCCTTCCTTTCCTTTCCTGTCATGTGCCTCCAGATATTCTGTAATCTCATCCCTAACAGTCTGTTCCAAAACTTCCCAAACTGATGTCAGGCTAACAGGTCTATAGTTTACTTTCTGCTGCCTCCCACCCTTCTTAAATAGCAGATTAACATTTGCAATTTTCCAGTAATCCTGTACAATGCCAGAATCGATCGATTCTTGAAAGATCATTGTTAATGGCTCCGCAATATCTCCAGCTACTT
Source organism: Hemitrygon akajei (assembly GCF_048418815.1). NCBI lineage: Eukaryota > Metazoa > Chordata > Chondrichthyes > Myliobatiformes > Dasyatidae > Hemitrygon > Hemitrygon akajei. Next base: position 184,572,244 of record NC_133130.1, read on the forward strand.
CCTTCAGAACCTGAGGGTGCATTCCATCAGGTCCAGGAGATTTATCCACATTCAGACTATTAAGCTTCCTGAGAACCTTCTCACTTGTAATTTTCACTGCACATACTTCACTTCCCTGACACTCTTGAATGTCTGGTAAACTGCAGACGTCTTCCACTGTGAAGACTGATGCAAAATACGCATTCAGTTCCTCTGCCATCTCTGCGTTTCTCATTATAATATCTCTAGCGTCATTTTCTATTGGTCCTATATCTACCCTCAACTCTCTTTTACCCTTTATACACTTAAAAGAGCTTTTAGAATCTTCTTTGATATTAGTTGCCAGCTTCCTTTCATAATTCATCTTTTCTTCCTAATGACCTTCTTAGTTTCCTTCTGTAAGTTTTTAAAAGATTCCCAATCCCTTATCTTCCCACTAGCTTTGGCCTTGTATGCCCTCTGTTTTGCTTTTACTTTGGCTCTGACTTCACTTGTCAGCCATGGTAGTGTCCTTCTTCCATTTGAAAATTTCTTTCTATTTGGAATATATCTGTCTTGCACTTCCCTCATTTTCACAGAAGCTCCAGCCATTGCTGCTCTGCTGCCCTTCCTGTTAGTTTCCCTTTCTAGTCAACCTTGGTCAGTTCCCCTCTCATGCCATTGTAATTTCCTTTATTCCACTGAAATACTGACACATTGGAATTTAGTTTCTTCTTCTCAAATTTCAAAGCAAACTCGATCATATTGTGATCACTGTTCCCTATGGGTTCCTAGCCTTGAGCTCTCTTATCACCTCCAGATCATTGCACAGCCAATCCCCTAATGGGCTCAACAACAAGCTGTTCTAAAAAACCATCCTTTCTACATTCTCTCTCTTGAGGTCCAGTACTGGCCTGGTTTTCCCAATCCACTTTCATGTTAAAATCCCCAATGATTATCATGACATTGCCCTTCTGACAGGCCTTTTCTATCTCCTGCTGTAATTTGTAATCCACATCCCATTTTTTCTTTGCAGCCATGCATGAAAGCAGAGGAATGCCCCCAAAGAAGGAATAACAGTTAAATGTTAGAACCCCAAAGTCTCCCTCAGCTCTCCACCCTCCTGCACATAAGCAGCAGCAAACAACGGTCCCCCTTCCCCCACCGGCACCCACCACTGAGCACTCAAATGTACAGCAAGCAACAGTAACGACACAGCCTTGCAGTACACCAAAGACTGCTCATTCATCTGGTGTACAACCTACCACAGGTGCGTGCTCCCTCTCCCCTCCCCCTCCCAACCCCTTTCACCCACTCCTCTCCCCCTTCCCCCTCCCCTCTCTCCCCCTAATAGGGGAGAAAGAAGTGTCTCCATTACACAGCGAGAGGGGAGACATAACAAACAACTCGCTGGTTTATGATGATAAAAGTCCGTTGCATCACTTTTTCTGAGCGATGTGCCCAAAGATCTCAGGTTCCTGGGCACACAGCCTTAGATCTTCCTTGTCCCATGACACACTGGCCTCCTGCCTGGACACCGACCTCTGATACTCCCCGTCTCCAGAGCCACGAAATCTCGAACCTCTGAAGGTGAACAAAGATATTAGGCTGCACCCTTGGCATGCCAAATAACAGCCAGTCATGGAGCCCCAAGAGTGGTTCCCATCCCCACAAAGAACTGTAGTCAGCGTGTAACTCCAGGTCAGGGTCCTCAAAAGAACCCTGAAAGGGAAAAATAAAGATATCGAAGATGGAAATAGAGCTATTTCCGAAGATGCAAGCAAAGGAGTCACCGTTAGGCGCCATTGTCTCCTCCTAAGGTCCTCCTCTAATCTGAAAAAACAATTTTACTTGAACCTTCCTGACACAACAAAAAAGTAGTGGCATTGTTGTCAAAGCAATGTTAACTTAGGAAAAAAACAATTGAAAGTGGGCTGTGTAGGCTATGACCGTTGTTTTTCCATAACCCTCAAGTGGTCTATTCCTGTATGGTTGTCCTCAAATTACATATAACCATATAACAATTACAGCACGGAAACAGGCCATCTCAGCCCTTCTAGTCCGTGCCGAACGCTTAATCTCACCTAATCCCACTGACCCGCACTCAGCCCATAACCCTCCATTCCTTTCCTGTCCATATACCTATCCCATTTTGCTTTAAATGACAAGTTGTAGAAGTTGCCTCTACAACTTCTACTGGAAGCTCATTCCACACAGCTACCACTGTCTGAGTAAAGAAATTCCCCCTCATGTTACCCTTAAACTTTTGCCCCCTAAGTCTCAACTCATGTCCTCTTGTTTGAATCTCCCCTACTCTCAATGGAAAAAGCCTGTCCACGTCAACTCAATCCCCCTCATAATTTTAAGTACCTCTATCAAGTCTCCCCTCAACCTTCTACGCTCCAAAGAATAAAGACCTAACTTGTTCAATCTTTCCCTGTAACTTAGGTGCTAAAACCCAGGTAACATTCTAGTAAGTCATTTCTGTACTCTCTCTATTTTGTTGACATCTTTCCTATAAGTCGGCGACCAGAACTGTACACAATATTCCAAATTCAGCCTTACCAATGCCTTGTACAATTTTAACATTACATCCCAACTCCTATACTCAGTGCTCTGATTTATAAAGGCCAACATACCAAAAGCTTTCTTCACCACCCTATCCACATGAGATTCCACCTTCAGGGAACTATGCACCATTATTCCTAGAACACTGTGTTCTACTGCATTCTTCAGTGCCCTACCATTTACCATGTATGTCCTATTTGGATTATTCCTACCAAAATGTAGAACCTCACACTTATCAGCATTAAACTCCATCTGCCATCGTTCAGCCCACTCTTCTAACTGGCCTAAATCTCTCTGCAAACCTTGAAAACCTACTTCATTATCCACAATGCCCACCTACCTTAGTATCATCTGCATACTTACTAATCCAATTTACCACCCCATCATCCAGATCATTAATGTATATGACAAACAACATTGGACCCAGTACAGATCCCTGAGGCACACCACCAGTCACCGGCCTCCAACCTGACAAACATTTATCCACCACTACTCTCTGGCATCTCCTATCCAGCCACTGTTGAATCCATTCTACTACTTCAATATTAATACCTAACGATTGAATCTTCCTAACTAACCTTCCGTGCGGAACCTTGTCAAAGGCCTTACTGAAGTCCATATAGACTACATCCACTGCTTTACCCTCATCAACTTTCCTCGTGTAACCTCTTCAATAAATTCAATAAGATTTGTCAAACATGACCTTCCACGCACAAATCCATGTTGACTGTTCCTAATCAGACCCTGTCTATCCAGATAATTATATTTACCATCTCTAAGAATACTTTCCATTAATTTACCCACCACTGACATCAAACTGACAGGCCTATAATTGCTACGTTTACGTTTAGAACCCTTTTTAAACAATGGAACCACATGAGCAATATGCCAATCCTCCGGCACCATACCCATTTCTAATGACATTTGAAATATTTCTGTCAGAGCCCCTGCTATTTCTACACTAACCCCCCTGAAGGTCCTAGGGAATATCCTGTCAGGACCCGGAGATTAATCCACTTTTATATTCCTTAAAAGCGCCAGTACTTCCTCCTCTTTAATCGTCATAGTTTCCATAACTTCCCTATTCATTTCCCTTACCTTACACAATTCAATATCCTTCTCCTTAGTGAATACCGAAGAAAAGAAATTGTTCAAAATCTCCCCCATCTCTTTCAGCTCCACACATAGCTGTCCACTCTGATTCTCTAAGGGACCGATTTTATCCCTCACTATCCTTTTGCTATTAATATAACTGTAGAAACCCTTTGGATTTATTTTCACCTTACTTGCCAAAGCAACCTCGTATCTTCTTTTAGCTTTTCTAATTTCTTTCTTAAGATTCTTTTTACATTCTTTATATTCCTCGAGCACCTCATTTACTCCATGCTGCCTATATTTATTGTAGATATCTCTCTTTTTCCTAACCAAGTTTCCAATATCCCTTGAAAACCATGGCTCTCTCAAACTTTTAACCTTTCTTTTCAACCTAACAGGAACATACAGATTCTGTACCCTCAAAATTTCACCTTTAAATGGCCGCCATTTCTCTATTACATCCTTCTACATAACTGAAGAAAGTGTTACAGATTTTCTCTTTGTCACCCATACCTTCCACCTCCTGTTTGCACAGTAAGTCGGACAAAGCTGTAGGATACCGATTCTGCTGTAGCTCAAAAAACTCTAAACAAATGCTGTTACTAGGCTTGACTTTCCTGAGGCTCACACACAATAATCTATGCAACATTTGATGTATTCTTTCATTTTGAACTCTGTCAGATTTTTCTTATGCTCAAGGCCAAACATTAAGGCAAAGCTTGTCATGTGAATCTGGTCTGTAATAAAACGTATCATGGAGCAGTTAAATGGGCCCTATGTTTTTATTTATCTTCTCATATTCACCGGTGGTATAATTTTCTCTGTGCAGAAAAGGATAGAAACCACTTAAACATGAGGAGATCTGCAGACACTGGAAGTTCAAGCAACACACACAAAATGCTGGTGGAACGTAGCAGGCCAGGACTGGCGAAGGGTCTCTGCCTGAAATGTCAACTGTACTTCTTCCTATAGATGCTGCCTGGCCTGCTGCGTTCCACCAGAAACCACTTAAAAAGCTTTGCAATTGCATGTTATGCTAGAAAAGGAATTCTAAAGCCAAACACTTAATATTTCATTATTGTATAGTAAAACTGAGAGATCAGAAATATTTTCTATTGGATTTGAGATTTGATAAGAGAAGTATTCTAATCTCATCCAAAGTTGTACAATAGGGTACAAGAAAATGTGCTATCAGGTGTTCTTTTTGGCTTTTTGAACAGAGTTGGAGAAGGCAGAGCATGCTGGAGTCTAGGAAATGCCTACGTATCCCTTGGGAGCCATGAGCAAGGACTACATTTTGCAACAAGACACCTAGAAATCTCCAGAGAGGTAAGAAACTGTCAGACTCACATCATGAAATCTTACAGAATTGGAGGCTGCTCTTGTGCCCACTTTCCTGCACCTGATCCTTTGTAAGATCTGTCTGATTTAGTCCTTCACTACAACTATTTTCTCGAGTTTTAGCATTCCATTGAAGTGCTTAACCTTGTGATGTGTCCACCATCCCTTCAGGTAATATAATACAGATTGCAGTTATGCATTTTAGAAAAGCTCTGATCATTTCCTCCTGCTCATTTGTTATTTACCTCAAATATTCAGTCCGAATAACTGGCCCTTCTGCTGTTAGATACATTAATGCCTCTGCCTCTCTCTTATACTGAGATATTATTAGCACTATCACCTGATCTGAACTCCATGGGTCAGGCAGCAGCTATGGAAAGGAATAGACTGTCGACGTTTCGAGCTGAGGCCCTTCTTCGGGTCTGAGAAGGCGCCAGAGTATAAAGGTGGGGGTAGGGGCAGGCCAGCAGGAAGGTGAGAGGTGAAGCCAGATGGTTGGTGAAGGTCAAGGGCTGGAGAAAAAGAAATCTGATAGGAGTGGAGAGTGGATCATAGAGAAAAGGGAAGGAGGAGACGACTCGTGAGAGGAGGTAAAATGGTCAGAGTGGGGAATAGAGGAAGGTGGAGGTTGGGGTAGAATTTATTTTCTGGAAGGAGAAATCAATATTTATTTCTTCAGGTTGGAGCTTACCCAGACAGAATACAAGGTGTTGCTCCTCTACCGTGAGGGTGGTCTCATCTTGGTCATGAAGCAACATGTCGGAACAGGAATGGGAATGCAATTAAAATATTTGGCCACCATAAAGTTCCTCTTTTGGCGGATGGTGCGGAGGTACTCGATGAAGCGATCCACCAATTCACGACAGGTCTCCCCAATGTAGAAGAGGCTGCACTGGGAGGACTGGACACAATAGACAACCCCAGCAGATATCCGGGTGAAGTGTTGCCTCACCTGGTAGGACTGTCTTGGGCCCTGAAGGGAGGTGGTATATGGGCAGGTGCAACACTTAGGCTGCTTGCAGGGATAAGCGCCAGGAGCGAGATTAGTGGGGATGATGACAGGAGAGTTGGGAGGGAGGGATCCCTGCAGAAAGCAGAGGGGGAGGTAAAGATATGTACATTTAGTGGTAGGAAATTCAGAAAGCGTGTTAGTTTCTTTTCCAACAAATAACACCTCTGATAAAGCAAAGTTCCCAAATTACTGTACCACAATGTTCTACCAAGTATAATCACACTGAACTGGGGCTTTCTTTTTCTCTTGTGATGGAAAGGCTTCAAGCAGATTAACACTAAAGGTTTAGTTCATTGCAGTGTGGAAATAGATTAAATTAACATGTCACAAGCAACTTCGCTATTGGACACACACCAATATGCTTAAAGTCAGAACCACTCTGCGACAGATGCTAAAGCACCTGGCCCTGACACACCTTACATCAGAATGCTGTTTAAGGACTTCAGTCTGGCGTTCAACACTATTGTCCCACAGATCTTGGTGAACCAACTCCTGTTCCTTGATCTAAATACATCACTGCAAAACTGGGTGTTGGACTTCCTTACCAACAAAACTTGGATTGTCAGGCTACACAACCGCTCCACCTACGAGTCATCCTCAATATCCAGGGCTGTGTGCTGAGCCCATTGCTGAACACTCTGCTCACAAATGACTGCACGGCTAAATTCCCGAGTACTCACGTTGACAACTTCACAATGACTCGACAGTGGTGGGGCTTATTGCCAACAACGATGAGACAGCCTACAGAGAGGAGGTGGAAGAGTTCAAGGCCTGGTGCCAGGCAAATACCTTCTTCCTCACTGTCAACAAGACAGAGCAGGTGTTTACCAACTTTGGGAGAACTCGCATCACTTATACCCCTTTTTACATAACTGGCACAGTAGTGGAAACTGAGCAATTTCAAACATGTAGGAAATTATAGGAAAGATGTCAACAAAATAGAGTGCAGAGAAGATTTACTAGAATGTTACCTGAGTTTCAGCACCTAAGTTACAGGGAAAGATTGAACAAGTTAAGTCTTTATTCTTTGGAGCGTAGAAGGTTGAGGGGGGACTTGATAGAGGTATTTAAAATTATGAGGGGGATAGATAGAGTTGACGTGGACAGGCTTTTTCCATTGAGAGTAGGGGAGATTCAAACAAGAGGCCATGAGTTGAGACTTAGGGGGCAAAAGTTTAAGGGTAACATGAGGGGGAATTTCTTTAGTGGTAGCTGTGTGGAATGAGCTTCCAGTAGAAGTGGTAGAGGCAGGTTCGTTATTGTCATTTAAAGCAAAATTGGATAGGTACATGGACAGGAAAGGAATGGAGGGTTATGGGCTGAGTGCAGGTCAGTGGGATTAGGTGAGAGTAAGCATTTGGCATGGACTAGAATGGCCGAGATGGCCTGTTTCCATGCTATAATTGTTATATGGTTATATGTGGAAATGCACACCTCGCCCAACCTCTCATAGTCCTAGAACACATTCTACATGTTCAGGAAAGCTCATTAATGCCTCTTCTTTCTGAGGAGACTGAAGAGAGCATTATGCACATCTATACAGGTAGTCCCCGAGTTACGAACGTCCGACTTATGGACAACTCGTAGTTACGAACCGAGGAAGGAGAAGGCCGTCCGCCATTTTAAGTCGGATCACGATGCTGTCCACCATTTTAAGTCGTTGCCGTTGACACTGTGTTGAGTGTTTAACTTTGTATTTGGCTTAAATTTTTCTTAGTAAGATTCACCCTGACCCCCCCCTCCCTCCCCCCCCCCGGTTCCAGTCGGCTGGTGGTGCAGTGAGATCAGCGCCGGGCTGGAGATTGGAGTTTCCCGAGTTCGATCCAGTGACAGACCGCTCCCGTGCTGGGTTGATGTTTATCCAGTGACTCCCGTACCATCTGTGCTGGGTTGATGTCGAGCTCACAACTCGACCTCGTAAAAAAAAAACACTGCCACCTCCAGTTTAAATTCCCACGTGGAATATTATGGATGATCAAATACCCAAACTCAGTACAGCCCCCACTTGTCCCATTTAGCCTGTCTCAATCCGGTGCTCCTTAGGACCCAGCGGACCTCGAGAGCCGGCAAAGCTCGGGAGCTGCCGCCCGCAGCGTTTCTGTTCCATTGACGGGAAGTGATCGCGATTCAAAATAAAGTGGAAATAATAAAGTGTTTGGAAAGAGGTGAAACGCCATCAGTCATTGGAAAAGCGTTAGGCTACAGTTGGTCAACAATCGGAACAATTTTAAAGGATAACGGATAAAGTGAGAATAATGGAGCATGTGAAAGGTGCTGCTTCGATTAAAGCTACAATTATTACTAAGCAACGCAGTGGTTTGATTATTGGAATACATATGTTTCTTAAGTGTTTTATATGCATAGAAAGGTAAAATATATACTATATACTAAGACAAACGTTTGACTAACTGATGCTAAATAATACCAGATGTATTTGTTCCAACTTCCGTACAAATCCGACTTAAAAACGGACTCAGGAACGGAACTCGTATGTAACCCAGGGACTGCCTGTACTCAAGTCATTCTACAGATGTGCAGTGGAGAGCATCCTAACAAGATGCAACATTGTACACTATGAAAACTGCACTGTGGCACACAGGAGGCTCTTACAACGGGTAGCTAAAACTCCCCAGCCCATCACCAGCACCGGCCTACCCGCCATCAAGGATATATTTACAGAAAGGTGTTGGAAAAAGGGCCAGCGACATCAGGGAGGAGGCAACGTAGCATCCATGCCAGAATCACCAGACTCAAAATCAGCAACTTTCACCAAGCAGAAAGGATGATCAACATCTTCACCCACTAACCCACCCCTCCACATCCCCAACCACCATTACTTTAACATTTCCTGTCAATCACATTGTGTATAAACACTCCTGTACTGAGTGTCACTTTATGGACATACAATCAATCTTTGAACATAGATAAGCTATTTTACATAATTATTGTGTTTTTTAAATATTATTGTGTCTTTATCTTATTGTGTTAATTTGTGCTGCATCAGATCCAGAGTAACAACTATTTCATTCTCCTTTACGCTTGTGTATTGAAAATGACATTAAACAATCGTGAATCTTGAACAACCTTTGCATTGTGCCATTCAAATCAGCTGCATGCTAACCAAAATAAAATAAATGATTTTAGACAAAGGTGGTAAAGCAGTGGGTATATCTAAAGTTCTGAATATTGTGTATGAGAAACAAAAATAATGGATGAATAGCAAAAGACCTGTCCAATTTGGTTAGCAGATTGTATGTCGATTTGATCAGAACACACTTAAAGTTTCCTGAGATAACCTCAGGGCAGCTTTAGTACTTTCATGAATCTGAGACTGGTGTTAAGCAAGACTGTATTATTGCCCCAAAAGTTTTTCCATAGCTCCAACAAGCCGCCAGCTGTATGCAGTTAGTCCGCAGGGCAGATGGGAACCTGACCATTGTTGCTTCCAGTTAGCACCAAGGTCACTTCAGTTGTAGAAGTCAAGCTGCATTAACACTGCCTGCACGCTTATGGATGCTGAGTTTCAAGTCACCTTTGGCTCGTTTACCAAAGTAAACTGCATTAAAGGAGGGACCTGACACTCAACATCTGCAAAACAGGCATTCTGTACCAACTTGCCCCATTGTATGGCACTGTCTTCTGACAATGATGGCCCACAGTGAGACCCTGGGAAATACTGACCACTTCTCATATTTCGAGAGCCAGCACTCAGTAAAGACAGATGTCAATAATAACATTCTTCCATGTGCTGTCACAGTTTCTCGGTCTCAATGGGGGCAAGTGCGTTTGAAGGTCCAGGCTTCAAACTCAATACAATGCTTATGGTTTACCAAGCAGCACTGGTCAGATTCTGAGTCATGGATTATGCACAGGTATCTCAGCACAAAAGAGAGACCAGCACTGCACAGAATCCTCCAATCTACTGGCAGGACAAGCAAACCAAAGTTGGCATTCTCTCCAAGGCCAATATCCCAAGCATTATTGCTCACAGTCTACCCTGTTGAACAGAACATTAATGTGTTAATTGTCCATGTCCTTCCCATGCCCAATGACAGATGGCTGAATGAAACACCTCATTTCAAGCCCTCTTGTAGTAAGAGGTTACCAGGTAGACAAAGGAAAAGACTGAAGGATGTTCAGAAAGCCTTTTGAAAGAGTGCAGCATCTTCACTGATGCCTGGGAATACCTGGTCCCACATTACATTCAGGTTGGCATTGAGAGCTACAAATGCTTAAAGTGAGAGTACTGTATATCCCTGCGCAAACAGCAGATGGATCGTGGTCGTGTTGAAAAATGTAAGCAGCATTTGTTCTCCATGTAATCAGCATTTCATATGTTTAAATTAGTAACTCAAAACTCGAATCCTGTGGGTTATATAATTGTTCTGCTATTAGCGGTAACATTTTAATTAGTCACGGTAATTACATCTAAATTGCATATGCAGAATTGGGCTAATTAGAAACTGACTAAGTTGTTGAAGAGATGAGTCCTTTGAAATACTGAAGGCCTAATTGTTATAAGCCATAACTAGGCCTCCGTATCTGCGGAGCTTATTTTAGCTGTGTGCTGCAGGTTAATTGCAATTGTGACTTTATCTGTCAAAACAAAAAGTTCTCCTTCAAAAGTTTACAATTCCGGTAGATAAGGTTCTGGGGAGCCACAGTTGCGAATGACAGAACTCACTTTATCAGAAATTGGGCAGTATATATTCTGTTCTCAATCAACTTCTTCAGCAGTCATGCATTCAGATTAGATCACCGTTGTGCTAGAAACTGCTAATGGTTAACATAATTATATTACAAAACAAACTATATTTGTATTCATCTAATACTGATTTATACAGTACATGAACAGCTTTTAGTTTCTGTTGTATCGTTGCGCCCTCCAAAACAATGTTAAAAATCATACTGTACTTGATTTCATCAAAGGTACCTGCATATGGCATCAGTGCATCTTTACTGTATACATGTTCCTAAATCTAAAGGTAGCTTATTGGTGAGAAATGTTGAATTTGTTTACTACTAACTAAAAGAGTTTATCATGAAGTCTGTCCAAATTTCTAACTTCAGAACAGTTTCCAAAGTTATACTTGGCCAAAAATGGTGCTTCACTTGAAGGAGAATGGCGCAGCTTGGTTGCTTAAGCTAATATTCTTTTGAACAACAAGTAAAAAGTGTGGGTTCTTCAGGTGTCAGTATGTCCTTGAAAGATCCTGCGGCAAAGCATCATTACCCATGATTGTGCAGATCATTCTGTTGCAAGTTCTCCGTTTCATTTATGGTATTAATTTAAAACCAAATTAACATCATTTACATAGCATCTGTAATATGTCAAATAAAACCTTACCAAATGTATAGATATTTGATAATATGGTTATTGGAATTGGGTTTGAAAAACCTAAATAATTTCTGAATCCATTGTGTGTTGAACCTTATTCATTTATTTAGCAACACAACATGGTAGTGGGCCCTCCGAGCCTACACCATCCACTTACACCCATGTGACCAATTAACCTACGAACCCGTACATCTTTGGAATGTGGGAGGAAACCATGTGGAGAATGTTCAAACACCTTTCTGACAATGGCTATGCTACTGCGTCATTCTTATTGACTGATGAGGGCTTGTTTTTGAGTGGAGTCAGCAAGTTCATATTAACTTGTAGCTTCTTCTGCTCTAGTTTTGCTAAATAAATGTCCTGGTCATTGTGTTGTTAAAGATGCGTGTTAATGAAAGGAAATCATCATTCTGATTAAATAAGTGCTGGTAAAAAAGTAATATTGTGTTTGTATCACTGTTCTATTAATGGGAGAGGGCTGATAGATTCTGAGCATTTCTGGTAAAGTCCTGCATTGCCCACCCTTAGTTAAAAGTGAAGGTGTTGAAACTAAAATTTAAATCATATCATTTATTTTCTCGTGTGATCTTCCACAAGAAGGCTCACACAATAAAATGTCAGCCTCCCGTTTCCCTTGTGTCTTCTCTCTCCAGCCCTTTTGTCAACTCTAACATTTCCTGACTTTGTACTGCCAAAGAACAAAGAAAAGCTAAAGCAAAACAAGTCATTATTAAGTAATGAGATTTGGTTATGTCTGTATTACACAGCTTGAGTGCAATCCCAAGGGAACAGTGAACTGCAAGGACCATTTGGCTGTATACCTAAGCCTGATGAATCCACTTCAAAAAAAAATGTTATCTTAAACTATAAAATATTTAGTTCTAAGCATTTGTTGTGTACAGAAATACGCTACTTAATCCCTTATTTGATTAAATTAATGCCTCAGTGCAATATATTTGTAATTTTACCAATAGGCCACGTTTATGAATTTGATGAAATAGACAAAATTGAGGACCATTTGCCTTGCCTCTGCAAAGTTCTTGATTACATTATGTTGGGAGATAATCTGCCAAGCAGAGAAAATGATTGAGTTAGTAAATGAGTACTTAAGTTTTTATTAAAGAAGGAAAAAACTACTGCTGGAGACTCAGCAATGGAGGTATGGTTGAAATACTGGATGGCCTAAGAAACGAGGAAGACTAGCTATACTGAAAGAGGAGAGAACTTCAGAGCCCCTGACTGTAATCTTCCAAACACCTATGTTTACAAAGATTAGTTGAGAATTAGTTGTGGTGCTTCCAGCCTGGTCCAGAATTTCCCAAGATGATAGCTAATCATCTACCACAGCTCCATTTTCCTTTGTATATCCCATGTTGCCTGATTTCCCAAGGTGCTACCTAAGGGTGAGCACTGAGGATTCCCTGTTCAAAAATAGAATAGTGCTCAACTCAACGAATGCAAACCAATCAGTACAGCTTGTGATAGACACAGGAGATTCTACATTTTATGGAAATCCTGAGTAACACACAAAATGCTCAATGAATTTTGTGTCTCTATTCCTCATCTTTGGAGAGGGCAAAACAGTCGATGTTCCGGGCTGAGACCATTCATCAGGCCTTTATAAGGGTATAGCATGTGTGCTGGAGAAAGAAACATAAGGACACAATTAATAGACATTTAAACATGGGTGCACTGATTGGGGGGGAAACAGTAAAAACAGAAAAAACAGGGAACAGTTAAAACAGGAAAAAAAAATTACTTAAACACAATTTGCCTTTATTTTAAATGAAATAACAGAACAGGTTGATGTGGAGTTTATGAACTTTCAAAAGGCACTTGATAAAGTATGACATAATTGACTTTTTATCAAAACTGAAGTCCATGGAATGAAAGAGGCTGCATTGAGATGGATAGGAAAATGTCTAAGTGCTAGGAAACAGGAATAGTTAAAGATTGGAGCAAAAATCATCCCAGATGAAGGGTCTTGACCTGAAAGGTCAATTATCCATTTCCCTCCACAGAAGCTGCCTCACTGGCCAAGTTCCTAGGCAGTTCAGTTTTTTGCTCCGGTTCCAGCATCTGCAGTCTCTTGTGTCTGCAGCAGTGAAATTTTGTTTCTGAGTTTCCAGCTAAATGTACTCTGGAGTTCACTGCAAGTCTGCTGTAGGACCTCTGCCTTTAACGTATATTAAGGACAGGATATACTTTCCAAATTTTCAGACGACACAAAACTTTTAAGTTTAGTAAATTGCAGAGGAGCTAGTACTAGACTAAAAGAAGATAAAGGGAGATTTGGTTGCACTTTGTGACAAATGTAATTTGATGAAGAAAAAAAGTGTTCCATTTAGGTTGGAAGAAAGGAGAAGCAGAATTATCTGGAGGATATAATTTTCAAAGCAAAAGTAGAATAAAAACAGCTGGTGATATATGTATAAAGTTCGTTGAAAGTGGCAAGGCAGATGGTGAAAGCAGTTTTAAAAAAAGGTTTGGGATAATGGCCTTTGTAAATGTCATGTTCAACATATATAAATTATTGTGTCAGCCATATCTGAAGTATTGTACCCATCTCTGAGCATCTCACCTCAGTAAAAAGAGACACAAAGGTGCAAAAGGAATTTACTGGAATTATTCCAGGGAAGAAGGGTCGAGGTTGTTGCCTTGGAACAGGAAGTTGACCAGTTATCCAATTAGAAATATTTATATATTTTTTATTCAAAAAGCAGTTAGAATTGGAATGTAGTAGGGGCATTCAACAGTGCTTGAGGACCTTGTTCAGGCTGACTGTGGTGCCTTTGCCATTTGCCTGTGTCCTTCTGCTCTTTTCCTACCCAAGTACTTGTCAAAATACCTTTTTAAAAGTATGCAGACATGGTCGAGAAGTTCAGTTGTTCAGACCGAACATCAGAATAGGGAAGAAAGGTGATCTAAATGACTTTGACGGTGGAATAACTGTTGGTGCCAGATGGGGTGGTTTGAGTATCTCAGAAACTGCTGATCTCTTGGGATTTTCACACACAGCAGTCTCTAGAGTTTACAGAGAATGGTGCAAAAATTTAAAACTAACATCCACTGTGCAGCAGTTCTGTGGGTAAAAATGCCTTGTTAATGAGAGAGATCGGAGGAGGATGGTTCAAGCTGACAGAGAGGCAGTAATAACTCAACTATCCACACGTCACAACAGCGATTTGTAAGATAGCTTCTCTGAATGCACAACATGTCAAACCTTGAAGTGGATAGGTTACAGCAACAGCAGCAAACCACACCGGGTTCTAAGAGGTACCTAATTAAGTGGCCAGTGATTGTATTGTATGTGTCATTGTATAGCAAAGACAGGTGAGGGGTGGAACTTCAAGCGGACTGGAACAAGGATAATTATAGGTGACTCAGTAGGCCAGAAGTACTGTTTTATTGCAGTGTGACTGTGATTCTATAAGAATAGTTCAAAGTAAGATCATGTTCAGCTAGAGAAACAAGGTGGGCTGTGTGGGGGGATGGTTGTGGTTGAGCTTCTGCACAATGGAGAACTGAAGGGCCCTCAATTCATCTTAGTTTGAGGAATAGAGAATTGGTTGCCCTTGGTGAAAATGAGCTGATTGTCACCTGGGAAGTGGAAAATGTGGCAGAAGGAGTCAGCCCATATGGATGTGTGAGGTTAAAGCAGGAAGAGATGCATTCTGTAGGACAGGAACAAGTTAGAAGAATTGGTCCAACAAGAACAGTCTTGCTTGTGGTTGTTGGAGAGGAGGGAGAAGTGGGGTTCCATTGTGAGGTCTGTGGCTCTGGAGTGAAGATCTTGTCAGGAATTTAGATCAGTAATATGTTTATTGTTGGGGTCATGGTGCAATAGAAGGAATGGTGTGGTGTGTGAGACCTTTGGTCTCTGTGAGGTAGGGTCCAGTTTGTCTCACTGCAGTAACAGTTTGTTGAAGATTGTGATGTTGATCGTAGTGGAGTGCTGCAAGTTCAGTGTTGGGAGGTTAGTTAAACTGCAAGGGGAGTGGAAGTATTAAGACAAGTCAGAATTGTGTCACTGGTTAGCACGGAATAAATACAGAGAGGGTAAGCGAGTGCAGTTGGATCAGGAATTACAGAGATTGGAGTCATGGTCCAGATTCTGAGATCAAAGAAAATGGCACCAAGGCAAAGGCAGCAGAAGACTCAATGTTAGGACTGTTGTTTGTCTTTTCCTTCTTACTCTAAGTCATGTCATGAAACCTCAAACTTTCAACTGATTTCCTTCACTCCTTTATGGAAGTGAGGCCTGTATCTTTAGCTGCCTCAAAGAAAAGCTCTGTAATTTTTTCCTCGGACCTTTCTCAAAACAGGCAACCACACTCATCACAGTTGTTCAGCATAATGCAAATTTGCCCTTAGAGAATTCATAAATCAGTACCCATAAAATTCAGACATTGAATAAACGGACATAAAAATACCACATAACAGAGCTTATGTGGAAAAAAATAAACAATTTCTTTTTCAACTCTCATTTCTAGATGCCTGCTCAGATGATGTGACTTCAAGTTATGGAAAATTATGATACAGACTTATTTTCTAGGACTGATCACCCCCTTCCCAAATAAGGCATTGTAACCTGTATTTGAAGAGCAAACACGAAGAAATCTGCAGATGCTGGAAATTCAAACAACAACACACACAAAATGCTGGTAGAATACAGCAGGCCAGGCAGCATCTATAGGGAGAAGCGCTGTCAACGCTCGGCCCGAAACGTCGACAGTGCTTCTCCCTATAGATGCTGCCTGGCCTGCTGCGTTCTACCAGCATTTTGTGTGTGTTGTTGTAACCTGTATTTGTCTTAGTTCCTTTGTAGTAACAGCTACCTCATTCATGGTATTTTCTCCTGCTGCTTAGTATCAAATTTTGTTTGATAAGAGTCCAGTATTATAGGATGCTTTTATAATTGTATAAATTTTAAGCTGTTATTTCTAAGGATCAAGAGCAAAGTTCCGATGCTGTTTGAATACTACAGAATTGTAAAGTATTGGAAGTTAAGTTGGAAATTGGCAGTATTTATTATTCTTCTATATTGGAAGGAAATGGTACATTATTGTGGTAAGGAGTTTCAAAATGTAAATGTCTAGGAATCTAATATATGTAAAACAAACAACAACACACACAAAATGCTGGTGGAACACAGCAGACCAGGCAGCATCTATAGGGGTAAGCGCTGTCGACATTTCGGGCCGAGACCCTTCATCAGGACTAACCGAAAGGAAAGATAGTAAGAGATTTGAAAGTAGTGGGGGTAGGGGGAAATGCAAAATAGTAGGAGAAGACCGGAGGGGGTGGGATGAAGCTAAAAGCTGGAAAGGTGATTGGCAAAAGGGATACAGAGCTAGAGAAGGGAAAGGATCATGGGATGGGAGGCCTCAGGAGAAAGGGGCGGGGGGGAGTACCAGAGAGAGATGGAGAACAGGCAAACAACTAAATATGTCAGGGATGCGGTAAGAAGGGGAGGAGGGGCATTAATGGAAGTTAGAGAAGTCAATGTTCATACCATCAGGTTGGAGGCTATCCAGCCGGTATATAAGGTGTTGTTCCTTCAACCTGAGTTTGGATTCATTTTGACAATAGAGGAGGCCATGGATAGACATATCAGAATGGGAATGGGACGTGAAATTAAAATGTGTGGCCATTGGGAGATTCTGCTTTTTCTGGTGGACCGAGCGTAGGTGTTCAGCGAAACGGTCTCCCAGTCTGCATCGGGTCTCACCAATATATTAAAGGCCACACCGGGAGCACCGGATGCAGTATACCACACCAGCCGACTCACAGGTGAAATGTCGCCTCACCTGGAAGGACTGTCTGGGGCCCTGAATGGTGGTGAGGGAGGAAGTGTAAGGGCAGGTGTCGCACTTGTTCCGTTTACAAGGATAAGTGCCAGGAGGGAGATAGGTGGGAAGGGATGAGGCTTTTCATTCCAGGATGAAGGAGATGTCTTCCTTTTTTAAACAAAGGGGCTTCCCTTCATCCACCATCAACTCTGCTCTTAAACGCATCTCTCTCATTTCCCGCACATCTGCCCTCACCCCATCCACCCCACTCGGGATAGGGTTCCCCTTGTCCTTGCCTACCACCCCACCAGCCTCCAGGTCCAACGTATAATTCTCCGTAACTTCTGCCACCTCCAACGGGATCCCACTACCAAACACATTTTTCCCTCCCCCCCTTTCTGTTTTTCGCAGGGATCGCTCCCTACGCGATTCCCTTGTCCTCTCGTCCCCCCCATCCCTTCCCACCGATCTCCCTCCTGGCAGTTATCCTTGTAAACGGAACAAGTACTACACCTGCCCTTACACTTCCTCCTTCACCACCATTCAGGGCCCCAGACAGTCCTTCCAGATAAGGCGACACTTCACCTGTGAGTCGGCTGGTGTGGTATACTGCATCCGGTGCTCCCGGTGTGGCCTTTTATATATTGGTGAGACCCGATGCAGACTGGGAGACCGTTTCGCTGAACACCGACACTCTGTCCGCCAGAGAAAGCAGGATCTCCCAGTGGCCACACATTTCAATTCCACGTCCCATTCCCATTCTGATATGTCTATCTATGGCCTCCTCTACTGTCAAAATGAATCCAAACTCAGGTTGGAGGAACAACACCTTATATAACGGCTGGGTAGCCTCCAACCTGATGGCATGAACATTGACTTCTCTAACTTCCGTTAATGCCCCTCCGCCCCTTCTTACCCCATCCCTGACATATTTAGTTGTTTGCCTGTTCTCCATCTCCCTCTGGTGCTCCCCCCCCCCTTTCTTTCTCCCGAGGCCTCCCGTCCCATGATCCTTTCCCTTCTCCAGCTCTGTATCACTTTCGCCAATCACCTTTCCAGCTCTTAGCTTCACCCCACCCCCTCCGGTCTTCTCCTATCATTTTGCATTTTCCTCTCCCCCCACAACTTTCAAATCTCTTACTATCTTTCCTTTCGGCTAGTCCTGACGAAGGGTCTCAGCCCGAAACGTCGACAGTGCTTCTCCCTATAAATGCTGCCTGGCCTGCTGTGTTCCACCAGCATTTTGTGTGTGTTGTCATTTGAATTTCCAGCATCTGCAGATTTCCTGGTGTTTGATATGTAAAACAAGTTGTGTTTTTGGTTCAAAACAGCAAAAGAAGACAATAAGTATAAACATGGGCAAAATTGTCATGGGAAAAAGAAACCACAGTGATTATATCTTACAGTTGTAAGTGCTCATCTGAGTATAATTTCTGACTTTTGCTAATCGGTGTTCTTTCACACTTCTCTGTCAATGCTTGAATGAGCATTATGTAAATCCAAACCTTTCCATTTACTATTACTCTTCAGCAGTTTTAGGGTTAATATTTTAAAACCAACAGGATTTTGTGTTCAGGTACCCAAGTAATGTTCAAAAGCAAACAACTTCCCAGAAGCTGAATCTGATGCCAATAACAGCAGCTGCTTTTAAACGCAGTAGTTTAAGGATTTGTGCAAGTCTTTAAATGTTCCATTCTACACAGTATAATATCAACATTTAAATGTTCCTTTAGCATATGAATATATTTCATTAGCAGGACCAGTTTTTGCTTTGGCCTAAGTATAATGTGAAGGAAATGAAGGCTCGTCTGCTATGCAGTCATACGGATTGATGGGCCATTAAACAATAATAAACAGGAGGTGGTCTGGAATGCGCAAAGATAACTCAATTAAACATCAATGTACAGTGCAGCTTCTGAATTTTGACTGTTTTCTGTTGCATCAATTGCATCAGACCGGGCACAAATTTCCTGTTTTCCTTTGCTTTCAACTTGTGAACTCCTGCCCCACCTCATAGTTGCCACCTCTAGACAGCCCCCCATCCCAAAATCCTCAAACTACATGGCAACATAAGCGCGGAGGTAACCTCCTGTGTAGTGTGAGTTTTCAGCCTTGGAATGTCTTCTTGCAGATCGGCGATCGAAGTGGTGAACTTACAGCCAGTTTGAATGTGGCACAACTGCAGTCGGTGCTCGGCATGAGCTCAGCTCAACAGAGTAGGCAGTCGACTCCTTACCTCGCCGATTATGAAGCACAAGGTAGGTGGATCCTTTTTATTCCCCAAAAAATCAAATATAATGTGAAGGATAAACTCATTTTCCTACAAGTCATGTAATTGGTGGAAAGCAGAATAGATTTACAGTGTGTAACGATAACATTCTGTAACTTAATTGCATCCCACACAACATAATTATTTGTGGTCTTAAGTTGTCTTTAAGATCTTTCGCTGTTTGTAAAAAGGTTTTGATTGCCCGAGTTGTGTCCTGTTGACATAAGCTGTTGGTTTTGTGGGTGTGACTCTGGAATTTGTATGTTTCTTTCCATATTTTTAATCCATTTCCTTCTATAATGTATTAGTACAAATTTTGGAAAGGTCAGTAAATAAGTAATAAGCTAAATCCAGGCTGGGTCAGCTGGTGATCACGAAGCAATCTGTTTCCCTCTGTAATTAAATGTGAGTTGCATTTGTGTTCTATTTTGGTTTTTAAATGTGAATTAATTTCTTGTCTTTTTACTGGTATTTAAAGTCATATTTAAAACATTCCAACTTGCATCTTCCATACTGAAGTTATAGACAATAGGTGCAGAAGTAGACCATTCGGCCCTTCGAGCCTGCAACAGTGTTGTAGTTCAGTGTTCGAGTTGTAACAGTGTTGTCAGTCTTGCTGTATTTACTTGTCAGTTTACAGGGCAGCATTCAGGAGCATTTTTATCCAATAAACATAATGAAGACTATGTTACGCAGCAAGTAATCTCATATTTTAATCCTTAAGTGAAATTTAAGAGCTATTTTTACCGTGAGTTGCATTTGAATCTTATCTCACCTTTCCCGGATTACAAATAAATGTGGGTTGCTTCTTGGCTGCATTTAAGAAGACACTAAATAAGTAAATGTGAAGAGTCAAAGGACATTTTAAATATAAACCAAACAATCTGAAAGCACACGCACAGTCAGGCAGCGTTTGTGAAAGAGGTATATTTATTGCAGATTGATCAGATGAATGTGTTGAAAAAGAAATTTAAGTGGGTCTCATGTGGATTATAAACCCAGGAATAGAGCATTTAGCCCAATCGGTCTCTCCAGTGCTAAAGATTCAATGTAAACATTGCAGTTGAGCTCCCAGTCTAGGAGCATGCGCCAGCTTTGTGCCTCTTTGGAATGAGGAGGTAAAGTCTGAGACTCTGCACAAATGTTTTGGTTGACGTTACTGATGCTTGAATTACAGGAAATAAAACTGCACAGAGGGACATTCATCCCTTTGAGTCAGTGCCTGCTCTTTGCAGAGAACACCACACAATCTCTTGCTCTTTCACCACAACGTTACAACTTTTAAAAAAGCTTTAAAATATTTATGCCGTTCCCTTTTAATAACCACAACTAAATCTGCATTTAGCACACTTTTAAACAGTGCATTCAAGATCATAACTACTGCTATTTATTCTTAAAAAGGTTTACACTCCCCAGTCTTTTGTAATAATTTTCAGTCCCTGTCCTGTGGCCCTTTAATTCCTACGCCATCAAAACTGTTTCTCGTTAATGGTAGAGGAGTAGTTAGCACAATGCTTTACAGTACAGGAAACCCAGATTCAACTCCAGCTACTGCCTGTAAAGAGTTTGTACACTCTCCCCGTGACCATGTGCTCCAGTTCCCTTCCACAGTCCAGAGAAGTACCGGCTGGTAGGTTAATTGGTGAATATAATTTGTCCCGTGATTAGGGTAGGGTTAAATCGGGGTTTGCTGGATAGCACAATTCGAAGGGCCTATTGAGTGCTGTGTCTCAATAAGTATTTACCCAAAGGGAACCTGTTGAAGATTTATACCGTACCTCCTCTCAGTCTTATTGATTATATTGCAAGCATTTCAACCATCACTGAGCATGCTGTTGTGAGCATTCCATAATGGGCTTCTGCTAAAATAGTTTAAATTTCACACTCAGGAACTAAGTGGGAGGGAGAGGATTTTGCAAGTCGTGTCGAGTGTCCGGTTTAATAACTGTGCCTGGGAATTGGGTAGAACAAATTTGAGTCGTGTACCTGGAGCTAAATTGGAAACAATTTAGTTTCTGAGCGGAAGGATAATAGGATCATGTTGTTCCCCAGGCACTTGGGCACTTCCCCCATTTCTATACTGGTTTGATGGTATAGCTGTTGACAGAAGAACTGCATTTTGGCTGGGGTTCAGTCAAGTCCTGGTCTGCTGCTAGAAGTGGATCTGAAGGATCGCAGAGGACAGTTCGTAAGGGTGTTAGAAGGGCTGAACATCTTGAGTTATCAGGAGAGACTGGATAGGCTGGGGCTGTTTTTCTTAGAGCATCGGAGGCTGAAGGGTGACCTTATGGTTCAAAAAAAAAACAAGAAGGGGGCAGGTACAGTACTGTGCAAAAGTCTTAGGTGCTTCATATATAGCTAGGGTGCCTGTGACTTTTGCACAGTACTGTATTTGTCAACGTGGAGCAGAGAACATTTTGTATATCTGCTAAGAGCAAAGGATGTTGGGAATAGCAAGAGAGGTGACAGAGAAGGAGTGCGAGGGGCAGGGATGGGTGGTGAGGGTGCAGACACACCCAGCACTGAGACACCAGGCAAAGTCAGTTGATTCCAAACAATTGGTTTATTGATCATTGCAGAATGTCTTACTGGTGCTTCCCACTCCCTCCCTTCTCCCTTTCCTAACCATGATTCCCCTCTGCCTGTCCCCTTCCCATTCTCAGTCCACAATAGAGAACCATATCAGAATCAGGCTTATCATCACTGACATATGGCATGAATTTTGTTAGTTTTGTAGCAGCAGTATTGTGTGATACATAAAATTACTACAGTACTCTGCAAAGGACTTAGGTACCCTAGCTATTTAAATGCCCTTAAGACTTTTGCACAGCACTGTAGATAGATAGATAGATAGATAGATAGATACTTTATTCATCCCCATGGGGAAATTCAACATTTTTTCCAATGTCCCATACACTTGTTGTAGCAAAACTAATTACATACAATACTTAACTCAGTAAAAAATATGATATGCATCTCTCAAAAAGCATTAATAATAGCTTTTAAAAAGATCTTTTAAAAAGATCAGTCTTTTACCCAGGGTAGGGGAGTCTAAAGCTAGAGGGCATAGAAGTTAAAGGTGAGAGGGGGAAGAATTTGAGGGACAACCTTCTTACATGGGGAGGGGGGAGGGTGGATGGTGGCTGCCAGAGGAAGTGGTAGTAGCAGGTAAAAATGCAATTTTTAAAGGATATTTAAACAGGTATGTGGATATAAAAGGTTAGAGGGCTATGGGGCAAAACACAGTCAATTGGCTCTAACTCAGGTAGGCATCTTGAGTCAGGATGGGCAAGTTGTGCTGAAGGCTCTAACACTGATAAAAGTGCAAGGGTGTTTCTCTCAGCTGTCCTTTCAAATATTAATGACTCAGCCAACATGACTGTAAAATGAGCAGACTTGCTGTGGTTCCATTGCTCATTTGTGGCAGCTTGCTCATGCATCCTATCATAAACAAGATAAAAACTACAGATGCAGGAAATCCAAAGCAACACACACAAAATGCTGGAGGATGTCAGCAGGCCAAACAGCATCTATGGAAAAGAGTACAGTCGATGTTTCAGGCCAAGACCCTTTGGCCAAAGGGTATCAGCCCAAAACGGCGAATGTACTCTTTTCCTTAGATGCTGCCTGGCCTGCTGACTTTCTCCAGTGTTTTGTGTGTCATGCATTCTCTAATTTTCATTTCCTGTGAAGTCCTGAGCTCCTGATTGCTCTGCAGCAACTTAGTCGAATAGACTGAGGGAAGGGGTGGGACAGGGCAAGTTAAGTTTTCTGGGTTAAGTGGGGATGGTGGTGGAATTGAGGCCACAAAATTGGCAAGGCACACAATGAGTAGAAATGGTCCATATTCTGTACAGGACTAGAAACCCTCTTATGTCCTACAAAACTCCTTTGACCAGAGTTTTTCTGAGTCCTTTTGGATTTGTTTGCTTAATAAACTTGTAGCATTACATTTGGATGATTTTCTGATTAGTTGGCTTGTTTTCAAATACATACAGTAACAACAATCAAAGACACATGTGAGTGCAGAAGGGTAGTCTTCTCCAAAGGATATTGTAACAACTATTAAATCCAGGGCAGATGTTGCAAGAGCATTACTAGTGTTCCTGTTCGGCTGTTATAAATTTAATTGAAAATTATATCTGCTGCAGTATCTTCAGACTGGATTATTTCATTATTGTGTATCTGCAAGGTTTTCATAATAGACTTTATTTCCACTTTGAAAATTTTGTGAGTTTTGTTTGATATTCAGAGATAACTGCACGAAAGTCACAGTGTTAAATGAAGTGAGAATGGTTCTTGTCACCCTTGGAACAGATAGGAAAATAGTTTTGGGGAAAGAATCTTTTCCCATTTGACAATGTTGTTGTCAGCATCAACAAAGAAGAATATTGTTCCCATTCATGAAGAAGTCTGCAGATTTTCTGTCCACACCAGGAGGACGATGTGCACAGGAGGGGCTAAATTTCTCCATGCCCCTGCCTCCATTGAGGCTCTAGATTTGAAGTTGTCACACTGACACTGACAGAACTTAAGCTGAAAGAAATTTGATAATCCTGTAGAGGTGGGCCCTTGTTTAAAGTAAGGAATGATTGAAATTAACTGGAATTTTATCGCAGGTTGTATGACACGTAAGTTTGAATGAGTAGCTAGTTTCCTTTCTGTTTTGAGGCTTTCCTCTATATAGTAAAATGGAAGGTGGTGTACACACACAGGATGCTAGAATTTATAATTCTCCGATAGCTTTCTTCCTGTTAAGTCCCAGGAAGTGCTATTTTATGACTTCACATGTCTTGGATCTTGAGGAACAGAATGCTTTTTCTCTCCAGCTAAGAAACATCATTACATCTACCTGATACACACAAATAAGGTTTGTAAGGTATTTTCCATCCTTGGTCACTTTTGTCTCCAGCATTCAACCGATTGTCTTAATTCTTCTTGTTTTTTGTGCCAAATTTGCCTCTGTCTTTCAGAACTGTATGTAAAGATTACCAAGTATAAACGTTGAGAATGTGGAGAACAGGAAGATAATTGAAATTCTTTGACAGAAAGCATTAAGTTTATTATTGGTGTATTATAGATGTGAAATAAATCTGTTGTGGTCGATCCTGCAGGCTGTTAGTTGTAACAAGGCCACTCAGATGTTCTTCAATGTTCATAACTTGCTGTTCTCCTTCCAGTGTTATAGATTGGGAAGATGGTAACTGTTTGCTCAGATTTCACAATTAGTCATGACAGCAAGGCTGCTGCTGTTTACCATTACTACTCTGTCGAGCAAAGAGCAGCTTTTGCCCATGTGCAGCTGAATGTTGAAGTCCTAAAGTTGCTGTTAGTGATGAAGCACATATTCACAAGCTGTGTTAGCAGGTTCCTCCATATCAGTGAAGCAGAAGTCAGTGTGAATTGATGTGAGCCTTTATAAGATATCTGGAAAATCTTATCCTGAGCAACATCATTTAAGTTTTAATGATGTATGATCCCAGAATTAGCACTTGCAAACAATTTAGCCTTAAATACTAATTTTTGTATGTGTGTTGTATCTTCCTTCCTGGATCTTGCAGATCTTGTGAATTTTGTAAAGTTTATTTATGATATTTCAACTTTCATTTTAATTTTATTATAATTTTGAAAAATATTATCAAAGGATGTTGGACGTTCTCAAAAATGTGTTCAGCTGGCAAATTCACAGGTTCTGGGCACAAAGGAACCCACAGACCCTGTGACATCAGTAGGCATCAGAAACACCAGGTTCAGGAACAGTTATTATCTTAAACCCATCAGGCTCCTGAACCGGTGTGGATAATTTCAGTTACACTACTCTAAACTACGTAACTCTATGAGCTACAGACTCGCTTTCAGTCGTGTTCCCTGTTTTATTTTTATTTGCACAATTTGTCGACTTTTACGCATTGTTTGTTTGTCAGTCTTTGTTTATGTATAGATTTTTGCAAATTTCCGTTGTATTCTTTTCCTGTAGGTGCTTGCAAGAAAATGAATCTCAAAGTAGTATATGGTGATGTGTGTGTACTTTGGTAATAAAATTATTTTGAATTTTGAACTCACTGCAAATTTGAGCAGTTGACTTCAGCCCCACCTCCGTCTTGGATGCCAGCTGTCAATTCATCACTTTCTCTGAACATTGAGACTATTGACACATTGAAGCCTAATGAACATTGAGTGGTGCTTCCAACTCCACACTCATTTCACAAAGATAGTATGCTTTCACCTCATCAGTCCGCTCCTCTGACTTTGATTCAGCCTGTCTCCTACTAAAATGAGACCATTCATTGTTTTTTGCTAGACATTTCATCAACTTCATTTATAAACCCACTGTAAGTTTCCTAGTTTACATCAAGTTTCATTGCAGGTGATCCGTCTACTTGCTAAGCAACTTCTCCTAGTTTTTACCAGTATTGTTAAAATGTACCGTTTGCCATTATCTCCATATCTCTAAGCTCTAAAGTCCTCCGACTTGAATGGTAACTTGATTTCTGTTTGTAGTTGTTCACCTGTGGACAACATCTAAGAATCAGTTCTCCATCTGTGACATTGGTTTAGCTTGTTTGCTATCTCCCCTTTTACTTTTTGTTTCTTCTGGGAGTGGAAGACTTGCTCAGCCTGACCTGTTGGGCATGTCATCCTACTCTTGCAGTTTTTTGTCTGTTTGTCTGTCTGTTGACAGTACTCCCATTCACTCATTGACCAGATGACCTTGTTTACTGCTTATCTCCATGGTTGACCCAGTTTTATCCTGTTAGAGATATCCCCCCCCCCTTCCCTGCAGAGACTAGCCTCCCAGCAGTTCAACCTGCAACATTTTTCTCCGTTGCAATTCTGGTGAAGGTTCTTTGACTTGAAACTGTCAGTCTGTAAACACAAGAAATCCAGAGTGACACATACGGAATAGCTCAGCAGGTCAGGCAACATCTATGGAAAGGAATAAACATTTGAGATTTTGGGCCGATTCCTGATGAAGGGTCTCAACCCGAACCATTGGCTGTTTATCCCTTTCCTTAGAAATGAGCTCCTCCAGTATTTTGTATGTGTTATCTTAAGTCTGTTCTTCTTCACACAAATGTGGTCTAACAGGAATATTTCTAGCAAGTTTCTGTTTTTGTTAAAGGCTTCCAGCATCTTTCTTTTATTTTGTTCATTCTGTGATCCTCCAACTGACTTTTTATGGAGTCACATAAAAAGAGGATTCACATACAGTGGCTACTGTTCTTTCAGCAATCAAAGCCATAAAATCTGGAAATCTCTCCCCATCCCTCTTTGACTCTGCCTCTTTCTTCTTGAAATCTTCCTCTGATGAAGTATTTGGTCACCTGACCTCTTTAGCTTCATCGAACAACATTGAATGCTGTAGCATCTCAGCCAATATACCACAGCAAATACCTAATACATATAACTGTATAGGGTGAATCCTTCATTTGATAATTGGCTTGATTGAAATTAAGCATTTCTTGTACTATATTTTTTAACATATTATTCAAAAACAATTGAATTCTTATCAAGAAGACTGATCACAGACTTCATTTTTTTTGCTCTATTTTGAAATAAATGTAAAGAATGAAAATACATGTAAGTACAATATAAAGTGATATGCTGGCATTATCAAATAGGTGGTTGTATATTCAATTCTTGAAGTTATTTCCATCGTGGAGCATTTTACATTGTGCTTCACTTTATGCAGATTGTGTTTACCTACTAAATGAGTATTCTGGGGATTTAATAACATACAATGTTCAGGAAATTCCCATAAACAGGATTACTGACAAGAAGGATGTGAACCTAGGTTCATCTTTAATAATTGAGCATTAACCTGATCAATATTATCATCAGCAATAAGAATAACCCTGTTTCAGAACTTCAGGCTATACTGTTATGCACAGTTTATATAGTTTTTTAAAAAAAGGAAGATGTGGACCATCTTAGATGGAACTATGTGATTGTTTTAGCTGATGTAGTAGTTGGACAGCAGATGTATACAGGGGAACCAATTTCTAAGCATTTGGTTAAAAATATTGTCATGATGTCTTAAATTGGAACTATTATGTGTTGTCTCTTAACCCTGCACTGGAAGTGACAATAATCCATCTTTGACATGGAAAATGTTTTACTAAGAATTGACACCAGGCCTCACGAGAAGATATTAGGTGGCACAGAGCTCGGTCATATAGGCCTAAGGAAGTGTTTGGAAGGGGGAGGTTTCTGTCATCACCTGAGTCCCAGCTAACTTGTGACTCCACAGCTGCAATAAGACAACTTTTCGGAAACATGAAAAGTTTCCTGTGAGTTATAAGTAACTACATAAGTAAAGAATGGGCAACGACAGGGAGGGAACTGTGCACTAAATTTCAAACTAAAAATCGAGACACTGCTTGACAATAAACATTGCAATTCAGGGAACATGAAGCTGATGTGTGAGAGTTGAGATACAAGTAGGAAGAATTTTGGATAAACTTATGGAGGCTGAGAGGCCAGACAGGGCTAGGCAATTTTACAGGCACACACACAAAATGTTGGAGGAACTCAGCAGGTCAGACAACTTCTATGGAAAGGAAGAACCAATCAATTTTATTGGGAGCATCGGATACAGTAGAAGACTCCAACAGATTTGCAAGTGAAGTATTGCCTCACCTGGAAGGACTGTTTGGGGCCCTTGAATAGAGGTAAGGGATAGAATAAATGACAAGTGTAGCACGTGTTCTGCATACCAAGGGTAAGTGCAAAGAGGGAGATGAGTGAGGAGGGACAAATGGACAATTGTATCACAGTGGGGGGGGGGGGGGGGGAGTTCCAGCTAAAATTTATTATCTGAGTATATACATGTCACCACATACAACCCCTGAGATTCTTTTTCCTGCAGGCATACTTAACAAATCTATGGAACATTAACTATAAACAGGATCATTGAGCAATAAACTGTATAATTGCAAAACTAAATAAATAGCAATAAATATGGAGTATGAAATAACAAGATACAGTCCTTAAAGTGAGACCATCATTTGTGGGATTACCAGAAATAGAATGAGTATATTTATCCCCTTTTGTTCAAGAGCCTGTTGGTTGAGGGGTAGTAACTGTTCTTGAACCTGGTGGTGCGAGTCCTGAGGCACCTGTACCTTCTACCTGATGGCAGCAGTGAGAAAAGAGCATGGACTGAGTAGTGAGGATCTTTGATGATGGATACTGCTTTTCTGCAACATTTCATATTGATGTGCTCAATGGTTGGGAGGGGTTTATCCGTGATGTACTGGGCCGAATCCACTACCTTTTGCAGGATTTTCCACTCAGAGACATTAACATTCCCATACTAGGCTGTAATGCAGCCAGTTAGCACACTTATATAGTAGTTTGCCAAGATTTTGATGCCATGCTGAATCTCCACAGACATTTGAAGAAGTAGAGGCGTTGTCATGTTTTCTTTGCAATTATATTTATATGATGGGTCCAGGACAGGTCCTCTGAGATAGTGACACCCAGGAATTTAAGGTTACTGACCCTCTCTACCTATGATCCTCCAGAGATCATGGATCTCTGGTTTCCTTCTTCTAAGATCTACAATTAGCTCCTTGGTCATTGATACTGAGTGAGAGGTTGTTATTATTACACCACTCAGCCAAATTTTCAATCTCCCTCCTGTATGCTGGTTCATCACCACCTTGGATATGACCCACAACAGTGGTGTCATCAAACTTGTATATGGTATTGGAGCTTTACTTAGCCACACAGTTATAGGTCCAACATGGGACTAAGCTCACATCCCTGTGGTGCTCCTATGCTGATGGAGATTGTGGAAGAGATGTTTTTGCCAATCCAAACTAACTGGGGTCTGCAAGTGAGGAAATTCAGGATCCAATTGCACAAGGGGGTAAGGAGGCCCAGATCTTGGAGTTTACTGATTAGTTTTGAGGGGATGATGGTATTAATTGTTGAGCTGTAATTGAGAAAAAGCATCCTGATGTATGCATCCTTGCTGTCCAGATGTTCCAGAGTGGTGTGAAGAGCCAATGAGATGGCATCTGCTGTGGGCCTGTTGCTTTGGTAGGCAAATTGGAGCAGATCCAAGTTGCCACTTACACTGGAGCTGATATGCTCTCAAAATACTTAATCATTGTTGATGTAAGTGCCTCTGAGTGATAGACATTGAGACAGGTCACCATGCTGCTTGTGCATGGTATGATTGAAGCCTGCGTGAAGTAGATGGGTATCACACACTGCTGGAGCGAGAGGTTGAAGATATCCGTGAACACACCAGCCAGTTGGTTAGCACAGGTCTTCAGTACTCGCCCAGATACTCTGTCCAAACCGGATGCTTTCCTTGGCCCTTGAAGGCAGCCCATACGTCATCTTCAGAGCTGAGACCTAAATATCATCGGGAGACATGGGGGTGTGCGGTGGTTCCTCCCTGTTCTGATAGTCAAAGTGAGCATAGAAGGCATTGAGCTCATTCGGAAACAAAGCTCTGCTGTCCCCCGTGTTGTAAGATTTAACTTTGTAGGAGGTTATGGCATTCAAACCCTGTCGCAGCCTTCAAGCATCCCTTGTTGATTCCAGTCATAGGCTCTCCTTGTCGTAGTGTAGCAATGGTCAGGTGTGTTGGGACCTCTAGTGCAACAGGTTTTGTGCTGGTAATAATTGATTAAAGGTTAAAATTGGTTAAAGTCACCAATTATAATTTGAAATGTGTTGGGATGGGCTATTTCTTGCTTGTTGACAACATTCGGCAGTGCTGTGAGTGTTGGCTTTTAATCGACTGCTGATGGTGTATGCGGTCAGGATCGTGGATGAGGCACCTGAAGCTGGTCTACGTTTAATCATCAGGGGAACAAGAAGCTGACATAACCCCAATGCCAGTGCGCCAACTAGAATTGACAAAGAACCACATGCTGCCACCTTTTTCCTTACCAGAGTTTGCAGTTCGATCCATTCTGAAAGTCGTAAAACCTTCCTGTCAGATAAATCTGTTGGGTATATTCGCAGTTAACCAAGTTTCAGTGCAACTAACAATTGAGATCTGCCTCGATACAGCAGCCTTGCCCCAAGATTGTCAACCTTGTTTTCCAGCGACTGCACATTTGCCAACAAGATGCTCAGTAGAGGAGGCCTCGTCCCTCTGCACTTCAGCCTGGTTTGAATTCCGCCTCTCTTGCTGTATTTTCCATCTTGACGCTGACTCTTAAAGGCACCGCGCTTAACTGCTCCGAATTTAACCATTGATCATAAGGTCTGAAGATCATTGATGTAATTTTGTAGTCCGCTGTTAAGAGGAAATTTGCATGCTGCAGATTGTGCCGAAAGTATTTTAAAGAAGTATATTTAAGAGGAAAAGTGATACAATTTTCTGCAACCCGCAGAGAGTCACCGATATTCGCCGGGGCCATCTTGAACATCATGGTGGAAGTTGCAGAGAATGATGCTCTGGATGCAGAGGCTCATTTTGTGACGAGGAACTCCATCCCTGTAAAGGCAGCAAGGAGATGTCTAGGAAATGGAGAAGATGTAGATGAGGGCAGCATCAGTGGTGGAAAAAGGGAAACATCTCTGATGTTCTGGAATGGAAAGCCTCATCCTGGGAACAGATGTGGCAGAGATGAAGGAACTGAGAAAAGGGAATGGCATTTTTACAGGTGACGGGAGTATAGTCAAGGTAGCTGTGAGAGTTGGTAGGTTTATAAATGATATTGATAGACAGATTGTCTCCAGAGATGAACACAGAGAAATCAAGAAAAGGGAGAGAGGTGTCAGAAAAGAACCAAGTGATTTTATGGGCAGGGTCGAAGTTGGAGTAAAAGTTGATGAAATTGACAAAGTTTTGTGCTACCTATTTTTCCTTTGCCTAAATGTCCTTTATCAGTTTTTGCAAAAGAGCTTCTGTGCCTCTCAAAGTAGAATCATTAAAGAAATATTGGTAGAATTTCACAAAAACATCCAGTCACAAATGAAGAAGCTAAGACTGAACTTAAGTGTCACTGATTATTCAAATGAGTGTGATTGGTTGAAAATGTCTAAAAATCATTGCAGTTACCTCGTTGACCAGTCCTTCAGCAACGATAAGGAGGGCAAAGTGAGAGGGTATATATTGATCTTCAGAAAGGGTAAATTAATATCTGTGGAATGTTTCTAAATCTTTTATTCATTTTTTATTTTTCCCATTATCCTGACTAGTTAATTTCATAGTTATTTTAGATTGTGCAGAGTCAGACCCAGGAGTAATAATATTGGTCTGTTGAGAGACCTAGACGCAGCAGGAATACAATATGAATTTTAATGTGCTAAATAGGCTAATTGTTATCCCTGAGCAACCCAATCTTAAAATGTATGCTTCTGGTTCTTCAGGGGCTTAGCCTATTTTAGAGAGTGTCCTATGTACCCTCTGATGGAAGCTGAGTTGAAGGTCCAAAGACTTGTCAAAGAGAATGTATTGTCTTTTGAAACTTCTCCGTTTTTTTTACCAGTTAATACTTTCTTCGTGAGTGAGTTAACATGCTGTAAAATTGTTCTTTGTCTGCACCAACATAGCGTATCCACTAAAGACTAATCTTTACGACAAACCTGTGAAATTGGTGTTGTTTTTTAATTAATAGTGCTGGTTTATTAACAGGTACCAAGATACCGTGAAAAGCTTTAGTTTTGCATGCCATCAAGACAGATCTTGTTTCACGTAATTATACTGAGACGGTAAAAAGAAAACAGAATTGAGAATATGGTAAATCCGAGAAAACCTGCAGATGCTGGAAATCCAAATCACCACACACAAAATGCTGGTGGAACTCAGCTGGTCAGGCAGCATCTGTGGAAATAAAAAAACGTTCGATGTTTCAGGCTGAGACCCTTATTCAGGACTCTTGAAGAAGAGTCTCAACCTGAAACATCAACTGTTTATCACTTTCCATTGATGCTGCCCAGCTGGCTGAGTTCCTCCAGCATTTTGTGTGTGCTTCTTGAGAATATGGTGTTAAAGTTACAGAGTGCAACCCAGGAAAGTAAAAAAAAATGCAACGGTCACAATGAGGCAGATTGAGAGATCAAGTTCCTTCCTTGAGAAGTCTGTTCAAGAGTCAGATAACAGCCAATGAAAGAGGGAGAAGAAAGAATGACTAGGGTGGGAGGTGTCCTTGATTATGTTAGCTACTTTGCAGAGCTGGCGGGATGTGGACGGGGTCGGTGAAGGAGTGGTTGCTTTACATGATGACTGTATTCGCAACTCTCCTCAATTTTTCTTGTGATTTTTGGTGGAGTAGTTGCCAGACCAACCTGTGTGCAACTGTAAAACTTAGTAAGAGTAATTGGAGATATGCCAAATTTCCATAGCCTTCTGAGGAAGTAGAGGTGTTGGTGAGCTTTCTTGACCGGATGTCAACATGGTTGGATCATGACAGGCTACAGTGCTAATAAAGTATTCAGCCCCCAACCCTTTGTTCACATAAATGGGTATTACAACCAGGGATTTTGATCAATTTAACTGAGAATTTTTATTTGTAAATCACATGCTCCTTTTTTTCACATTAGAGCCCCCTAAGAACTGGGGAAATTAAAAATGCAAAAACTGAAATGTCAGCAGTTCAGAAGTATTCATCTCCCTTTGCTCGGAACTTAGTTGAACCACCTCTCGTAGCTAGAACTGCCAGTACTCGTTTTGGATAAGTCTCTATTAGCTTTTCACAATGTGATAGAATAAGATTTGCCCGTTTCTCCTTGCAAAATTACTCAAGCTGTGTTATGTTAGTCAGGGAGTGGCAGTGGACAGCAGTCTTGAGGTCTTGCTAGGAATGTTCAATCACGTTAAGGTCAGGACCCTGACTGGGCCACTCAAGGACATCAGTTTTCTTCATTTGAAGCCATACCACGGTTGCTCTGGCAGTGTGCTTTAGGTCATTGTCCTGTTGAAAGATGAATTTACTCCCCAGTTTAAGTTTTATGGTAGAGGCAAGCAGGTTTTTATCCAGGATCTCTCTGTATTTAGCAGCATTCATTTTCCCATCAATCCTGACCAGATTTCCAGATCTTTATGCTGAAAAGAATCCCCATAGTATGATACTACCTCCACCATACTTTACAGTAGGGATGGTGTTACCAGGCTGATTCACAGTTTATTAGATTTACACCAGATGTTCCGCTTAGTGTTGAGGCTAAAATATTCCACTTTACTCTCATCCGACCACAAGACCTTCTTCTGCATCTTTACAGTATCTTCTAAGTGATGCTTTGCAAAGACTTTACAGGCAAGGATAGCTTTTTTTTTTAGCAATAAACGTGGCGTCAATCAATACTGCACATCAGACTTGTTGTACAGTAAAAATCAAGTCAATTTTGTTTCATGAAATCAGCATTATTATTCAGTTGTTTACATGATTTCAGATGCTGGAAGATTCAATCTGTCTTCCTTATGTTATTCATTCTTTGGACAGTATAATTCCTTGGTCGCACCTGCTCAACTTGTTCCTAGGTTTAATGGGTCATAAAATCCTACGTGAGGCACAAGCAGTCAATTTAATCCCAGTTGATTCTTGAACTGGGTGCAAACAGTTAGAATTTTTGAAAGCTGCAGAGAATTGAGAAAATCAAAAGTCTTATCAGTGTCACAGTGGGATTCCTTGTATTCCATCTTCCTAACTTTTTTTTTGTTAAACATAGTATCACCTAGAAGTTTTTCCTTTTGTACTAATGTCAAGATGAGAGTTTGATTCAGATTTCCTGTTGGTAGTTAAAATATTAAATAGAATGAATGTAGAAAATAAATTTAGTTGGACTAAAAGTACTGATTGTCTCAGGCTGTTTTGGATTTTGTCTTTGTTAATGGTTTGGGCTAATTGGCATACAGCAAACACATTGGATATGTCCATTTGATGTGTACCATCAAACGACTTGCATTTTCACTATACCTATAACAGCTTCAGGAAGTTTCAAAGTGTGGCAAGCTGAAAACAAAAACTCATTGAGAATAAGAAGCATTTAAAAATATTGTGCAGAGGATCGTCACAGTTGCAGTGGAAAAAAAAACACAAAAAAAAATTCAGCTTGAAGCAAAATAACCAAAGTTTATTCAAAGTATAGACATTCGATAAATGGATGGGCCAGAGTATAATATATACTATTTCTGACCAGTGTATGATTTGCTTTAATCTCAACTTTCACAACTTTTCACATTATTTAAGTGATTCTAAGACATTGAAGTTATGCGGATGGTACCCGCTCAGCGTTGAAGAGAAACCCTGCAATAGGGAGGCCATATCTGATTAAGTAAGCCTTTAAATCCTTTGGTTGGCAGGTGGTAGCTTTTGTTGTTCATTGTTAGTGCTTTTCTTCCAACGACATTCCTTCATCTTCGGAGTTTCATTGATCAAATTCATTGATTTTTCTCCGTTTTTTATTTTGCATCAGTTTTATTAGATTATTCAGAAAGTCTGACCTCTTTGTTGAAATTAATCACTTGGTTGTTCTTGATTCCTGGGTACAGGCATTAGTTTGGCCATGTTGTGCAATGAAGTAGTTGCTTTGATTTTGGAACAGACTGATATCTGCATCATGCACACAATGCTGGAGGAACTCAGCAGGCTAGGCAGCATCTATGGAAAAGAGTGCAGTCGACGTTTTGGGCCAAGACCCTCCCTCAGCCCGAAACGTCAACTGTACTCTTTCCCATAGATGCTGCCTGGCATGCTGAGTTTCTCCAGCATATTTTGTGTGTATTGCTTGGATTTCTAGCATCTGCAGATTTTCTCTTGTTTGTGATTGTACTGATATCTGCATGTTCACTTCTATCCCTTTTCAATTGGTCTACTTTCCGTTTATTTCCAGCACCCTTACAGGAGCTGTGTGGCAATATGCATGGGAGTTTGTGTCTCTTGTGCATATTGCGTGCGTGCGTGCGTGTGTGTGAGTGAGATCACACAATTGTATTCAGGTCACCGTCGTTCTTAACCTATTTCTACTAACATATTAGAAATGGATATTGTGTGTAGGCTGAAGGCGGAATTTTTTAGCATCTCCTGGCAAAAGGCAACTTACTTCAAAAAGTTGTCATTATTAAGTATAATGTTCCCAGAAGTAAATGAGACACAAGCAGATGTGTTGCTTTAGCTGGGCAGAAGGAAAAAGGCTTTCCTTTGGTGCACTACCCAGGAACTGATGTCATGATGTCAGAAAACAATCACACAAAGTATGTGGAAATCTGGGACTCAAGCTGCTGAGGATCATGATCGTCTTAATATATCAAAACTAAGGCTGTTATTTTTGTATGAGATATTTTTGAAGATTAGGAAACAAACCAGATGTACTGATTTGAGATATAGATCAACCATATCTAATGGACATGGACTGACATAAGGGATATTGAATGCCACTTCCTGTTACTAACAATGATCCAAGAATCACTTACCATGGCAATTTGGCATAAAGATGTTGGAAGCCTTCAAGAAGCGTTTCTGAGTAACTGAGCCGTACGTGGCACAAATTGATCTTGTGACAGTAAGGCCTGTGCTTCGTCACTTATTTGTGGGGGAGAAACTTCGGCTATTGCTCATGCTCAGGAAAAACTCCCTGCTGAAAGTTTGTTTGTTCATTAGTTTAGAGGTGCACTGCTGTACAGGCCATTCTGGCCCAACGAGCCGCACTGCACATCAACCTGCCTATTTAGCCCCAGCCTAATCACAGGCCAACTTACAATGACCAATTAACCTCCTAACCATTACATCTTTGGAATGTGGGAGGAAGCTGGAGTATCGTCACAGAAACATGTTGAGAATAAATTGTGACCATCTCTGGATGGAAAAACCAGAGGTGCAAATATTTAACACTTTCATGATCACAGAACCTTGCAGATTCCGGCGAGCCAATAACGTACTTGGGAGCTAGGGCAGAGACTATGGGCATAGAAATAGAACTACCAGGTTTCCCACCTCCAGAGAATTAAATGCTGAAGTAATACTCAAATGAAGCCACTGCTATGATTGGGAGCCAATTTGATCACTCTGGGTTTCAATAAACAATAAATTGATAGTGGTAAGAGTATTTTATTGATATCCATTGAGAGATAAATATTTGCCAGGACTCTGGGTGAACTCCTCTGCACTTTGTTACATAATGCCTTGGGACCTTCCTCAACTTGAAACGTGGCAAGCTGCTGCAGATCCTTTGGTGTAAAACATATCTTAGCTTTAAATAAATTCAGGAATTTAGCCTGGAAAATAGCAGACAGCAAAGAATTCCGAACAATTCTCAACTAGCTGAATAATTCTTCTTCCTCTCAGTTCTAAATGGTCAGCCTTTTATCATCCTCTAGATTAGACATTTGAGTCCAAGAAAACAGTTCATCAACTTTTACCATGTCAGTCACTCTGAGTGTGTTATATTTCAATGAGTCTATATCTCATCCTTCAGTGTTCCAGTGAGTATAGATACAACCTAATCAATCTTCACTAGATTGATTTCTGAGGTGGGAAGGAATCCCATCTCAGAATTCAATCTCATGAATTTCCACTGTATCATCTCAGATGTGATCTCATGAAAGTCTTGAACAATTGCAACAAAACCTAATTTTGCATTCCACCTTTACCACAATACATGCCAACATATCATTTCCCTATTTGCTTGTTGTAGTTGTATACTCAGTTGGTGTTTTTCATACCAACACCACAAGATCCCTCTGTGCGCCAATAATTATAGATTTCTCAATGTTTAAAATATGTTCTGTTTACCGAATTTTCAAGGGTACGGCTCTCCCTCAGCACTGTTAACCTTATCTGTGTACTCAGATACCTGAAGCAGGAATTGAACCTGTGACCTTCTGACTAACATGTCCATTGGCCTACAACCTACATGGACACTGTTTATCTGCCCTAGCACTTGATGCTGGAATTCATTATTGTGGCTTACATATAATGACTTGAGCTCCATAACAGAGGAAGATGCATTTCTGTCAACATTGTAGCCGGGGGAGGAGGATAAAGAGCCAAGGAAAAGAAGAGATGTTTTGACTCATAACTAGGTCCATAACTTGCATTTTGTACTTGTAAGTTTTTATAGTTTCAGAGAGGTGTGCACACAGGTAGTCTGAAGCCTACATTAATCTGATTCCACAATAATCAGGTATAAATATGTGTTTTTGTTTATGTAAAGAATCAATTGTCAGTTCTTTTAGAGGTACTCTTCTCTAGATTGAATCTGCTTTTATGAAAAGAATATAGCAAGGAAGTCCAAAACAGAAACGATCTATGATGTAGGACTAAATCCATTCTTACTGGCCTGATAAAATATTGATGGCTTTCAAAGGTCATTGGCCTAATAGGTTATCTTTGTAGATCAGGGAGCTGAAGCAGTGTGGCTACATGATTACAGTGGAATGCAACATTGAAGTCAATGCATGCATCAGGGCTATCAGCAGCTTCAGGTTAATACATGAAATTGCTATCGAACCCTTTCATGGTAGTCAACTAATTTATGCTGCTCTTTGTATTTTAATTGAAGCATGTTATTTTGTGCATCTTTAAACGTGTTTTCCAGATCATCTTCGTGGAGGCACTTCAATGCTTAACAGGAATTAACATGGCAATGCACAAGGCAGAGAAAAAAGAAAAACCTTAGATTGTTAGAGAAAAAAGCAAATTCAAATCCCTCTGTACATATAAGTCACAGTTTGCAAGTGTGTAGAACCTTAATTAATTTGTCTCAAGTAATTTCAATAGGCTGTTAACAAACGTGGACAAGCTGTATTGAGAGAGAATGAAAACAGATATAAAAAGCTTTAAGATCTGAAAGTTTAAGAGATGTGGAGAAGTTTAGGGAGTGATTACTAGACTCTACAGACCAGGCATTTGGGGGCATGGCTATTGTCATTGTAATTTTAAATAATAGAAATCTATAGAAGGCCAAATTAATGAAGGAAGGAAGGATCTTTGAAAGGTATAAGGCTGGTGGTAGTTACAGAGGTGTGAAATTATGAGTAGGTTATCTTGCCTCACCTAATAGACAGATTCTAAAAACCTCAACCTCAGCAGTTTTGTAATAGATTGTAACTGTTGTGCCAGAAGTGCTTTGGAAGGTGTGTACTTTTGTTTATTCCTGCTGTCACCTTCTAAATAAAACTTTCCAGGTCCAGCTACTTGCTGGAACCAAACCATATTCACAGATTCATTGACACAAAAGAAGGCCATTCACACTTTGGAAGAGAAATTGTGCATTGTCTCATATTATTGTCTTGTAATAGAGACTCATTCCACCGAGATGTAACACTGAGCATCATGGGAAATAATTCCTACCTGTGGCCATCAAACTTTACAACTCCTCCCTCAGAGTGTTAGACACCCTGAGCCAATAGGCTGGTCCTGGACTTATTTCCACTTGGCATGATTAACTTATTATTAATTATTTATGGTTTTATATTGCTATATTTCTACACTATTCTTGGTTGGCGCGGCTGTAACGAAACCCGATTTCCCTCGGGATCAATAAAGTATGTCTGTCTCTCTGTATCATTTCTGTATATAACTATGCTGTTTCCACACCCTCAAGTATCTGGACCACCTTATTCAAAAAATATGGAATTCATTTCCACTATTCTTCCAGATAGAATATTTCATGTGCCAGATTCTGGGGCGGGGGCAGGGTGGCAGGGGACATCTTTTCATCTTCCCTAGAGTTTTACCAATTATTTTGAACCTCTGGCATCTTGTTTTGCCACACAGGCCAGGGGAAATTATTTGTCTCTATTGACTTTATCATAACCTCTCGCCACCTGAAAATGTTGTATTTTAGAATTGAATTGCCTCAGGATACACAAATGGTGTTTTATGATATCATATTATTTAATTAGATCCTGCACGCTTGAACCAGAGTGAGATGCAAGTTGACAAATGCAGAGGAAATAAGTTTGAAAAAATTTGGGTAGGTTTTTTGTTTTCGGTAAAATTAGTCCAAATTTAGCATCTGTTTCTAATTCTACTGTTAAGTGCATTCCTCATTTCTTTTCAGGCTATTGCAACTTCAT
Organism: Hemitrygon akajei; assembly: GCF_048418815.1. Lineage (NCBI taxonomy): Eukaryota > Metazoa > Chordata > Chondrichthyes > Myliobatiformes > Dasyatidae > Hemitrygon > Hemitrygon akajei. Next base: position 184,611,607 of record NC_133130.1, read on the forward strand.
CCATAGTAATAGTGTGCTTTGGAATACTGTATTGCTTGAGATTTAAAGCATTTCAGAAATACTTAGCAGATTAATGTCACTCGACATGTCCTCAGTCTGCGGTTGTGCAAATTCCTGTGTCAAATTAACTTTCTCTGCTGCTGTCCATCATCCTGTGCATTTCAAATCTCTTGGAAGTTGTTTTCCAGAAGCCCTTACATGTGCTCACATATTATGAGGATGTTGCAAAATAAAGTTACACAAGTCTAAGTTGGCAAAATGTTAGGCATTTGGCAAAATGTCTTCACCCACAGGGAGGTTTGAGTGTGCGCACTCTGCCACAAGGAACTGCTAAGGTAAAAGACATGGAGTTAGATGTAGGCTGGGAGGAGGTTTGTTTGAAGGTAGTGCTAAGTGACTTGTTCCTGTGATATACCTTCCATGTAATTCCATAAATAAACTGTTCTTATTGAACAGAGTGGTAAAATGTAAAATGTAAAATGTACAATATAACTCAGAGTCCTGCCATGTGCAGAAGTTCGCTGATGACACGGCCATAGTGGGGTGTGTCAGGAATGGACAGGAGGAGGAGTATAGGAAACTGATACAGGACTTTGTGATATGGTGCAACTCAAACTACCTGCGTCTCAATATCACCAAGACCAAGGAGATGGTGGTGGACTTTAGGAGATCTAGGCCCCATATGGAGCCAGTGATCATTAATGGAGAACGTGTGGAGCAGGTTAAGACCTACAAGTATCTGGGAGTACAGTTAGACGAGAAGCTTGACTGGACTGCCAACACAGATGCCTTGTGCAGGAAGGCACAGAGTCGAATGTACTTCCTAAGAAGGTTGGCGTCATTCAATGTCTGTAGTGAGATGCTGAAGATGTTCTATAGGTCAGTTGTGGAGAGCGCCCTCTTCTTTGTGGTGGCGTGTTGGGGAGGAAGCATTAAGAAGAGGGACGCCTCACGTCTTAATAAGCTGGTAAGGAAGGCGGGCTCTGTCGTGGGCAAAGTACTGGAGAGTTTAACATCGGTAGCTGAGCGAAGGGCGCTGAGTAGGCTACGGTCAATTATGGATAACTCTGAACATCCTCTACATAGCACCATCCAGAGACAGAGAAGCAGTTTCAGTGACAGGTTACTATCGATGCAATGCTCCTCAGACAGGATGAAGAGGTCAATACTCCCCAATGCCATTAGGCTTTACAATTCTACCGCCAGGACTTAAGAACTTTTTAAAAGCTATTATTAATGCTTTTTGAGACGGTGATTTAGATGCATATCATATTTTTTTACTGAGTTAAGTATTGTATGTAATTAGTTTTGCTACAACAAGTGTATGGGACATTGGAAAAAAAGTTGAATTTCCCCATGGGGATGAGTAAAGTATCTATCTATCTATCTATCTATCTATCTATCTATCTAATGAAACGAGCAGTGACCCTTCCACTTCTCCCTGTTAAAAATGAGCATATCTGCTGTGAGGAAATGCAACACCTGGTACGTGGGCAGAGCTCTGTGCACTTTTGAATCTTGAGATCACGTGGCATCCTTTCCCTTTGCACCCATAATATTTTTTTTAATAGATACCTTAAGCTGTCAGAGGCTTTGCTGTGGACAGGGAGTTAAATCAAATCTGCCGTCTTGAGCGGATACTAAAATTTCCATTTTGAAGACGGATAAGGGTATTCTTCCTGAAATTACTTCATTGCTGTGGTAACTTGCTGTGTGCAAGCTGGCTGCAATGTTTTCTAAAATAGAACACTTCAGAACTGCTGCTGGTTGTGTTGAGGTCATGAAAGAAATTATACAAATTCAATTCAGTCTCTTTCAGGGGAAGACTTTACAAAATAGAATTGTCAGACTTGTGGGAATTGTTTGTTGCTTGTACTGAAAGAAACAGTAACATGAAGGGAATACAGCTCTCTATGGATTTAATTAATGTAGTGAAATGTAAATCTAACATGGGTAATGTTCAGTGGCAGGAGAGGATTCTGCTGATTAGTCCTGTTGATTTTCAGAGTTCAAAAGTTTGAAGTAAATTTATTATCAAAGTACGTATATGTCACCTGATATTTATTTTCTTGCAGGTATACTCAGTAAGTCCATAATAGAATCAATGAAAGACCATGCCAAATTGGGTGTACAAGTAGTGTGTAAAAGTCAATGAACTGTGCAAATAAAAAAAGAAAGGAATAATAGATAGATAGATAAATAAATAAGCAAGCAAACAATAAATATCAAGAACATGAGATGAAGAACCCATAGGTTGTGGGAACATTTCAATCAGGGGTCAATTGAAGTTGAGTGAAGTTATCCCCTCTAGTTCAAGAGCCTGATGGTTGAAGGGTAATAACTGTTCCAGAATTTGGTGGTGTGAGTCCTGAAGCTCATGTACCATGACCTGGGTGGTAGGGGTCTGTGATGATGGATGCTGCCTTCCTGTAAAAACGATTCGTGTAGATGTTCTCAATGGTGGGGATGAGCTCTGTTCAGCCGCATGTGCAATAAACTTAGATTACTGTGTTTTAACTTACTGATTGGTCTATTATTTTAGACGGTTTAAACTTGAACTTGAAAGTGGTGCTCTGATTTAAGTAATTGATCATTTAGTCACAGTGCTTCAGAAAACAATGTGCAAATCAGTCATTTTCATTTTAGCAAGTTACTGAATAACTTGCCTGAATGTAGACAGCTTACTAAAGTTCACCAAGGTTGATGGTAGAATTGCTGTTTTCACTGATGTCTCTGATGGATTGAAAGGTTCTAGTAAGAATTAGAAAAAAAATAACCCGATGAGTAGGGTGTAGAATGCATCGGTGATTGATCACACTGTGTCAGAATATCAACATGTCTGTTGTACACCTGTCTCCCCACCTGGTAGGTTCCAAGTCAGATTATCAGAGGTCAGTTTTATGTGCGCACTCATGATCACCACTTTAGCTGCCAGCAGTCAACCTGGAGGCAGTCTCTTGATAATGTAAGGACTCCGTTCCTGAGAACTGTCCATAAACCGATTTCCCAGCAAGTCAGTAACATCTGTTTTCTGCAACTACCTATATTGTACAATTCTATATATACTTACTGTAAACCTTACATTTAATTGAAATATCACTCTAATGCCAGCCTTAATTCAAGCAGTGGAATATATACTACATCCTGTCATAAATGAATACCATGAAAAATATTATTATTATCAGCTTGAAAGATGTAGCAAGATCTGCAATATTTTAAAAAGAAGGTGCTCTATAACGTAATACTTTTTCCTAAACAGAAGAAGATTGAAATTAGCATCAGTTTCTGTTCTCTTATGTGTCAATTGAGAAAAGGAACACTCCAAAGTATTTTGTTGTGGGAGTTTATATTCAGAGTAAGTAACAGTTTGCATTTATCTATCTTTATTGACCTTGAAGTATTGTGCAGAAAGATGTAGTAAATAAACTACAAAGAAAATGCTATTTGTAATATCAGGAAGTAAATGGATTAATTTGTGCAGAGTTTTGTGAGACAAGCCACTGCAAATATATTTTGCTGTAAAACACTTTGGGTCATTCTGCAGTCCTGCAATGCGTTTTTTCTCTTTCGATTAAGAAGGTTGTTTTCCTCACCCTATTACAAATTTTGCAAGGGCTTCAGCATAAATGTCCTACAGATTATCAAGGTATTTCTACTCTGCTGTCAGATATCACCTCACACAATGATTGTTCCATGCATTTCACCTTTAATTGAAAATTTCCAACAGGCGCAATAAAAAGCAGGGAACTTGTGTACTTTTGTGTGTAAATGTTGAGCATGTATTGAATGTAACAGCGCATCTGCAGGCATTGCTTAATATACTGGTTTGCCAATATAATTTAAATTCCATTTTGAAGAAAATTGGTTTCAGATACCTTAATGTGGTATACTGACATCTCAGCAGATAAACAGCTTAAATATTTTCCACACCTATCGGTTGTAGTAAATGTAAGTTGAAATGTACAAATTGAAAAAAGTGAAATGCATTTTGATACTTATGAACAACTTCCAGTGTGGTCTCTAACTGGCTGCCAAATCAATTACTTCTTAGAAACATCGCACTAGTCCAGAAGAAAGGGTAACTCTTGAGATAAATCAGTAGAGAGTTTGAATACAAGTTTAGTTTATGACCTTGCAAAGGTTGTATTAAAGTGAGGAACAACTCAAAAGTTATAAGAAAAGAATTGTGTTTACATTAAATTACACTTTTGTAGGTAGCAGACTGACTTAAAGTGTTTTCAAACAATTAAGTTTACCATAAAGAACAGCACCTCATCTTTCACCCAGTTATGTTGCCTTCCAGTCTCAATATTGACTTCTGTAACCTCAGCTGGTTCACATTCCCTGTCTGATTCAGGACGGCCATATCTGTTGACAGCCATATCCATCAGTGGTAAAGGCCCAACTTTTCTCTCTCCATTCGCACATCTCAGCCTGGTGGCCATGTCCTATTTATTGCACTTCTGTGTTCCTTTGTGCTCTTACTGTCTAATTACTCTAATTTCATAGCTTTTTGCTCTTTGCAACTGCTCCCATTAACCGATCAACTTGCTGGCCTCTACAGCTTATCCTCATATTGATCAGAGATAGTCCGTTTGTCCAGTCCATCATTTCCACACCTTCCCTGTAATTTAAACCAATTGCGCCTTTGATTAAAGATCTTCGACCTGCCACGTCAACTATTTCTCCTTCCATAGATACCAATGGGCCTGCTGTTTCAAGCTGCTTCCATTTTTATTTTAGATTTATAATACCTGCATTTTATTTTTCACCGAACAGCATCATTGCATTTCGTAATGTTCAGTGTTTTAAAAATGCTACAGATTTCTACAACAGAAGCCCTAAGTAAACACCTATCCATGAGTCTGCGGTGAAACGTCAGTGAAATCAAAGGCCTACTTTATTTTTAAAACAGGATGTTGTATTTCATTCAGTCCTTTCTGCATTCAAGTCGTATTTCAAGCCAATCTGCTTACCACAAGCAGCGCCTGAATTTTAGTCATCAAGGCAAACTCTCTAGGGCAGTAATATAGGCAGAACAATGATAAGTCTGTCACTGTTAAGATCACTGGAAGTACAAGAGATTTTGAACCTACATAGCTTCGGAATCCTTTTTAATTCAGTACCTTCATTTATTATTGAAGCATTGTTCCTGAGAGAAAGAAATTTGATGCTGTTGCTTTGTTCTTGTTTAAATCACATACCTACCCAGTCACTTTGTTGCGACAAGAACCAGTATTGCCCCGCTGCAGATATAATCTGTAAATCAGATGAAAGGGTGATGTTTAGTTGAGCACTTTAAGTATTGAAAGTGAGATTGATGCAATAAAATCTTGCACTGAAGGTAGCTTGTGTAACAGATGGAATTGCAGCTAAGGCATATTGTGAGATATGTAATGGATCACTGAGTGTAATGTGTAAAACAATCACCCCTTTTCAAAGCCCGATGACCTGAATAATGACAACATCCATGGTGAAAGATGCATGTGTTTTATCACTATTTGTAACATCACTAATGTTGTCATAACTCCTAACACATAAATTGTGGTATCAGTCATTGTTCAGTTGATATCACTGAATTAGAAGGCTTGTTAGTTTAAATTCTGTATAAACTATCAGTCAGTAACTTGGAGGGCTGTATCGTCATTTGGTCACAGTTAAACTGAAGTCTTATTCACCTCATAGGTGGCTTTGGAAGATCCCACAATCCCACTTAAAATGCACCGAAGTTCCTATCCCTCAACCAATATCACTATAACAGATGTCTGGACATTAGCTCATTGCTGCTTTGGGAGATTGTTGTGTGCATACAGGTTGCTTCACTTCCTGTGTTGACTCCAATTTAAAGGTATTTGGCTGTAGATTGATGTGTTACGAACAGAAAAGCTGTCGCAATTGTTCCTTTGCAAATGGACCAACAAAACCAAAAGTTTTGGAATTATCTTAACCAAGTTTTCCAGCGTATCACACCTATCCTATAAGAAGAAAACAGCTCTCGTAATGATGTTTGCATGTCAGGAGAGATTTTAGCCCTGATAACATTATAGAGCTTAATAAGTTTCCTCTTGACTTATACCTATTAATCAAAAACAGCTCATAGTGTTTTTTTTATCTAGTTCTTCGGCCTTACGTTCATTTTGACAAGCATGAACACTTTTAAAAATAAAACTCAGTGTCAAGTGTGATGTTACAAATGTTCAGCAAATCAGCCAACACTTGAGTAAGTGGAAACAGAGCAGAGAGGGTTTTTTTTTAACAGATGCTGTCCGAATATCTGAGTGTTGGCAGCATTTCTGTTTTATCTCAGTACACTGACTGTTGGCTTTATTTCTTGTATTGCTTAATGCTTACTAAAGAGTTTGAGTTTAATTGTATCAGGCATGGTTCACAAAGTCATGGTGTTAACCTGGAGTACCGTAGAGCAGGACTTGAACACATTCCGACCCTCCAGTGTAGTGCTGAGAGAAAGCTGCATTAAAGATTCAGTTAAACCATTTTAAAGAGATGGAAAGTTCTCTTAAAATTTGGGAACACATTTGAAACTATTCTATCTGCTGAACTGGTCAAAGTGTCATGTGAAAGAGGAAGGACGATGACCAAGGGATCATTGTCAACGATGACTGCTCCTTGTCATGAGAATTGTTCTGTAGTTCAGTGTCTTTGAACAGTTGAACCCTTGCTTGAAGTGTGTAAGATGCAGAATTTGAAGTGCTTGTTGGAACACATCCACATTCACAGTATGCATTCCAGACCAGTGATTGTTATGTACATGTTTCCTTTAGTTTGATGTGAATGACATTGTACTGCAATATTAATGAAGTGGTCAAAAGAGGTTTTCAGAACAGCAGGAATTTGGCAAACTGGATTTCATCCACAACACTTTTAACATCTTTCTTCATTTTTGATCAAACCCATTCCCAGAATAAATTCTTTGTGCCATTCTTGCCAATGGCTAAGATGCAAATAAGCGGCGGTTGCTGTTCATCCATCAGAGATTTGGATAAGGTCAGGTTTAATTGCCATTCTACCATACACATATATACAGCTAAACAAAATATCATTACTCCGAGGCCAAAATGCAAAACACGAAACATACAGTCACACACAGCACATAGTTACAATCCAGCACATACAGTCACAAATAATAGCATAATGAAAGTCCCAGGAAGACTGATGGTACATGAGATGTTGTCCTGGAGCCATGTTTCTGTAAGAATAAGCAGGCAGCAGTTCCTCATCTCACAGACAAACACAGTCCAGCTCATCTTCCAGGGCTAAGTGCAGAATGTGCAAATTTATCCAAGGACTGTTTGATACTTCAGTAGTATACCAAACACTCGAGACAGGGCTACCTCTCATGTAAAATAAGCATTCAACCACAGCGGATTCTTTGAATGAATTATGATGCTTTTACAGCCTAGGGAATTAATTAATTCTTGAAACTTAATTTGCTGAGGAAGTTGGCAAATTTTGATTTAAACATCAAGTACTAGAAGTAGATAAAATTGGAAGTTGTCAATGTACATTGTGAAATCCCACATTGCAAAATGTCACATTCCAGTGTAAAAATGCTGTGGGGAAAATAGTATCAAACATCATAGGATTAAGAGAGCATTCCAACTGTAACTTGTGAAATTAATGAATGTCTTTCCTTGAATGGCAAGTGAAGAGAGAGTTCGGAAATAATGTGGCTTTGTAGATTGTATCATTTATTATTAATTATTCAGTTGTATGATAATCCTATCTCACCTTGACCAGAGATATGCATGGAGACCTAACCAGGGCGGCTAGGTGTTCGGAAAATCAGGATAAATCCACTGAGAGATGTGAAGGGAAGTGTAATGCAGGTATTCAAAATTAAACGGTTTTGATATATTTAATAAAGAGAAATGGATTCCACTGGCAAGAGGGTAATTACCAGAAGAAAAGACTTCGGGGCATAAAAGCTAGAGAGATGACATTTTAGATACATTGACTGATGATTCTAAATGCATTGCCTAAAAGGACGGTAGAAATAGATTAATTCATAATTTTAAAACAGAGAATTAGACATTTGCTGCACAGAGTACAAAAAAACTGGGTTTTAATTAGGTAATTATTTTAGGGAGCTGTCACAGCCACAATGAACAGAAGGTCTCTTTTGAAATGTGTGCTCAGGAATTCTTTTTTGATCTGTGCTTTTATCAATGATCATTACAAAGATGGGTGAAAGAGACACAACTTGAAGCCCATTTGCTGTTCATCCACCTTTTAGAGAAACTGCTTTATGTCCCTCATCATGACCACATGGTGCAGACGGAGAGAATGTTTTGATCACTTCAAAACAAAATCAGCTTTCAAAGAGTGGAAGTGAAAATGTTGGGAACACTCATTAGGTCAGGCAATATTTATGAAAGGAGAGAAATTTGTTAAAATGTCAGGGAAAAGTGGGGAAGAAACAAGTTTTAAATTGTAGAGAGATGGATGGGATAACGGGAATAACTCTGACAAGGTGAGGCCAGGATTTCCTTGGTAGTAAGATGTTGATGATTAGTTAATAGGTTAGTGAGGGAGAATATAAACAAAGGAATCAAAAGGCTGTGAAATGCAGAGCTATGGGAAATGTCATCCAGGTTAGGCAGTGCAGGCGGAGAACTAAATATTGAGTCAATATTACAGATAGATGATCAGCAGCAAACAGGGAAAGTAAGTTACCCAAAATAAAAACAGAAGATGTCGGAAACACTGAGAAAGTTGGGCAGCACCCGAGGAAAGAGAAACAAGAGTTAACATTTAGGTTGAAAGCTATTGGTTCTGATGATCAGTCTTGAACCTGAAACATTAACTCTGAAATTCTATCTCGCCGTGTCTGTAAGTGGTGTCTGATAAGCTGTGTGATCCCAGCATTTGAAGTTTTTATTTCAGATTTTCAGTATCAGCAGTTTCTGTTTTTCAAAATGAATTGATGGAGGTTGTTGGGTTTGGTATTTACTTTGAAAGGTTGCGGTATTCTCATATGAAAGAGGTTTTTTTTCCCCCCACAAGCTTATGTTCAAAGACTCAAGTTTGGCATTTGTGTGTTTCAGCATGTTGCCTTTACAATCATGAGGAATATGAGTAAAGCCCTTTTCAATAAAAAAAATTCTGAAGCACAGTTTTAAAAAAACTCTTTTGTTTCCTATCAGCCCTGAGGCATAGTCATACATCAGTTTAACAAAACCAGGAATTAATAGGTTACAGGAATGAGGAATTTTTTTTGGCTATTTTTGCTTAATTTCACAGTATAGCCACGGATATCATTCTCTTGAACTCTATAATTTAATGTTATTATCTTACATTGTAATTTTAAACTGGCAGTTTTGGGCAAAAATCTGTTTTTTCTTCCTTTGCCCTTTCCTGCTTTTGACTCTGATGTTCTTACGAACTCAGGGAAGAAAATGATAGGCCAAAAGTGGCTGAATGATATTGTGAAGTCGAAGTGAAAATGTTACTTGCAGACCTCATCCATTTCAACTGGATAGTGGACTGCAATTGGGAGCAATCAAGCAGTAGGAACTTTTCCAGTCTTGAAAAACTGTTTTGTTTGTTCAGTTGGATCATAGTTGCCTTATTTTCACATCCCTTATTATTTTGCCCAACAGAACCAAAATCCATGGCTTCAGCCTTCATTATGAGGGATGCTCCAGAATTCAAATATGAGATTTTAAAAAACTTGCTGATTTCCTCCCTCAACCACCTCCTCCTAATTTTAAGGTTAAATCTCCTTACAGTGAACTCCCCAGGAGGCTTTGGGTTATACCCCATTTCCCTTGTCAAATCTGTTGATTGTTCTAATAATCAATTAAATCAACTGTTCAATCTAAATTCAGCAGAATACGAGCCTTGTCTTTGTCATGTCTTTGTAATTTATTGTCTTTTTGAGCAGTTAGTTTGGTAAACTTGTAATCCACCTTCTCCAGGAAATAATGTGTTCTTTATCAAGTTACGTTAAGGTATGATGAGTAAGTGTCTGGCAATCAAAAACAAGTCCAAAGTATTCTGCTCTCAGCTTTTGGGGCGTAAATCCCAAATTATTGCTGTCATCCAGGCTGAGATCTTAGTGGAGCAGCAACAGTCTGCTGGAGGGAACCCGGCGTGTTGCACAATTCCTTTCCTTCCCCAGATGTTGCTTGGCCTGCTGAATTCCTCCAGCCGATTGTTTACTACTCTTAATTCTAGTATCTGCAATCTCTTGTGTCCTCTGAGATCTTTGTGGGTCCTCTCATACCTTCATGACTCTGTTACATCAATTCTGATATCCTTTATCACTAAATCTGGTGGTTGTGTGTTAGTATGTTGAACTTTAGCAGATAAAAACAGGTTGCTGTCATACATTATTGCTTGTGGGACTTCAAATTTGGGAAATTTCTCTTTGCAGTCACCCATAAAACAATAACTAGTGGAGATACTGCAGAGAAATTAGTAAAAACAAATAGAAATTTCTCTGTATAAATGACAATTTCATTCACTTGATGCACTGTCATACAGTCTGTCAGGCTGCATAAGTTGTCACCCTATATTTGGTTTTCAGTAATTTGTTTCTGAATTGATTTCCTTGTGTAGCAGTCATTGCAAGCTGTTTTGAACAAATATGTCATGGGGTAGAGAGTGTGTCTGTGCATGTATGATTTACTGAGGGATCACATTAACATGTTATGAACAGGAGGTGGAGCTTTGAGCATTTATGGAAGTTACTGAAAGGTGGTATGGACTTCTTGAGCTCATTTGCTGAAAAGGTGAATATGAAGGATGGACCGCAGTGAATTTCAGAAGGTTATGCGAATCTGTCAACGTTGGTGACTGGAGCAGATTGCTTGTGTTGCCTGTGAAACTGGCTTGGAGCAAATAGGTTTGTGTCTTATTTTTATAAAAGCACTTGTTCACTGCAGTGTTTAAATATCTTTGCATTCATCTTGGGTCATAACTGACCCTCAGATTTGTAATAATTCAATATAGATGGGGACAAAAGGCTGATATTCCTTATTGAAGTTGAGTTTGAACATTCAAGGAGAATAGCAAAAGAAGCTGGATTAGGTCTGCATGTTCTTTCACACTGTTAGGGTGAGGTTTTAATAGAAGCAGAGAGTTCTATGTATGTTCCTGTGCTGATTACCAAGAGGCCGAGCGCAAGTATGAATTTTAATTTGAAGTTACTCTGCATCTTTACAGAGAATGTTATTGTTCTCGGGGCTCTTGATTTAATTGTTTTAACTCCATTTCAAGGTCTGGGTGCATTTTGGTCTGTCAAAACAAACTCTGCATTTGCAGACATTGATGGGCAGCAGTTGGCGTTATGCTATTACAGCAGCAACGACTGGAAGATCGGGCTTTGGTTCTTGCTGCTGTCCGTAAGGAGTTTGTATGCGGGTTTCCTCAGGGTGTTCCGGTTTCCTCCCACTTTCCAAAAAGATGTATGGGTTACAGTAGTAAGTTGTGAGCATGCTATGTTGCCCGTTGGAAGCTCAGCAATGCACGCAGGCTGCCCCTAGCACATTGCAAGCAATGCATTTCACTGTATATCACTGCAGTTCCTGGTTGCTCCTCTTCCTGCTGCTTTCCTGCTATTTTGGGCGACTTTGAATCGATGCGGCCTGCAGATAATGAACCCTAAGCTGAACTGAACATGGACTCTTTAGACTCTGTGTTTTATCTTGTGTTTTCGCTTGTTATTTCTCGTTGCTGTTTGCATGATCTTTTTTGCGCATGGGGGAGTTGATGTTCTTGTTGTCATGCATGATTTGATTTTCTTTGCGTGGGGGAGTTTGATATTCTTGCTGCCATTTGCACAATTTGTTTTTTTGCACATGGTGGGGGTTGATGTGTTTCTTTGAAAGGTTTTTCATGGTGTTTTTGTTTCATGGCTGTCTGTGAAGAAGTCAAATCTCAGGGTTGTATCCTGTATAAATACTGTGATAATAAATGTATTTTGAATCTTTTGAGTATTTTTATGTTTTGATGTACATGTGACAAATTGAGCTTTATTAATATTCAAAGAGAACAAGTTAAAGTTGATATGGTTATAGTTGAATAACAAAATGGCAAAAAGTCACTCATGATGAGGATTCTGTTTCTAAAAGTGACTGCTTGACATATAAAAGGAGGAAGATGCAAAGCCTTTTACTTACAGTATTGTGCAGACATTTATGATGACTTGAGGTGTTTACCTGGATGCTTGTGGTCTGCAGCGGAATATTTGCAGGTGTAAAATGTTGGCATGCAGTAATACGGGAGTAAACTTCTCCTCATGACCTTACAATAAAAGATTAAACTGTTGTACACTGATATGTGTCGTCGTTCAGAGATTTGCTGCCCATGTATGTTTCGCAGGTTGATTTTAAAATTGAATGAAAATTCACAGTTTGCGTAATTTCCTGACTTTCCCATGAACTTGTTCCAGCACACTGCAAACTCCCACTCTTTACCAAAATAAACGGATACAGTGTTTGCTAGAAATATGTTAACTTGGGTCTACAGTTCTTTTAATTATTTATCATAGAAATTTAATCTTTAGAGTAAATAGCCATTGATAGCATACAGAAGGCAAATTTTAAACTTGCTGTGTATATGTGCCTGTTTTTTAAGAGTGTTTAATGTAGTTGCAGTCCTTGGCACTGAACATAAATACTGAACTTTAAAACAGAACCGGAAGAAAATGCTTTCAAGAGTGCATTATCAAATCAATGGCTAATTTTCTTCTTGTACGATGTCACTTAATCAATAGCTTGCCTACATTCAAAGCTATGAAATCATGCAACAGGGGATTTTTTACCCATTATTTTAGCATTGAGACAAAACTTGAACCGTCAGCAGTTGCACTCAGCTTGAGGCTGAATTCTGTTCAGTCTGAATTTAAATGATTCCTGAAAATTCCATGTTTATTCCACCTTTTCACTTTTTACAGGGAAACTACTGATTGAGATCATAGAGGATATCAATTTTAGCAAGAATAGAGGCAAAGTCCCATAAACTGTTATTTTATATTGCATGCTTTGATGCTGATTCAGATCAGTTCTGTCATTTGAATCCTGACATTTTTATGGACTTGAGAATTTTTATGTTAGTTGTCCAAGCAGGAACACTGATTATGTGAAGGAGGGGTGGGGGAATCCACTGTCAATAATGTAAAAATAGATTTTCTTATTGGCATGACAAGGATAAATGGAATCTTCTGAGCTGGGGTGCTGAACCTTGCAGATTGAGGCTGGGTATGTGAATGCCTAAGCTACTCTTATAGAAAGCTAAACTCATTGCTGAAGAGTCTTGGCCTGAAACGTCAACTGTTTATTTATTTCCATTGATGCTGCCTGACCTGCTGAGTTCCTCCAGCATTTTGTGGGCTTTGCTTTGGATTTCCCAGCATCTGCAGACTTTCTTGGGTTTTAACCTGTGTAATGTCCCTTAAAAAAAGACATCTGTGGGGATGTGCAGAGAAATGTCATTGATTCGCCAGCTTCTTGAAAATGCTGCTACCAAATGATGGGCTGAATAGCCTTGCACTAAGTTGCATAATTCTTGAACTCTTATTTACTTAAAATTGTACCACGGGATCTTTTGTATCACTTAGTAAAATAGGCAGGGTGTCAGTTACATAAATGACACTTCTAACAATATGGCACTTCTTGCCTGTCACCATACACTGAAATACAATACAAAACTTCTGTATGAATCTGTGAAATGCAAATTATAGGTATTCACCTTTCTGATAATCACAACATATCAAATCTTTGATGCATGATGGATGGCTTTAACAGATTTGGAGGAAAAGCTGAAACATTTCGACAGGCTGGCCTGCTTGATTATGTAAATCCTTTTGTTCAGATTTGCTTAGGTACAGTTGCTTCTCTGCTTGATATTTGAACCCAGTGACAGCTGCAGCATAGCAGGGAAAGGCCAGAACATAGAGTCATGGAAGACCATGGCACAGAAACAGGCCCTTCAGTTCATCCAGTCCATGCTGAACCATTTAAACTACCTAACCATCGACCTGCACTTAGACCATAGCCCTCCACACCCCTCCTAGCCAAACTTCTCTTAAAAGTTGAAATCGAATTTGCATCCGGCACTTGCCCTGGCACTTCATTCCATACCTGCCGCTCTCTGAGTGAAGAAGCTTTCCCCTCATGTTCCCCTTAAACATCTCACCTTTTACCCTTCACCCATGACCTCTGGGTGTAGTCTCACCAAACCTCAGTTTAAAAAAAAGCTTGCTTGTGGTTACCCTATCCATACCTTTCATAATTTTGTATACCTCTATCAAATCTCCCCTCAATATTCTATTTTCAAGGGAATAAAGTTCTAACCTATTCAATCTTTCCTTATTACTCGGGTCCTCCAGACCCAGCAACATCCTTATAAATTTTCTCTGTTCCCGTTCAATCTTACTTACATTTTTCCTCTAGTTAGGTGATGAAACCTTTGAACCTTTGAAACCTTTGAAGCTCTTCTCACAGAAGGTGGTTTTCACAGCCAATCATGCAAGTTTGAGGGCACGTACCAGATCCAGCACCTCCATCATGATGGAAATGCCAGCACAGCTGATAAGCTCTCTGCAATTGTATACTTGGTCTATACTGAGCATCATTCCAGAGCAACCTTGTTCAAGATTTCTTGTAATCATTGTGGATTTCATTTCATATACTGTGTTTTTTTTTCTTGGAATTAAAGACTCCACATGAAGAAATTGTCAAGCAAATAAAACAGCCTGCTATTTTTTTTAAAGACCAGGGTTTCCCTCCATCAACTATTGACGCTACCCTCACCCTCATCTCCATTTCCTGGACAACCGCACTCACCATATCTTCCCACCACCTTAATAGAGTCCAGGGTGGAGGAGCAACACCTTATATTCTGTCTGGGTAGCTTCCAACCTGATGGCATGAACATCAATTTCTCCTTCCAGTAAACAAATCCAACCCTCCTCCCCCAATTCCCCACTCTGACCTTTTACTTCTTCTCACCTATTACTCCCCCCGTCGACCGTGTCCTTCCCTTTCTCCTATGATACACAATCCTCTCCTATCAGTCTTTCTGCTCCAGCACTTGACCTTTCCCACCCATCAGGCTTCACCTATCAATTCCAGCTAGCCTCCCTCCCCTCTCCCTATCTTTTCATTCTGGCAACTTCCCCCTTCCCTCTCAGTCCTGAAGAAGGGTCTCAGCCCAAAACATCGACTGTTTGTTCTTTTCTGTAGATGCTGCCCGACCTGCTAACTTCCTCCAGCATTTCTAGATCATTTCTTACTGAAGAAAAATATATGATTCATATTTTAGACAAAACTGGTTCTTGCAAGCACCAATAAAAACCTATTGTTGTAGAGTTAATTAGTGTTCGCTGTGGTAGTACTCTTCATCTGCGTGTTGCAAAATCTTTTGTTCATCAATGATAACCATAAGGTCTCAATTTATGACGTTAACTGAAAGGTGATGCTTCTTAGAGTGCAGCACTTAACACTATGGGAAATGCCAGTCTAGCTTATGTGTTCATGCCTTGACTTGAACTCACGGCCATCTGATTTGGAGGCGATTAGTAGAACTCTGTGAAAAGGCATTCAGTTTCCTATGTAAAGACACAGGAGACGGCAGATGTCAGAAATTGCAACCAAAAGCAGGGAGGAACTCAGATTGGTCAAACAGCATCTGTGGAGGGGAAAGAATGGTCAGCATTTCAGGCCAGGACCGAATCAGGATCTGATATAAATTGTGGCCTGAAATAGCAACCGTTCCTTGCCCTCCACAGATACTGCCTGATGAAATGGGTTCTTCCAGCAGCTTGTTTGTGCTGTCTCCTGTGTATCTGCTTTGTAGTGGAGACAGAGATGTTCAAAGGGACAAAACAAGATTTGATCATTAGTAATGGCAAATGTGAAAATACCATTTGAAAGCACTGACTTTATGCATTCTGCTTATAATACAGAGTACAGTTAAGTCATTGTATTTATTATATAGCAAAGCTTTTAATGAAAAGGCCAAATACGGAGCAGTTTTAAATAGCTTTGAAGTAGTTATTTCAGCGTGAGTGCACTGATTTACACTTTTCTCTGTGGGTGAAATTACAGGGTCCATAGAGCGAGGGATATTTGGGATTGAAAGTATTTATCATGCAGTGCCAGTGTGCCCCACAACATCGGGCCCTTGTGTTCTTTCCTTATGGCGTCGAGCTGAATTTCATGAATGCCTAGTGATGCAGTAAGCGTCGCAGTCACGACTTTTGTCAGTCATAGCATTGCTGTGGCAAAACTGCCCATTTGCTTTCAATGAGTTGCACTAAATCCTCTTCTAATCAGTGTTAGCTATCCCTTCCATAAAGAATGGTTCACAATACCAAGTACCCTTCACTAGGGGACTGCTGTGTTCTGCCAAGCAGCACACTTTATCTGCCTTGAAGTTGTTACTTAAATCCAGATTTTTTGCTTTTACTCCTTGCCATTCCACTCCCATGCTCCCTCTTTCAATATTTAAGCTCTTTTTCAATCTTACACTGAAACTTTCAGCCTCCTATTTCTGTCTCGCACTCTTTTGTTCTTTCTGTCTTTGGTTCAGGCTCTCACTCAGACTTGATCATTATCTGGCACTCTTGCTTGGCTTCCTCCCTCACTCCCCGCCTCACCTTCTTTTATGTGCTCTCTCTTTTTTTCCTCTTTTGCACTCCTTCTTAGAACAAGAACTTAGAACACTATAGCAAACTACAGGCCCTTTGGCCCACAATGTTCCCAACCAATATCAACCTACTCTACAATCAATTGACTCCTTCATGGCATGTAACCTTTCATTTTTCATATATCCACCTGCCTTTTAAATGTCCCTGTTCTATTAGCTTCTACTACCATCCCCAGTATTGTGCTCCAGGCACCAACCACTCTGTGTAAAAACCTATATCTGACATCTCCCCAAAGCTCACTCAAGCTTTCCTCATAAAGACCATAAGGCATAGGAGCAGAATTAAGCCATTCGACCCATCGTCTGCTCCACAATCAATCATTGCTGATTTATTATCCTTCTTAAGCCCATTCTCCTGCCTTTTCCTCGTAGACTTTGGTGCCCTTACTAATCAAGCACCTATCAACTTTTCCTTCAAATATACCTAATGACATCCTCTAGGATCATCTGTGGCAATGAATTCCAGAGATTCACCACTCTCTGGATAAAGTAAAATATATTTTCTGATTCTGGTAAATCTCCTCGGCACCCTTTCAAATGCTTCCACGTCCTTCCTATAGTGAGGTGACCAGAATTGAGTACGATACTCTAGGTGTGGACAAAACAGAACTTTAATGAGCTGCAATATTACCACATGGCTCTTGAAGTAAATCTAGTGCTCTCATTTTCCCTCTCTCCCCTCCTGTAGCATTGTCTTTAAATATTCTTTCACTCTGTTACACTCTAACACTCATTCTTGCCCGCTCTCTTTTCCCTGCCCACTTCTGCCAGTCCCAGCACTTGTGCTGTCTGTGTGCAGTGTTATCTGACATCTCTATCATCATACTCTTTAACATGTTGTCCTATACTTCTTTTCCCCATTTGTACTGACTACTTGCATTCTCTACTTTTCTAAGAGCATATTGTGGTGCTGTAGTGGTGAGCTACACGCAGCGCTGCAATAACGACACGGAGTCGGTGAGCTGCAGTTACAAAAGAGGTTTATTCAAACTTTGGGGCCTCGCTTTAAAGCCTTCCTGATCCCACCCTCCCCGGGTGGGAATGCTGTAGGGGGCGCGTATTCACAGTCCCGTCCCGCGCGCAGGCTTCTCCCCTTGCTGGTGAAGCAGACTTGGCACCCTCTTTGGGACCTGCCTCATGCCGGCGCGTGCTGCTTTGTGAGCGGGTTCGGGTGTACTGGGAAGTGGGTCACCACATAACCCCCCCCCCAGAACCGGCGATACACACCCCCCCCTCCCCCCAATGTCCACAATGTCGGACTCTGTTTGGGAGGTCTACCTCTGCGCCGCGGTGCCGGAATCTCGACCGGCTGCACCAAGTCCACATGGGCCGGTTTGAGTCGGTCAACAGTGAAAACCTCCTCTTTCCCCCCAATGTCCAGCACAAATGTGGACCCGTTGTTTCTGATCACCGTAAACGGCCCCTCGTAGGGCCGCTGTAGCGGTGCCAGAACCGATGGGAAATCCACCAGGACTCTGGTGAAGTCGTTGTCGGACAGCATGATGGAGTTTAGGTGTGGGGCCGGCAACTGGGCTTCACCCAGGGAGAATGTTTGAAAGGTCTCGGCGTGGACCAGTCTCTTCCTGGGCAGGTCGACCAGTAGGCTGTGAGCTCGCAAAAAATCCGCTCCTAGGAGCAGTTGGGCTACGGCGGCCAGTGTGAAGTCCCACGTGAACTGCCTGGAGCCGAACTGTAGCCGCACCGTACGGGTGCCGTAGGTCCTTACTGTGCTGCCGTTCGCAGCCCTCGGGGTGGGACCCGGTTCTCTGTTGCGGGTGTTGTAACTCGTCGGAGGTAAGACGCTGATCTCGGCTCCGGTGTCAACCAAAAAGCGTCATCCCGACTGCTTGTCCCAGACATACAGGAGGTTATCCCGATGGCCAGCCGCCACAGCCATCAGCGGCGGCTGGCCCTGGTGTTTCCTGGGAACTTGCAGGGCGGGCTACAGCGCCCCACTGCTGGTGGTAGAAGCACCATTGTTCGTTGGTCTCCTCACCCCTGTCTCTGGGGTTAGTGGGCTCTGCGGCCGGGCCTGGTCTTGTCTGCTGCTGGGAGCGTGGCCTGGTGATCTGTGTTGACGGACGCCCCACTCTCCTTCTTGGCTTTCCACAGCACGTCCACCCGGGCTACCACCTTCCAGGGGTCGCTGAAATCCGCGTCGGACAGCAGCAGGCGTATGTCCTCGGGCAGCCACTCCAGGAATGCCTGCTCAAACATGAGGCAGGGCTTGTGACCTCCGGCCAGGGACAGCATCTCGTTCATCAAAGCCGACGGTGGCCTGTCCCCCAAACCATCCAAGCGCAGTAAGCGGGCAGCTCACTCGCACCGTGAGAGTCCGAAAGTCCTTATGAGCAAGGCTTTGAATTCTGTGTATTTGCCATCCGCTGGGGGCGATTGTATGAACTCCTCAACCTGGGCGGCTGTCTCCTGGTCGAGGGAGCTCACCACGTAGTAGTAACGTGTGGCATCCGAGGTTATCTGCCAAATGTGGAATTGGGCTTCTGTTTGCTGGAACCATAGGTGAGGTCGCAGCATCCAGAAGCTTGGCAGTTTTAACAAAACTGAATGAACAGTTGCAGCATCGTTCATCTCCAGTCCAACTATCATTTGGGCCATCGGGGTCACCAATTGTAGTGGTGTGCTACACGCAGCGCTGCAATAATGACACGGAGTCAGTGAGCTGCAGTTACAAAAGAGGTTTATTCAGACTTCACGGCCTCGCTTTAAAGCCTTCCTGATCCTGCCTTCCCCGGGCGGGAATGCTGTAGGGGGTGTGTATTCACAGTCCCGTCCCACGCACGGGCTTTTCCCCTTGCTGGTGAAGCAGACTTGGCGCCCTGTTTGGGACTGGCCTCAATGCCAGCACGTGCCGCTTTGTGAGCCGGTTCGAGTGCACTGGGAAGTGGGTTGCCACAGTGCCGCCATTATTTGTAAGCTTTCTTTCACTGGAAGTGATTATGTACTCACAAATCCAAAGTCTTTTTCACCTCATTTCAATGTGACATGTTGCTGTGTGGCAGAATTGGTTTCCATCGCACTCTAGTTCTGCTGGAATTTTGATTGCTTATTGTGATGCTCTGAGGACAGGTGGATTCTGTGGAAATTTAGAAGCCTAGACAGTTCACCGCATAAAGCTATCCATCAATTTTGTCCAGCTGGGATTCATAGGGTCTTCAGGCTGCAATCAGACTACTGACAGGCAAGGTAGCATAGCGATTACTGCATCACTTTATAGCGCCAGCATTCAGCAATTGGGGTTTGATTTCCACTGCTGTCTGTAAGGAGTTCACATATTCTACTTGTGTGAGTTTTCTCTGGGTTCTCCAGTTTCCTTCCACGTTCCAAAGCTGTACAGTTAGGATTAGGGTTAGTAAGTTGTGTACATGCTATGTTACTGCTGGAAGCATGGTGCCACCAGCCAGCTGCCCAGCACAATCCTTGGTGATTTGATTTCATGCAAGCATCACATTTCACTGTATGTTTCGATGTATACGTGACTCTCATTCCAAATGGTCTTCACCAGTCTTTGTATTCCCTCAGAACCTCCATGGATGCACAGTAGCATAAGTACTGCTATGTATTGGTAACTTTCCCAGGTACCATCCAAATGTACTCAAAAAACTGGCAACTGTTTTCATCTCTTGCACTTTGTTTTAGACTCCTTGCAGGCAAGCCATTAAAACTGCAACTCATTCTATGGATTATGGAATTATGCCAAAGAGAGATATTCTGATCTGCAGCTTGAAGATGACTGTCTGAGGTTGTGGATGGCCTCTTTGTAGGGATCCCTATTCCAGCAATATAATTCACTCAACCTTTGTTCAGTAGTCTGTTTGAGGTTGGGTCTCAACTACATACGTCCTCATGGGGATTTATAAGCAACACACACAAAATACTGGTGGAACGCAGCAGGCCAGGCAGCACCTACAGGAAGAAGTACAGTCGATGTTTCGGGCTGGGAGCCTTCGTCAGGACTAACTGAAAGAAGAGATAGTAAGAGGTTTGAGAGGGGGAGGGGGAGATCCAAAATGATAGGAGAAGACAGGAGGGGGTGAGATGAAGCTAACAGCTGGAAAGTTGATTGGCAAAAGGGATACAGTGCTGGAGAAGGGAGAGGATCATGGGATGGGAGGCCTAGGGAGAGAGAAAGGGGGATGGGAGCCCCAGAGGAAGATAGAGAGCAGACAAGGAATGATTATGAGAGGGACAGAGAGAGAAAAAAGAGAGGGGAAGGGGGGGGGAATAAATAAATAAGGGATAGGTTAAGAAGAGGAGGAGGGACATTAACGGAAGTTAGAGAAATCAGTGTTTATGCTGTCAGGTTGGAGGCTACCCAGTCGGAATATAAGGTGTTGTTCCTCCAACCTGAGTGTGGCTTCTTGACAGTAGAGGGAGGCCATGGATTGACATATCAGAATGGGACATGGAATTAAAATGTGTGGCCACTGGGAGATCCTGCTTTCTGTGGCGGACAGAGCATAGGTGTACAGCGAAACGGTCTCCCAGTCTGCGTCGGGTCTCACCAATATATATAGAAGGCCACACTGGGAGCACTGGACGTAGTATATCACACCAGCCGACTCACAGGTGAAGTGTCGCCTCACCTGGAAGGACTGTCTGGGGCCCTGAGTGGTGGTGAGGGAGGAAGTGTAAGGGCAAGTATAGCACTTATTCTGCTTACAAGGATAAGTGCCAGGTGGGAGATCGGTGGGAAAGGATGGGGGAGGATGAATGGACAAGGGAGTCGCGTAGGGAGCGATCCCTGCGAAAAGTAACCTGATGGCATGAACATTGATTTCTCTAACTTCCATTAATGCCCCTCCTCCCCTTCTTACCCCATCCCTTATTTATTTATTTATCCCCCCCCCCTCTTTTTTTTCTCTTTCTGTCCCTCTCAGAATCACTCCTTGCCTATTCTCCATCTCTCTCTGGTGCTCCCCTCCCCTTTTCTTTCTCTCTAGGCCTCCCATCCCATGATCCTTTCCCTTCTTCAGCTCTGTATCCCTTTTGCCTATCAACTTTCCAGCTCTTAGCTTCATCCCTCCCCCTCCTGTCTTCTCCTATCATTTCGGATCTCCCCCTCCCCCTCTCACTTTCAAATCTCTTACTATCTCTTCTTTCAGTTAGTCCTGACGAAGGATCTCAGCCCGAAACATCGACAGTACTTCTTCCTAAAAATGCTGCCTGGCCTGCTGCTTTCCACCAGTGTTTTGTGTGTGTTGCTTGAATTTCCAGCATCTCATCTGCAGATTTCCTCATGTTTGGGGATTTATAAACTAGGTTTGCTCAGCACTCCTGCATGGACAGGCTTCCCTCTGGCTCATCTTGTAAATACGTAAGAACTCCATCAACTACCATGTAAAATGCACAATTTCAAGTTATAGGAATCTCTTCATCGTAAACCCACTTTAAAATCCTCTGCACCCAGTTTCCATGAATTATTTTCGTTATAAATTTCTATGTCCATATTTATAATTGAAGTGCTCCAGGAAAGATTGTCACAATGCAATTTCAGCCTCCACCGTCACGGAAGGGTGAAATTCCTGTGTAGCAATCTTACAGAGATTACGCCCAATATTAATGAGGCTGTAAGAAGTAAATGAATGAGCTGAATAAATGTCTAAATTGGGAACTAAATTATGTTTGCATCACTTTGCCCATTTGTTTTTTCTCCTTTCAAGACCTTGTCAGATCTCAACTCCATGTAGTGGCTTTGCAGGGAAGCTGTGTAGGTGCTGGGGAGGAAAATGAGAGAATGTTTTATTTTTTTCTCTTCCCACCAGCATATACATCCACATTCACAGATGTTGTTATTGACTTCCATCTTTTGTAAATTTCAGTAAATCAGAAACTTCTGAAACAGCCCAGTCACCTTCATAGTGCTGCTTATCTAAATGCTCCCCTTCACTGTGCCTACTTTAATTAAGTAATCTTATCCGATGAAGTGACCCTGCTTCATTCATCTGGCAATTTGTCTCTGGTGGGATCTCATGTAAAACATATTATACATTTATTTATTGAGTTAATGTCCTACCATTGAAACCCCCTTTTCATCCTACCCCACTTCAACACTTTTACTTCCTCTTCAAAATTAATTTTTAAAGAAAGGTTCACTGTGAATGCCAAATTATTCAGGATATGCACAATGTTAAGGAGCATTGCAAGAAGTGGTACAGTTGTCTTCCCCCACCCCATACTGATTTTTTTTAATGAAATAGGGAACAGTTCATAGCAGTGAAAATGTTTGAACGTGCAAGGTCTTAGACTTGGATTGTTTTCTCTGGAGCATCGGGGACTGAGGGGAGACCAGAAGGTTTATTAAAATTACCAGAAAGTTTAGGCACCATGGTAGCGTAATGATTAGCGGAAACACTGTTACAGCTTGGGACGTCAGAGTTCGGTTCCGGCGTCATCTGTAAAGAGTCTGTATGTCTCCCCTTGCAATGCATGGGTTTTCCCTAGACGCTTCAGCTTGCTCCCGCAGTCCAAAGATGTACCAGCTAGGTTAATTGGTCATTGTAAATTGCCCTGTGATAGGTTAGCGTTAAGTCAGAGTTGTCGCGGGTTGCTGGGGCAACATGGCTCAAAGGGCAAGAAGGGCCTATTCCACACTGTATTAATAATTTTGAGAGGCACAGAAGAAGTCTCACTCCCAAGGGTGTAAGTGTCAAATATGAGAAAGCATTGGTTTGCAGTAAAAACAGGGAAGTTCGAAAGGCAAACACAAGAAAATCTGCAGATGCTGGGAGGTTTGAAGGGTTTTATTTTCCACAGAAGCTGATGTATTTGAATTCTTGCAAATGCAGCTGAAGTCTGTGCTTTTGACTTTTAAATGAGGGCTAAAGTTAACATTTCAGCATTTCACCCCCCTTCCCCTACACGTGACCAGTCCCTCCCCCTCACCACCACTTACCAAGCCCCCCACTCTCTTCATTGTTGTTGCTCTTTCATTCCTGTCAACAGTGGCTTTATTGGTAGCACACTCACTTCTGTGTCAGAGGTTATAGATTGAAATTTACCCAAGCACTAAAATCCCGGTTGACCTTCCATTGCCGTGTTGAGGGTACAGTGGCCTGAGTCAAGGCCCTGTCTTACCAATAAATTCGACATAACTGATGCTTTGCCATTAGTTTGGTGATGAGCCTGCAAGTTATCCCTTACTAAGAGATGCCCTTTGCTCAATATGATGTCATTATATAGTGATAGACCATGGCTCTTTTGTACACGTACGTAGTGTTCTCAGTGAATTCTGCAAAACAAGTGATTATCTGTATAGTTTCACGTCACTTTTTGTGGGTGGCTGCAATGTGCCAATCAGCTGCCGTGCTGTCTATATTGCAAGTTCAAAAGGTGGCTTCTTACATCTAAGTCACTCTGAAACATCTTGGAAAGGAACCTTTTATAACTTTCTCAGTTGGCTTGCATCTTCAGGTAAAACCCTTTTCTTTATGTTCAATTCTGGACACCTCAGTAGAAATTTACCAGGATGCTGTCATGGATTGGAGCTTAGGAGGATGAGAGGTGACTTGATAGAGGCGTACAAGATCATAGGAGAGGCAAAGGTTGAGTGGGTAGCCAGAGACTTTTTCCTGAGGCGTAATTATATTGAGCTATTGGGCCGTACTGATCAGACCAGAAAGACCCAAACAATTCAAGTGTCCCAGAGATTATATATATATATATATATATATATATATACCCCTCGCTCTGTTTCTCCCTCTCCATTTATTTCTCTATCTCTATCTATATATATAGATATATTTTGATATATATCTGTATCTCTCTCTCTGTCTCTGTCCCTCTCTGTCCCCCTCTATCTATCTATATCTATATAAGTACGGTAAACTCTGAATCTTTATATTCTATTGTGTTCCCACGCTCCATCTGCTCTCATTTCATCGTATTTATTTTGGTTTATTCAGATTTGATCTCAAGAACAGACCCATTAACTGATTGATCAGATAACTCGTTTGCAGTTAATCTCCATGGCAACTCAGGCGTCACCTTATCAGAGATATCCACCTTGACCTATCCAACTCCCTTTACACCTTAAAACTGACTGACTTTCTCTCTTTCCTTGTTCTGAACTCCAGCCTAGGGTCTGAAACAGTAGTTAGCCCTGTTTCCCTTTCCACAAACAATGCAAGCAAGAATACTTCTCCATTAGGAGCAGCGAGGGCAGGGAATTAATTACAGCCTTCGATGTGGAGAATGGTAATTGAGTCATTTTGAAATTTATTAGAGCTACTACTATCTGAGAAATATAAGTTTTTTGAGTTTGACCCTGAAGGAATATAAAAACAAAAACTGTATTCAGCAGGCTCCAGAGGTTTTCCGTTCGCTGGCCTCTACATTGTACCAGCGCCAACGTGCATACACAGAGACGCACAGTGCCTGATATCAGTTCTTCTGCTGTTTACGTGTCAGATTTGTTTGCTGACTGCCGGCACGATTCAGTGACTCAGATTTTGCAGTCTCTGATATGATTGGAAGAGAGCCTGCAAAGGCCAGCTCATACCCATCCGTCCTTGTGTTTGAATTGTTTGAACTGGCAGAATACACTTTTCACAGTTGCCCCAATGACTCTAAGTACACAAACTTGCAAAATTTCCAAATAGCAGTCTCAGTCTCCCATCAAGCATTTGAACTGAATTCTGAGATTTGGTACATCTTTAGTCTTGGATATTCATTTAGAACCAGATGTCAAATATGATATCTCTACAAACCACTCAAGTAAGCTGAAGTTGGGTACTGAAGAAGAGTCTCGGCCCAAAACGTCGACTGTTCACTGATTTCCATAGATGCTGCTTGACCTGCTGAGTTCCTCCTGCATCGTGAGTGTGTGGCTTTGGATTTCTAGCATCTTCAGAGCTTCTCGTGTTTATAAAGTGATTCAGATTTTAAAAACCATTTAACCATATAACAATTACAGCACAGAAACAGGCCATCTCGGCCCTTCTAGTCCGTGCCGAACGCTTACTCTCACCTCGTCCCACTGACCCGCACTCAGCCCATAACCAACCATTCCTTTCCTGTCCATATACCTATCCAATTTTACTTTAAATTACAATACTAAACCTGCCTCTACCACTTCTACTGGAAGCTCGTTCCACACAGCTACCACTCTCTGAGTAAAGAAATTCCCCCTCATGTTACTCTTAAACTTTTGTCCCCTAACTCTCAACTCATGTCCTCTTGTTTGAATCTCCCCTACTCTCAATGGAAAAAGCCTATCCACGTCAACTCTATCTATCCCCCTCATAATTTTAAATACCTCTATCAAGACCCCCCTCAACCTTCTACGCTCCAAAGAATAAAGACCTAACTTGTTCAACCTTTCCCTGTATCTTAGGTGCTGAAACCCAGGTAACATTCTAGCAAATCTTCTCTGTACTCTCTCTATTTTGTTGACATCTTTCCTATAATTTGGTGACCAGAACTGTACACAATACTCCAAATTTGGTCTTGCCAATGCCTTGTACAATTTTAACATTACATCCCAACTCCTATACTCAATGCTCTGATTTATAAAGGCCAACATACCAAAAGCTTTCTTCACCACCCTATCCACATGAGATTCCACCTGCAGAGAACTATGCACCATTATTCCTAGATCACTTTGTTCTACTGCATTCTTCAACGCCCTACCATTTACCATGTATGTCCTATTTGGATTATTCCTACCAAAATGTAGCACCTCACACTTATCAGCATTAAACTCCATCTGCCATTGTTCAGCCCACTCTTCTAACTGGCCTAAATCTCTCTGCAAACTTTGAAAACCTACTTCATTATCCACAACGCCACCTACCTTAGTATCATCTGCATACTTACTAATCCAATTTACCACCCCATCATCCAGATCATTATTGTATATGACAAACAACATTGGACCCAGTACAGATCCCTGAGGCACACCACTAGTCACCGGCCTCCAACCTGACAAACAGTTATCCACCACTACTCTCTGGCATCTCCCATCCAGCCACAATGAATCCATTTTACTACCTCAATATTAATACCTAACGAATGAACCTTCCGTGCGGAACCTGGTCAAAGGCCTTTACTGAAGTCCATATAGACAACATCCACTGTTTTACCCTCGTCAACTTTCCTCGTAACCTCTTCAAAAAATTCAATAAGATTTGTCAAACATGACCTTCCAAGCACAAATCCATGTTGACTGTTCCTAATCAGACCCAGTCTATCCAGATAATTATATATACCATCTCTAAGAATACTTTCCATTAATTTACCCACCACTGACGTCAAACTGACAGGCCTATAATTGCTACGTTTACTCTTAGAACCCTTTTTAAACAATGGAACCACATGAGCAATACGCCAATCCTCCTGCACCATCCCCGTTTCTAATAACATTTGAAATATTTCTGTCAGAGCCCCTGCTATTTCTACACTAACCTCCCTCAAAGTCCTAGGGAATATCCTGTCAGGACCCGGAGATTTATCCACTTTTATTTCCTTAAAAGCACCAGTACTTCCTCCTCTTTAATCGTCATAGTTTCCATAACTTCCCTACTTGTTTCCCTTACCTTACACAATTCAATATCCTTCTCCTTAGTGAATACCGAAGAAAAGAAATTGTTCAAAATCTCCCCCATCCCTTTCGGCTCCACACATAGCTGTCCACTCTGATTCTCTAAGGGACCAATTTTATCCCTCCTTTTGCTATTTGTATAACGGCAGAAACCCTTTGGATTTATTTTCACCTTACTTGCCAAAGCAACCTCATATCATCTTTTAGCTTTTCTAATTTCTTTCTTAAGATTCTTCTTACGTTCTTTATATTCCTCAAGCACCTCATTTACTCCATGCTGCCTATATTTATTTTGGATCTCTCTCTTTTTCCTAACCAAGTTTCCAATGTCCCTTGAAAACCATGGCTCTCTCAAACTTTTAACCTTTCCTTTCAACCTAACAGGAGCATAAAGGTTCTGTACCCTCAAAATTTCACCTTTAAATGACCTCCATTTCTCTATTACATCCTTCCCATAAAACAAATTGTCCCAATCCACTCCTTCTAAATCCTTTCGCATCTCCTCAAAGTTAGCCTTTCTCCAATCAAAAATCTCAACCCTGGGTCCAGTCCTATCCTTCTCCATAATTATATTGAAACTAATGACATTGTGATCACTGGACCCGAAGTGCTCCTGAACACATACCCCTGTCACCTGACCTATTTCATTCCCTAACAGAAGATCCAACACTGCCCCTTCTCTAGTTGGTACCTCTATGTATTGCTACAAAAAACTACCCTGCACACATTTTACAAACTCCAAACCATCCATCCCTTTTACAGTATGGGCTTCCCAGTCTATGTGTGGAAAATTAAAATCTCCCACAATCACAACCCTGTGCTTACTACAAATATCTGCTATCTCCTTGCAAATTTGCTCCTCCAATTCTCGCTCCCCATTAGGTGGTCTATAATACACCCCTATAAGTGTTACTACTGTTACGAACCCCGTAACTGGGTGTCTTACCAGCAAAGATAGAAGTGTCCGTTGGAGTCTGGTGTTACTATTTTCAACAATATTTATTAGCAAAAATATACAAAATAATATCAATGTGAATATACAGAGAATATACGTTAGCAATACTAAGCTTAAAATTGCAGGTATAATAATAATCACTAATGAAACAAGCTCTATCGTTGTCTAGGGGATAATGAATTGTCAGATGGAAATATAAAGTTCAGTTCATGCAGGCTGCGGTAGTTGTTGGTCGCGGTGTTTCAATTGTTGGAGAGAGAGAGAGAACGTGCGAACAGTAATAGCTATTATCTTGCCAACCTTCCTTTACGATTTTGATCCGTCGATGCGTTGTTGTTGTGGCCATTCACGTATGACCCCTCCGTCCTTTAGCTAGACCATTCTTCCGTGGTGGAGTCGTCACCCAGGCAAGGGTGGACACACACACAAGCCCCCACCGGTGTCGCTACAAAACACTGTGAGTTAAAATTTACCGACCCTTCGTTCGGTCTCCGATCTCCCACCCTGTCTCGTGGGGGTTCTGATGCTCACTAGCGTTTCTCCTGGTGCGTCTGAGGGGTGTTACCCCAGACCCCACTTTTATCCCCACTCACGGGGTCTCAGGTGTCATTCAGGTTGGGATGATGTAACCCATCAAACCAGCCCACTCTGGTTGCCCCCTGAGGGGTTTCAATGAATAGAACAGTACCAAGTAAACAATCCTTCTCCAAAAGACAATAGCAGTAAATCAATGGCTTTTGTCAGTAGGAGACATTCCACTTTGTGTATCTCTGAGTTGTCTCTCTCTCATTAACTTTCATGAGCTGTTACCAATAACAACTGCCCTGGCAGCTTTCCTGTGTCTCTCTCACTTCCTTGATAACAGCATCGGAATAGTAGCGAATTGCGATTCTCCAAAAGGGGGGGCATGGGTGACTCTGCACCCTTCTGCCCATCAGAGTTGTTCATCCTTCGTAACACTACACCTTTCCCATTCCTCAATTCCACCCAAATAGTCTCCCTAGAAGAGCCCTCTAATCTATCCTTCCAGAGCACCGCTGTAATATTTTCTCTGACAAGCAACGCAACACCTCCCCCTCTTGTCCCTGCGATTCTATCACACCTGAAGCAACGAAATTCAGGAATATTTAGTTGCCAATCACACTCCTCCTGCAACCATGTTTCACTAATAGCTACAACATCATATTTCCAGATATCAATCCATGCTCTAAGCTCATCCACCTTTCTTACAATGCTCCTAGTATTAAAATAAATGCATTTAAGAAATTCTCCACCTCCTCTCTGTTTATCTCTAACAGTACAAAGAACTTTACTGTCTTCCTTTTCTTCCTTCTCCCATACATCTGTTCCTACACTCTGGTTCCCCTTCCCCCTCATATCTAGTTTAAATCCACTGGAGCCTCTCTAGCAAACCTACCTGCAAGAATACTTGTCCCCCTCCAGTTCAGATGTAAACACAAAGTACACTGCAGATGCTGTGGTCAAATCAAGACGTACAAAAAAGCTGGATGAACTCAGCAGGTCGGGCAGCATCCGTTGAAAGAAGCAGTCAACGTTTCGGGTCGGGACCCTTCGTCAGAACTAAAGAAGGAGGGGGCAGGGGCCCTATAAAGAAGGTGGGGGGAGAGTGGAAAACCAATCAGAGGAAAGATCAAGGGGTGGGGGAGGGGAAACTGGGAGGGGATAGGCAGGGGAGGTGAAGAAGGAATCTAAGGGGAAAGCACTATGGATAGTAGAAGAAGGCAGAGTCATGAGAGGAGCTCAGATGTAAACTGTCCTGCCGGAACAGGTCCCACCTTCCCTGGAAAACTGCCCAATTATCTATAAATCTGAAGCCCTCCGTCTGCACCATGTCTTCAGCCACGTGTTGATCTGCACTATCTTACTATTTCTAAACCCACCTGCATGTGGCACTGGTAGCAATCCTGAGATTGCTACCCTGGAGGTCCTGTCCTTTAATTTGGCACCTAGCTCCCTAAACTCATCTTTTAGGACCTCCTCACTCTTCCTACCCACGTCATTGGTCCCTACATGAACCACGACATCCGGCTGCTCACCCTCCCTCTTGAGAATACTGAGAACTCGATCCGAGATATCGTGGACCCTGGCACCAGGGAGGCAACAGACCATCCGGGATTCTCGATCTCTTCCACAGAACCTCCTATCTGTCCCCCTAACTATCGAATCCCCTATCACTACTGCTCTCCTCTTTTCTCTCCTTCCCTTCTGAGCTTTTCACTCTGCCTCAGTCCACTCCGACAATGGCCGCTGTATATGGCGGTCTTCCTTTTTAAACCTTTGGCGTGCTATGTCATGTACCTGCGCAGTCTAGTCTTTTTGCCGCAATCAGTTAAAAAAAAACAGCTTCTCTCCAAGCTTCTTTTACCTCTTCCCTCTCCGCCTCTTGCTTCGATTTAAAACCTTCCCTTTCTTCCCCTTATTTGACTTAAAGAATGCCATTATGAATGGAATCTCTGATATTGTAACAGGGTAGGTAATATACTTGTTTGCCACATTCATTCCTTCCAACCTGGACCTGAGCCACCATTAACTCAGACAACCTGCTCACTGGCCTTTGCCAGTAGAACTGTGTTGATCTGTCTTCTCAAAATAAAAAATACATCTCTCTCTAGTTTCCCAACTTCTGGGTCAAAGTTCCTTGGTTGCTTCAACTGAACATACAGCAAATGCATGGGTACCCCATCAATGACATATGTCACTCTTTGTTGCATACCCTATCAATGTGGACACTGGATCAATGAGGTAAGATTCTGGAGTAGTTTCATTGCACAGATTGCAGCAGATAAGGAAGACAATAACATATTAACATCTCAGCAGTCGCTAGGAATGTGTAATAAATATAGATTTTGGCAGCAGTGACAACATCCTGAAAATGGGAAAACAAAAAGAAAATCCCATGGTTAAAAAGTATAATGTGAATTGCAGCTTGTAATACATGTTGCAATTGCTCTCCCATTTATCTCTTTCAGCTAAGAGCTCCTGAAAATCTTTCTGCTCCTCCAATTGTGGCATGTTCTGTTCTTCCAGCTGTCCTTCCAATTGCCTTGACCCTGGTCTCTGAAATTTAGTGCCTCTCTTTTCCATCAACGTCGACTCAGGCCTGAGAGGCCAGTGTCAGGCATTTTCATGTGAGCCTGACTGTGTAGCGCACCACTCCTCACACAGACATTTTGCAGTACTTTTCTTTATTTTACGAGGTCGAGTTGCGAGCTCAACACTCAACCCGGCATGGATGGAAATCGTACTCAGGAACAGCCCGACTGGATTCGAACCCAGGGACCTCCGTTCCAGAGTCCAGCGCTGATGTCACTGCACCACCAGCCAACCATTTTACAATGGTGTTTAAAATCTAACCCTTTGCTTTTGGCCACCTTTACTAATATCTCCATTGAGGGCTCAGCTTCACATTTCATTTGCTAACTTCCCCATGAAGCACTTTGCTATGTTCAAGGCACTATTTAGACGCAATGTGTGTACAGATTATGTTTTTTTCTGTTTAGTCTTCGCATTTCCCTTGTATCTGCCTTGATTGTGAATAGTCAGGGCAACTTGGTTCAATTACAGGTGGTCCCCAAGTTACGAACGTCCAACTTACGAACTCATACTTACGAACCGAGGAAGGAGAACGCCGTCCACCATTTTAAGTCGGATCGCGACACCGTCTGCTATTTTAAGTCGGATCACAACGCTGTCCATCATTTTAAGTCGTTGCCGTTGACACTGTGTTGAGTGTTTAACTTTGTATTTGGCTTAAATTTTTCTTAGTAAGAGTCACCCTGAACCCACCTGCTCTCCCCCCCCCCCCCCCCCCCGCCTTGTTCCGGTCGGCTGGTGGCGCAGTGAGATCAGCGCCAGGCTGGAGATTGGAGCTTCCCAAGTTCGATCCAGTGATAGACTGTTCCCGTCCAGGGTTGATGTCGATCTAGTGACTCCGTACCATCCATGCTGGGTTGATGTTGAGCTCGCAACTGGACCTCGTTAAAAAAAACACTGCCACCTCCAGTTTAAATTCCCACGTGGAATATTGTGGATGATCAAATACCCAAACCCAGCACAGCCCCCACTTGTCCCATTTAGCCTGTCTCAATCCGGTGGTCTTTAGGACCCAGCGGACCTCGAGAGCCGGCAAAGCTCGGGAGCCACTGCCGGCAGTGTTTCTGTTCCATTGACGGGAAGCAATCGCGATTGAAAATAAAGTGGAAATAATAAAGCGTTTGGAAAGAGGTGAAACGCCATCGGTCATTGGAAAAGCGTTAGGCTACAGTTGGTCAACAATCAGACCAATTTTAAAGGATAACGGATAAAGTGAGAATAATGGAGCATGTGAAAGGTGCTTTCCCAATGAAAGCTACAATTATTACTGAGCAACGCAGTAGTTTAATTATTGGAATACATATGTTTCTTAAGTGTTTTATATGCATGGAAAGATAAAATATATACTATATACTAAAACAAACGTTTGACTAACTGATGCTAAATAATACCGGATGTACTTGTTCCGACTTCCGTACAAATCCGACTTAAAGACAGACTCAGGAACGGAACTTGTATGTAACCCGGGGACTGCCTGTAGTAAAATTTGAGATGCCTTCCAGAAAACAGATTTGAGTATTTTCAAATGAACTTCAATAAATAGAAAAAGCAAAGAAGCTGGGACCTGTTCAGACGGGACAGGTTGCACCTGACCTGGAGGGGGACTAACATCCTTGTGGGAAGGTTTGCTAGTGTTGCTCCGGGGGGGTTTAAACTAGATTTGCAGGGGGAGGGGAACCAGAGTGTTAGAGCAGATAGTGAGGTGGAGGAGGATAAAGGTCATGCAAGCGCTGCAAGTATAGTGCGTGGAGAAAAGCCAGATCTACCATATAGAGAGGCTTTGAGGTGTTACGTACCCTGTAACTGGGTGTCTTACCAGCAAAGATAGAAGTGTCCGTTGGAGTCTGGTGGTACTATTTTCAACAGTGTTTATTAGTAAAAATATACAAAACAGTATCAATGCAAATATACAGATAATAGACGTTAACAATCCTAAACCTAAAAGTGTGGGTATAATAATAATCAATAATAAACAAGCTCTGTCGTTATCTAGGGGATAATGAATTGTCACATGGAAATATAAAGTTCATTTCAGTTCATGCAGGCTGAGGTAGTTGTTGGTCGATGTGTTGTAATTGTTGGAGAGAGAGAGAGAGAGCGAACGAACAGTTAACAGCTATTGTCTTGCCAACCTTCCTTTACGATCTTGATCCGTCGATGTATGACCCCTCCGTCCTTTAGCTAGACCATTCTTCCGTGGTGGACTCATCACCCAGGCAAAGGTGGACACACACACAAGCCCCCACCGGCCTCGCTATAAACACTGAGTTAAAATTTACCGATCCTTCGTTCGGTCTCCGTTGCCCCACACTTTCTTGTGGGTGTCTGATGCTCACTAGCGTGTCTCCTGGTGCGTCTGAGGGGTGTCACCCCAGACCTCACTTTTATCCCCACTCACGGGGTCTCAAGTGTCAATCAGTTTTGAATGACTTAGCCCATCAAACCAGCCCACTCCGGATGTACACCGAGGAATTTCAATGAACAGAATAGTACCGTAAACAATCCTTCTCCAAAAGACAATAACAGTAAATCAATGGCTCCTCTCCTCTCTTATCAGTAGCAGATGTTCCAACTTGTTTACCTCTTATCTGTGTCTCTCTCATTCTCTCTCATGAGCTGTTATCAGTAACAGCTGTCCTGGCATGTTTTCTTTTGTCTCTCTTACTTCCTTGTTAGCAGCATTGAAATAGTAACGGTTTGCAATTCTCCAAAAGGGGGGGGGGGCATGGGCAACTCTGCACCCTTCTGCCCATCAGAGTTGTTCATCCTTCGTAACAGAGGAAAGAGAAGCAGAATAAAGGGTGTAAAGGTAGTAAGGTAGAAGGGCTAAAGTGTGTGTACTTCAATGCAAGAAGCATCAGGAACAAAGGTGATGAACTGAGAGCTTGGATACATACATGGAATTATGATTGTAACGTTCTCGCTCGGGTGTGAAGTAACGCCGAGGTAAACGTCGAGATAAACCAGAATCAATGCAAACGAGACCGCAGTAAGATTAACCATTTACTGTTCACTCTTCACATTAACGCATGGTGAAAACTGTTGAAAAACAATACAGGATTGGTACAGTGTTTGTTCCCTTCTAAATATCACATTTACATTGTGAATACTTGCAAAGGTAAAACTACAATAACTACATTACATTAAAGTGCAGCATACAGTCAGAATCTAACTGCTCCATTGGCTGCTTTAGATACACTTCAATACAAACTATCCCGACTCTTTAACTGACGAAAAGGTAAACCTTACCGACCGTCGTTACTTTTAACAGAATCGGCGTTAACATTCTAACTCAAAATACCGATTATCTAATGACTTACAGCGTTGCTTTCACTGCGTCTTTGGTGCATAGAGAGACCCTAGTCAGCGTTATGGTGGCACATGTGAGTGACCCCCACCCTTGCGTGAATCTCAAACCGGTAATTCCCCACAAGACGCGGCGAACCCGGATGTGACGTCATCGCAGCCGCGATGTATTACAGACAAATCAATTGATTTAAACAATCCTAACTTTAACTAAAAAAATGCTAACAAATTACTACGCGAAAATATTATAAACTAAATAACTGCCATAAAGGCAGCACAATGATGTACTGGCCATTACGGAGATTTGGCTGGCACCAGGGCAGGAATGGATTCTCAATATTCCTGGATTTCAGTGCTTTAAAAGGGATAGAGAGTGGGGGGAAGGGGAGGAGGGGTGGCATTACTAGTCAGGGATACTATTACAGCTGCAGAAAGGGTGGGTAATGTAGCAGGATCCTCTTCTGAGTCAGTATGGATAGAAGTCAGGAACAGGAAGGGAGCAGTTACTCTATTGGGAGTATTCTATAGGCCCCCTGGTAGGAGCAGAGATACTGAGGAGCAGATTGGGAGGCAGATTTTGGAAAGGTGCAAAAATAACAGGGTTGTTATCATGGGTGACTTTAACTTCCCTAATATCGATTGGCACCTGATTAGTTCCAATGGTTTAGACGGGGCAGAGTTGTTAAGTGTGTCCAGGACAGGTTCCTGTCACAGTATGTTGACAGGCTGACTGGGGGAATGCCATACTAGATCTAGTATTAGACAGGAAAATTTCTAATTGAGGAAGGGCAAATTGTGAGGCTATAAGGCCAGAACTTGCGGGTGTGAATTGGGATGATGTTTTTGCAGGGAAATGTACTATGGACATGTGGTTGATGTTTAGGGATCTCTTGCAGGATGTTAGGGATAAATTTGTCCCAGTGAATAAGATAAAGAATGGTAGGGTGAAGGAGCTATGGGTGGCAAGTGAGGTGGAGAATCTAGGCAGATGGAAGAAGGCAGCATACATGAGGTTTAGGAAGCAAGAATCAGATGAGTCTCTTGAGGAATATAGGGCAGCAAGAAAGGAGCTTAAGAACGGGGCATGAGAAGGCCTTGGCGAGTAAGGTAAAGGAAAACCCCAAGGCATTCTTCAATTATGTGAAGAACAAAAGGATGACAGGAGAGAAGGTAGGACCAATTAGAGATAAAAGTAGGAAGATGTGCCTGGAGACTGTGGAAGTGAGCGAGGTCCTCAATGAATACTCCTCTTTGGTATTCACCAATGAGAGGGAACTTGATGACGGTGAGGACACTATGAGTGAGGTTGATGTTCTGGAGCATGTTAATATTAAGGGAGAGGAGGTGTTGGAGTTGTTAAAATACATTAGGACGGATAAGTCCCCGGTGCCTGACAGAATATTCCTCAGGCTGCTCCACGAGGCGAGGGAAGAGATTGCTGAGCCTCTGGCTAGGATCTTTATGTCCTCGTTGTCCACGGGAATGGTACCAGAGTATTGGAGGGAGGCGAATGTAGTCCCCTTGTTCAAAAAAGGTAGTAGGGATAGTCCGGGTAATTATAGACCAGTGAGCCTTATGTCTATGGTGGGAAAACTGTTGGAAAAGATTCTTAGAGATAGGATCTATGGGCATTTAGAGAATCATGGTCTGATCAGGGACAGTCAGCATGGCTTTGTGAAGGGCAGATCGTGTCTCACAAGCCTGATAGAGTTCTTTGAGGAGGTGACCAGGCATATAGGTGATGGTAGTGCAGTGGATGTGATCTACATGGATTTTAGTAAGGCATTTGACAAGGTTCCACACGGTAGGCTTATTCAGAAAGTCAGAAGGCATGGGATCCAGGAAAGTTTGGCCAGGTGGATTCAGAATTGGCTTGCCTGCAGAAGGCAGAGGGTCGTGGTGGAGGGAGTGCATTCGGATTGGAGGTTGTGAATAGTGTTGTCCCACAAGGATAGGTTCTGGGACCTCTACTTTTCATGATTTTTATTAACGACCTGGGTGTGGATGTAGAAGGGTGGATTGGCAAGTTTGCAGATGACACAAAGGTTGGTGGTGTTGTAGATAGTGTAGAGGATTGTTGAAGATTGCAGAGAGACATTGATAGGATGCAGAAGTGGACTGAGAAGTGGCAGATGGAGTTCAACCCGGAGAAGTGTGAGGTGGTACACTTTGGAAGGACAAACTCCAAGGCAGAGTACAAAGTAAATAGCAGGATACTTGGTAGTGTGGAGGAGCAGAGAGATCTGGGGGTACATGTCCACAGATCCCTGAAAGCTGCCTCACGGGTAGATAGGGTAGTTAAGAAAGCTTATGGGGTGTTAGCTTTCATAAGTCGAGGGATAGAGTTTAAGAGTCACGGGGTAATGATGCAGCTCTATAAAACTCTGGCTAGGCCACACTTGGAGTACTGTGTCCAGTTCTGGTTGCCTCAGTATAGGAAGGATGTGGAAGCATTGGAAAGGGTACAGTGGAGATTTACCAGGATGCTGCCTGGTTTAGAGAGTATGGATTATGATCAGAGATTAAGGGAGCTGGGGCTTTACTCTCTGGAGAGAAGGAGGATGAGAGGAGACATGATAGAGATATACAAGATATTAAAAGGAATAGATAGAGTGGACAGCCAGTACCTCTTCCCCAGGGCACCACTGCTCAGTACAAGAGGACATGGCTTTAAGGTAAGGGTTGGAAAGTTCAAGGGGGATATTTGAGGAAGGTTTTTTACTCATAGTGGTTGGTGCGTGGAATGCACTGCCTGAGTCAGTGGTGGAGGCAGATACACTAGTGAAGTTTAAGAGACTACTAGACAGGTATATGGAGGAATTTAAGGTGGGGGGGGGTTATATAGGAGGCAGGGTTTAAGGGTCGGCACAACATTGTGGGCCGAAGGACCTGTAATGTGCTATATCGTTCTGTAAGTAGATGTGGATGTCAGCCAACTGTGAAGAATGTATTCACCAGTGTGAGAGCAAAGATTGAAGATTAGCTTTAACATCAAAACTTAACACTGAAATATGTCATTTGTGGCAATGAACAACACGATCCAAGGAGGGGCAGCCTGCAAGTGTCGCTGTGCTTCCAGCGGCAAAATAGTGTGCCTCAACCTACTAACCCCTATGTCTCTGCAATGTGGGAGGAAACAGGGGAAGCTGAGGGAACCCATGTGGTCACCTGGAGAATGTACAGACTCCTTACAGACAGCAGGAATTGAACACGATCATTGATGCTGCAACATGTTACACTAGCCACTAGCAAGACATTAAATGTAAAGGAAAGAACAACATATTTAAGAAAATCAGATTAAAATCAGGAACAACAGATTATTTAGCCTGCCATCAGTAGGATGAAAACTGCCTAAATCGTGTTAAGAAAGTGGTATTGCGCAGTAGAAAAATAATATTAGGATCAGGCAGAGTCGGGACACATTCATGTTTGACAATCTGGTATGTTTCGAGGATGTGTTTGACAAGGTTGGTGCAGCAACGGGTGTGGCATGTTTGGGTCTTCAGAAGGCCTTCAATAAGGTGCTGCACAGTGTTTATTGAATAAAATTAGAGCAGATGCATTGCATTTGAAGGCTCATCCTGGCCTGGATTAAGGACAGAGAACAAAGAAGAGGAAAAAAACGAGTTTTTTTTGTTCTGGAAGTTATTATTAGGGTTAGTTGTCCTACGTCATCATGATCTTATCAGTGATTTAGATGAGGGGGATGAAGTATCAGTGTTCACGCTGAAGTTACAAAGCTGGGTGACGGTGTGGGTTGTGCGAAGGAGGCAGGAAAGTATTAGGGATAAGCTGCTAGGCGACAACGAACCCGTATAACGTAAAAAGTGTGAGGCCATTCACATTAGCTAACTTTACAAGTAGCTATCGATAAGCTTCTCAGCAAAGTGTCAAAGTCATGAATGATTGCAGAAATCGGATATTTGTTACTCAGTCATACTTGAGTCT